>NC_138161.1:8480021-9080021 GCF_964165515.1 Mesoplodon bidens | reverse complement strand
GGCGCAGTGATTGAGAGTCCGCCTGCCAATGCAGGGGACACGGGTTCGTGCCCTGGTCCGGGAAGATCCCACATGCCACAGAGCGGCTGGGCCTGTGAGCCATGGCCGCTGAGCCTGCGCGTCCAGAGCCTGTGCTCCTCAACGGGAGAGGCCACAGCAGTGAGAGGTCCGCGTACCACAAAAAAAAAAAACAAACAGAAATTGAGTCACAGATGTAGAAAACAAACTTATGGTTACCAAGGGGGAAGGGGGGGGATGATAAATTGGGAGATTGGATTGACACATACATGCTACTGTATATAAAAGATAACTACTAAGAACCTACTGTATAGCACAGGGAACTCTATTCTGTGCTCTGTAATGACCTATATGGGAATGGAATTTAGAAGAGAGTGGATATATGTATATGTATGGCTGATTCCCTTTGCTGTAGAGCAGAAACTAACATGACATTGTAAATCGACTACACTGAAATTAAAAATTTGAAAAATACTGATACATTATAGCAAGGATGAAATTTTAGAGTCAACGCTCATATACACATCAGCTAGATTCTACCATGAATATTCTATCCACCCACTTATTACTTTATGCATTTCAACATGAACTGCAGATATTCCCTGTTGATACTTAAGCCAGCATTTAACTAGAGCTGTATATTTTAGTTTTTATATAAAATTTACCTTGAGTGTTGTTTATTATAAGATCTGCTGGGGTTTGACAAATGTCTACACCTGTTTTACCCGTTGTAAAATAAGAAACACTACCATCACTCACGGGGCTGCCCAGGGCTTTTCCCAGTTGATTTCCACCCCTACCCCGCCAGAGACAATCACTCTCCTGATTTCCTCCCACCAGCTATTAAACTTGATTGTTCTAGAACTTCATAACACACAGACATACAGCAGGTACTGTTTTGTGGAAGGGTTCCTTTACTGCGCATAAAACTTCTGAAATTCGTGCAAGTTGATGCACGTATCAGTAGTCTGTTCTTTTTTGTTGCGTAGTGGTATTCAATTGTATGAATCTGCTACAGTGTATCCTATCCATTCATCTGTTGATGGACTTTTGGGTTGTTTCCAGATTTTAGCTATTACAAATAAAGCTGCTATGAATAATGATGTACAAGTCTTAGTGTAGACACATATTTTCATTTAAGCAAATAACTAGGACTAAGACTGTTGGGTCAGAAGGAAAAGTACATGTTTGCTTTTAGAAAACAAACTGGCATACCGTTTCGTCAAAGTGGTCATACCATTTTACATTTTCACCAGTGATGTGATGTTTGGGGATTCTGAGTTATTCCACAGCCTTGCCATTATCTGGTGTGGTCAATCTTTTTATTTTTAGCTACTCTGGTGGGTATGCATATCTCGTGGTTTTAATTTGCATTTTTCTGAAGACAGAAAATGCTGAGGATCTTTTCATGTGCTTATATGGCTGCTGGCATTCTTATTTTGTGAAGTGTTGTTGAAATATTTTAATTGGGCTGTTTGTCATTTTATTATTGAGTTCTAGAAGTTCTTTATATATTACATATACCAGTTTTTGTAAGATATATGCTTTGAAAATATTATCTCCCAGTGTGACTTGTCTATTCATTTTTAATCAGTATCTTCTGATGAGCAGAATATTTTCATTTTTGCGATTTGTCAAGTTTTTGTCAATTTTTTTTCTTTTATGGTGACTTCATTCTCCAAACAGCGTTTGAAACCTCTGACCACTCTCAGGTCATGAAGATTTCTATTTTCCTTTACAAGCTTTATAATTTTTGCTTTGTATTAAGGTCTATGATCCATCTCAAGGCAATTTTAACGTATGATGTAAGGCAGGGATCAAGACTCACTTATTTTCCTATATGAGCTTATATCTAATTATGCCAGCACTGTTTCTTGAAAAGACTTTCCATTCTCCATTGGACTGCTTTGACATCTGTGTCAAAAATCAAATGGCCAGTTAAGAGCAGGTCTATTCCTGGGGTATTCTGTTCTACTGATCTATTCTTTTCATTAATGCCAATACCACACAGCTCTGCTTATCACAGATTTACAGTAAATTTTAAAAGTCAGATAATGTGACTTCAACTTTGTTTTTTTTAAAAATTTTTTGGCTGTGTTGGGTCTTCATTGCTTCTTGTGGACTTTCTCTAGTTGCAGCAAGCGGGGGCTACTCTTTGTTGCTGTGCATGGGCTTCTCACTGCAGTGACTTCTCTTGTTGCGGAGCACGGGCTCTAGGCGCACAAACTTCAGTAGTTGTGGCACGTGGGTTCAGTAGTTGTAGCTCATGGGCTCTAGAGCGCAGGCTCAGTAGTTGTGGCACACAGGCTTAGTTGTCCCACGGCATGTGGGATCTTCTCAGACCAGGGATTGAACCTATGTCCCCTGCATTGACAGGCAGATTCTTAACCACTACACCACCAGGGAAGTCCTTCAACTTTGTTCTTGTTCAAAGTTATTTTCAATTGTAGAACTCTTATACGTAAATTTTATAAGGAGTTCATACATTTCTACTGATACTCCTGCTGTGATTTTTATTAAATTTGAACTGAATTCATAAATCAATTTAAAGCAAACTGGAACCTTAATAACTTCTGATACAGGACCATGGTATCTTTATTTATTAAGATCTTCCTTAATCTCAAAATACTTTCTAATTTCTCTTGTGATTTCTTCCTTGACCCATAGATTATTTAGATGTGTGTTCTTTAATTTTGAAATATTTGTGATCTTCCTAGATACATTTTTTGTTACTAATTTCTAATTTAATTCTGTTGTGGATAGAGAGTATACTCTATGTGATTTCACTTTATTTTTATGGAGGCTTGTTTTAGGTCCCAGCATACAGTCTCCCTAGGTGAATATGAACCTGAAAAGAACATGCATTCAACTAGGTGTAGTGTTCTATAAATCAGTTAGGTGCAAAGAGTGGATAGTATTATCAGATCCTTTTTGTCTTTCATGATTTTTGCTTAGCTGTTCCATCACCTGTTAAAAGTGGTGTTAAGTTTCTCAGCTATGACTGTGGACTTGTCTATTTTTCTCTTTTAGCTCTGTCAATTTTTGCTTCATGTATTTTGAATCTTTCATTAGGTAAACACACACTGTTATGCCTAGTCAATGACTTGACCATTTTATCATTATGAAATATCCCTCTTGATAGTGCATGGTGAGAAAACTATAAGACACTGATGAAAGAGTCAAAGATGAACCAAACAGATGGAGAGATACACCATGTTCTTGGTTTGGAAGAATCATTATTGTGAAAATGACTATACTACCCAAAGCAATCTACAGATTCAATGCAATCCCTATCAAACTACCAATGGCAATTTTTACAGAACTAGAACAAAAAAATCTTAAAATTTGTATGGAGACACAAAAGACCCCGAATAGCCAAAGCCATCTTGAGGGGAAAAAAAAAAATGGAGCTGCAGGAATCAGACTCCCTGACTTCAGACTATACTACAAAGCTACAGTAATCAAGACAATATGGTACTGGCACAAAAACAGGTATATAGATCGATGGAACAGGATAGAAAGCCCAGAGATAAACCCATGACTTTTGCTCACCTCATCTATGACAAGGAAGTGAGGATATGCAATGGAGAAAAGACAGCCTCTTTCAATAAGTGGCGCTGGGAAAACTGGACAGCTAATGTAAAAGAATGAAATTAGAACACTCCCAAACTCCATACACAAAAATAAACTCAAAATGGATTAAAGACCTAAATATAAGACCGGACACTATAAAACTCTTAGAGGAAAACATAGGAAGAATACTCTTTGACATAAATCACAGCAAGATCTTTTTTGACCCACCTCCTAGAGTAATGGAAATAAAAACAAAAATAAACAAATGGGATCTAATGAAACTTAAAAGCTTTTGCACAGCAAAGGAAACTATAAACAAGACGAAAAGACAACCCTCAGAATGGGAGAAAATATTTGCAAACGAATCAAAGGACAAAGGATTAATCTCCAAAATATATAAACAGCTCAGGCAGCTCAATATTTAAAAAACAAACACCCCTTGGGAGGGCTTCCCTGGTGGCGCAGTGGTTGAGAGTCCGCCTGCCGATGCAGGGGACACGGGTTCGTGCCCCGGTCCGGGAAGATCCCACATGCTGCGGAGCAGCTGGGCCCGTGAGCCATGGCCGCTGAGCCTGCGCGTCTGGAGCCTGTGCTCCGCAACGGGAGAGGCCACAACAGTGAGAGGCCCCCGTAACGCAAAAAAAAAAAAAAAAAAAAAAAAAAAAAAAACAAACACCCCAATCAAAAAATGGGCAGAAGATCTAAATAGACATTTCTCCAAAGAAGACATACAGATGGCCAAGAGGCATATGAAAAGCTGCTCAACGTCACTAATTATCAGAGAAATGCAAATCAAAACTACAATGAGGTATCATCTCACACGGGTTAGAATAGGCATCATCAGAAAATCTACAAACAATAAATGCTGGAGAGAGTGTGGAGAAAAGGGAACCCTCTTGCACTGTTGATGGGAATGTAATTTGATACAGCCTCTATGGAGAACAGTATTGAGGTTCCTTAAAAAACTAAAAATAGAATTACCATATGACCCAGCAATCCCACGCCTGGGCATATACCCAGCGAAAACCATAATTCAAAAAGACACATGTACCCCAATGTTTATTGCAGCAGCACTATTTACAATAGCCAGGTCATGGAAGTAACCTAAATGCCCATCGACAGACAAATGGATAAAGAAGATGTGGTAGGTATATATGATGGAATATTACTCAGCCATAAAAAGGAACGAAATTCAGTCATTTGTAGAGACATGGATGGACCTAGACTGTCATACAGAGTGAAGTAAGCCAGAAAGAGAAAAACAAAGATCATATATTAACGCATATATGTGTAATCTAGAAAAATGGTACAGATGAACCGGTTTGCAAGGCAGAAAGAGAGGCACAGATGTAGAGAATAAACATAAGGACACCAAGGGGGGAAAGCCGTGGGGGGAAGAGATGAATTGGGAGATTGGGACTGACATACATACACTAATATGTATAAAACAGATAACTAAAAAGAACCTGCTGTATAAAAAATTAAATTTAATTTAAAAAAAAGAAATATCCCTCTTTAGCTTTCCTAATTCTTTGCCTTGAAGTCTGTTTTATTGGAAATTAATGAAGTCACTCCAGCCTTCATAACCTTAGTGTTGGCATGCTATATCTTTTCCTATCTTTTTACTTTTAACCTGTCTTTATAATTAAAGTGTTTCTTAAAGAGAACATATACTCAGGTCTTGCTTTTTCCTTTAAAATCCATTCTAACTTAGTCCATTATCATTTAATAATGGTCTACCATTTTGTACATTTTTGGTTTTTCCCTTCTATTTTTTTGTTTCTCTATTCCTTTTTCTTTCTTCTTTTTTGCTGCCTTCTTTTAGATTATCTGGATATTTTAATTTATCTATTGGCTTCTTAGATATAACTCTTTGCCATGTTTTTAGTGGTTATTCTAAAGATTACAATATGCATGCTTAATTTATGTATCTGCCAAGTATGTATTATGCCAGTGGTCCCCAACCTTTTTGGCACCAGGGACTGGTTTTGTGGAAGACAATTTTTGCATGGATGGGGGGTGGGGGTGGGGGATGGTTCAGGCGGTGAGGTGAGTGATGGGGAGCAGCAGATGAAGCTTCGCTCGCTCGCCTGCTGCTCACCTCCTCCTGTGCAGCCCAGTTCCTAAGACGGGTTGGGGACCCCTGTATTATACTATTTCATGTTAGATGCAGTAATGTTGCAATTACCTAGGTCCATTTACCACCTCTCCCTGTCCTTTATGCTAGACTTGTCATATTATGACGTCAACATAACACAAGATTATGCAGGGTGATGTTATAATTTCTACTTTAAACAGTCATATATATTTTAAATAAATTAAGTATAAAAAAGTATTTTTAATTTATTCAGATATTTGCCACTTCATTCCTTCCTGAAGGTACAACATTCCATTTGCTGTATTTCCCTTCACCGTCTGGAACGCCCGCCCTTTGGCATTTCTTTCCAGCAGATCTTCACTATTACAAATTGTATTAGCATTCTTTTATCTGAAAATGTATTTTGTCTTCATTGTTGAAGCATATTTTTGCTGGGTACAGAACTCTGGGTTGACAGGGTTTTTTTCATTTGTGCCCTTTAAAAACATTGTTCCACTCTCTTCTGGTATCCATAATTTCTAAAGAGAAATCCATGAGCATTCAAATTATTGTTCCTCTGAATGTAAAGTGTTGTTTTCCTCAGATTGCTTTCAGTATATTCCCTTTATCTTTGGCCTTTAGTGGTTTGTCTAATGATGTACATAGGTCTATTTTCATCATATTTATCCTCCTTGGGGTTTGCTGAACTTCTCAAACCTGTCAATTTATAATGTCTTTCAACAAATTGGGGGATCATTTAGCCATTATTTCCTCAAATATTTTTTTCTGCCCTATTCTGTCATTTTTCTCCTTCTGGAAGTCCAATTACACATATACTAGACATTTTGATCTCATCCCACAGGTTCCTGAGGCTCAGCTTATTTTTTTTCAATCTTTTAATCTCTTCTTCAAATTGGATAATTATTACTGTTCTATTTTCAAGTTCAGAGAACCTGAGAACATGGGGAATATATAATTAAATTTATTATGGCAATCTTTGAAGGGTTATTGCTAACTAGACAAAACCTAAAAGAGACATGCCAGTCTAATTTTCAAAGGAAACTGTACTAATGAGAGATGACCTATACCAGATGAAATTCAAGGAAATACGGAAATTACTATTGTTGAGCACATATTACTACTATTGACACCAGTATAGTACAGGAACTATACTGGCATTTTCATATATACCATTTAATTTAATCCAGACCATGACCCATTCATACAGGTATTATTGTCCATATTTTACTGATAATAGTACAGAGGAACAACCAAGTTAAGTAAGTGGTCTCACTAGTAAGCTCAAGAACTTGAACTTAGGACTCCTATTACAGCACTTTACACCACACATCTCATTTACAATTTTCCTTAGAAAATCACTAAGAATTAGACATGTACCAGTCTGATTTCTTTTTTAACACCATTAGTATATACGTAGATGTTAGAAGGATGGGGGATCTAGTATATTAGGATTTCAGAAGCATCTGTTGGAGGTACAGTATTTGGGGTTAAGACTTAAGGCTCTTGAGACAAATCTTTTAAATGCTGCTTCTGCCATTTAACACTTTTTGTGGCTCTGGTCAAGCCATTTAAATTCTCTAAGCAATAGCTCCCTCATCTCTTAAAATGGAAACTATAACGTATGTATCTCATAGGGTTTTGGTAAGGACTGAATAGGAAAAATGCACAGTACCTGCCATGTAGTAAATGCCATATTAATGTTAGGTATTATTATAACATCTCTGTGGACAAAGATGAAATAAATGTAAAATAATTACATAACATAATGAAATACTATAAATAACAAGAAATATTATTAGCCTCATCCTGTTCAATTTTCCAATTTTTTCCAATTTTCTTCTAGAAAAGAAATATTGTAATGGAATCACTAAAGATTTATACAGAACTGTTGGCTCAAAAAGAAATACGCTTATTATTTATAATATGAAAACACTGGAAATAACAGGAATGCATTCATAGGAGATTGCTTAAACAAATTACAGTCAAACTATATACACCCAGTGAAAGACATGTTTTCAGCAGACCATTTGATTGAATGAGAAATGCTTATTTCATATACAATATAATCACGATTTTACATATGTGTGTAGGAGGATAAAAGACTAGTATGAAATACAGCAAAAGATTAATATGATCTCTTTTTTTAATGAGTTCATTTATTTATTTTTGGCTACATTGGGTCTTCATTGTTGCGCATGGGCTTTCTCTAGTTGCAGCGAGCGGGGGCTACTCTTCATTGCAGTGCGCGGGCTTCTCATTGCAATGGCTTCTCCTGTTGCGGAGCATAGGCTCTAGGCACGTGGGCTTCAGTAGTTGTGGCACGTGAGCTCAGTAGTTGTGGCTCGCAGGCTCTAGAGAGCAGGCTCAGTAGTTGTGGCGCACGGGCTTAGTTGCTCCGCGGCATGTGGGATCTTCCCGGACCAGGGATTGAACCCATGTCCCCTGCATTGGCAGGCGGATTCTTAACCACTGTGCCACCAAGGAAGTCCTAATATGATCTCTTATAGGTGGTGAGGTTATAGATAATTTTCATCTCCTTATTATAAATTATTATATTTCTAAGTTTTCTATAATGAACAAGAATTCTTTTACAGTTGAAAAATATTTTGAGAAAAATAAATTTGAGTAGTTTTATGCATCGTGACTGGCTTTCTATCAAGGTTTCTGGTCCTTCAAACCTAAAGTTTTGATCTCCAACATGGAGATATAAAGAAATGTTTATTACTGAAGATGCTTAGAAAAAAGATGGCATGGAAATAAGGAAGGCCATAATAGCTATCTATAAATACCTTAAACTATCTTAACTCATTAACAAATATCTTAACTATCATTTGGGAGAAATGCAAGTTTTCTCTATTTGGATCCATGGCCAGATTTCCTTTTTGTTTGTAATAAGATGGGTTTAAAAGGACCCTTCCTGGGAGACAGCACTATCCTATGATGACTGGAATGAGCTGCCTCAAGTTATAAGAGACCAATACATATTCATTAACTGAAATGAATGGCAGCAATCTGCTCACCACCAGGGTGCTCAGACATACCCGAAGAGGGCCTTTGGCCAGGAAGGAGAGACCGGCCTTTCAGGCACCTCCCAGATCTAAGAGTTCTGTGATACACTCTTGGTCTGATTTCGGGCTTAGTTGGTCTCAAATCTTCATTCTATCCCAATTATGACGATATCGTGCTGGAAAATGTTTTTCTGTTTCGTGGCAGTTTTCCAGGTGCCACAGTAAAAAAGTGAAATTGCCTATAATCTTAGAAGGACCTGGAGGGAGTGCTCCAAGAAGATCTCTAAGGACCTTAAACACTTGGGAGGTACTTATGCTTTGCATCAAAAAGAAGAGAAGAGAAGACAAGGCAAGGGAACAGAAAGGAACAAAACCTCGAACTAAGAACTACAGGGGGCATTTTAATTGAGCTTCTAAACAAAAACAAAAACCAATTTCCTGTAAGACAAGCTCTACATACTACATTCACAAGCCTGGTTGGCAACATCCAGGTTTCTTGTATTACCTCCACAAATAACACAGAATGTCAAAGATCAAATTACATTTCATTTTGTTTAAATTCTAAAAAGAGAAGGTGCCATAACATATTTTCAGAAGTAGGATGGACACTAAAGATTACAAATTTAAAACTCCAGGAAAGCAGGGAGAAAGCCACAGCTTGTATAAATCCTCCACCTCAGACCCCCGACTGTCGTTCAAGCAAAGGTGGCCCATACTTCCCTTCCAGGGCAGATTCTACACTCTCTCTATGAATGAGCCAAGCAAGCTTTCATGAAACTTCAAAATCTAAAATGTTGGCCAAGAACTCATCCGAGACAACTACATACCTGCCCAACTCCTCCTCTGCCACGCCCACCACTGCCGCTCCACCCACTGTACCTGCCCAAGCACACCTAAGGCTTTGGTGAACAGAGGGTCATTCATCACAGCTGAGTTCTTCACTCCACAGTATCATCTGGCTCTTAGATTCTAGGTGTTTGAAATGGAAGCAATCCCCGCAGAGATTTTTCCTCTCAAATATTGCTCATCTCTAATTGGAGACATTTGAATAACCACCTGGATGATCACCACCCTGCCAAGACAAAAGCTGCTTAGTTTAACAAGCGTATGGAACCCACCCAGGTTTCTCTGGGTTCCAGAAGGGAACCACAGTTACTCAGTCACCACAATTATTAATCTGGAGAACTCCTGAAATTCTGAATGATGCTGAGTTTTATGGATAATACACATATACTTTGACGTGACACCTAACAACCAAAGAAACATGGTGTAATCCATTTGACTGCACGGTACTCCTACAGAAAGTAGAAAGAACTTATCTCATGAGAGATAAACTTAAGTCCCCACTGCCTTAAATCCTTTGGGAATGAGACAGGGTATAAGAAGACCAACCAGTCGGCCTGCCATTAAGATATAACTCTCCAGACATAGAGAACAAACGAATGGATACCGGGGGAAGGGGGGCAGGGGGCTGAATTGGGAGATTGGGATTGACATATATACACTAGTGATACTATGTATAAAATAGATTAACTAATGAGAAACTACTGTATCACACGAGGAACTCTACTCAATGCACTGTGGTGACCTAAATGGGAAGGAAATCCAAAAAAGAGGGGATATATGTATACGTATAGCTGACTCACTTTGTTGTACAGGAGGAACTAACTCAACATTGTAAAGCAACGATACTCCAATAAGAATTAAAGAAATAAAAAATAAAGCATATGCCTATTAAGAAAAATAAAAGATATAACTCTCCCCAGTCAGCTGGGCCTGAGTGTTCGTTCTAAGGACTTTGGCCAGTGGTCTGGACACCCATGCCCTAAGGAACCTAGGCTCCCCAACCCCATTTGCACAGCAGGGGATTTCATTTGAAAGGGGCTTTATTGCTTTAAAAAGAAAATTAAGCCATGGATCTAGTACAACCTTCCCATTTTACAGAGGCCCAGAGAGGTTGAGTACTTCACCCAATGTCACAAAGCTGGTATGTCAAAATGACAGAGATAAAGTTACAGCCTAAGTTTCCAGGGTTGTTGACACTGCCACCCTACTGTGTAGTTTCTTTTTTTCTTTTTTTTTTTTTTTTGCGGTACGCGGGCCTCTCACTGTTGTGGCCTCTCCCGTTGTGGAGCACAGGCTCCAGACGCGCAGGCTCAGCGGCCATGGCTCACGGGCCCAGCCACTCCGCGGCATGTGGGATCTTCCCGGACCGGGGCACGAACCCGTGTCGCCTGCATCGGCAGGCGGACTCTCAACCACTGCGCCACCAGGGAAGCCCTGTAGTTTCATTTTTAAGTAAATTCTATACACTCATATTATCCAATTTTAAACTGTGAAAACTACAATAGCATCCAGGTGACCTCTGGAAAAAGGTAGGTGCAGACCTCACCATAATCCCTTCCCCTTCTCTTGTCTCCCCTACCCTTCCCACATCTCAAGGAAATACTTCCCTGCCAGGCGATGACTTCATCACTTTCCTTCTCACTAATTTGAATACTCTTGTGGCAGAGCCAAACAAAAAATGAAAATGATGAATGACTCCTTGTGCAATGCAGAAAAAATGTGGTGCTTGGGATCTCAACGTGATGGAATACCCCTCATGCAGAAACAGAACATGCTTCTACCCAAAACAAAAAAAGCAGAAATAAGGGTATTTCAGAGCTGCACGTATGTCTGGCCAAATGGTAGGTGTGCAAAAGATTTTAAAGGAGCAGATGAAAGCAAATCAACCCTCACCTCAAAAACAGGTAAGTGTTTTATTTGAAAGAAAACCAGAAGTTTTTCTAAGTAAATCACAAAGCAAAGTCAGGGGAGAAATGGTAATAGGGGAGAGGGATGATGAATAGGGGCAAAGAGAAATATCTGCTTGATTGTCTAACACATTTACAGATTTTTACCAAGATACATTTTTTAACCCAGAGCTCAGCCTCCATCTTCTCACCACATGTATACCAGTGAGCAGGCAGACTTGAATTATCTTGAACACTAAATTCTAATAATATTTAAAAATTTTTCCACATATAAATTAATATTAATTCATAAACTGAGTTTTTGGGTTTTTTCTGTGTTGAGCAAAGTGTTTAATTTTTAATTGATATATATTTGAGACATAACACTGTGTAAAATCAAGGTGTACATGTTAATTTGACACATTTATATATTGTAGTATCACTGCCATTGTAGCAATTATTAGCACCTCTATCATGTTACCTAATTATCATTTCTTTTTAGCGGTTGGAATAATTAGGTTCTGGTCTCTTGCAAGTTTGATGATTATAATACAATATTGTTGTCTACATCCACGATACTGTGCGTTAGACCTCTGCTCGGTGCAAGTCTATAGCCTTAAGAAACATCCACTCTATAGCCCCCCACCCTCCAGCTCCTGGTAACCACCACCTTACTCTCTGTTCTTATGAGTTCGGCTTTTTTAGATTCTACATATAAGTGATATCATACAGTACCTGTCTTCCTCTGTCTGACTGACCTCACTTAGCATAATGTCCTCAAGGTCTAGCCATACTGTCATCTAACCAAGTTTTTAAAATGCTGTTTTCTTGTCGTACATTTCTTGCTGCGTTAGAACCTTGGAACATATTCTCAGTCTTCATTTTTGCTACTTCCAAACAGGTGGCCATCAGCAGTCTCCATATGGGAAAAGTGCCCATCTTAGTTGGTAGGCAAAGGGGAGGTTAAACCAGTACTTGCTGACCACCCACCCAGTCCATGTCAGAAGCTGTTTGACAGGCTTTACACTTCACTATGCCCTTTGACCCCCGCAACAGGAGTGGCACCCCTGAATGGGCATCACTACAGCTTATACATTTTAAGATGAGAAGTCATGAAATTCGTCCCAGGCCAGTAGCCAAAGCCTGCTGCTGTCAGCAACCCATGCTGGCCCGCCCAGTGTAAGGCATATTTCTAAGAAGCTCACTCTGGGTACCCCAACGTCATTTAAATGGCCCTGTGGCTAAGAAATAACTCCTTTGCACTCTACAACTGCAGCAGAAAACACCCCACCCATCAAAAGACTCAACTCCCTTCTAAACCATAGTTAATAGTCTTGGTTTTCTCCCTAAGATAAATCTAGACTGAGGAAAAGAAACTTGCCTGTCACCATCTTTAGTGACTGCCTTTTCTAGCCACAGACCTTGCTTTACCTTGCATTACCTTTTGTGGTCTTTTATTACTGTTTAACTATAACGGAGACATTTATACTATATCAAATATAAGATCAAGCACTCCTGCAGAGTAATAAATATCAGAGATGTTTAAGGAAATTCAAGAGAATGAAACAATATCAAATCCATGCATTCTGACTGACACAAAAGGTTTAGGGCTCTCGAGGAAGATATGAGTAACGCACAAGGCATACCCATGGGACTGATAATTACATTCAAACTGTTGATGTTTTGGCTCTTTTGAGCTGACACTTGTTACCTATGAAAATGATAAAGTATTAAGATCTAAATAAAGAGAAAGTTTGGTTAAAAAAAGAGAGAGAGAGAGAGAACTGGCTGCACATATTTTAAGGGAAACACAGAGACAGTCAACTATGTTTTCTCATCTTTCAAGAGAAGCTGGACTCAAACAAAACATTTTTCCCAAAACAATAACCAGTGATGAGCCATTGTGCTTCTAGTATGATGTGAAAAAACTGTCAAAATCTTCAACAGAAACTCGACCCCAAGAAAACGCACATCAAGCTCTTGAGCCAAGTTGACACCGATTTGTTTCACGGGTGCTCACAGCACCACCACCGGAGAATGCATTGGTCAACAAAGGTCAAAAAGAAAAACAGAATCATATCTAAAGCTTAAATAATAAAGAGAGATCAATAAATATGAGCTACGCACTAAGAGCTTTACAGATATATTTCAGTACAGCCTCACCCTATCCTGGAGTGGAATGCAGGCTTCTGGAGGGAAGGTCCCACATCTACTGTATCCTCACTGGGTCCCAGGGCCTAGTGCAGAGTCCTGCACATAGCTGGTGCTGAAGAGAAATGGGCAGAGTGACTGAACTTGGAAAGAAAAGAAAATTAAAAAGCTGAGACTATTACCAGCTACTTCATACAGATAAGGAAATGGAAGCTTGAAAGGTTACTGATTTGCCCAAGGTTATTCATGCAGTGAAAGGTAGAACTGGGATTCCAACCCAGGGCAGCAATACTCCATCCTAAGCTCTAAGCCCCTAGGTCAAACCAAGATACTTCATCCTCAGTCATGTGAAATGAGTGAATGTGGGGAACTACGCAGTTTCTACACATACCTCCCACAATGGATACCCTACCATAGGATCTACTTTTTACCTAAAAGTCTGGTATACCCTTGAAAGATTAAGACAGTCACCCACCATTGAGAACATGCAAAAGACTGTGCTGGGAGGTTGGAGAAGGGTTCCTAGGGGAAGGGCTTCCACTGTGCTCCAGAGCACAGGAGAACCAGAACGATGGCTGGGCGGCTTGTCCAAGTGCCCCTGAAGGGTTTCATCACTCGTACGGCATCAGCTTGATGGTCACATTCAGTCTCACTCTTACGTACCGTAAAACTTGGGACCTTTCAGGTTGTTAAACGTTGTTCAACATTGAGAGAGAGACAGAAAGAAGGTGCAATTCTAATGAAGATGCTATCTTAATAGAACACACTGTTAACCACCACAAAACGGCAAGCATTAGAATGTTTGCCTTACTTTAAAAAAAATTAGTTACAAAAATGTAAAAATCAACATCCTAGAAGACTAAAAATTAATATGGAGACATTTCAGGAAAATAATAGGCCATTTTATAATTCAATTCCAGGAGCTTGGCATGTGAAAGGTTAACTTATTCAGGTGTTGAATTGAGACCCAAAAAAGCATTTGATAGAGAACTGGCCAGAATAACTCTTTAGTCATGACCACTAGAGTCAAAGGCTGGAGTTATATTCTAAACCTTAATTTAGAAGTAAACATTAAAATGAAGGCTTCTTTAAAATTCTCGAATAATTTTCACTTTAAAAGTACCAAATTGGCCTATAAAAAGCTCACACTAATTATTCCAAAGCAATCAACTTCTTAAAAACCCTTTATTTCACAATTAGCCTAACATCCCATTAATTTGGGACACTTACCAATGTATTTATTCTTTGCTCATTACCTACGTGCACATTAAGAGTGCACCAATAACACAATACAGGTATTAATATGTAAAACATCAACAAAAGCCATCTGGAAAGCTAATGAATAATCAAGGGATTTCAAATTAAACTACAGAATTTTCCCTTAGAATCTTTAGGACAACACTGTCAAGTTCAATCTATTCACTTCGCCTCCAGAATCAATTTTTCAAACCTTATGACAGGTCTAATCGCTTCCACCTGTGTCTCTAGCTTGACTCTTGACTGGCATGCTACCAGCCAGGGTGGAAATGTAGACAAAGACCCCTATTAGGATCCGGCTGTTTCTCTACTGTGAGGTCACTCAGCCATTAAATTAGTTCCAGTCCAATTTCTGTCCTCTCAGGCCTCAACTTCTGGGGAGGAGGGTGCGCAGTGGAGCGAGTTAGGGGAGCAGAATCCGAAGGGAAGAAAGGCAGGAAGACATGTTCGGGACTGACTAGACACGTATGCATAGAGGTGAAAACCTGGGACTGGCCCCAAATTGTGAAGCAAAAATACCGCCTTTCTTAAATGATGCTGGCTATTCTCCCCAGTGCAATTTCCCCCAAATATATTTTTAATGACTTTATGGGATTGCTTTCCATTTCTTTCCCTTTGCTTGTAGAAAGTCAACTGTCTCCAATGCAAGTTTTCCTCAACTGACATGAAGCTGGTTCACAAAACCATTTCAGCCCTCTAAAGGCACTGGAGGTTACTGAGAGCCAGAAAGGTTTGGTGGGGTATAGGATTCTGACTCCAGGATCACTTGATCAAAGGACCTGGGGTGCGTCTAGTGCCCAGATCTCACAGGTAAGGAAAGCAAGGCCCAGGAGGGTGAGACTGTCAAGGGTACACAGATAGTTGGTGATAAAGTCTTAAGTTCCAGCATTTCGCTACCAGACTGTGAGCTTTAGGCGTTAGGGACAATGCCTGACACAGTAACTGCTCCAAAAACTTCACTGATCAGTCTGCTTCTCTCCCAGCATCGTGTTGTCTGCTGCGCCTACTTCTCTCTTTCTGCCTGAACTACCAGGCTCAGACCAAGGGTGCACAGATCTGTATGAACTCACTGTGCACTGGGATGTGCATCTTTCCACACACTGTGAGGCAAGGACAGTACACTCCCCATCATTCTCTCTCCAGCGCCTAACACAGTGCCTGGCATACGTCAGGCACTCCGTAAATGCTTATTCCACGTATGATGAAGGCAAACTTAAGCCTGAAAAATCAGAGGACTTAAAACAACGGCTAGAAGATAAACTTACGTAATAAAGGAATCTAAGTTACTCTTTACAAATAAAACATAGCCCATCCGTGGCCAGTTTAGTCGGGATGTACAAGTATGCAAAGGGAATCAGTATAAACAAGTTTGTGTTCATCTGGCTCACCACACACTGTGGCTTCACACATAAGTCGTTTCGATACCCGACAGAGGCTTGGTGCAAGTCATCAAAAAAGATACTATCGGGCTTTGCTGGTGGCGCAGTGGTTGAGAGTCCGCCTGCCGATGCGGGGGACGTGGGTTCGTGCCCCGGTCTGGGAAGATCCCACATGCCGCGGAGCAGCTGGGCCCGTGAGCCATGGCCGCTGAGCCTGCGTGTCCGGAGCCTGTGCTCCTCAACGAGAGAGGCCACGGCAGTGAGAGGCCCGCGTGCGGCAAAAAAAAAAAAAAAGATACTATCAGTCAAATAAAAGACGATTCCACAGCTGTCACAATGACTCAGTTACCCTAAACCCAGTGCTCCAAGGTCTAGCCTTCCCCCTTCCCGCCTTCCCCACAGCTGAGGGTCAATCATCGCTTATCAGGAGATTCAACAAGATGCGCGGCACTGCTGACCAAACCAGGACAGAGTGGGCACCTGGAGGTGCTTGTCCAGGAGTGACGAGGGATGAGCGGTGGCCCATCCACACCCCCTTGTCTGGAAGGCCCCACCAACAACAGCTCACACTTTCAAATGGCTTCCTGGGTCTGTAGCTATAAGACTGACCATGGTACACAGTAAATTTCACTGGTCCAGACAGAGTACTAAACCCATACACCTGGGTCTCTCTACCCAACCAGCTGAGCTAACTGGTCAGTGGGAAACCTACCAGGAAATAGCACAGGAGGAAAAAAAAGAAAGACCGCCTAAGTCAATCAAAACTAGCATTTTATCCAAAAGGTGTTACCCTGACAATAGAGTACAAAATGCATTTCATGGTCAGAAATGTGTGTCAGAAAAAAGGACTGGGATGCGGGATACAGGGTAAAATTACCTCTTCCAACCAGACTTGGTTGGGTGGCACAGCCAAGTCAGACTATCGAGGAAAGATCACTCATTCACATGGGTTTTTTTTTGTTTTTTTTTTTTTTTGCGGTATGCGGGCCTCTCACTTTTGTGGCCTCTCCCGTTGCGGAGCACAGGCTCCGGATGCGCAGGCTTAGCGGCCATGGCTCACGGGCCCAGACACTCCGCGGCATGTGGGATCTTCCCGGACCGGGGCACGAACCTGTGTCCCCTGCATCAGCAGGCGGACTCTCAACCACTGCGCCACCAGGGAAGCCCATTCACATGGTTTTTGCTCTTCATTTTTGGGGGGAGAGTCCACAGTACCTTGACGTAATCGGCAAGCAACTCCCGTACTTCTCTCTGCCACTCCTCCCCCCGCCACCCGGCCCAGAGCTCTTTCTCCTCCACAGAACCACTAACATAGCTTTAAAATTCACAGGGTGGGGCAGGAGGTGATGGTAGTGGTGGTTCTTGGCTTCAAGACCAGCGCGCTCCCTTATCCAGAGATCAAATGAAAGCGTTCAATGCCACCTCAGTGCCACAGTAGTTTAAGCTGGGTTTGTGGTCAAAGAAGAAAATATATCCTCCAATAACTTGTTAAAAGAAAAATGTCCAAATCCTCCTGGATTTATAATAACACAAGAAAAATACCTGTAATGGCACTGAACAAGCAGTGAAATAAAACCAGAGTTACCTGTCAAATAATTATTTCCACCTATGGTTTTAAGTTTTGCAAGCATTGGGGCCATCATAATGTATATGCTACCTAAAGGCCTCCTGCTATTTTTTTAGGCGTCCAACACACAGAAAGTACATGCTTGTTTCAAAGACTTCTAAGTGTCCTCTACTACCTACCTCCTCTCCTCCCTGGTAACAGAACCTTAATATTCATTGGATTCATGGGTGCCAAGTATAAAGACCACAGTTATTTCTTAGCCTTCTTTGTAGGTTAATATGGTCATGTGACTAGGTTCTAGCCCTGGGATATAAACAAAAATATCATGAGCAACCTGTGAAAGAGTCCATAAAGAATGGGGGTGGGTTTCCCTGGTGGCAAAGTGGTTTCGAATCCGCCTGCCAATGCAGGGAACACGGGTTCGAGCCCTGGTCCGGGAAGATCCCACATGCCGCAGAGCAACTAAGCCCGTGCACCAAAACTACTGAGCCTGCGCTCTAGAGCCCACGAGCCACAACTACTGAGCATGTGTGCCACAACTACTGAAGTCCGTGCCTAGAGCCTGTGCTCCACAACAAGAGAAGCCACCGCAGTGAGAAGCCAGCGCTCCACAATGAAGAGTAGCCCGCGCTGGCCGCAACTAGAGAAAGCCCGTGTGCAGCAACGAAGACCCAATGCGGCCAAAAATAAATTAAAAATAAATAAATATTTTTAAAATATTAAAAAAAAAGAATGGGGGCACATGGTGCTGTCCCCTCTCCTTCTGCTTACCGGCTAAAATGAGAGGGAATATAAATGAGTGGGTCGCCTCGTGGACCACTTGCTGCGGGCGACAGAGCCACTCAACTGGGTCCTGGACACCGTGAGCCACACTCGGCCCCAGGCTGTCCATCTCAGTCCATCTCATGTACAGTAAAAAACGTCAATCCTATTTAAGCCACTTTAATTTGGGGGATCACTGTCTCACACAGTGGAACCTAACCCCAGCTGACCTAGAAATGGGTACGTGAATGGGATGTGTTAACGCTTAGACCTTGTGCTCGTCACAAGAAACGGGCCTAAAAATGCAGAGGGGCTCTGGGCGGGGGCAGTTGGCAAGGACATGGGTCTCACAGGCTCACCGCTAATGAACACTGTCATGCAGCAGCAAAGCATTCAATCGAGGCCTGGCCTTTGGTAGCTTGGGAGGTAGACTGCATGTCTGTTAGAAGCTGTATCATTACAGGGAAAAGCTCTGAAAACTGAAAATGTCAGTGTTTATCAGAAATAGGAACAATTCCACATACAATAAATTCTGTTACCTAGCATTCTACACACCGGTGTGATGTATGAAATTAGTGGATTCATATAAAGTACACAAAAGCAGTGTATGGAAGATAAAAGCTTTCAATGCCTATTAGCTACTATTATTGTTGTTATAACCACAACAATATACTGTTTCCGTAAGAGTGGCTCATTTGTAGGATCAAATATAATGTCAGCTGTAGAAATGTCTTCACTCTTCCTCTTAGAAAATAATAATCAATATGTTTCATTTACCTATCTCATGACCCCTTTGTGGACAATTTTGGGAGCTTTTGACACCAAGGTGACCTCTTCAAGTTCCTTCTAAAAGAGGTTACAGCCGCCCAGGAACCTCTCACCAGCCTCGCTGACTCAGTAGGCTGCAGTGAGTACTTTTCTCTTAGTGCTAGGAAGGAACCCACGTGTGCAGTGGAAGAGGACATCTATGATAAGTCATGGTGAAAGACAACTGCTTATTCAATATCTGCTCTGTGCTTCATCAGTCATCATCAAAGCCATTTTACCATCCACGCTCTGGAGACTAGACAAGAAAAGAAACAAAGATTCCTAAATGCTTCTAGAAAAGCTGAAATGTTTCTCTTCTGTAAAAATAACAACCTTTAACCCTACAGAAGTTTCCCGACTCCCGAGCTCATGCACACTTTTACAGACTCAAATGGCTTAAGGTGGAATTTTCATTTTTCAAAAAAAGTTCAATATCAAAAATGAACTTACAGATATTCAAGCGTAGTAAAACTGCTATTTACACGGCATTTATTTTCCATCCTAAAACACAGCCTCACCAGGGTATAAGGAAACCCAACCACATGGTTACACAGGAGCGTCGGTCTACGCACCCTAGCAAGGCACTCACAGCCCTCTTGGTAATACACTGCCCAGACTCAACAGCGATAATCTCAAAGTTTCAAGATCTCCCCAACACAAAATATTCTTCACTGTTGTCCACAAAAACAGCCAAAAGGGTCTGGAAGTGCCAACGTTTTCCCACCTGAATGTCACCTCCCAAAATCTTTTGTTAAATGTTGTGTCTGATTTTTTATTTGGAAAATATGATTATAATGGGTCACCTTTTCGATATAATATAGTTCACTGCAGTGACAAAAGATTATCACAGAGTTTGTACAAGCAAGTAATAAATGCTCCATACAAATACAGGTGTTTTCTTCTCTACAGGGATTCAAGGGATTGGCAGGGGGAGGGGAGTAAAGGCAGGAGAGGATGGGAACACTGGGAAAAAAAAAAAAAAGTACCTATGACAACACAAAACAACTCGGGCAACAAGAACTGTTCATGACCACTGCTCATATTCCCCTTCTTACTTCACCTCCTCACTCTGCTAATTCCTCCATAATATTAATGCTTTTTCTACATCCTATACGTACACTAAAATTGCCATTTCCGTGACTTTGAGTATGACAGCCATGAAATCCTAAAATGATCTCATCAGTTTATATCAACATACTAGCAAATCCAGAAATTATTGTTAAGAAGAAAAGCCAAAATATTTCCACACGGTCCATATGTTGAATTATGTATCTGTCTAACTGTGCAGTCCCACAGGTGGAAGTGTCTAGAAACTGAATGGGGGGCTTGGGGGGGTGGAGTCTTACATTCCTTAAATATTAATCCCATGTTGAAGGAAGATGCTTTTCTTATTCACTCCCTCTAATAACCCTACTTTTTAAACTATCTATCTCAACATAAGAGTATTACCTAATACTGACTAATCTGGAGTTTAAAAATTCCTTTCATCTGTTTTCCATTTTTAAACCTTTAATCAAAGTCCATGAAACAGAAGGAATAAAAAGGAAAAGTTGCAATAAGAGTAAATTTTGAACATCCAAATGGGATTACAGAGTGCTTTAAAAATGCATTGGATAGGAACACACCAAAACAGGTTTTCAAAGTACAAAGCTCTAATTTATTTAATTTAACACAGCTTACATGTCGTTCAAATTTGCTATCCTAATGCTCCTGCAAAACATCTTAAACCGGTTATAACATCTTAACACTGATTATAACAGCACAAATGTAAAGCAGTAACATCAACACCCGTGCCACCTGCTAAACATCTTTTTTCCTAATGTTCTTTTTTTCCAAAGACATTCTGAAAGGCCAGATTAAAGGAAGAGAGTCACAAGGCACAAACATCCCCCATTCTTTAAAACACAAATCCTTGACCAAAGAACTTTCATTTCTTTTCCTACATTTTACCTCCTCTAGGACAGGGTACTACTCCCATCTTGCTAGTGCTTTATCAAGAGTTATCGTTCTAAATCTCTATCCCTCTCACCCAGTGCTGGTTAGAGAGAACGATCAACATAACTGGATTCCTCCAAGCAGGTAGAGAAGCCAGCCTGGCCAGAACTTACCCGTCCAGAAGATTCATTGTGGTGGGTGTCACTTCAGCAAACAGAATTACTTTTCCAAGTTTCTTTGTCTGCAAATTTTGTTGGTAGATCTCAAAGTTAAAGTTTTCTGATGAGAAGGTCTCCATGTCAGTCACCACAGGTATAGCAGATGGGGTGATTTCTATTTCAGATGTGTAGGATGAAACGAATTTAAGGGACAGCTTGCTAGATTTTATTACTCCTTCAGCATCCACATGTTTCCCCAGCCACTGCATAAGAGGATCCCGCATTTCCTGTGTCATAAAGAAAGAAATGGAAAGGTCATAATTTGGCATTATGTTAGATGATGGTAGCTTTTCCTTAAAATGTCATTTTGGTAATATAAGAACATCCTAATTCATGACCAATAAAAGCTAGATTAACATAGTCTGAACGTATAAACTATTATACAATAGACAATAAGTAACTAAGTATACCCATATTATAAAAATAAACTATTCAGAAACCAAGATCCAGGGAAATAAGTATATTTCTATCCTACACTAACTATATCCTAAATTCTCAAAAGTCCTCTCCAGTTCTAGAGTTCATTAGTGATTCTCTATTTCTCTATGAATTTTACAGAAAATTTATAACTTTATACTTCCACCCTCAAGGAAGTTCATTATCTCATCTGGGGAAATAAAAACCTAGGTGAAAAGTCACAGAAGACCAAGTACTAAGGTACTAGAGAATTCGCTCTCAGCCTCTGCAGGACCTCCACCTCCTCTCATAGACAAGTTGACCATCACCAGCCACTGCCGGGTTACCAACCCAAAGAGGCTTTTCTCGTTGCCTCCCCAAGGAGCGGGGGCAGAACTACAGGAGATATTATCTGACCTAGAACAGAGCTCCCTACCCACCCTCCCAAGAGGCTGCAACTTCCTCTGCGACCCTGAAAGCCCCAGGGGCCTCCTCCTGGGGTGGAGCATCAGGGGGTTGGGGGCAGTCAGCATCCTGAGAGGCCAGCGTAAAACATATTAAAATCTGTCAGTCACAGTAAATGCTGATCTGGATTCCTGGGCCACCTTCATGCAAAGGCCAGGCACTTCCAAAGAGGAGATGAGTCCTTCTGTTAATATCAGGGGTCTGTCCCAAAGCTCCACGTGCCTAAGAGAAGCAGCTTCAAAGATGAAATGTCATTTAACTAAATTCTATTAATGAAAATTTAAAACTCACTTCCAATTTGCAGAAAATACAGAGGTTAGAGGAACAAGTTAAATGGCTTCAAAGGAAGTGATCAGAAGAAACCCAGAGGGTAAGACATATTACAGCACAAGAATCTTCAAGTGTGTGTGTGTGCGTGTGTGTGTGTGTGTGTGTGCGCGCGCACACACGCACGCACGTGCTGGCGCAGAGTGTCCTGGCAGTCCTGGGAGTCCACTTCTGCAGGCAGCAAGAAGGCAGAAGAGGATGACAGGGCAGTAAAAAGAGGACTGAGAAGTAACCAACAGCCTGTCTGGGGAAGGAGAGAAACTGTAGACCCCGAGGACAAAACACTGCCAAGGAATTTCCTCTAAAGAAAAAGAAGAATGGGACAGTGGCTACAGGGAGGAATGAAGTCAAAACAGGTTTTGTTTGGTTATTAAATGAGAGAAATAACAGCATGATTTTTTTTTATGACAATGTGAGTGGTCCTATGGAGAAAAGGAAACAGGTAAACAGGTAAGGGGTGGGTCCTAATGATCAAGCTGAGAGGTCGGCCTTGAAAGCAGAGCCCTTTATCCATTGGGATGGGCAGGACTCACATCACCTCTGGGGACACCAGCCCAGCTTCCCCACTGGATTGCAGCCCTCCCTCATCCCTTTCTGGCTACACAGCCAGCCCTGGGAATTGACCTACACTGCCACCACCCTGCTCCAAAGCCACCCACAGTTGGGAGTCCTGGCGCTGGGTGCTGGTGATATCATCTTCTGATTCCTCCTATCTTCTCTATAAATAGGAAGGAAGAGGCTCAGCCAAGAGTGAAAAGGAGGAAGGAGGTGCTGCAGGTTTGAGAAAGGAGACAGAAAATGAAGGAAGCAAGGAAAATCATATGCGCAACCAGAAGCATTCAAGGTTCATCTAAGGTTAGTGCTTCTGAATTCAGAGTCAGCAGTCGGCATGATTTTCTGCTTTTATGCAGCCACGCACAGCTACATGCTATATGAGAGGCACAGGGGTGATCCTGCTTGAACGAGCAACAGAAAAGTCATTGGAAGAGGTCAAGCTGAAGTGAGCCACCAGGAATTACAGCACTAACTTTCCATCCTTGCACAAAGAACCAAGAAAAATTTTAAATGGAATATTCCCTGTTCACCATTAATTCTTTAATATACACTCTACTGGAGTAAGAATAAAAATGAATAAATTATAAAAGTAACCCCCTATTATGTGCTGAATGTTTGTATCCCCCAAAAATTCATATGTTGAAATTCTAATTAATCCCCAAGGTGATGGTATTTGGAGGTGGGGCCTTTGGGTGTGATTAGGTCATGAGGGTGGAGCCCTCATGAAAGGGAAAAATACCTTTAAAAAGGCAATCCCAGGGCTTCCCTCGTGCCGCAGTGGTTAAGAATCCGCCTGCCAATGCAGGGGACACACATTCGAGCCCCGGTCCAAGAAGATCCCACATGCCGCGGAGCAACTAAACCCGTGCGCCACAACTACTGAGCCTGCGCTCTGGAGCCCGTGAGACACAACTACTGAAGCCCGTGCATCTAGAGTCTGTGCTCCACAACAAGAGAAGCCACCGCAATGAGAAGCCCACACGCCGCAACGAAGAGTAGCCCCCACTCACCGAAACTAGAGAAAGCCCGCGTGCAGCAACGAAGACGCAACACAGCCATAAATAAATAAATAATTAAATAAATAAATAAATAAATTTTTTTAAATAAAGGCAATCCCAGAGACATCCTTCACCCTCTCTCCACCAAGTGAGGACACAGCAAAAAGATGTTTGTCTGCAACCTGGGAGAGGGCCCTCACCAGAACAACCATGCTGGCACACTGATCTCAGACCTCCAGCCACCAAATGTATGAAAAATAAGTGTCTGTTGTTTACAAGCTGCCCAGTCTATGCTATCCTGTTTTAGCAGCCTGTATTGACTACGACACCCCCAAACCTCAAACCTGGCCATTAGTTATAACCAACTCTGTTCCTTAAACTTTAGTCAATGCCCTTAAAGTATAAAGCGATCAAACCCGAATTTCCTTCATCACATTCCCCAGAACAGCTGGACTTCACAAGGGCACTGCACAGGCTAAAGATACACCAGTGAATAGGTTAAATCATACAAAAAGAGAGGGAAATAATCTGAACAATAAACACTTCTTAACTAACTTCAGTTTTCATTAACTCAAGCAGAGAGTTAAACAGTTATTCAGCAGGCGTAGGCAATGTGAATCCCCCATTCAAAGTCTATGAAAATCAAGATAAAACCAAAAAGAAACAGCTAGCACCAGGTAGACCTTTCAGACAGGAATAAAGCAGGGAATTTCCTACGGAGCAAATTATCCAACTGGCCATCTATATATCATTCATCTAATAAATTGTTTGTTTTTGAAAGCAACACTTAGAGATGCACAAATATGCAAAATAAATTAAAATTGATGTAAGCAAGGTATATGAGGGTTTTTTTTTTTAAATACTTCTTTCATATAATCTTTCAGGACTTAATCAGAGCCAAGTAAGTTATTCAGAAAAAAGAGAATCTAAAAAGATATAAAACAAGGCATGGAACTTATTAAGAAATATAACTGTATACCACCTATAATTCTCCTAAATATTTATATTCACTATAGTCAAATCCAACTGTAAGCAGTCAAGTAAAAGCAAGTATACATGGGTCGCCCATCCCCATTATCCCTAGACAGGAGAATAAAACTCTGGTCACAAGAAGTATCAAAATTACTACCTGTTTGATGCAAATCTGCCTGGTATGTCCTCTCAAATGGACTTGTTACAATGATGACTTCAGAGCTACAGAATTAGCTGCTATCATAAAAGGAAAAGGAATTAATTCATGATTCTTGGTTTAACTCTACCAATGACCACAAAGGCGGTACAGAAATGCTATTGAAGAAAAAAGGTTGGAGCATATATATCAAGGTAAATGGGTTGGCATAAGTAGTATTACCAACCCCCTACTCCCAAGTCTACCTAACTCTATAAACACAACTATCGGAGCATGCAAAAATGTCACTGCTTTAAGGAAGATTTCTCCAACCCACAGCCTGTCCCAGTCTAAGTTAGGACTCTCTTTCATAAACTTAGTGACTTTATAGCACTTTTCAAATTGTAATTCCATAGTTTGTATAATCATTTACTCAATGTCCCACTGTCTTGCTAGAATGTAAGCTCCATAAAGACAGCAAATGCATGTTTCTGTCTGGCTCACACTGTATCCATGGCACCCGGTACCACGTCTGGCAAATGCTGCATGCTTAATAAGCATTCATCATATAAATGCATATTAAATTCCTTACCAAAAACATCCCACAAGTAAGAAACATAAATAGGTGTATCAAGAGGGAAAACCCAGAAAAGGCAATGCTAAGAGAGAGCCTTGAAATGGATACATAGCATCAAAAAGAAAGATGAAATCGTTAAAGTCAAATCAGTCCTGTTGAAAATAAAACAACTGCTATCAAATTCCACTCCAATGAAATTCATTAAAACCTTCTAATTAATGTTATTTTTTTAACATTTGAACTTCAAGAATTTAGTATTGACCTTTCTCTAAGATTTCAGGCTAATTAAATACAATTTAGGTGGAACCAAAAACAACATTTTATAGTCACATAAATGTTGGCCCCTTTGAACCAGCCACAGCACTAGTGAAACACTAGCTATTCTCAAGGAAAGTGAATGTGCCTTTGTTTCCTATTGGACATGTTGCACACAACATGAAAACCCCAAGGAGTCCACCAAAAAAGTACTAGAACTAGTACTTTTAGCAAGGTTGCAAAATACAAGGTCAATATACAAAAACTGGGTTTATTTCTAGCCATGAATATCTGGAGTCTGAATTTTCAGTGGCATCAATAGATCTGAAACATTTAGGAATAAATTAAAGAAAGTATGTGCCAGAACTGTACACTGAAAACTACAAACACTACTGAATTTAAAATTAAAGAAGTCCTAAATAACTGAAGAGATATACCATGTTCATGGATCAGAACACTGAATATTATTGACGTCAATTCTTCTCCAAATTGATCTATGGAATCAATGCAATTCCAATCAAAATTTTAGCAAGCTACTTCTAAAACTTACATAGATATACATAGAATAGGCCTAGAATGACCAAAACAATTTTGGGAAGAAAAAAGTTGGAAGATTTACCTTATCTGACTTCAAGATTTATTATAAAGCTGCAGGAATCAAGACAGTATGGTATTTCCTTACAGACAGACATATATTTCTAAAAACAGAATAGAGTCCAGAAATAGTGCCACACATATATGTTCAGCTGATTTTCAACAAGGTAATTCACCTGAAAAAAATCATCTTTTCAATACATGGTGCTGAAACAATGGGACACACATATGCAAAAAAAACAAACAAAAAAAACCCCCAAAACACCTTGACCCTTACATGTATACCAAAAGTAACTTGAAATGAATCACAGACCTAAATGTAAAAATATAAAACTTCTAAAATAAAATACAGGAGAAAAACTTTCTGATCTTAGGATAGGTAAATCTTTTCTCAGATACAACAAAAGAAGCATAAACCATCAAATTAAAAAAAATGATAGGGCTTCCCTGGTGGCACAGTGGTTGAGAATCTGCCTGCCAATGCAGGGGACGTGGGTTTGAGCCCTAGTCTGGGAAGATCCCACATGCCACAGAGCAACTGGGCCCACGAGCCACAACTACTGAGCCTGCGCATTTGGAGCCCACGCTCTGCAACGAGAGGCCGCGACAGTGAGAGGCCTGCACCCCGCGATGAAGAGTGGCCCCCGCTAGCCACAACTAGAGAAAGCCCTCGCACAGAAACGAAGACCCAACACAGCCAAAAATAAATAAATAAATTTATTTTTTTTTAAATGATAAGCTGGACATTATAAAAATTAAGAACTCTAAGAACTGCTGCTCTTCAAGGGTTAATGTTAAGGAAAATGAAAAGACAACAAACTGAGAGAAACTATTCTTAGTACACACATCCGACAAAGGACTTGTATCCAGAATGAAGAAAAAAAAAAAAAACCTCTTAAAACATAATTATAAGAAAACAATTCAACTTAGAACATCAGCAAGAAGGTTTGGCCAAAAGAAAATATCAGATGGCCAATAAGCACATGAAAAATGCTAACATCATTGGTCACCAGGGAAATACAAATTAAAACCACAATGAGATACTGCTACACACCCGTTAGAATGGTTAAGTTTTTTAATTCTTTTTTAAAATTAAATTTATTTATTTTTTTATACAGTACATTCTTATCAGTTATCTATTTTATACATATTAGTGTATATATGTCAATCCCAACCTCCCAATTCATCCCATCACCATCACCACCACCCTCCCCGCTTTCCCCCCATACGTCTATGCGTTTGTTCTCTACATCTGTGTCTCCATTTCTGCCTTGCAAACGGGTTCCTCTGTACCATGTTTCTAGATTCCACATATATGCGTTAATATATGATATTAGTTTTTCTCTTTCTGGCTTACTTCACTCTGTATGAGTCTGTCATACAGAGTGAAGTAAGCCAGAAAGAGAAGAACAAATTTCTAAATTCTGACAATACCTAGTGTTGGCAAAGATGTGAAGTAACTGGAGCTCTCATACATCACTGGTGGGAACGTAAAATGGTACAACAATTCTGGAAAACAGGTTGGCAGTTTCTTATCAAATTAAACATACACGTGCCACATGACCCAGAAATTCTATTCCTAGGTATTTAACCAAGAGGAATGAAAACACACATCCAAACAAAGACTTATACATGAATGGTTGTAGAAACTTTACTCATAATATCCAAAAAATGCAAACAACCCAATGCCCACTAACAGGAGAATAGGTAAGTTATGGCACAGCTATATAATGGAACACTACTTGGCTATAAAAAAGGAATTAACTACCCATATAGGCAACAAAATGAATGAATCTCAAAAACATAAGGCTGATTAAAATTAAAAATTTTTTAATTTAATAAATAAAATAAAATTTAAAAAGACAGAAGAGTATGTACTGTATGATTCAATTTAGATGAAGTTCCAGAAAAGACCAATCTAATCTATAAGGATAGAAAGCAGATCAGTGATTGCCCAAGGATGAGCACGGGGGTGGGAGAGTGGATGAGGACTGAATGAGAAACAGAGTAAGAGAATTTTGTGGGATTCTGCAAATGGTCTCTATCTTGATAGCAATGACGGTTACTCCAGCGTATATGTTTATCAAACCCTACACATAAATAAGTGTATTTTCTTGACTACGTCATCCCAAAGTTGATTTTTTAAAGCAAACAGCAACAATCTTGTGCAACACTAAACAATGACTGAAGTCCAGGAGACTCTATATTCACTAATGTCCAAAAAGAACACCAGTGTCCCTACTTCTGAAGAAATGAATGCTTAAATTTATATTTAGTGCAAATACACACAAGTGGCTACTCCATGGTTAGTTAACACGTCATACGGGGAGTGTAGCAGATGTACAGAGATGTACAGTATGCTATGTCCAGTCACATTAGAGCCATTCCACCCCATCACTTGTCTTATCTGCTAAATTTTATCCATCTAAACAAGATTCAATGGGTGAAACATAGCCATACCTCTGATTCAGCACTGGATTCAAAATATTTATTACCAACTCTGTTTGTGTTTTGGTGCTCCTTTTCCCAAGAAACACCAAATAATTGATCATAACTTTTAAAGGTTTTCTATCTCAGAGACACATTTGCCTCATTGTAAATAATCAGATTAGTTGTGCTTCAGTCATAACATTATAAGCTGCTAGGCAACATTATAAATTTACAAGTGGGTAAATCAGAAAATGAATCTACCAAGACATAGAATACAAGCTCTTTTTATGGGTGTTTTCATTCTCAGTTAAATATGAGAGGAAACGGGAGTAGAAGAATTTATATGAAAATTTATACAAAAAAAAATTCTTACTACTGGTATTTTACAAACAAAATATTCACAGCCAATTTCACATTCACTCAGTGTCTTCACAGAAGTGATGAAGGCACATAGCATAGCAGATCTTTACAATCAAAAGATGACACTCCTGAAAGAGCAGGACTGTTTTTGGTCCTGACCTCATTTACGGCAGGGATTGTTCATGTGGCAACCTTCAGGGTGAACTTTTATTCTGAGCACCAGAACCAAGCAGAGCAAAGCCTCAGGCAGGCTCTGAGATGAGCGTGTTCTGATTGGTTCCCCATGCAGACACTTCTGTCTCAGTTCCAATGGACCCACTGCAGTCTGATCAACACTTGCCTAACTTGTCCAGATTCCTCCTTGGACAGTACTGCACCCCAGCTTGGATTCCCAAGGCCCCTGCCTTCCTGCTTCCCCAAATATGCTCAGCCACTGATCCCAAGCACTCTCACCCCAGAATGAATGGACCTAGAGGGGCTTCTAGCTTCAGTGACGACACACTGCTGAAAGTAGTCCATGCCCACAAATATCCAGGTCAATTGTCACCAACAGATACCCAAGGGCCAAAATGAACCCAGAGAAATGTTTTACTTGGCCCATCCATTTTGAACTAGTTGCTAACACTTAAAAATCAGGATATTTCACATCCTGCTTCTTTTGTTTTTTTGGGTTTTTTTGCGGTATGCGAGCCTCTCACCGCTGCGGCCTCTCCCGTTGCAGAGCACAGGCTCCGGACGCGCAGGCTCAGCAGCCATGGCTCACGGGCCCAGCCGCTCCGCGGCATGTGGGATCCTCCCGGACCGGGGCACGAACCCGTGTCCCCTGCATCGGCAGGCGGACTCTCAACCACTGCACCACCAGGGAAGCCCTCATCCTGCTTCTTTTGAAGAAACAGGAACTCTTTCCCACATGGCAATAACTGGCTGGGCCAAGAAGCACTACCCTCATTATACGGGGACAGACTCTCCAGCTGGACTCTTGTGTACCACCTCTTCTGCTCTTAGGCATCTGGGATTGAGACCACCCATGCTGGCGCCGGTATCAAGTCTGGCACCAAGCCAGCAAGATCTCCATGGGGCCCTTGATGATGCTTCTTTCCAGTTAGGTCCATATTAATTCATCAGAGTGAGTCTGTTGACGCTGACTCTCAAAAATACAAGGGGTTCACGCTTCCCTGGTGGCGCAATGGTTGAGAGTCTGCCTGCCGATGCAGGGGACACGGGTTCGTGCCCCAGTCCGGGAGGATCCCACATGCCGCGGAGCGGCTGGGCCCGTGAGCCATGGCTGCTGAGCCTGCGCGTCCGGAGCCTGTGCTCTGCAACGGGAGAGGCCGCAGCGGTGAGAGGCTCGCGTACCGAAAAAAAAAAAAAAAAAGACTTCAATGGAAGGGCTACTTAAGGAACTGTGAGCAGAGTTAAGAGAATTAAAGGGCAGGGATGGGGAAGCACCTGGACCAGCAACAAGCCTGGAGGAGCAAGAGGACAGAGCTCCCCACAGGGGCTGTAAGCAGAGCGGGCGGCGAGGAAATGCGTCCACCTCTCTCACCTCCTGCCAGCCTAACCAGAGCCTGGGAGGGGCAGAGAACAAGGGCACAGGGTAAAGTGGACAGTGCCCGACACAACTGCTCAGAGAGGACACAAGGGGAAGGGGGGGTCCCGCTCTGATGTGACTGCCTCTCACATCTCTGCCCTGGGGCACAACCTGTGCCCAGCAACAAGATGAACTTCCACACATCCTGATCTTTCATAGTCATCAGACCAAACTTGGAATGGTAACTCCGCAACTCCAAAGGATTTATGACAAAGGGCATCCGATATCTAAACCCCAGGAATGGGAGGTTCCCCGCCCCCCCCACCCCAGCTGAACTTGTCAGTCATTTCCAGTCCCCAATGCCTGGGACACAGTAGGCACTCAATAAATGTCTGTTAAACTGTATTCCTTTTATTATGTAAAGGTTTCCCTCAGGCTCCGGCTTTGAAAAGCCACGATTTACTGCATTTTTTGTTACCTGCCAACTAGCGAAGACCACAAAAGGCTGGGGTGGACCCGTAAAACAGAGGTAATGAATAAGGGTGGACCCGTAAAACAGAGGTAATGAATAAGTCATTTCTAACAAGTATGGTTTTATAGGCATCACACCTCCGCTGGGCCAAATGGGCTCATTTTAGAGATGAAATCTATTCTGCAAGGGCGGAGACCAAAAGTAGAGCCGTGGCCGGCTCTAAAAGAAAGGGAGGCATTCCGGGTCGGAGCTCAACCACCGCTCCTACTCGAGAGGCGCTAACTTACACGGACGGGGCCTGTGGGTTTATGTTCAACATCCGTAGAAGTCTCCAGGGCCTTCATTAAGCCGGCCCGTGTAAAACGCCCGCCATTTGTCGGAGGCCAACACAAACAGGCTCCTGCCGGAGCGAGGAGCGTAGTCTACAAAGCCAAGAAAGCTCCGGGTGGTGGGCCCAGCGCTCCAGTGGGAACGCTTGCGGGGGAGCTCGGTGCGCCTCGCCCTGAGGGGGCACGTCCTGGCTGGCGCACACTCACGCAGGCACGCAAGCACGCAAGCACGCATGCGCACGCACAGATGTGAGCGTCCGCCATGCTGAGCGAGCAGCAGGCTTGGAGCGCTGAGCTTTTTGTTTTCGGAAGGCCCCACCCATCCTAAACTGAGTGCCTCTGTCACTGCAGCCTGGCCTTGGCCTCTCTGGAGCGTGGGGGCAGGAGACACCAGCACAGAATCTGGTCAACAGCTCTGCTCCCGACTAGCTGGGAGGTCCTGCCTGTTCCTCATTTTTAAAAAGGAGAAAACTGGAACTTCCCTGGTGGCGCAGTGGTTAAGAATCCGCCTGCCAATACAGGGTACAAGGGTTCAAGCCCGGGTCCAGGAAGCTCCCCCATGCCGCGGAACAGCTAAGCCCGGGCACCACAACTACAGAGCCTGCGCTCTAGAACCCACGAGCCACAACTAATGAGCTCGTGTGCCACAACTACTGAAGCCCGTGCTCCTGCAGCCTGTGCTCCACAATAAGAGAAGCCATTGCAATGAGAAGCCCGTGCACTGCAACGAAGAGTAGCCCCCGCTCGCCACAACTAGAGAAAGCCCGTGCAAAGCAACAGACCCAACGCAGGCAAAAATAAATAAATTAAATAATAATAATAATTTTTTTAAGAAAACGAGAAAACTGCAAATCCCCCTTTCAGCTTTAACATTCAAGATTCGGTGCTTCATCCCAAATGCTAAAATGCTCAGTTAAAACTGTAACATCCTCTCTAGGATTCCAAAATTAAGATACACATGTTACCTGCAAAGAGAGAGGTGGCCAGTACGAGGAGGATTCAGGGAAAGCAGAAAGATTTCCAATAGTCTAGAGAAGCGAAGGTGTCCCCTTAACCTGTCCTACAAGGAGAGGGCAGCTCTGCAAAACTATTCCAACTTTTTTCTGAAGCTCCATCTTGTCACTTTTCCTCGGGTACATCAACAGCTGATTCTTTTAAAATGTTTAACATGATGTTTACGAAACCCCCGTTATAAAGGGTGACAGCTAGATAAAGGGTGACTGCTAGATAAAGGGTGACAGCTAGATTGGACTGGGCAGTCAGTCGAAGCCCCGTGGGCTGTTTACTACTGGCCTATCCCCTGAGGCCCCTCGGGTTTCCCAGACAGAGGAGTGGAGGAAGCGTTTCACAATACTTTAGTGGGAAACGCCAACATGTTTTTAAGTTTTTGAACAAAACACACTAAACGCCTACTATAGGCAAAATGCTGGAAAAGGGATACAAGGATTAACAACATATGTTCCTTGCCTTCAGATGATCTTGTATTACAGTTTAATGGGGTAGGCAGATATTCACATAATACAACAGCATTTGTACACTATTTTACCAAAAAAACCAATTTTTTAACCTTCATATAAAAGTAATCAATCAGATCTAAGGTTCCAAGTCACAATACTTGGGTTGGAAAACTGAAAGAAAAATTGTAAATCCTATATACATAACATGGTCATCAGTGGAATGTTCCTAGATTAGGGTTGGTAGAATTCCTTTGTTGGGCATAAAAGATCAACTAGTTGTCCTCATAGCACGTGGCTCTAAGATGTTTTATGTTCTAAAATTTAGGACTTTCAATATATATTCTAAGAATTTTATACATGCTGGCCCATGTGAAGATGGGATGTGCCCTCAGCCCAGTAGGGTGACAACCAGCTCTCCAGAACCATTACAAACCAGTAGGCTACTGGTTTTACTTCAAATAAAGAAAACGAGCCCAGGGCCAAGTGGAAACTAGTGCCACTCTCTTGCCAACTCCTAGAAACAAAAATGTGGAAGACTCATACTCTCATAAATAACTTACAATAAGTTCTGTGCTTTGTGTTTTACTTGAAGACAGTAGCATACACATCTTTTGAAAAAAACAAACCCTCTTTATCAAATTGTGGTAAAACGTTAACCAGTGGTGAATCCAGGTGATGGCTACATGGGGGTTGCGTGCTATTCTTTCACCCTTTCTTAGGTTTTAATTTTTTTTAAATAAAAAGTTGATGAGAAACGAAGGGATTTGCTCCAGAAGCTCTCTAAGGCCTCTGCCAGCTCCAACATTCACTGGATATTTTTGTTCTGCTGTTAATCCTGGAATCATCAAAGATGCAGCCTTTGTTTAAAAAAAAAGAAAAGAAAAACCAAATGACTACTACCAAGAATACTTTCTAGCATTCACATCTTAGTTGAATCAGCACAACCCTTCATGCTGCCCGCACTAGGGTAGCGAAGGTCACTTCAGGCAAGAGTACCACCCTCAAAAACCCGATTTTAATTGTCCAGGCCATGCCTCCAGAGGCCCCGATCTTGAACAGTCGGAACGCAGTACATTCTTTCCTGAGCACAAACCCCAGTGCGTTTCATGGAGTTTTTCAGTATACGTGGAATCAGTGTATTAATAACAGCTTATTGGCACTAAATGAAAAACACACAAATCTTAATCTTAGGTCTTGAATCGGGTCCAGGTTCTACGTAATAGCTGGCTGGAAGGGATACAGCCATAAGCATGCTTGGTAACTGGAGGCTGTGTAGTGAGACCTGAGTTTTGAAACCAGGATTGGTAGCTTAACAAAATTTACTGGTTGTAGAAAAAAAGTAAACTTGCCTCTAGGGAGGTGAGCTCAGCCTCACCATTCTGACAGCAGCCCCTGGTGGCCAGTTGAATAAAAAGTGTTGGCTCTGATGCGGGAAAAGTTCCGACCTTGCCTTAATGAAGGTTGCTGCAAGCAGACAGGCCATTCTAGGTAACAACCGGGCGGTGATTAGGGAAGCAGCAAAAATCCAAACTAAGGTGCACCTTTGAGTCACATAAATTGCCAAATCCTTAGGGTACTGGTCACTTGCATTAAGAATAACAACAACAGGGCTTCCCTGGTGGCGCAGTGGTTGAGAGTCTGCCTGTTAGTGCAGGGGACACGGGTTCGAGCCCCGGTCTGGGAAGATCCCACATGCCGCGGAGCAACTAGGCCCGTGAGCCACAACTACTGAGCCTGCGCGTCTGGAGCCTGTGCTCCGCAACAAGAGCGGCCGCGATGGTGAGAGGCCCGCGCAACGTGATGAAGAGTGGCCCCCGCTTGCCACAACTAGAGAAAGCCCTCGCACAGAAACGAAGACCCAACACCGCCAAAAATAAATAAATAGATTAGTAAACTTACCCCCAACATCTTAAAAAAACAACAACAACAACAAAAAGGAGTAGTCTTTTGAAAGTAGGATAAATATGAAAATTTATTTTAAAAGGGCAAGATAATAACATGAGGCAGATACTCCTTACCTTGGTTTGAAAGTTACCTCATTCCTTAATTATGTAGAAAATCTTTAAATATTCAAGGAGCATGGATTCCTGCACAACATAAAGCACGTTCTGTCTACTTCCCTACCCAGCACCACCCAGTACAGTCATTTCCACATACCCAACGCTGGGAATTCCTACTGTAATATCAGGAATTGCTCACATGGCAGAAACTTCTAGAAGAGGCTGCTATATTCATTCAGGGAATAAAATAGTCAAGATAGTAAGTGAAGCCTGATTTCCAGTGCCACAGATTCACACCACTTCACTGGCTATAAATAGAAGAATGTTCAGAGGCTGACAGTTGGCTTCAAAGGCAGACAGCCATAGGAAGTAGAAGCCGCAAGCTTCAAGCCGACTTTTTCGTAAGGTGCACTCCGTCCTCAGCCAGGAGAGAACAATCTGGAAACAATCTGCTGGGCAGCTGCTCTCATCAACAAACTGTTTATTGTAAGAAAGTGGCTGGGTCAAAGGCTAAACATCAACCCGAACCGAAAGCATATGAGCAAAAATCAATACCGTCCCTACCCGGGACTTCACAGAAAAGACAGGGCAAGAAACCCAGGTTTAGTCCTGAAAGGGCAGCAAACTCTTGTATCTCATAAGGGCTGTTTTGCATGTGATTACAAACGGTTACTTGCCGCTATTTTCGGAACAGGAGCTAAAATATGGCCTTCAAAACGTACAGAAGTCAACTTCCAGACCACTTCCCCCCAAAAGTTACAACAGTTTATATCTAGTTGCTTCCTTCTTGCATTTGTTTTGTAAAAGAACCAACAGGCTTATACACAATGCATTGGATAATATGACACATCTTTAAATGTCTATTTAGTAACTGGAACACTGACTAAGAGATTATATGAAGGAAACTGTTTTATTTTAGGTGTGACAGTGAAATCCCACACTTATATTTTTAAACAGAGTTCTTATCTCAGAGACGCATACTGAAATATCTACAGGTGAGAGATCTGATCTGGGATTTGCTTCAAAATAATACAGGAGGAGGCGTGGGTAGGAACAGATAAAATGAGATTGACCAGAATGGAAAACTGTGAAGCAGACTGATGAATACATATAGGGTTCATTACATTATTTTGTTTACTTTTGTATATTTGAAATTTTCTACAAAATATCTTCTTTTACTTGTATGCACGGTTCAACAGTTGCTATGAAAGAAAAAATGTTTTCTTAAATATAAGGAAAGTATTAACCTACCAGCACAAATTCATTAATTCTCCATAAGGATATATATACACCATGGTATTACTAGGTCTCCAGCATGGCTGTTTTCGAGCAATGCCTGAAATAAGGCTGTTAAATTCTGAGTTGACACTGGAGAAATAGAAAGAGATGTTTAGTGTGTCCCCACTGAGTTCATGACCCACCAAGCCAGAATCTGACCAAAAGGGTACCACTAGATGGCATTCCACAGTTTAACTGCAATATGGAGTATAAGGACATATATGAACTAGTTAGAAAACCCAACTGACATAAGTAACGGGGACCATGTTGTGAAAACAGCCAATTTAGCACACAGACTTTGAAAACACAACTTGTTTGTAAATTTGAGGCTCCTATATATTGCATTGTTAATTCTTAAACTAGCAGGAAAATTAATTTGAGAGTCTCAAATACATAAAGTAAAGCAGAAGGCAAAATATTCTTTCACTATGCTTAAATTAACTATGCAAAAGTATCTATCAATGACTTAAAATTGTTCCAATATAAAGATGAAATGGTAATAATCACAATAATCACACAATTCTTACAAAAGAATGCATTCAAAGGAACTGCTTTAAAAGTTTAAAAAAAACAATTTTTTTTTCACATCCAATTGCTTCGCTGGGACCAGCATAAATACTACAGAGCCCTAGAAAGGATGTGAAAGGTCATTTCATCTAACCTCCCCAGACAGAATAGAAGGGGTTTGGTAATGAGAATTCAGTGTCCTTTAAAAAGCCATCTTCTGTGACAAACTCACTTGGCCAGTCTGAGACACCAGACCTAATCCCATCACCACGAAGGGAAAATACAAAGAGGAGACGCTTCAAAAGTACGGACCTTTGACATTTAAAGCATTTTACGGGCTGAAAAGCCACAGAAAAACTTAAATCATCGCATATCTCAAAGTTGTCTCTGGAAGGCAACAATCTAGAGTAATAATCTAGGCAATTCTGGGCAGAGAGAGCCTGGACGTTCCCCACTCACCGCCCCCACCACCTCCACAAAAACGAACCATCATTTTTAAATGTATGAAACCACAATTTGATGTTTTCTTTTAAAAGATGTATTTCCTTATTTACTGAGATTAAAAACAGGAGGGAGCACGAGTAGTGCCATCATACAGTTACTCCCTAGTAACTGCCGTATGTAGGATTCATTTTTCCTCAAAGACCAGAAAACAAATGGTCAAATACTTCCCTGTGGCAAAGAAAAGCAAACCTTTACAAGGATTCTTAGAAGAAAATTCACTTTTAATTTTAATTTTTCAAACTTTTACTTTGCCTGCAGAAGTCAAGTAGATTTAAACTAACCGTTTTTACAGTTCAGGGCTCAGGAACGACTCGTGGTAAGTGATACTGACAAATGGCTTGGCAACGTGTCCATTCAGAACCGGGCAATCCTGCTGACTGGTGGTGGTGGATGGCACGCCTCCTTTGAAAGAGATTCTATTGGGAGTCCGAATTTAAATCTTGGAGGTGTAGGAGCTGACTAACACAATCCTTCTCTTTGCCCGTAACCCCTACCTCTCCACACTTGGACATACACACAGGAGACACAACAAAATGATGTTGTAGATCTCCATGTGTCAATGGGAAAGAACATTTCATTTTTAGCAGAATTGTCTATGTATTATAACCTAAGTCTTCTCTCATCCTCGGCGGTAAATGGGGAAAACACCTCTCCGTCAAGGAAGGTCCTAATTCAGAAATCTTAGAGCGTTTTCTCTTAACGTTTCAGTGAAAGTAATTCACTATGCTTAAAATTGTAAAGACTTGAATGCCACTAGAAAATCAGTTAAAACAAATATTCTAATGACTAAATTATTTTCATTTAAAGCCATGTTCCTCAATTGACCTAATGGGGTTTGATCTCTAGAATTCTCTATGAGGGATAGTATCTCCAACAATTAATAAAAACAAAATTATAGTCTACATGCCAGTATTTCTTCCAATGATTGTATTATTAAATATATTATTAATAAAACAAAGCCTGAAAACACTTTAGGAAAGAAAAATACTGACAAAGCGAGCAGAGGGATCATGCAGAACTGAAAGTCTTAGAAACATACAAGACCTAGAAAGTTGTGGGTGACCCAGCAGTGCCTGGAAACATGCACCTACTCACAGGCAGCCACTGAGGGGCCGAAACAAGACCACAACCAAGTAAGTGATCAGCATTCCCTCCTTATCTCCAAGAGAAAGTGACTGATGGACAGACAAACCTTGGCCGAGCTTTCCTGTTGCCAACTTGGCCAAAGAAAGGTCTCCCTGTACTGACCCAGCCTCCCTGCTGAGATCCGACACAGGAACGCCGCGACGCTGAACCCTTCCCGCTCAGGCAGGGGAAATGGAGGATTAAACACCATTTGGGTCCACAAACTGCAGGTCAGTTTTAAAATCCTGAAATACTATAAACATTTTCTCAAGACTGCACAACGCTCGGAGCAACATTCTCAGATTATTAGCATGAACGGAAACAAAACGAGTTCCCCGGCTATAATTCACATCCCAGAAAACTGAACTAGAACATTTATCAAACAGGACTCAGGCCTCAGAACCCCCCATTCCTGCACTGACTGCCAGCTCAGCAGCCGGGAGAGCCACGAACCGATGGCTCTGCTGTGACCACGGGCCTCCTGGCCACCGTGCCCATTTCATCCTGGCCTTGGCTCGGAACCTGATCACAAGGGGCCTCTGATTATGCCCCCAAACCCGGTACCAGTGTGGGCTTATTCCCTGGGATGTATTTTTTAGACCTGGGAGACCAAAATCTGTTCTAAAGAATGTTGCAAGCCTTCCTAGAGACAGCTTCAATCGACTTCCCCAGGAGGTAACGCCATAATCCATACCCCCTCACACATGGCAGCTATTAGGGAGCTGGTACAGAAGACAAAAAGCATTTGGTCTGGGAGGATTTTTTATTCCAAAAGAGCCTGTTTCCCATCCACAAACCTGTGACTGCATAAGCAGTGGATATAAATAGTCTGAGGAAATAAAACCACCCTCTCTCAACAGGGAACTTCCTATCCCCAGAAGGAAACTGCAGAGAAGATGCTCCCTCCAAGGTGCTACCTCTTCCCCAGGTCAGCCAGCAAGAGCTGCAGCACAGAGAAAACCCAAACCGTGACAACACCAATTAAAAGCAGAGAGCAACCAAAGTTGTATCTGTCTGCATTTCCCCCAGTGCATTATCAGTCTCTGCCTTGATTGTAGCCAGAAGCATTCACCCCAGAGCCACTTGGAAACTTTCTTGTGCAACCAAGATTCAAGTAAAGGGCTTCCCTGGTGGTGCAGTGGTTGAGAGTCCGCCTGCCGATGCGGGGGACGTGGTTTCATGCCCCGGTCCGGGAGGATCCCACATGCTGCAGAGCGGCTGGGCCCGTGAGCCATGGCTGCTGAGCCTGCGCGTCCGGAGCCTGTGCTCCGCAACGGGAGAGGCCACAGCAGTGAGAGGCCCGCGTACCGGAAAAAAAAAAAAAAAAAAAAAGATTCAAGTAAAAATACAGCACGTACAGTAGCTGAAAAGCCTCTCCCCACCCACAAAAAAAAAAAAACAGAATAAAATGAAGGCAGCAAAGGAAAACATCCCAAGTATTATTTCTTTTGCATTTCAACATCAAACTCATCATGTCACCTTTGCCATAGGTATTATGTTTGATAACAGGAAGTCGGTTAAAATGAAGCAAAAATTTCTAGTTTGGGTGAAGGGCAAAGGAAGAAAGAAAGGAGAGAAAGAGGTATATGAAAGACCCTTAAAAGCCTTCATAGCTATAAAAGCTTTTAAATGTTTGCTTTAATCTGCCATCTGCTCTTTAGCTGGTGCCGTATTGTAAAACAGCTGCCCCCGACACTGCGTCAGCCACAAGTCAAAAGCTATTCAGGATTGAAGAAACCATTTTCTCCCAACAAGAATTGCTCAGACAGTCTATTAGAGAGACAGATCAGTAAACATCTGGTCTGATGATCCGTAATGCTCTATTAGAATGAACAAAATTTGATAGGCTCATAAAGAGGGCAGTGATTGGGTTTATGAGAAACAATACATGGAAAGCCTCACAAAGTACATTCAAGCCGGTGTTGAAGCATGAGGGAAAAAGGAGGTACACCCTTAACTCAGGAACACCCTGGTTTTTGTTAAGAAAGAATTTATGGCTTAATGGAATCCTTTAGAAAACTACAGTCATCCCTCGGTTTCCATGGGGGATCAGTTCCAGGACCCCCCAGGATACTAAAATCTATGTATACTCAAGTCCCTTATATAAAATGGTGTAGTCCAGTAGCTGTACCTGCACGTTCTGAATCCATCCATGGTTGGTTGAATCCACAGATCAGTAACTCGTGGATACTGAGGCTGATGCTATTAGAAGAACAATGAGGTCTGTGGAGAATAGCCATGTCATGCCAACGGCTAAAGCAAGGCTAAGTCCAAAGTCTCTCTATTTTTCTAACATCTTTATTGGAGTATAATTGCTTTACAATGGTGTGTTAGTTTCTGCTTTATAACAAAGTGAATCAGTTATACATATACATATGTTCCCATATCTCTTCCCTCTTGCGTCTCCCTCCCTCCCACTCTCCCTATCCCACCCTCTAGGTGGTCACAAAGCACCGAGCTGATCTCCCTGTGCTATGCGGCTGCTTCCCACTAGCTAACTATTTTATGTTTGGTAGTGTATATATGTCCATGCCACTCTCTCAGCCCTTACCATAGTGCTTATCCTATTCTACAAATATTTGTTGAACAGTGTGGAGGTATAGGAAGAGATACTCATTTCTATAGAGACACAGTCTGTTAACCTCTATTTTCTTTTCTCTTTCAATTCTTTTATTGACTTTTTTTTTTAGCTCTACAGGGGTATAATTGACATACAAAAAATTGTACACATTTAATGTATAGGCGTACCTTGGAGATAGTGTGGGTTTTGTTCTAGACCACTGAAATAAAGTAAATACTGCCATAAAAAAAAACTGGATTGCTTTTACTTAATTAACTTTGATTTTTCTGTCTCATCTTTTGGTGTCTACAGAAGAAAACAATAACAAATCATTTAATAATGCCCCAGCCCTTTCTACTGGGAAATACAACCAGACAGACTTTCTCATAAATTGTTTAGAATAATGTGAATCCCCAGTGATTTTTTTTCTCTGAATAGTGTGTTTAAAAGAAGAAAATAACAAACAATGACCTTTGAAAGATGATTTTATTGAGTGGTGGGTGGGAATTGCCAAGAGGAGAAAGGGCATACGTTTGGAAAATCTGTATATTTTAATAAATAATGATGTAAGTTACTTCTTCATATTCTTGCTAAAGAAAAAGACTGTTACTTGAAAAATAAAAACTGGATCAGAGCCTAGACCCCACAGACAAAAATACTGATGGCTGTATGTAAGTAAGAAAGAAAGTAAATAAATATTCCCTCTTCCTGGGCAAAAAAAAAAAAAGCTATTCAGGGCACACCTGGAATTCTGGGTTTCTCTCTAATTTGGATCTCTAAAAACTATTTTTTAAGCTGTATTCTAGAGGAACACTAGAAGTTTCCACCTCGCTGTACATTCAAGATTCAGAACGAGGATTAAAGGTGGAGGGAGGGAAGATTCCGCGCCAAATAACTGTGCTAAAACAAAGGAAAGCAAAGATTTTTTTTCTTAATTGGAGAAGTCTAATTAACTCAGAAAAATACATGAGACCCTTCACTGCTCCACAATCCAGTTTGCTCCTCTGAGGGGCAAGGACCCCCTCCCTACCCTCCCCCCACTGGCAGGACCACTTGAGACTCAGATGAGATCCTGACACCTGGGAAGGCCCTTGGTTAACTATAGAGTGTGTGAGCAAGATGAGAAATCATCTCTTGTTTTCCAGAAACTTCCACAGCAAGGTCTCACACTTAGCAGGCGCTCGGATGTTTGCTAAATGAAGTGGTCGGCTAGAGAAGGAGGGGTAAGTATCATGTGGTATGACTTCGTCTAAGTTTCTTCATAAAGCAACCAACATCGAAAAAGTAATTCCCTAGGGGGAAGGGACAATACATTTGCAAATATCAAAACTATCCTTATCGGGGCTTCCCTGATGGCGCAGTGGTTGAGAGTCCGCCTGCCGATTCAGGGGACACGGGTTCGTGCCCCGGTCCGGGAAGATCCCACATGCCGCGGAGCGGCTGGGCCCGTGAGCCATGGCCGCTGAGCCTGCGCGTCCGGAGCCTGTGCTCCGCAACGGGAGAGGCCACAACAGTGGGGAGGCCCGTGTACTGCAAAAGAAAAAAAAAAAAAAGACAAAGAAAAAAAACTATCTTTATCAACAATACCTGTTTGGTTAGTTATCTATTTTATACATATCAGTCCCAATCTCCCAGTTCATCCCACCACCACCACCAACCCCCGCTTTCTAATAAGAACCTGCTATATAAAATTAAATTAAATTAAATTTTAAAAAAATCCTCCCTGGAAACAAACAAACAAACAAAAAACCTGTTTGGGCAGGGAGGGAAAAGTTTCACAACAAATAATTTGGGGTTGACTCAAAATGAAATGTTGCACCAGGTTTTGTTTTGAAGCATACATGATCCGCCCCACAGTCCCACACCACCAAAATCACACACACGCACAACGTAGTGATTTCTGACCAGTTTCTTTAATAACAAACCCAGTTGTCACTTCTTACTATGGTTCCATTTGACCCCGAGGCAAAGGAACCACACACCCTCTGGCAGGATTCCTGCCTATGTCCTGCTGGCTTCGGATGCTCAGGTCGCCTCCATGCCACTAGCTACGAGCTGTGAGGAACGCCCGAAAGAATCCCAGCTTTACTGCTTCAGAAAGAAGCCCGTGTCCCCCAGACCCAAGCGGCGATACCCCAGGATAAGAGGGCAGGCCCAGTCCTCCCCGCTGCGGACCTCAGCGGAGGGCTGTGCACAGCGGCCCCTCCTCCTGCCCCAAGGGGGTGGAAAGGGACCCGCTGGCAGTGGGTGGGGCGGAGGGGGGCCTCGACTCTGTCCTAGTCTGTCCAAATCCACCAGCTGCCCCTCTCGGCACAAACCCCTGTGACTCCACTGCCCAGCCTCCTTCTTTCTGTCATTTCCCTGGCTGAGATAAAAATAGCAACAGAGCCCAGAGAAACGGAAACAAGAGGGTGACTTTCTGGACCGACTGGACTTTAGGTTCTGCCAGGGAAAGAACTGTGGCTTTTCTATAAAATCAGCGTCGCTCACAAACACGCCGGTGTGCCCCGCAGGAAAGGTGTATCCTTCCTAACTTACGGTCACCACCGATGGGGGGAGGGAGTAGTGGCCGCCCAGCAATCCCGCTCCACAGACCCTGGGGCCCCTGAGTGGCTCTTGAGTCTCTGGCTCTAGCCACACCTCCGGAAAGGAAGTTATCTGTTTGAAAGCGCTCACCCCGGAGATGTCAGCATACATACATGGTCTCCTTTGACAAATGGTTCAAAATAGTTCGATAGTCAAGAAAGTGCTACATCCAAGCAGGGGTGGGGACGCTAGAATTAGGAACAACCACCAGTAGCCACCTTCCAGCCATGGGAGCTAATGGACGGTTGAGGCCCTGAGACGCACACATGCCGACCTGAGGGCTCAAAAGTAAACCTAATAGTCGTAGCCAGAGTAAAGCCATTTACTAACAAAGCCAACGCTCTTAAAATAATTAATATAGGTGTCAAATATTAAATAAAATATCAATATCTACACGAGGGTCCTTGCCTTTTAACATTCAAATTTTGACCATTTATGGGATGCCTTCAAAGTCCAATGACATACAGTAATTTGTTTTTTAAGTTTTAATAACTGGTTTTGCTCATTATAAAATTAATACATGTTCATAACAGAGTATTTGGAAAATACAAAGAAATTTTTAAAATTTAATAAAATCACCATTAAGTCTACAAGATTTAATGCTGATTTTATTAAAATCACCATTAATGTAGACTTAAAATCACCATTAAGTCTACAAGATTTAATGCTATTTTGTTGCTACAAAATAGCAACAAGATTTTATGGTTAGGTGAATCAACAAAGGTTACATACACTTCCTTGTGTAAGTTATGCACTTAGAATCCAACTTTTTTTTTTTTTTTTTTTTTTGCGGTATGCGGGCCTCTCCCTGCTGTGGCCTCTCCCGTTGCGGAGCACAGGCTCCGGAAGCGCAGGCTCAGCGGCCATGGCTCACGGGCCCAGCCACTCCACGGCATGTGGGATCTTCCCGGACCGGGGCACGAACCCGCGTCCCCTGCGTCGGCAGGCGGACTCTCAACCACTGCGCCACCAGGGAAGCCCAGCATCCAACTTTTGACGAGACAGATGGACCTGTCCATGGCATCAGAAGGTTTAAAGTGATGCCTCCTGACATCAAACGGGACTCCTGTGAGAGTGACTGCAGTTTGCTCCAAAACGAATACACTTAGAAGAAAACTGCAGGGATGAGGTACATTTCTCAGAGAGCTCATTTCATTAAAAAAAAAAAAAAAAAAAAACATAAAACATGAACTTGTAAAAGAGCTTAGAATAAAAATACTCTCACTGTTTTAGTATCTCCTTTTCGTAAATGAGGCTGATGTGTCACCAAAGACTGCTGACATTTTGCTAAAACTTGAGCCTGAATCTCACCAAAGGAAACCCACACCACAGTGGAATAGATAGGAAATCAGATATTCAGAGCTTGTTGAAATATACCCCCCATATATACCGTATTTCCTTCCAGTCTTTTTTCTATGGACATATGCGTGTGGTGTATGTGTGCTCATGCATTTTATGGTTTACAACGTATCGTAATTTTGTGGAGGTCTGAATTTCAGTCCTGCCCCTGGGAGATTCGATTAAATGGGGAGACCTCGGTCAGAGAAGTCCAGCTGGGCCACCCAGCATCTGCACCTCAGCGGGGCCTTGTTTCCCCATGGTGTCATGCATGGTGACACTCATGAAGTCACACGTGACTGGATTTTATAGTGAAATCACATGCTACTGTGGTGCCTGGGTGTCAACGAAGGTCTCAGAAACACACCTCCAGCAAATGCCAAGGGCTGACTGTACTTTGGGTGAATGTTTTTTTTTCTACTTGGATCACATGCTATCTTTTTTCCATTTATGTCACTGTAATATGGAAGCACATAGATGCCTCATAAATCTTCTGTGCGCTTTGGTATAAAGAGCGAGTCTCCAGGCACCAACCTGTATAAACACAGCTGGTATGCAGTAAAACTATTTAGATAACTAGTGTGTTTGTTTTGTTCTTCCACAGTCCATCCTATAATAGTACCTAGTACACAGTAAATGTTTAATGAAAGATGAATATTATTAACTGTGACTATGAAATAATTTCTACAGGCCCAGAAAAAGTGCCACCGATATAATGGAAAATTACTAAATTATACTATGCAAAACTGATGTAGAGAGAGAAAAAAAGCAAATCTCTGAAGAGCTACTTCATAGTTCTAGGATATAATTCTGCCTGCTCACTAGGCAGCCTGGCTCAGCAGCGACACCGTGTGGTGAGAGATCTCTGATCCTCAATAGCACAGAGTATTTTACAGGAAGCAAGAAGCAGAGAGCCAGGGAGGTGGATGGACCTAGAATCTGTCACACAGAGTGAAGTAAGTCAGAAAGAGAAAAACAAATACCATATGCTAACACATATATATGGAATAAAAAAAAATGATTCTGGAGAACCTAGGGGCAGGACAGGAATAAAGACGCAGACGTAGAGAATGGACTTGAGGACACGGGGTGGGGGCGGGGGGAGGGAGGGTAAGCTGGGATGAAATGAGAGTGGCATGGACATATATACACTACCAAACATAAAATAGATAGCTAGTGGGAAGCAGCTGCATAGGACAGGGAGATCAGCTCGGTGCTTTGTGACCACCTAGAGGGGTGGGATAGGGAGGCTGGGAGGGAGACCCAAGAGGGAGGGGATATGGGGATATATGTATATGTATAGCTGACTCACTTTGTTATACAGCAGAAACTAACACAACATTGTAATTATACTCCAATAAAGATGTGAGAAAAAAAAAAAAGAAAGAAAGAAAACAAACAGCCAGCACAGGCATCTAATCCAAAAGGTAGGTGAGAAACCTAAAGATGGGCCGTATGTAACAGGTGACGGGATGCCAGGATCCTCGCCGTGGAACTTAATTCCATGGGAAGCAAGAAGATCTGTTAAGAAGGCTCAGAATAGAGAGTACGATCCAATTCCATTCCCAATCTGTCATCCGTATCTATAATACTCAGCCACCAGCACAATGACGAGAAGGTATTCCGAAATGTCTCGGCATCAGAAAGACGAGGAGGACTCGCCCAGCTGCCTCCAGAAAGACCAGCACAGTTGGTAAGTAGCCACCTTTACACCTGCACAGTAATCCTTCAGAGCATTTGTATTCCAGGAAAACACACTTCTGAAACCCTGGATTCTTTTTTTTTTTTTTTTTTTTTTTTGCAGTACGTCGGCCTCTCACTGTTGTGGCCTCTCCTGTTGCGGAGCACAGGCTCCGGACGCACAGGCTCAGCGGCCATGGCTCACGGGCCCAGCCGCTCCACGGCATGTGGGATCTTCCCGGACCGGGGCACGAACCTGTGTCCCCTGCATCGGCCGGCGGACTCTCAACCACTGCGCCACCAGGGAAGCCCGAAACCCTGAATTCTTGCACTTCCTTCTACAGCAGATTCAGGGTCTTCTAAGAGGAGTTAATTAACATTAAAAAATAAGGATACACATATGTAACAATCATACCTTCATTCACGCACTCAGTTCCTTGGGCTCCCAAAGTAAAGCAGAATTCAAAGAGAAGCAGTTGGGATGGAAAGTAGTCCACAGGACAGATACCTAAGATCAACCAGACCAAGTGAAGGGCCCGAAATGAGAAGTGAACATCGCTCAAAATTACTCTTTTCCCAAGTTTTTATACAATAAAGGGCTTCGTCGGCTTGGGGTCTGTGTGGAGTGTTTGTGTATGTGTATATAGAATAAATATTTGCTTTAATATTGTTCAAGCTTTGCATTCCCATGGTTTGTGAATGGGGGTTACCAATGAATAGGAGAAAATGTATCCTCCCACCCCCAGGCAGTTTAAAGAGCCAGAGGACAAAAATAGGAAGCATCTACTGTATATAGTAATATACACAGACACACAATACAAAGCCTTAGGTATTTCAGGTTATGCCCATTCTAAAGAAGATGGAAAAACCTAGAATTCCAAACCTCTGCTCACGGGACAGTCACAAGAGAGCAGGTCGCTCTTTCCTCTCCACTGCGACGGCCAAGAGTCAGGAGGCCCAAGTCCCAAGACCAGCATGATCACAAGAGCTCACGGGAAAGGTCAGGGAGCACTGCCAGGGTCAAGCCTGGGTCTAGCTCGCTCCCTGACCTCGGAGCAGGCAGGCACCCCGCACAAGTCCAGCCTCAGCCCTCCACGCTCAGGAAAGGAGGGAGAGAGAAGGTCTAGGAGAGGGACAGCCACCTCCCCTAGGGACCAGAAACCCTCACCCCAAAGGCTATGCCCCATCCCTCCAAGGTGGGGGGGGAGTCTATAAATGGGTCCTCTTTAAGTGTTGAAGCTCTGAGGACTGGCTTTATTTTGATACTTTTTAATAAATCACAGAACAGAGCTGTTGCTTCTCCTTCTATTAACACATAAAACAGAGATAAATGATGTGGAGCTTTGGGGCCTGAGATGAAGGTGCAAACAAAAGTCATACCATTAATCCCCAAGAACACCCATTAAGAAGAGGGCAGGGCTTCCCTGGTGGCACAGTGGTTGAGAATCCGTCTGCCAGTGCAGCGGACACAGGTTCGAGCCCTAGTCCGGGAAGATCCCACATGCCACGAAGCAACTAAGCCCATGTGCCACAACTACTGAGCCTGAGCTCTAGAGCCCGCAAGCCACAACTACTGAAGCCCATGTGCCTAGAACCTGTGCTCCGCAACAAGAGAAGCCACTGCAATGAGAAGCCTGTGCACCGCAACGAAGAGTAGCCCCCGCTCGCTGCAACTAGAGAAAGCCCGCTTGCAGCAACAAAGACCCAACGCAGCCAAAAATAAATAAATAAATAAATAAAATAAAATTTTAAAAAAAGAAGAAAAAGAGGGCAGACTGGCTCAAAAAACTGTGTAATGAAAATGCAATGACTATGAAAAAAATCATCCATTGCTATACTTTTAATTTTTTTTAATTAAAAACATTACTTAGGGATTACCTGGTGGCGCAGTGGTTAAGAGTCCGCCTGCCAATGCAGGGGACACGGGTTTGAGCCCTGGGCCGGGAAGATCCCACACGCCGCAGAGCAACTAAGCCCGTGTGCCACAACTACTGAGCCTGTGCTCTAGAGCCCATGTGCCACAACTACTGAAGCCCGTGCGCCTAGAGCCCGTGCTCCGCAACAAGAGAAGCCACCGCAATGAGAAGCCTGCGCACAGCAACGAAGAGTAGCCCCCGCTCACCGCAACCAGAGAAAAGCCCACGTGCAGCAATGAAGACCCAACATAGCCAAAGATAAAATAAGTAAAATAAAATAAATAAATTTACAAAAAAAAAATTACCTAGTCTTTTTAGACCAGGCACCAGGCACTTATTAGGCACATTATACACTTTTAACTTATTCAATCTCCCAGCAACACCAGTAACATAATAATAATAATTGCACTAAGGTGTTTAATGGTTTTTTTTGTTTGTTTGTTTGTTTGTGGCTGTGTTGGGTCTTTGTTGCCGTGCACTGGCTTTCTCTAGTTGCGGCGAGCGAGGGCTACTCTTCGTTGCGGTGTGCGGTCTTCTCATTGCAGTGGCTTCTCCTGTTGCAGAGCACGGGCTCTAGGTGCACGGGCTTCAGTAGTTGTGGCATGTGGGCTCAGTAGTTGTGGCTCACAGGCTCCAGAGCGCAGGCTCAGTAGTTGTGGCGCACGGGGCTTAGTTGCTTCGTGGCATGTGGGATATTCCCGGACCAGGGATTGAACCCGTGTCCCCTGCATTGGCAGGCAGATTCTTAGCCACTGTGCCACCAGGGAAGTCCCTGCACTAAGGTTTAAATGATACAATTTACACAGAACTTCTATATATACGATTTCATCTAGTCCTCAAATAATTCTGTAAGGTATCCAAATCCTAAATGCTCTCAGATTCTATATCTGTCTTCCCCAAGTGAGCACATCCCACCCAGAGAACTCATAGCTCTAGTCTCTTCTGAAAAGTAAGTTTGCCAAGGGACAGAGAATAACCCAAAAGAGAATTCCTCCTCTTTTAAAACGGTTCAGATAGAGGGTATAATTTGTTCTTTTCCAGCAAAGCAGGGAAGTTTGGTGTTTATAGTCACCTGGACTATTAGGTATTTGCTGAAACTATATAGTTACGTCACTAAACTCACAAATTTCCCCATTTAGGGGAGACAAACAGAGATAGTCCCACAAAATAATTTGCCACAATCAACAAGAAATTGACAGCTTGGCAAAGCAAAAAGATTATTGAGAAGACACACCTGGAGAATGTGGCAACCTGCCCAACCAGGTAGCAGCCACAGGCATCAAATGCAGACAAAAGGCCAGGAAAATTCCTGAATACATTCCCAACTCCATGACATTTTCCCTTTAGACAAAGGTAAAAGGTAGCAACTGAAATCCAGAGCCCCTTTTGCCACAAGATGGCAGACTTCAGCACAAAAGAAACAAAAGTTGTGATTTCCCCATCCAAAGATTCACTGAGGAAGGCCCAAATCAAAGCGAAGGCTTTTAATCCCAACTGAATAAAATGCGGTTTCCAAATACACTCTTGACACATAAAAGAGTGACCTTTTCCCCCCTCAAGTGGAAAGGGCCACAGAACTTTAAGACATAACTCCCTCTGAACTCCTATGTTCTTCCCTCCCTCCCTTATATAAAACACCAAAGAAATTAGTTATACTTGGACAACTTTAAGGCGGTTTCAAAACCTGAAGTCAAAATAGAAATGGACAATCACAACAGAAAACAAAATTGAAACCCACTGCAAGGCAACGACTGAGGGAAGGGTCACCGTTCTGACGAAGGGCACCTGAGGAGGTCCCTTCCCAGCCGAGCACACACTCACCTCAGCCGCAGACAGCAGGTAAAGAGGCGTTAAGGCAGGAACGTGTTTTGCATCACAGCTTAGGCCAAGCGTCGTCAGGATCTCCTTAAGGACTTCATATCTTTTAAAATTGCTTGATTTGAGCAGGTTAAAATCCTCTGGTGTTTGCACTACTGGTGAGCTGGGAGGTAGTTCCAGGTGCACCTGAGGGAAAAAGACACCGTGATGTAAATCAGGGGCACTTAGCGACATAAAGAAAAGCAGTGGCTTTACTACTTTTTCTGAAAACTTGAACATGAATCCTTCTAATCATCAACAGTATATAAACCTGGAACCTGAATATTTGGTAAGGAACAACAAGCAATAAAAAGATTTGAGGGAGCCCATTAAAATCGTGGCTGAAAAGATCTGGTGGAAATGACCCCGGATAGTAACTTTCCAGGTCCCGAATTTTATCGCTAAACAGTCACGGGACCTTGGGCAAGTCAATTAACTCGGTTATACGACAAACGTTTAGGAACATGGTTGTGCTGAGGACCCAAGTACAGTTGCTGCTGAACTGGGGGAGGCACAGTGAGTCAGGCTCGAAGCTTCTATTCCACCTACTGGTCATAACTCCTGGGGACGGGAGTGGCCTCAGTCACCGCTTTAAGGGTGTTTGCAGGAATACAAATAGAGGAGTAGGGTTTGGCGGACTCCAGAAAGGGCTGTCCCACCTCCCTCCTTCACCTGATAAGACTTGGAATTTCATGTATTTAGTTCAGGCTTTGTTGTACAGGTAAAATGAAAGTAGTTCTGGGACTTCCCTGGCAGTCCAGTGGTTAAGACTCCACACTTCCCCTGCAGGGGGCGTGGGTTCAATCCCTGGTCAGGGAACTAAGATCCCAACATACCGGAACTTCTAGCTGACTCAAACTAGAACCTTCCTATCAATGGTCTGTGTTTTGGTATGAAGGAATGTCCTAGAACTTCTGGCTCTGTTGAGATGAGATTTTAACTGGGCATTAGAGCCTGGAGGATGCCAGAATACTCAGTACTCAGAAGGGCAATCTGACCATGCTTTATTTTATTTTGCTTTTGCCAGGGGTCAGCTGTGGGATTCTACTGCCTGCGGAGCACCCGGCTGAAGTTATAAGAACATTATAATAAAATGAAAAGTATAGTGCTAGGGGCTTCCCTGGTGGTGCAGTGGTTAAGAATCCGTCTGCCAATGCAGCGGACAGGGGTTTGAGCCCTGGTCCGGGAAGATCCCACATGCCGTGGAGCAACTAAGCCCGTGCACAACTACTGAGCCTGCGCCCTACAGCCTGTGAGCCACAACTACTGAAGTCTGCACACCTAGAGCCCGTGCTCCACAACAAGAGAAGCCACCGCAATGAGAAGCCCACGCACCGCAACGAAGAGTAGCCCCCGCTCGACACAACTAAAGAAAAGCCCGCGTGCAACACCAAAGACCTAATGCAGCCAAAAATTAATTAATTAATTAATTAATTAATTTTAAAAAGTATAGTGCCAGCCTTCAGGCAACTTAAAAATCTCTCAATTCCCACTCAAGCCATAACCAAAACAAAAACACTGCCCAAATATACTGTCTAAAACAATCCACTTGTTGAAAGTTGGAGCCAATCTAAAAAGTTTGCGGAGGACTGTCCAGCAGAGCCCCCACATTCCAGCGGGCCAGCTGAGGGCTGCCTGCTTCACCCACCGCCGAGCCTCTTGCCCACGAGCAGCAGGGGAGTCTGTCCTCTAAACAGCCCTAGAAAAGGAAGGAGGCAGAAAAGCGAACTCCTTTAAGGTATATGAATCCTACTGTGTCTCCTTCTACCGCGCATTCTTACCCAAAACGTGTGCCTCTCATCTCCAGGGGTCAAAGCCAGTGCTGGGACGGACGGTCGGCATGGCAACGGGTCACGTTTAATTCACCTGAGCATGTGACTGTCCGGAGATTACCTCTTACAGGTGGCAGAAATCAAACGAGCCAAGTTCTGTCCCCAGCTGGGCCCAAGGAGGGGCGCAAGTGTGGTTAATGGCAATGTACTCCCTGGGCTGAGCAAGTACACTCAGGGTGGGGTGCTATGGAAGTCCCTGTCACAAGTGCGAGATGCCAAGGACGAAAAGGAGAGCTCCCCCTCCGAGCGGGGCTCCGGATTCCAGGAGGTGAGAGAAAGCACAGCTGTCGACATTGTGGGCAAAGCGCGATTGTCAGTTTCAAGGTTAGGTGCTTCTACAACAGCAGCGAGAAGAGAGGCCGTCTGGCTCTGCATCTCAAAACAGCCACCAGTGCGTGTGCGTGCCGCACCCACCCTCCTGGTCCTCTGGCTGTGATGCTGTTGCCATAGTGATGGGCCCATTTCTGTTAACTTGGCTTCATCTAAAGTTAAGGCATTTAGACAAGCCCCAAAGCCCAAACTAAAAACGTCTCCAGTCACAGACGGGACGGTGGGTGCTACTGGCATCTAGCAGGCAGTGCTGCTAATGACCCCACAACAAAGAAGGAACCGGTCCGAAATCTCAACAGTGCCATGGTTGAGAAACTCTGCTATAAAAGCAGAACCGCGTCTGCTATGTGCTAAGCTAAATAAGAACACAAAATATTTCAAATCCATTTCACCGGCTCTATTTGCACAACTTCATGCCAAACTCCTGGTCCATGTGATAAATCGAATGTCAGCATTAACCCACAGCCTTAAACTTTCCCTGCAAATCTGATCAGCAGAACAGTCCATCCAAATTTCCTTTTTCTAGGGCTTCCCTGGTGGCGCAGTGGTTGAGAGTCCACCTGCCGATGCAGGGGACACGGGTTTGTGCCCCGGTCCGGGAAGATCCCACATCCCGCGGAGCGGCTAGGCCCGTGAGCCGTGGACGCTGGGCCTGCGTGTCCAGAGCCTGTGCTCCGCAACGGGAGAGGCCCCAACAGTGAGAGGCCCACGTACCGCAAAAAAAAACAAAAAAAAACAAAAAATTTCCTTTTTCTGTACAACAATGAATGCCTTGCCTAAGGTCTCAGTGTCAGCCCCCTGGCTGTGAGACCACCACCTATTGAGCAGCTGTGGTTTGTCCTTGAAGTCCTCCTCTTACTGGGTTACATCATTGCCCCGTTTATTATAAAAATGAAGACTATGAAATTGAACAGGGAAAGAGGAAACTAACCAGCCTGTGCTAATATTTATTGGTTGCTCTCGGCAGCAAGGTATGGTAGTGACACAGCCCTGAGGAGAAAACAGTGACCCTGTCACACAGAGACTGGAAGTCATTTAAAATCAAAAATGACATTCTAATCCCCTGCATCTGATTTCTGAGGCTACATCATGTTGCCTTTTATCCTAGGGCAATGCACGCGTATCAGATTTTATGACAGTAACGGGGTCAATTTAAATGGTACAGCAAGCAGATTTGCTATGTAACTCGGAGAAATGGATCGCCAACAGTGCCGAATCAATTTTCTAGTACAAGTCTGTGCACAGGGGTGGTAAAATTCACTGCTGAAAGCTGAAATGCAGCTCTAGGAAGTCAGGTTTTTAAGTGGATTTTCTGAGTTACTATAGTTACCATATTTGCAGACAAAAAGATAAGAGGAACTTTATTAGGCCTCCAAAAAATAATCCATGTAGTTTGCAGCCCACATGAAACCTGCTTGCGTTGTATGCGTTCATCTGCGAACATGTTCATGCCCCCTTAAAGAATATTTGGTCAGAAAACCCAAGAGACAATTTCTAGGAGGGCTGGAGAGATGCACAGCATATGAAATGAAACCATACCAAAAAAAAAAAAAAAGGAAACAATTCCCTAACTCAATAAAAAAAATCCCTATAACAAAACAAAATCTGTTACGCTCATCCTGGGAACCATTCTGGGCAAGATATCCACATCTACTTAGTCTTCTCATCAGATCATATTGGACTTCCCTGGTGGTCCAGTGGTTAAGACTCCGCACTCCCAATTCAGGGGGCCCAGGTTCAATCCCTGATCAGGGAACTATATCCCGCATGCCACAACTAAAAGATCCTGCATGCCACAACTAAGACCCAGAGCAGCTAAATAAGTAAATATTCAAAAAGGAAAAAAAAACTTTGGCCCAAAGGCATTAAAAGATTTGCAGTAAATGATCAGGAATTCTGAAGTAGTCTATCCTGCTACCATTTGCTTAAACAAACAACAAGCTCAAAACAAAAAGAATGCAGGGGGTGGGGGCGCAAGAAACAGCAGATGAACCAAAGGAGCCCCCTTAGCACGGGAAGGGAAGTAAAGTTTTCCTTTTATCTCTGTTTCCATTTTTTCTTACCTATGCATTAATTTGCTATAAATCTAAATCATTTCAATATTCTCTTATTTGAAACTGTTCTCAGCACTTAGATTTTAAGACTGACAAATCATAAAGGAATTGAGGTGTTTTCAACACTCACTGTCCCAGCAGTTGGTGAGCATTCACACAAACCCCTGACAATATTTTAATATGATAGTTACTACTGTTTGGAATTACCACCCCAAGGCACTCAATTCCTTTCATTAAATAACAGTTCGATTACATTAACTAAAGTGTGTGCTTTGAGGCAAGAGAGTGGGGACTGATGGATGTTAGAAAGAGTATCACCAGTGTATAGATCAAGACAAGAAACAAGTTTTGGCTAATTCTTGGTTAACCAGCAATCTTTAATTAGCCATAATATCTTCTGCCTCGTTCCTCCATCACAAGTATTTCGGTGAAACAGGATATCCACAGGAAAGCCTGCTACTCACCATCAGCAAAAATTCCCAGCCGAAAGTCAGAAGCACCCCCCCCAGCACACAGACTCTCCAACCTTTCAAAGTACATTCTTCGAGAGCGTATGCAATCAAAGAGACCCAAAGATCCTGACACGGATGCCGGCCTGCGTACCTGGCAAAGAACAGCTTCTCCTCCACATGTTCCGAAAGGCACTTGCACAATCAGCCTGTCCTCGTCCTCGTTGTCCAGGTGGCCCTGGAGCTTGCCCAGGCTGAGCGGCTCCCCAGGGCCCCCCTCGAAAACGCAGCCGCTGCTCAGGACGCTGAGCCTCACCTGGCTCCTGTCCGCCTTGCAGAAAACCAAGCTCTGGACTGTGTCCTGCAGTGGGGCCTTCCTGGTCACCTGGAAGCCAGCAAGCGTGAAGGGTGATGACAGGCCCAGTACCTTCCCTCCCTGAGAAAGATAGGCCATGAACCTCCGGGACAGGTCCTCAGGGACGGGCTCCCTCGTGGCAATGACCAGCAACAGGCAGTTGTCTGGCCACGGGTCCCTGAGAGCACTTTCCAGTGACAGGTGGTACAGAGTGTAGCAGTTGGTGTCCACGCAGTCGGCCAGAGCTGACCGGACCTGCTGGAGCCGGCCCAGCGCGTCCTGGGAGTCGGACCCCACGTAGAGAAGGATGTTGGGTGCCTTTCCCATGAGGTTGACCCTCCTCTGTTCTCTCTTGGGGCAGAGGTCATACGCGATGCCCTCCAAACCACTGCTGTAGTCGTAGGGAAGATCTGGAATGTTCTCTGCAGAGGCAAACTTGACGGATTCGATGGTGCTGTTCTCAAGCTCCAAACACTCGTGGCAGCTAGAAAGATGGAGGTGACAACCCTCGACGGAGCCCACGCCTCTGTCGCTCTCCCCGGCACCGCCTTGCCCCTGCGTGGGTGCGGAACCCAGAACCTGGCGGTCCTCTCTGCCAACGTGCTCCATAGCCTCCAGCTCAGGCTTGCTCTCAACAGAAGATGCAGGCTGGGGCTCTAGGAGCTGGGCTGGCGTGTCTGAGGCTTGATCCTTAAGTTCCTTCAGAGCGGAGTCGTGCAAGTGGACGGCTAAAGAGAACGGAAAAGACAATCCATCAACCCTCTGGTTTGTCACGCAGCTCAGCTCAGAACCTCAGGGCACTCTCTGCGCTGCACGACCCACATTCCAGGGCAGCCCTCATCCCCCCCGCCGAACTCTGAGGCCTCCTTGAGAACCATGTAACTGCTCCCGCCTGCTAGGAGGGTGCCCCTGACAATCCCGAGTAAAATCGCACGTTTCCACACCTTTCCCATACAGATCGGAAAACCTCAGACCCCCTTATTGTCTGGTGAAGAAAGTGAGATTCGGAGAGATGATTTTGTCCACTTGCTTATAGATTCAATTTTGTGGCTATCCATCTCCTATATGATAACGAAACTCAAAAACAAGGCACATAGCTAGAGTCTATCCACGCACGCCCCAGGAAAAAGCCACTCTCAGGACACTTCATTGGATCAGCCGGGGAGAAGGATCTTGCCAGTATCTTGACCCACGTCTGGAATATAAGTTTACAATCACCAATTCAAAAGACATCAACTGAGCACTTGCTAAACATCTGGCATGGTATTAGGCACATGCACACGGCCGATGGGGAAATGAAGTGATTTTCACAAATTTCCAGAGCTGGTGACACTCACTGGCTCAAGATACAAATGAAGACGTTCTTGTAAGTCAATTTTACTTCAATAAAATAAAATTTTAAAAGTATATGTGTACATCGGCTTCCCTGGGGGCGCAGTGGTTGGGAGTCCGCCTGTCAGTACAGGAGACACGGGTTCGAGCCCTGGCCCGGGAGGATCCCACACGCCACGGAGCAACTAAGCCCGTGAGCCACAACTACTGAGCCTGCGCTCTAGAGCCTGCGAGCCACAACTACTGAGCCTGCGTGCCACAACCACTGGGGCCCATGTGCCTGAACCCCGTGCTCCGCAATGGTGGGGTGACCACCACAGTGAGGGGCCCGCGCACCGCAGTGGGGAGTGGCCCCCGCTCTCCGCAACTGGAGAAAGCCCGTGCGCAGCAACGAAGACCCAATGCCGCCAGGAGTGAAATTAATTGATTAATTAATTAATTAATTAAAAATTATATATGTGTATACATATACATAAAAAAGACTAACATGGACACGGAAAGCCTACTTTTAAGCCTAATTAAGGAAGAACATTTTGCGTGTTTCCTGAAAAAAGATGTGTCCCAAAATGATGTAGTATATATGTTTTAAGTAAAAAAAACTGTTAGATTTAGAACTTCATAGTAACACTGGCTATGCCTTCCATTCAGTTGAACTATGGTCCAGAAACCAGTTATACTGTATGAGAGTGTGTGAAATAAATATTATATGGGTTCTAACTTTTCAGGCCATTTCATGAACAACGCAATTATGGGAAATCCTTCTTTAAGAATTTGAAAAGCACTAATGATATAGTCAGGGATAAGCACCTCAAAAAAAAAAAAACTGACACATGTATGAATGTTATACGATTATGGTTCTATCCAAACTGCTGGCTGAATTAAGCTGCAAATACGCATTGCCCTTAAGTCACACCAAACAACAGTCCTTAAGCTCATAACTAATGGCATGCTGCTATGATGAAAACATCTCCCAAGATGACTTACAAACGATCTTTTGGGGTATCAGTCCATTAGCCACCTGGAGTCTATCCTCAAGGAATGCCACTCCCAGCTTGCTGAAGTCATCCACACTTGCTTTGGCGATTAACTGATAAGGATCCCCAGGTCTGCAAGCTAACGGCAAGCAACAATCCGACCACTTCACAACCTGAGAAGAAGTGGGTGAGGGAGGAGGAAGAAAGACAGGATGAGATTTTTCTTCTCTAAAATAACCAGATACTTTACTTTTCCCTTCAGCTCCCACCACTATATTACAGTCAAACAATGAATTACTGGATAGTACACTTTTTTTTTTTTTTTTTTGCGGTACGCGGGCCTCTCACTGTTGTGGCCTCTCCCGTTGCGGAGCACAGGCTCCGGACGCGCAGGCTCAGCGGCCATGGCTCACGGGACCAGCCGCTCTGCGGCATGTGGGATCTTCCTGGACCGGGGCACGAACCCGCGTCCCCTGCATCGGCAGGCGGACTCTCAACTACTGAACCACCATGGAAGCCCCTGGATAGTACATTTTAACATCAAAGATGTCCTGGTTCAAACATTCTCATTTCTACTCAACAGGGCTTACAAAGCACTAGATGTACTCTCTCATTTAAAAGTAATTCAAGTCTTAACTGCTTTTCAAGAGACTAAAAGGGGAAAAGGCCATTCCCTACATACTGGAAAGACATAAACTTGCCCTTCACTAACAGGAAATAGGAGAGAACAAGCCCGCAATATCCAATGATTCATGGATATTCATTCACCCTTAGATCAGCTTTTCTCAAAGTGGGGTCCAAGACCCACTACAACAGAACTCCCCGGGAGCAGATGAAAACTTCATGCTTCTGGGCACTACTCTCTGTCTGGTGCTTCAGACTCTCTGGAGTTGCAGCCCAGGAATCAGAAGTTTAAACATGCTTCCCATTGATTCCTGAAATGTGAGAGCAACCTTCTCCAGAGAGCTCCGGCCTGTCGCAGTTCACATTTCCACCACAAGGGGGACAGGGAAAATGAGAGTAGACAAAGCTCAGTCCTTGAAGCCAGTGGTCCCCAAACTTTTTGGCACCAGGGACCAGTTTCGTGGAAGACAGTTTTTCCACGAACCGGGGTAGGGGGGATGGTTTTGGGATGACTGAAGCACATTACATTTGTTGTGCACTTTATTTCTATTATTATTACACTGTAATATATAAGGAGATAATTATACAACTCACCATAATGCTGACAGGAGGCGGAGCTCAGGCAGTAATGCGAGCGGCGGGGAGCAGATATAAATGGCTATAAATACAGATGAAGCTTCACTCGCCCATCCACCGCTCGCTCACCTCCTGCTGTGTGGCCTGGTTCCTAACAGGCAATGGACCAGTACCAGTCCGTGGCCCAGGGGTTGGGGGCCCCTGCTTTAAGCCTTCCAGTGTTTATGGAAAAAATCTGAGACTGGGACAAGAAGGGGAGCCCCTTGGGGTTGGGAGCCTGGCTCTGGAGCCCTAGATCTGGGTCTGGGTCAAACTCTGCTAATCGTCTCAGAACGTCTCAAGTCTCAGCTTCTTCATTTCATAAAACAGGAATAATGATAGTACCCATCATTGTATAGGTTTGTTATGTTTATGAAATTAAAGAGTTTATGTAATGGCCCCAGTAGAAAGCTTGGGACAGAAAAAGAGTTCAGTTAATGGAAGCTGCTATTATTAGAATCTGGCTTTAAAAGCAATATTGAATATAGTGGTCCTTTTGCAAGATGCCATGAATAATTTCCCTACTTCCCAAAATCTTCTCAGGGATGTCCTGCCCCAAATTGCATGATCAGAGATATATACTTTTTTTTTTTTTTTTGCGGTATGCGGGCCTCTCACTGTTGTGGCCTCTCCCATTGCAGAGCACAGGCTCCGGACGCACAGGCTCAGCGGCCATGGCTCACGGGTCCAGCCGCTCCGCGGCATGTGGGATCTTCCTGGACCGGGGCACGAACCTGTGTCCCCTGCATCGGCAGGCGGACTCTCAACCACTGCGCTACCAGGGAAGCCCTAGAGATATATACTTTTGAATTCCATTTTTTAAATTGTTAGGGTAGGCTTTCAGAACTAACTCTTGCTGAAAACAATTTTAAAATGCTGGATATGGACTTCTTTGGTGGTCCAGTGGTTAAGAATCCGCCTTCCAATGCAGGGGACGCAGATTCAATCCCTGGCCAGGGAACTAAGATCTCACATGTCACAGGGCAACTAAGCCCTCGTGCTTCAACTACTGAGTCCGTGCCACAACTACAGAGCCCAAGTGCCACAACTAAGACCCGACTAAGCAATAAACAAATAAATAATTAAATGCTGGATAAATAAAGAAAACATCATTTTTTCCCTTCGGTACGCGGGCCTCTCACTGTTGTGGCCTCTCCCGTTGCGGAGCACAGGCTCCGGACGCTCAGGCTCAGCGGCCATGGCTCACGGGCCCAGCCGCTCCGTGGCACGTGGGATCCTCCCGGACCGGGGCACGAACCCGTGTCCCCTGCATCGGCAGGCGGACTCTCAACCACTGCGCCACCAGGGAAGCCCCAGAAAACATCATTTTTAAAGCACTGGAGAATTGACTAGATAATGAAGAACTTCCAGGCCAAATGCCAGGGTAAATCCTGAACCTACAGAGGTAAGGGGAATTCCCACAAGCCAAGGAACTTTGGCCCTGAGGTTACTTGCTTATCCAGGAAACCTGGGATTTAAAAGTCAGGGCCCATAAATAAATAAATAAAAGTCAGGGTACAACTGGCATCAAGATAAACATGTAGATCAATGGAATAGAACTGAGTATAGAAATAAACATATACATTTGTAGACGATTGATTTTGGACAAGGTTCCCAAGACAACTCAAAGGGAAAGAATCATCTTTTCAACAACTATGCTGGTACAACCAGATATCCACATGCAGAAGAATGAAGATGTATCCCTATCTCATACCATGTATTACCAGGTACAAAATTAACTGAAAATGGATCAAATCCTCAATATAAGAGCTAAAACTACAAAACTCTTCGAAGAAAACATAGATGTAAATCATCATGACCTTGGATCAGGCACTGGTTTCTCAGATAAGACACCAAAAGTACAATCAACAAAAGAAAAAAATAAATAAATTGGACTTCACCAAAATTTTTGAGTGGGACTTCCCTGGTGGCGCAGTGGTTAAGAATCCTTCTGCCAATGCAGGGGACACGGGTTAGAGCCCTGGTCCGGGAAGATCCCACATGCCACAGAGCAACTAAGCCCGTGTGCCACAACTACTGAGCCTGCGCTCTAGAGCCCAAAAGCCACAACTACTGAAGCCCATGTGCCTAGAGCCTGTGCTCCGCAGTAAGAGAAGCCACCACAATGAGAAGACTGTGCACCGCTACGAAGAGTAGCCCCCGCTCGCCACAACTAGACAAAGCCCGCGCACAGCAACAAAGACCCAACACAGCCAAAAATAAATAAATTAAATAAATAAATTTATTTTAAAAAATTTTGTGCTTCAAAGAGCACTTTCAAGAAAGTGAAAAGACAACCCACAAAATGTGAGAAAATATTTGCAAATCATGTATCTGATAAGAGATTTGTATCCACAATATATAAAGAATTCCCACAACTCAACAATAAAAAGACAAATACCCAATTTAAAAATGGGCAAAGGATCTGACTAGACATTTCCCCAAAGAAAATATACAAGTGGCAATAGCACTTGAAAAGATGCTCAACACCATTCGTCATTAGAGAAATGCAAATCAAAACTACAATGAGATGGACTCCCCTGGTGCCGCAATGGTTAAGAATCCGCCTGCCAATGCAGGGGACACGGGTTCGAGGCCTGGTCTGGGAAGATCCCACATGCTGTAGAGCAATTAAGCCCGTGTGCCACAACTACTGAGCCTGCGCCCTAGAGCCTGCGAGCCACAACTGCTGAGCCCGTGTGCCACAACTACTGAAGCCCGCGTGCCTAGAGCCCGAGCTCCACAAGAGAAGCCACCGCAATGAGAAGCCCACGTACTGCAACGAAGAGTAGCCCCTGCTCCTCACAACTAGAGAAAGCCCGTGTGCAGCAACAAAGACCTGATGCAGCCAAAAATAAATTAAAAAAAAAAAACACTACAATGAGATACTTCATCCTCTACTAGGATGGTTAAAATCAAAAAGATGGACAATAGGGAATTCCCTGGTGGTCCAGTGGTTAGGACTCCACGCTTTCACTGCCAATTGGGTTCAGTCCCTGTCAGGGAACTAATATCTCACATGCCATGAAGCGTGGCCAAAAAAAAAAAAAAAAAGATGGACAATAATAAATATTGAGGATGTTGAGAAATCAGAACCCTAATACACTGCTGGTAGAAATGTAAAAGGGTGCACCCTCCTTGGAAGAGTTCATCAGTTCCTCAAAAAGTTAAACAGAGTTTCCAAATGACCCAGAAATTCCACTCCTAGGTATATACCTAAGAGAATTAAAAATATACATCTACACACAAAACATGTACACAAGTGTTCATAGCAGCATTATTCATAATAGCCAAAGAGTAGAAATACCCCACATGTCCATCAACAGATAAATGGATAAATAAAATGTATATATCCATACAATGGGATATTATTCAGCCATGAAAGGGAATGAAGTACTGATACATGTTACAATGTAGATGAATCTTGAATACATTATGCTAAGTCTAGGAAGCCAATAACTAAAGGTCACATATTATATGGTTCTATTTATATGAAATATTCAAATCAGACAAATCTATAGAGTTGGAAAGTAGATTAGTGGCTCCCAGGGACAGGACCACTGGAGAGTGACTGCAAATAGGTACACATTTTTTGGGGGGGGTGATAAAAATGTTCCAGAATTAGATGGTGGTGATGACTGCACAACTACTGAATTGTAATTATACACTTTAAAAGGATGAAATTCATGGTATGTGAATTGTATCTCAATTTTTAAAAGAAAAAGAAAAGAGTCTGGAGTCCTCCAAGGTTCAATACTACCCCACAGAATCATTATGCCTTAGTATTTCATTTCTCTCCTTAAGGAGATTTCAAACTGAATTTAACTTTTCTCCTTAGGCAAACAATAATTTTTAAAGTTGAGAAACAGTGTCTTCGAGGGAAAAATAATAAATGCAAGCCCTTATGGTCAAAAGGTCGAAACGCACTAATCAGTCTAGCCTATTTGGAGAAAGAGAAACCTCAGAGTTTTTAGCTCTACGTGCAGCTTTCCCTCCCTTTTACCACCTACTTCTCCCACCTGCTCCCAGACATCCAGCCAGAGTGAGCAGGATTCACCTGGAGGGGCCAGCCTGACCAACGCTTCCGTAGGACTCTGCATTTCAAATAGGACACCTTTGATCCAGGGTGAAGAGTTGAAGTCTACAATTCAGACAAATATTTAGTTGATTCCCAGCTTTGAGAATGCAGGAAGGATGTCAGCTCAGGAGGATGAGAAGATAAAGTATTGCCTTGGCAAGAGCTGACTTTTCAGATGAGGGTGAATGGGAAACATGAAAAGGAGCAATGCAACCTCCTGCAGGAGGCTAAAAGCATCTTTGTTCTCAGCGCTATGACTGGCAGAGAATAAGGACAAATACTCGGCCGGTGGAGATACAGCCCAGAATTTAGTTGTTCAGACGTTGATGTAGCACCCTGCTGCAGCGGGCACTGGCGCGGAGCTGTGCCTCAAAGTAAGCACTTCCTGTAAAAGGAGCCAACAATGAAATCCTCACACCCAGGAGAGACGCAGGAGATAAAGCAAGGGGGGAAGGACAGGAAGCAGCCAGAGAACAATATATACACACGTCCCTGATCAAGTTTCTCAACTAGGCCGGCTGTTTCCTCACCTCAGTGCATTTCCTTTTTCTAGGAACGTGGCCCGTGAGCCACAGACCATGCAAACTCCTCCAAGCAGCGCTGCGGCCCCGATCAAAGCAAAGCCGCAGTGTCACCGGGACTCATCCAGGGTGTCTGCCATCCGCCCGGTGGCTAAAAGCAAACAGGCCACTTCCCATATGCACTTCCAGCTGGAGACAAAGGGACAAAGGAAGAAAGGGGAAGTCAAGCAAAAGGCTTACTCCCCAAGATCAAAGGCAAAGGAGCCCTGGTCAGCCCTAAACAAGGGGATGTCCTCCTCTCCTGTGCAGCCTGCAGAAAGCCCTTCCATAACCCGAGCCTGGGACTTGAGGCTGCAGTGACTACATTGGTGTGTCCACTCCACTCCACTCAACACACACGTGCACCAGGAAGGGGATCCAGGGACCAACGGAATGGGGTTAAACTCGCTACAACAACTTGCCCTTCCCAAGGCTGCCTGCAGCAGGTGCGGAGCTGAAGTTCTGCAGCTAATTGGGCAACGGGAATCTCAAAAGCCAGTTAGGTGATGGTTAATCTATGTGCCAACTCAGCTAGGCCACGGTACCTGGATATTTGGCCAAACATCAGTCCAGAGGTGACTGTGAAGATATTTTTTAGATGTGGTTCACATTTAAAATGAGTCCGCTTTGAGTAGATTATCCTCTGTAATGTGGATGAGCCTCGTCTAATCAGTTGAAGGCCTTACAAGAAAAAGACTGAGGTTCCCAGGGGAAGAGGGAATTCTGCCTCTAGACTGCCTTCAGACTCAAGCTGCAACATCCATCTCCCCTGAGTTTCCAGCCTCCGGCCTGCCCTGCAGATTTGACACCACAATCACGTGAGCCAATTACTTAAAATAATCTCTTTCTTTCTGTTTCTCTCCTCCGCCACTTCCTCCCTCTCTCTCCCTATATATGTACACATATATGTATATGGATGTATGTATAATGCACACACGTGTGCGCGCGCACACACACACACACACACACACCCTATTCTGTTTCTGAAGAGAACCCAGATAAATACAAGTTACAACCAGTTACACCCTGAATAAGATCAATGTCACAGCATCGACACTGCTAATTTTCTGGCTCTTGTTTCTCCTCTTACAAATCAGTGTAATTACATGCTAGGTTTTTAAACATCTAGTAATGAACTGAATGCAGGAGGGCTAGACACACAGAGATGTGAAGAATCTGAAACCAGGGGAGTAAGGGGAAGAGGTTATTTCTTACTTTCAGTTATGCTCAATGCCTTTTGGGTTTGAAAACAGAAAGGATACAGGAGTACTATAAAATTCATTTTCACTCTATTATTTAAAAAGATACTATGCCCCATGGTGCTCTTAAGAGAAGGGTGTTGGAAAATCAAGTGACAGTGTAAGGGATATAACAAGTCCACAGCAAGCAAGAGCTGAAATAATAAAGTGACCCAGGTGAGACTTAAGGTGGTCCTGCAAAACCGTAACTGACCAGAAACTCAAGAAAAAGGGTGGTCTAGGTGTTCTAATTTTCTGAATAAATGAGAGCTAATCAGAAAAGAATAGAAATACCCTTGTTGTCATAACCTTCTTCTATTATGTGTGTTCTTCTTTTTTTTTTTTTAACTTTTTTCTTTTTGGCCACGCAGCTCACAGGGTCTTAATTCCCAGACCAGGGATGGAACCCATGCCCCCTGCAATGGAAGCACAGAGTCTTAACCATTGGACTGCCAGGGAAGTCCCTATCATGTGTGTTCTTTAGATGCTCCATAACCACCTGAAACCCAGTGTCTACAGTGTACTGCACTAGCATCCCCAACTGTTCACTTTATATCCCTGCCCCACTGATGTTGGTAACCCGAGGAAGAGGAGAAGTTTTAACAGACATCCCAAGTGTTCTGGTTATACACTGCTGGTAACAAACCACCCCAAAATTTAGTGGCTTACACTCATCATTTATTTTGCTCGCAAATCTCAATTTGGGCAGAGCTTAACAAGGACGGCTCAACTCTGCGCCACATGGCATCAGCTAGGATGGTTCAACTGGGCCTGGACGATCCACTTCCAAGGTGGCTTCCTCATACAGCTGGCAAGCTGGAGCCGCCTGCCAGCTGGGAACTCAACTAGGACTGTCCACTGAGGGCCTCAGTTCTTCTTCATGGGAACGTTGCCACAGGGCAGCTTGAGCTTCCTCACAGCATGGGAGCTGGGTTCCAAGAACCCAGGTGGAAGCTGCAAGGTTTCTTATGATCTAGCCTTGGAGGCCCCAGAATGTCTCTTCTACCACATCCTATTAGATAAACAAATCACTAAGGTCAGCCTAGATTCAAGAGAGGGGTATAAGACTCCACCTCTCAACAAGAGAAAGGAATTTGCAGCCATCTTAAACCTACTACACTGAGTTTCAGCCAGCTCTCTCACTCCTCCACTCTGTGTGAGATGGACGTGCTCTTTTGGTCTGGTCCCTGCAGGGGAAAGATGTGTGGAGCACAGCCTAGAGAAGTCGCAGCTTGAAACAGCAGCAGCAGGCTTCCCTGGTGGCGCAGTGGTTGCAGTCCACCCGGCGATGCGGGGGACACAGGTTCGTGCCCCGGTCCAGGAGGATCCCACATGCTGCAGAGCAGCTGGGCCCGTAAGCCATGGCCGCTGAGCCTGCACGTCCGGAGCCTGTGCTCCGCGACGGGAGAGGCCACAACAGTGAGAGGCCCGCGTACCGCAAAAACAAACAAACAAACAAAAAAAAACAGCAGCAGCAAACCTGCTCAGCCTATGTGTGACATGAGCAAAAACAAAGATTTGCTGTTAGAAGCCACTGAAATTCTGAGGTCATCTGTTATTTCAGCAAAGCTGACTAAAACAATGTGCAAAACTGCATTCTTTACAGGGGTCCCTCCACCAGCCCCTCCTGCCATATTCCCTGTCTCCAGGAATGACCCACCATCCGCCCCACAATCCCTCATCATCTCATAAAAAGCTCTACATCTGTCCCCGTCTCCCCTTCCCATTACCAATACTCTGCGAGGCTCGTCTCTGTTCCCACATGGAGTACAATCTGTTCCAGGTTTGCCTCCCTCCGATCCAGTCTCCAATCTGCCTGAACTGTGATCTTTCTAACGTACAAATCTGCTAATTCTGCTAAAACAAAAAAAAAATTTTTTTAAGGGAAAAGAAAACCAAAAAAGAATAATAATTTTTTTAAAAAAGAAAAGAAAAAAGCTTTAGCCTACTGTCCATAGGATAAAGTCCAAATTCCTAATTAGTGCAAAGAAAACTTTTACAATCCGTGTATCCTGTGTATTTGCCATACTATTAAAGAACATTCAGTTTTGCTACATAAAAAACAAGAACAACAAACAGCATGAAGATCATAGATATATTGTCAGTAACTTTTAAGACATGCTAAAGATAGGGGAGACAAAAGGAACGTATGGGGGCTTCTCTGGTGGCGCGGTGGTTGAGAGTCCGCCTGCCGATGCAGGGGACACGGGTTCGTGCCCCGGTCTGGGAAGATCCCACATGCCACGGAGTGGCTGGGACCGTGAGCCATGGCCGCTGAGCCTGCGCTCCGCAACGGGAGAGGCCACAGCAGTAAGAAGCCTGCAAACCGCAAAAAAAAAAACCTCAGATATTACTTCCTGCCCCTAGAACATCCTTCCTGATGCCACCGCATCTGGAGAGATTCACCATCACCCCCATACTTGCTTCCCAGAGCACTTTTCACAATGAACTTTAATTGTTCCTTTCGGTAGCTGTCTTCTCCCTGACACCGTGAGCTCCTTAAGATGACCGTGACTGTCGTCTCTAAAGGCATCTTTCATCTCCATATGACATACCTCCAGCCCTAGCACACAACCTGGCACATAATAGGGACTCAGTAAACCTTGGATGGAGGAAAGAATGAAGGCCTTGATAGAATAATAGGAACATGAGTGAATTTGCTGCAATAAGAGACCTGTGGAAGTTCTTTGGGTCAGAGATTCTTACGGAACAGGACTGCTAATATAAGCACAGAAGACACTGAAAATTGAGCTGAATCTGCCACGACCCGTTGGTATCCACTATGGCACCTAACAAAATAATTAGAACACAGTCTACTGTGCAATAAATATCTGTTAGTGAAAGAATGACTCAGTGAAAATGTGAATAGGTGAATGCTACATTTTTTAATTCCTGCGATTCATTTATTTGCTGTTGGGGGTCTGTAGAAAAACCACAGATGCAAGCCATCTGAGATATCCAAAGTTTCAAAAGATGTCATTTTCTGACATCTGTAAGAACGATGTCGCATCTGTAAGCATGGTATTGCACAATCCTAAAAATGGGAAAGAATGTCAGGTCTCAACAAGTTCAAAAGTCTTTTCTCCATAATGTATTTGCTGTTAAATATCTTAGGATCCTGTCAAATTCAAATGACTTTAGAGTTAGGTGAAAAATACATAGAGTCCTAAGAGCCCCCAAGCTGCAAAATCCCATCAAACAATCGACCTGAATGGTAACAGCAGACTGAGAAGACAGAGACCTGTGAAATCCACTCCTTTTTAAGATCTGAAGCCCAGGGACTTCCCTGGTGGCGCAGTGGTTAAGAATCTGCCTGCCAATGCAGGGAACACGGGTTCGAGCCCTGGTCCGGGAAGATCCCACATGCCGCGGAGCAACTAAGCCCGTGTGCCACAACTACTGAGCCTGTGCTCTAGAGCTCACGAGTCATAACTACTGAGCCCACGTGCCACAGTTACTGAAGCCCGCGGACCTAGAGCCCGTGCTCCGCAACAGGAGAAGCCACCGCAATGAGAAGCCCGCGCACTGCAATGAAGAGTAGGTCCCGCTCACCGCAAGTAGAGAAAGCCCTCGCGCAGCAACGAAGACCCAACGCAGCCAAAAATAAATAAATAAAAATAAATTTATTTTTAAAAAAATATCTGAAGCCCAGTTTACAAAATGGAGCTCTGTGTAATAGCCAGAGTGGTCCAACATATGGCTCTAGACATCTCCAGCTCCTGGCTGCAAGACCCAGCAAAGCTTCTGATCACAAATAAGATGAGTTAACTGGATAGTACCCTTGGTGGGTAGGCATCCTTTTACCCCCAGAAAACTAAGAATTAAGTAACCGCCATTAAGCAAGATCTTAATTAAATTACCCTTAGAAGGTAAATTAAATAACTGTGACAGAAATGCTAATTATCTGCCAATATCTAGCCTTTTTTTCTCCCTTGTAATAACAGAACTCCACGTTTCTACCAAATCCATGGCTGTCCAGCTATGGACTGCATTTCTCAGCCTCCCCTGCAGCTAAGTGATGGGAGCAGAAGTGACAAGTGAAAGTTCTAGATCACAGTTTTAAAGAGGAACCCAGTTGGTCCCTACCGTCCTTTTCATCCCCCATTCTGAGGGCTGGGATGTGGATGAGGTTGGCAGTGGGGGGGGCGGGGGGGTAGCAGGAGCCAGCCTCCACCAAGAGAGAGAAGAAGGATGGCAGAGGGGAGATAACGGAGCAACAAGACAGAAGGGAGCTGGGTCCCTGGATGCCCTTCCAGAGCAAGACCACTCCTTCAGAGACGAGTAAACTTCTTCTCTGAACCACTGTGGTCTGGGTACCATTTGTTACAACAGCTTAGCCTGTACGTTACATAATACAGTAACTGGGCTGCTTAAGATGCTATGTGTGGGCTTCCCTGGCAGTCTGGTGGTTAAGACTCTGTGCTTCCACTGAAGGATTCGATCCCGGGTTGGGGAACTAAGATCCCACATGCCACAAAGTGTGGCCAAATAAATAAATAAATAAATAAAACTTTTAAAATGCTATGTGTATAAAGATATACACTAAGTAACAACAATTTAGGAAATTAAGAGCACAACAGTCATATTTTTGTGTTAAAAAGGAATCTGTGCATATTTGATATTTTATGTAATTGCAATATTTTAGAAGTTCTGGCCCTCATTTTAAATTGAAATCTTACTAAATATATATAGCATTAGAATATATAAGAAAACCTCAAGAGCCTCCCTGGTGGCACAGTGGTTGAGAATCCGCCTGCCAATGCAGGGGACACGGGTTCGAGCCCTGGTCCAGAAAGATCCCACATGCCACGGAGCAACTAAGCCCCTGCACCACAACTACTGAGCCCGTGCGCCTAGGGCCCATGCTCCACAAGAGAAGCCACCACAATGAGAAACCCACGCACAGCAACGAAGAGTAGCCCCCGCTCACCAAAACTAGAGGAAGCCCACACACAGCAACAAAGACCCAACGCAGCCAAAAATAAATAAATAAATAATTTTTTTAAAAAAAAAGAAAACTTCAACCTTTAATCTGATAACTTCAGTTTTCTTATCTTTAAAAATGACAATAATGGGGTTTCCCTGGTGGCGCAGTGGTTGAGAGTCCGCCTGCCGATGCAGGGGACACGGGTTCGTGCCCCAGTCCAGGAGGATCCCACGTGCCACGGAGCGGCTGGGCCCGTGAGCCATGGCCGCCGAACCTGTGCATCCGGAGCTTGTGCTCCGCAATGGGAGAGGCCACAACAGTGAGAGGCCCGCGTACCGCAAAAAAAAAAAAAAAAAAAAAAAAGACAATAATGGACTTTCCTGGCAGTCCAGTGGTTAAGACTCCACGATTCCACTGAAGGGGGCACGGGTTCGATCCCTGGCTGGGGAACTAAGATCCCACATGCTACACACCACAGCCAAAAAAAAAAAAAAAAAAAAAAAAATTACAATAATATCTTGTAGAATTGTAAGCATTACAGGTAATACATATAAATGCCAAGCAGGGGCTCAATAAATTTTATCATTATTATCATAAGTATATATAAGGCTAAATAAAACAGTAGGAACCTGCAGGAGAAAACATAATGTCATAGCATACTAGGCTACTCGCAGGCCACCTGCCAAATCCTATGCCCCGTCCCGAGCCCCAAACAAAGGAGAGTTTCCTGCTCTCCTTTACTTCACCTGTCTCCTAACTCTCATTTCTATCCACCTTGAGTTGTAGTCAATTATTTCCAGTCTTATTCCTCTCTTTCTTTTTGTTCATCCAAATCCAATGTCTTTTTTTTTAAATATTTATTTAATTTATTTTTGGCTGCATCGGGTCTTAGTTGTGGTACTCAGGATCTTCACTGAGGCGCACAGGCTTCTCCAGTTGTGGCGAGCGGGTTTTCTATTTCTAGTTGTGTCGCACAGGCTCCAGGACGCGGGGACTCTGTAGCTGTGGTGCCTGGGCACCAGCTGAGGCGGGCGAGCTCCGTAGTTATGGCACACGAGCTCAGTAGTTGTGGCTCGGGCTCAGTTTCCCTGCGGCATGCAGGATCTCAGTTCCCTGACCAGGGGTGGAACCCTCATCCCCTGCACTGTAAGGCAGATTCTTTACCAATGGACTACCAGGGAAGTCCCCAATACAATGTCTTAAAGACAGTGTTTGTGAGATGGAGGTCCAGGGACTATGGCTTTCTGTCATCAGCAAAACCCCTCCTGGACTATCCACGTGGCAGGCGGGGAACATACGGTGGGTGAGTGAAGGCAGAAAGGACTCATCACAGACACCCAAGCAGAAGCAGCACACAAGGGGGGGTTAGGGTCAGATTTCCATGAACCTGAGACGTGCTGGCTTTGGTCAGAAGGCATCCATGAGAGCTTACGCCAGAGTACAACCCCACTGGATGTGTGTCTAGAAAGATAACTGGCCATCCAGAGGAAACTGCACTGAAGGCACCCAAGATGGGATGACATCTTCACAGTTTCAACAAAAAGATAATGAAGAAGAGAATAGAATGAGGAGGGATGGAAGTGAAGGAGTAAAGCAGAGACACCTGGGGAGAGGAGTTAGTAGAACACGTAACCGAATAGCAGGAAGGATGAGGGAGGGGGTGAAAGGAGCACAGTTTGCGACGTTCACCCGAGATTTTCTTCTTTTCCAGCAGAGGAATATAAACAACCAGTGTGGGACACATTACTGAGTTTGAAGTGCTTTCAGAATACTTGGGGTGAAATCTCCAGGAAGTATGTGGCAATATAAATCATCTGATTTTGGAAGCAATAAGCTGTGGAGCGGGACCCTATGACCTGGGGAGAGACTTGAGCAGCGCTGCACAATAACAGACCTCAAGCCACAAAACAACTTAAAACACAGGTAGCTTTTTTCTTTTTTTTTGGCTGAACCGCCTTGCATGCAGGATCTTAGTTCACCTACCAGGGATCAAACCCGTGCCCCCTGCGGTGTAGAGTGGAAGCACAGGGTCTTAACCACTGGACTGCCAGGGAAGTCCCAAAACACAGGTAGGTTTAAATCTAGCAGCCACATTAAAACGATAAAAAGAGGGCTCCCCTGGTGGCACGGTGGTTGAGAGTCCGCCTGCTGATGCAGGGGACACGGGTTCATGCCCCAGTCCGGGAAGATCCCACATCCCGTGGAGCGGCTAGGCCCGTGAGCCATGGCCGCTGAGCCTGCGAGTCCGGAGCCTGTGCTCCGACGGGAGAGGCCGCAGCAGTGAGAGGCCCGCGTACCGCAAAAAAAAAAAAAAAGATAAAAAGAAACAGGTGAAAGTAATTTTACATATATATATATATATATATATATATTTTTTTTTTTTTTTTCTTTCTTCCCGGCCATGCTACACAGCCTGCAGAATCTTAGTTCCCTGACCAGGGAGTAAACTTGGGCCCAGCAGTGAGAGAGTGAGAGTGCCGAATCCTAACCACTGGGAGTTCCCTACTAATATATTTTTATTTAAACCAAAATATCAGAAAAGAAAGGGAATCAATCACAAAGGCCAGGAAAGAACACTCATTAAAAAACCCAATTAGGGCTTCCCTGGTGGCGCAGTGGTTGAGAGTCCGCCTGCCGATGCAGGGGACACTGGTTCGTGCCCCGGTCCGGGAGGATCCCACATGCCGCAGAGCGGCTGGGCCCGTGGTCCATGGCCGCTGATCCTGCGCGTCCGGAGCCTGTGCTCCGCAACGGGAGAGGCCACAACAGTGAGAGGCCTGCATACCGCAAAAAAAAAAAAAAAAAAAAAAAACCAATTAGTTTTGATTACGGTGCACAGATGAAAACCACGGTACTCACAGTTTCCGAAGAGGACGATGGTCTCTGTAAAGTGTCACCTTGCACCCAAATGCTCTCTGTCACAAATGCTATGTGTTCTGCTTCAAGTACAAAAGGAGAAACCAGAAACAGGGCCCATTTGTTCAAGTCATCAATGGACTGGATAGATGGAAAGAAACACAAAAAGGAAGGATTCAATATGACTTCAAACCACAACTGCCATGTATATCAACATCCAGGACAACCCCGCCTCTGCAATTCCAGGTGGCATCTAAATAAATAAGGTCACTGGATGCTCTCCTATAGACCACATTAACCCTGCCTTTTTTTTGTTGAACTGTGACTGTCTAAACAGCTGCAACATCCCTCAATGTCTTATGACAGTTTTAACATCTCTAGATATTTCTTATCAAGCAATTAATTCTCAAACTTATTCCCACCATTCCTTACTGCTGAGAGCATGTAGGAACCTTCCAAATTACAACTTGGAAGCACATTTAAAGATGAGGCAGCTCAGGGACTTCCCTGGCGGTCCAGTGGTTAAGACTGTGCTTCCACTGCAGGGGGCACGGGTTTGATCCCTGGTCAGGGAACTAAGATCCCACATGCTGCTCAGCGTGGCCAAAAAGAAAGAAAAAGATGAGGTGGCTCAGAAGTGCAAGATGGTCAGCAGAAGCCTGTTACTGACAGATGCCCGAAGAGCTGTTCCTCCTTTTCCTCCAGCCATTACAGCATCAAGATTGGTTAGCAGGGACTTCCCTGGTGGCGCAGTGGTTAAGAATCCGCCTGCCAATGCAGGAGACACGGGTTCGAGCCCTGGTCCTGAAGATCCCACATGCCGCGGGGCAACTACGCCCGTGCGCCACAACTACTGAGCCTGCGTTTTAGAGCCCACGAGCCACAACTACTGAGCCCGCGTGCCACAACTACTGAAGCCCACGTACCTACAACCCATGCTCCACAACAAGAGAAGCCACCACAATGAGAAGCCCGGGCACAGCAACTGAGAGTAGCTCCCGCTCACCACAACTAGAGAAAGCCCTCACACAGCAACAAAGACCCAACGCAACCAAAAATAAATTAATTAAAAAAAAATTTTTTTTTAAAGATTGGTTAGCAGATTGGATGTGTCCATTAGTCTCTGCTCTTCTCCTGAAATTTCTCTAAAAGCACTGCACATTAATCTACACTAAAAACAAGGCACATCCTTAGCAGAAAAAGCTGAAATTAAGGCTGCCCGACGCAGAGCGGGGGGCGGGGGGGGGGCGGGCCTTATCATCACCCTGCCCCCGCAAAAAAAAAAAAGGCATTTGGGTCAAGCTCCATAGTTGCTTATCAGTTCAAATCTGCCCTTGCTGGGAAGATCAGAAAGTATTTTCACCAGGCCTAACAACCTGGCACAAAGCAGAAGCTTAATAAATATCTGTTGAACCAATTAATGAATGAAAATGAGGGAGAAAAAAACTCCTCCTATGGGTAAACATAATTATCAGTATAATAGTTAAAAACAAAAAACAGACTGTCCACTTTACTCATAGAAAATGTGTATATTAAACAAAAAGCTTAAAACTTCCGGTTTGTATAAACTCTCTTTGGTGATACTTACCAGTTCTTGGGGGACCTTCAATTATATAAACATACACTTTCAGTACTCATGCATATGATTTTAAGTATATAAGGTATGGAGACAGCAAAGGCATAAGATTCAGTTCTGTAAAGTTACTTCAGCCCAGGTAGACCGACAATAGGTATGTACTGAACCAAATCACCAGCCCCACGATATCTGCGATCTTAAGTAACAGTAACTAGTCACAAATAGTCAAACTTTCCGATGGTAGGCCTCGAACATCAGAGCTTAAACTCAACAACCACTACTTCATTTGTTGAAATACTGAGTAACTATTACAGGTCAAGCTGCTTAGCTAAACAGACCCAGTTCCTAGGGAGAAAAGGATAAAAACCGGACATAATGGAAAAGAATATAAAAAAGAATGTATGTGTGTATGTGTATTTATTTATTTATTTATTTATTTATTTATTTATTTATTTATTAATTATTTGTACAGCAGAAATTAGCACAACATTGTAAATCAACTATACTTCAATTTAAAAAATGAAAAAAAAATAATGTCACAATAAAAAAAAAACTGGAAATACGAAGTGCAATTTAAAGTCTATGAGGATACAGAGCTGGCTGGTCACATCTAGTCTGGAAACTCAGGGACATCTCTGTGAGACAGTGATTTCTGGGCAAAGCTCTAAGGAGGACAGCAACCCCGAAAACCCAAAGCCGGTTTGGCCCAGGTGTCCCTACCCCTGCTGGAGCAGTCAGCAAGGGCTGAAGAGCATTAGTTACAGTTATCAAAGTTAACCGAAGCCCAGTAAAGTCATGGAGATGTGCAAAAGTAAAACTGTCTCCCAAGAGAATTAAAGACATTTGCATCTCATTGTTTTTTGGATGTTCATTATTTCTACTCTAATCTAAACCTCTTAGAGGCGTTTTTTTTTAAAAATAAATTGATTGATTGATTGGCTGCGTTGCGTCTTTGTTGCGCGAGTGGGCTTTCTCTGGTTGCAGCCAGCAGGGGGCTACTCTTCCTTGAGCTGTGCGGGCTTCTCGTCAGGGTGGCCTCTCCTGTTGTGGAGCACGAGCTCTAGGCGTGGGGACTTCGGTAGTTGTGGCTCGCGGGCTCTAAAGCGCAGGCTCAGTAGTTGTGGCGTATGGGCTTAGTTGCTCCGTGGCATGTGGGATCTTCCCTGATCAGGGATTGAACCCGTGTTCCCTGCATTAGCAGGCAGATTCTTAACCACTGAGCCACCAGGAAAGTCCCTAGAGGTTATTTTTTAAGTAAATGAATCCAGTTTGGAAACCACTACTATAGAAAAATCCACCCCTCAATTTTTCCTCATTTTATTATCTTTCTCAGTCAGGGTTCCTTACAAGAATTAAGCCCTCCTTCCCTCAGGAGTCCATTGTATGTAATGAATGAACACCTAGGCGATATTACATATGCACTCTCTTAGAACTTACTCATATTCTGTGTTATACAGTATACCAACAAGGATGGGTATTTTTTAAATAAATAAATAAATTTATTTATTTATTTATTTTTGGCTGCGTTGGGTCTTCGTTGCTGCCCGCGGGCTTTTGCGGGCTTTTTCTAGTTGTGGCGAGCAGGGGCTACACTTCGTCGCCGTGCGCGGGCTTCTCATTGCGGTGGCTTCTCTTGTTGCGGAGCACGGGCTCTAGGCGCGCAGGCTTCAGTAGTTGTGGCGCACGGGCTTAGTTGCTCCTCAGCATGTGGGATCTTCCCGGACTGGGGCTCGAACCTGTGTCCCCTGCATTGTCAGGCAGATTCTTAACCACTGCGTCACCAGGGAGGTCCCAGAATGGGTATTTTTTATTTGTAGCAGCAAAGTATAATCCCATGTCTAGGCCATAACTGTAGCAGGGTAACTGAGGACATGGGAAAAGACATGACCCAAGAGTCGGCTCACCTAACAAGCTGGGTGCATGAGAATGTTTCAGGACTGCAAGCAGTACTGATTGCTCTGGGCACTGATCCACGCATGTCCTTGGTATAATTGGGAACATAAGAAAGTAAGGAGGTGCATTGCTTAGATGTTCAAGGATGACACAGCCTACGAAAGAACCTTTTTTGTTTTGGATAAAACTTAAATAAATACGCCATAGTGGACTGAGGGCTTTGCTGTTTTGCCTGAGCGAGCTGCAACCCTCTACCTCTGTGCTTTAACGCATACATCTCATGTGTTGGACTCATTTTCGTCCCTGACTGAACAACTACAACAATAACCTCAACAAAATATTCAAACCTGAGATAAGATTTTAATTCCCACATGGTGTATGGTTTTACACACAAAGAAAATCTCATTTTAAGGCTACGAGTGATCCAACTTTCCAGAAGGAGGAGGAAAGGACAAGAAACCCATCAAAAGCAAAACACTTTTAAATGTTAATGACAAAGTGGGTGAAGTCAATGGAAATTTGCACAGAACTGCACCGTGAAGCCCATTTCCGATAGCTGAGTGGGAAGAACTATTGTTCCCATTCACAGAAAGAGAGCTGAGGTTTTGCAGAGATCAAACGGCAGCCCCAGGTCACACTGTGGGTGACAGAGCCGGCTGAACTTACAGCCTTATAGCCACCAGGCTAAGTATTGGGCCAAAAGACAAGACTGTGTGCAAACCGAAACCAAACAATTCAGAGATAATCAGTAGGTGCCCGACTGGTAAATGACGCAGCTGACAGGAGCGGGGGACAGAGCAGTTTTTGTCACCTCGGGAACACCTGACAGAAAGCTGAGGATTTGTTGTCTTTCTCTGAAATCAGGTTCAACCAAACTCCAGCCCACAGGGTAGGCGGGAGAGGATGTCAGGAAAGAGGCACTGCTCAGGTGCTAATCGACTCAGCACAGGCACACAGGCACAAGCCTAGTTTGCACCGCCAAGAGCCAGGCGACCATACTCTCGCGCCGGCACCCCGTGGAGAGGAGACCAGATCGCCTGTCACAGTTTCGGTCTCTGGTCCCAGTATCCGGGCTCCCATGGGCATCGCGTGCAGTGGAGCCCCAGAGCCTGCCGCTCCCCAGACCCCACGCTCGCGACCTCCCGGCGGCGCAGAGGGTTCCCCCGGGCTGCACAGCCCAGGGCGGAGCGCGGGGGCTCCGGGCAGACCCCGAGGCCGCGCCCCCGCGCAGCCCCGCCCCCGCCCCCCGTCCCGCTCGGCCCCGCCTTCCGCGCCCCCCGGCGCCCGCGCTCGCCCGCCCACCTGGCTCTCGCCGACGCAGAAGACGCGGCCGCCGCGGCTCAGGCACACGCGGGCGCCCCGGGGCTGCGCGGCCGCGCGGCAGAAGGTGAAGGAGCAGCGCGAGGCCCGCAGCTGCTGCACCGTGGTGCGCACTAGCGCGGCCGGCCCGCGCCCCCAGCGCGCCCACAGGTACAGGTAGCACAGCGTGATGAGCATGGCCGGCCGGCCGGCGGCGGAGCGCGAGCCCGGGACGCTCGCACCACCGGCCGGCCCGCCCGAGCGCTCGGCCCCGCCCTCCCGCCGGCCGGAAGAGGCCGCGCCGCCGGGGAGAGGCCGCGCCGGCTGGAGAAGGCCGCGGGGTGGCGGGGGAGGGGGACGTTTTTATGGAGGGAGATGGGAGGCCTGGACTGGAGGGAGGGGTGTGGGGAAGGGAGGTGATGGAGGGAGAAGAGAGGCCGTGCCCGGGGAGGTGAGTGGGAGGGGACCAGGGGAGGCCGCTCAGGGTGAAGGGTAGAGGTAACGTTATAGAGGGAAAAGGCGGGCGGCGAGGTAGGTTGGGGACCTGGGGGGTAAGCCCGGTAGCCCGCTTAAGCCAGAGTCTGGCCTCCTTTGCTGGAGGGGTGGGAGGCGGAATGAGGAAGGGGCTGTGTATATGTTTATAACGTCAGCGGCCGACATGAACCAGCCAGCACCGTACCTGGAGCCAAAGTGTGCTGATACACACAACTGCTGCCCAGTCCAAGTGGGAAGATGAGGTGAGGCTGTTTTTACTAGGTTATACTAGGCCTTCATGCAAAAAGGACTTTAAGATAAATGACATAAATTCAAGCAGTGCAATAATAAGTGTATTTCTGGCTCTTAAAGTAAGGACAGGAAACACGTTGAAGACACAGGAGCACTAAAAAGGCGGCCCAGTGCTCTTGAATACACGCGTCACCAGTTTCACTGTGAGTATCCTAAGATCAGTAGAGAAGGGGAAACAGGATTCAGTGTTCTCGTCCCCTAAGAGAAGCATAATGATTCCTCAGGCTGACAGAGGTTTCTCCCCGGAACCTCTTTTTTTTTTTAAAAGGCAGTAGGTAAAGAACAGGGTCCTCAACAACTCTGAAGCAAAGCAGAGGTTTTCCCTAGGTTGCTTCCTGTTGTGGCATTTGATGTAAGTGGATGGCATATTGCAGTAATAGCAATCAGGGAGGCCACTCCCAAGTCTTCCTTAATCCCAGGGCTGATTTTTAAGTACACTGATCATTTATTCATCTGCTTTAAAACAGCAGTACAGGAAGCCCACTTTCAGACCCTCAGGCTTCCTCTCAGATGACATAGAAAATTCTTCTCGTTGCATATAGCAACAATACATTTAAAAAGAGAGAGAAACCAAAAGGAAATAACTGGACTCAAAAACAAGGTAAGGGGGCCTCCCTGGTGGCGCAGTGGTTGAGAGTCCGCCTGCCGATGCAGGGGATACGGGTTCGTGCCCCGGTCTGGGAGGATCCCATATGCCGCGGAGCGGCTGGGCCCGTGAGCCATGGCCGCTGGGCCTGCGCGTCCGGAGCCTGTGCTCCGCAACGGGAGAGGCCACAAGAGTGAGAGGCCCGCATACCGCAAAAAGAAAAAAAGAAAAAAAAAAAAAAAAACAAGGTAAGGGGCTTCCCTGGTGGCGCAGTGGTTGAAAGCCCCCCTGCCGATGCAGGGGATACGGGTTCGGAGGGTTCGTGCCCCGGTCCGGGAAGATCCCACATGCCGCGGAGCGGCTGGGCCCATGAGCTATGGCCACTGAGCCTGCGCGTCCGGAGCCTGTGCTCCGCAACAGGAGAGGCCGCAACAGTGAGAGGCCCTCGTACCGCAAAAAAAAAAACAAAAAAAAAAACAAGGTAAGCATCAAGTGGACCAAAAATGGAAAAAAGACAGGAAGTGATGAGCAGGGCTGAAGCCACAGCCTACATGTCCCTACAGGGCAGCAGCAGTTGGGAAGTAGATTCTGGCGCAGTAACAAGACCTAAAATTGTGTCACTGGAGGAACAAATGAGCAAAAGTCTCATCTAAGGAGGGACTCCTCCCATCCACGATAACACAGGGCTAAGAAGTCAGGAATTTAGAAAATGAAAAGGCTTAACAGAGTGATTAACCCTAATGTTCTACCAGAAGAGCACTTCACCTAGCCTTCTTGGAATTTGCTAAATTATGGCTCTAAGGACCAGCCTCTCCCCCCACCAACCCCAGCTAGGAATGGAGAGGTCATCTCTTCTACCTGAAGGAGACAAGCATCCCCAGTTTTTCCCAGTTCCTTAAGAGCTTTGCACCCTCTACTTCCCACAGACACCATAACTCCATCTGGCCAGATGGGAACTTCCAGGTTTGCCCTTAGGTGCTTCAAGATGTCATGGTCTCAGAAAACATCATGGGAAAAACGTGAGGATCAGCCAGTTCTCCGTTACAAAGGATGGGGACCATAGTGGGTCAGTATGAACGGAGAAGGGGGTAAGGTCCCTTCCGGACCCTTGGATTGAGGAACACTGATACCATTTACGCCCAGGAAGGAATACAGTAAGGCTGGTAGAAGGGGAGGAATAAGAGAAGTCACACACGGCTTCCCTGGTGGCGCAGTGGTTGAGAGTCCGCCTGCCGATGCAGGGGACACGGGTTCGTGTCCAGGTCCGGGAGGATCCCACATGCCGCGGAGCAGCTGGGCCCGTGAGCCATGGCCGCTGAGCCTGCGCATCCGGAGCCTGTGTGCTCCACAATGGGAGAGGCCACAACAGTAAGAAGCCCGCGTAATGCAAAAAAAAAAGAGAAGTCACACAGTAGGCCCTGTTTATGATCCCACATAAAATGATGTGAAAAGGCTCAGGGATGGAGCTTAGGTTCATCATCCCCAGATAGCAAAGGGGAAAGATGTAAAAATAAGACATCAGGGGATCTTACTGTCCTGATTCACATCCTGTAGTCCCTCACTACTCAAAATTTGGTCCTTGGATGTATTGGGATCACCTGGGGACTTGCTAGAAATGCAGGATCCCATGCCCCACCCCAGAACCACCAAATCAGTATCTGCACTTTAACAAAATCCCCAGGTGATTCACGAAGTTCAAGAAGCAGTGCTAAAGTCACTTCTGTCATTCCCTGCATCTGGGTTGCTCTAGCCTTGTAACAAGCCTCTTCCAAATTGTGGAGAAAAAGACCACAGAGTAGGAATTTAAAAGCAAGACTGTGATTCATAAGAACATCACTACAGGAAGGAAGGCGTTGCTCGACAGCCAGTGACTGAAGACCACCTCAGTAGTAAGCCATCAAAATGATTGGCTCTAAGAACAGCCTTCCCCGGGACTTAACTGGTGGTCCAGTGGTTAGGACTCCACATTTCTACTGCAGGGGGCGCGGGTTCGATCCCAGGTCAGGGAACTAGATCAGGCATGTTGTGCAGCACCACCAAAAAAAAAGATGAACAGCTTTCCCATAATCGGTCTCTAGTCTCCAGCCCTTAGGAGACCTGCCCTGGAAATGATGGTCTGGGGACAGGGCACAGTGTAGGCCAAAAGAATGTCACTCCTCTAGGGAAAGCTGTCCTGCCCCCATTAAATAGATGACTGTTCCTCCCCGGGGGAAGCCTATTATACTGACATCAGCTCTGTCTGAACTTGGAAAGCATTCAGAACGCTAATAAGTCAAATGACCAGAGCTGGGAAGGATAGTTTGTTTTTGAAATAACCCGAGTCTAGTAGGAAACTTGAGTAGACACTGAAATTTAAATAGCCGAACTGTAGGGACTTCCCTGGTGGTCCAGTGGGTAAGACTCCTTGATCCCAATGCAGGGGGGCCCAGGTTTGATCCCAGCTCACGGAACTAGATCCGGCACGCATGCCACAACCATGAGCCCACGTGCCGCAACTAAAGATCCCAAGTGCCACAACTAAGACCTGGTGCAGCCAAAATAAATAAGTAGCTGAACTGTAAACAGTTCACTTTTAGCAGTTAAAAGTACATAGTCTCTATTTTGTAGATAAAAGAAAACTGTTCCCTCCACAACAGTGTTTGACTGCTAAAAACAAATGATATTCAGAGATCCCCAGAGTCTCAAGAATGGCCATCTATTTGAAAAGTTGGCCTCCAAAAAAATAAATAGATAATTAACTTTTTTCCCCCGCCATGCCCCGGGACTTGCAGGATATTAGTTCCCCGACGAAGGATTGAACCTGAGCCCTCAGCAGTGAAAAAACAGAGTCTTAACCACTGGACCACCAGGGAATTACCCAGATATTTAATTTAAATCATGAGGTTTTGTTGGTAAAAAGTATAAAATGTGAAGAGCTTTTCTTTGAATATTTGACTGTCTGGAAAATGTCAGTATGATTATCTGCATACACATATGCAGTTAAAAATCAAGTGAATTAAACTTTTTAAACCAATAGTCCTTTTTATTATTGGTTTACACTCAAAAGGGAAAATGCAGTTTGGGACTGATAGAAACAAGCTACTAGGCAAAGAATAGATCAGAGGCTTGGGCCACGATCAGGGCCTCAAAGGAAAACAATTGTTATTTAAATCTTGCTGATTAGCAAATGCCCAAGCCCTATAAAGATAGGGATCAAACCAACCACCACCACCCACTACCCTTGGTCAAAAATTAATTTTGTACCAAATAATCCAGCATGCCACAACTACTGAAGCTCACGCGCCTAGAGCCCAAGCTCTCCAACAAGAGAAGCCACCGCAATGAGGAGCCCGCGCACCGCAACAAAGAGTAGCCCCTGCTCACCACAACTACAGAAAGCCTGCGCACAGCAGCGAAGGCCCAATGCAGCCAAAAATAAATAAGTAAATAAATAAATTTATTTAAAAAAAAACATTTGGCGATAAACATGAAAAGGTGCTCAATCTCAAAAGCATCTGCAAATTAAAACCTTAACGGGAATTGGTATATGCCCAACAGATTGGCAGAGATTCCCTTCTTAATCCCTAAAACCGTGGCTTCTCCCTTCATTGCTCAAAGATCTAACCATTCTCAGTTTTCATCCCTCCCATTTTTCTGCACCATTTGCCTCCCTGGCTAATGGTGTCTGTCTCTACCAGTCAGGGAAATAGAAACCACTGATGGAGGATTTAATACTGAGAGTTGGCTACAGACACTCTGAAGGTGCTGACACACCAAACACGGGACAGGGAGGCGACGGAGAGAACAGAAACAGCAGAAAGCTGCTACCCGCCTGCAGGAAGGTGGGGTGACCTCAGCCCAGGAGCCAGGGGTGCCTGGGGGAAGCCAGGTGGAGCCACAGGGAAAAAACAGCTGCTGCCGAGGACGCTGCCGGAGCTGGAGAGAAGGGGAAGTTCCCCCGGCTTCTCTGTTCCTCTGGCTTCTGCTGTCCCGTGGCTGAACCTCTCTGGAAGCCACACAGCAAGGAGCATCAAAGAACCTCCTTCCTTGGGAATCACTGGAGAGAGGGGACTCCTTGCAGAGGGTGGGAGGGGATCTGAGAGAAAGCAGGAAAGTAGCCAGCCCCCATCCTTTCTGAAACCCTTTCCTGGAGCTCTTTCAAAATTCACTTGGTGGGGATGGGGGAGTGGGGAGGGACCACTCATTTTCTGTTTGTTACTATGTTATGTATGGGCTGATTTGTAGGGAGCCCCGTTCCCGGACGACAAAAATTCTTACATTGAGGTCATGAACCTTAGTACCTCAGAATGTGACTCTTTTTGGAGATAAGGCCTTTAAAGTGATGATTCAAGTAAGATGAGGTCATATGGGTGGGCCCTGGTCCAGTATGACTGGAATCCTTTAAGAGATTAGGACACAGAGGGAAGACCATGTGAAGAAACAGTGAGAAGAAGGCCATCCACAGGCCAAGGAGGGAGTCCTCAGAAGAAACCAACTCTGTGAACACCTTGACCTTGGACTTCTGGCCTCCAGACTGTGAGGAAATCAATTTCTGTTGTTTAAACCAGTCTGTGGTACTTTGTTACAGCAGCCAGAGCTGACTCATACATCGTAGTTCTCAGTAACTCTTCCGTCTCTCTTACCCTTCTTTGAACCATCGGGCACAAGTGAGTCTTTGCCCCCAACTTCTGGCCTCACCTACGTTCTCTTCCTGGGTGGTCCCATTTGCCCTCTTGGTTTCAGTGGCCACCGCTCTGGCCACAATGCTCAGATCCTCTGGCCTCTCCCAGGCTCCAGTGCCACAATTATTGCTTCTGCATACCTCTATTTGGATGGTCTGTTGGTATCTCAGGAGCAACAGGAATAAAACCAGATGCATTTTTCTCCCACAGATTCCCTCTTCATCTTGATTTCTCTACCTCTGTTAACGACATCACATTCTCCTTTTCACCTGGACCTAGAACTTAGTCATCTTGGAGTCCCTACTCCTCTCCATTCCTGCCTCCTGTTTATTTCTGTTTCAGTTGATGGTACCACCACACACTGTCTCAGGAGTCTCCAGTCCAGGCCTCCATTCTGCTCCACGGGAACTAACATGATAGCCTCCTCGCTAATTCCCTGCAGGTCTCTTGTTTCCCACTGCCCTGCTTACACCAGCACTCCTCCATTTGACTTTCTCAAGTGCAGCCCCAGTCCCATCACTCCCCTTCTCAAACACTTCAGTGCCCGCCCCTCGCCACCAGCAAGTGCAGGGGCTCCTGCCTGGTATTCAGGACCCCCCTTGGTGCCATCCATTCCCTTCACATCTACTGCGCACCGAGCACTGCTTGTCACTGTGCACATCCCTCCGTTTAACCCTCTCTGTATGGGCGCTGCTGTCCCCATCTTGCAGAGGAGGAAATTGAATTTTAGAGCAATTAAGTGACTTGCTTAAGGTCTCACAACTACTGGATATTCGGGAAGCTGGGGGCTGAATTTATGACTTTCTGGCTCCAAAGTCTTACTTGATAAACTGAGCAGACTGGGAGCAAAGAATGCCATATGCACAACGATCAATAAACAGAAATGAGACTCAAGATCCAGGAGGGAAGGTGGCAGAAGAGTCAGGGTGTGCCACGGCGAGCCCTGAAGACAGCCATTTGTACCCAGATCAGATAGGCTGGAACTGTCCGGAGTTTAGACACACCCACAGAGCTGCTGTGGGATTTCATCAAGAGCACCAGGGCAAACAGCTGGCTCTGGGAACGCACAAAGCATACTCCAATCGACAAAGGGGGCTTCTGATACAGTTTCTGTACAACCGCTGAATGTCACTAATTCATTACTGGTTTAAGTGTAGGAAAATCCAAAGTTAAAAACTCGAGTCTAAATGCAATGTGGTAAGTAAGTAAATAAATAAATGCAATGTGGTATCCTGAATTGGATCCTGGAAGAGCAAAAGGACTGTAGTGGAAAAACTGGTGAAATCTGAAGTCTGTAGTTTAGTTAATAGTATTGTACTAATGTTGTGAGGTTTTTGTTTTGTTTTTTGGTGTCTTTTTTTATATTGAACTATAGTTGATTTACAGTGTTGTGCCAGTCTCCGCCGTACAGCAAAGTGACTCAGTTACACACATATATACATTCTTTTTTATATTCTTCTCCATTATGGTTTATCCCAGGAGATTGAGCATGGTTCCCTGTAGGAACAGTAGCACCTTGTTGTTTATCCTGTGTGAGTTTTGATAAATCCGTGGTTGTATAAGATGTCAACACTGGAGGAAGCTAGGTAAATGAACTCTGTACTATTTTTGCAACCTGTTTGTAAATCCAAAAGTATTTCAAAATAAGTTATGAAAATTAAACGATGACCTTCCACAGAATTTCAGTAGCATTTTTTCCCCTGTCCCTAACTGGTTATGTGGTCTTTTTTTTTTTTTTTTTTTTAATATTTATTTGGCTGCCCTGGGTCTTAGCTGAGGCATGTGGGATTTAGTTCCCTGACCTGGGATCCAACCAGGGTTCCCTGCATTGGGAGTGTGGAGTCTTAACCACTGGACCACCAGGGAAGTCCCTAGCCATGTGGTCTTAATTAAGCACATCATTTCATCTCTCTGGACCCCAGTTTTTCAACTGTTTTAAAAAGTAGGAGGGACACAAACCAGACCATCTCTAACTTCCCCTTCAAGCTCTGAAATTCTCAGATCCTAATACATTTACACCATGATTCAGTTTGCAAGGATTTGATTCGCAGTGACCTCATTCACCTCCATATTCCCAGTATTTAGCACTGCGGTAGCACAGTAGGTGCTGCATAAAAGTTTCTTGAAACTAAACTGGCTCATACCTCTAGTATTTGTAACGTGAAGTAGAACTGTTAACCTCTTTTACCCAGTTGGCCACTACAGAGCGAAGTAAGTACTCACAAAATTTTCTCCGCAGAAAGCAAATTTGTCTTCATCCAGCAGAGGGGAGTGGTCCTCTACATCCTAGGCACATAAAGGTTTTCCTCGCTGGAGAGGGGAGTCACCATCTGTGAGCAGTTACCTCCCCATCAGATAGGACCTGCAGTTAGGGTGATTAGTACCTTAAATTTCCAGAAGACCAGAACACGCCACACACACATTCACAAGCAAACAGAAGTCTAAACCACCTCAGCAGATGGGAGAACGAACAGCAAACAGGTGAGCCCCCGTCCTTAGAGGAGAATCTGTCTTCCTAGCAACCTGTCCCATTTTCTGAACAAAGATCTCTCTTGTAAAGGGCCAGTTGGGGGATGACCTGACGGTCCAGTGGTTAGCACTCCGCGCTTTCACTGTGGAGAGTGCAGGTTCAGTCCCTGGTGGGGGAACTACAATCCTATAAGCCTTGAGGCGCAGCCAAAAAATTTTTTTTAATAAATAAAATAAAGGGCCAGTTACTGAGGTCAAAGGAATGAATGGGGAAGATGACTAAAACGTTTACAATTAAAATGAAAAAGATCATTAGCAGCGCATCCCCACAGCAGCCTAGGGCTGAGCCTGTGTGAGCATCCCAGACAGGGCACATCTGAGCCCTGAGAAGGGGTCAAGGAAGAACAAAGGGACAAGCAGAGGGACATCATGGGAGAACTGGGGAAGTAAAGGAACTGAAGGATCAAAAACTAAAAGGGTCCTAAACCAGAGTGCCCTGCGAGTGTGCGTGTTACCCAGCGAAGCACAGATGAAAAAGACTATCAAAAAGCAGACTCAGCCTGAAATGGCGGATACTGCAGTAACACCAAGGACAGATACGTCCTCTCCTTGTGGCTGAAAGCTCCACAAAAAGGGACCGATGAGTCACATAATAATTTTCTCAGCCAACCTGAACATCTTCCCCTAGGAGCTGAAACTTCAGTGATTAGAGAAAACCAAACAGTGAAAAAAAAGTCATACCTATTAAAAACCTTTGCCTACTGGAAATTTCATGGGTCTGGAAAGGGAAGTTCCATGGAAAGAATCAATGGGACACTGGGAGCATTCATACAACCCCTTACATTCCCAGCCTGGGCTTTGCTTCCTTGTTTTCACTGAATTTATGTTTCCATAGAAGCACCCCTATCCAGTCTCCATAGAGGCGAAGCTGCAGTGCCCCTTGTTGATGTCCCTTGCTTTGCAGTCAACCTTTGATTTTTAAAAGGCCTTTATGCAGACGCTGCTTCTTAGCCCCCAAAGCCAAAAGTTTATAATAAAATAACAGTAAAGCTGGTGGAATAAAAAGAGAAATTCAGACTGTAGAAAAGGAAGAAGCATCTCAGTAACCACAGGGCTGGTATGTTCTGTGTTTATAAAATGCTTGTAAAGCCCTGAACAGAGAAAGAGCCGTTTCCTGGAGAAGCCAAGAGCAGATGATGCAGCCGAATTGGAACGGCTTTATGCAGCCCGCTGTGAACAAGATTCCAGCTCTGGAAAGCTGACTGCATCCAGCCCCCATCAGGCATCTTGAAAATGAAAAGAGCAAAAACAGAAGAGCAAGCCGTGATTAAACCACTCCTTTCTATAAATAACTCCCTCTAAGGGGATAAACAGCATGCTCAAAGACAGGAAACCCGAGCCCCTTCTTGGGGAACCCCCCCACCAGCGTGCCCCTCGGCCCCGGCGCCCCAACCCTTTACCTGGCAGGAGGGAGCCCAGGGAGCACGTGCCTGTGGGCCGAGCCCGGGACCCCGCGGCTGCTCTCCAGGCCTCCGGGCCCCAGCACCTGCGCCCCGCGGTGCAGCGCGGCCGACGGAGTGGGAGGCCGCCGCCGAAATGCACCCGAGGAGGGCAGAGGCTTCAACACACCAAAGGACAGAGCAGGTGGCAGCGGGGGCGTGGGAAGCAGACGGTGGGAAAGGCCGGGTCGGGATACCCCTCGGTGGGGCCCCGCTGCCGCGGCACAACCCCAAACGCTGACGGCTCCCCAGCCCGCTCCGGCCACCGCTGGCCACCCTGGCGGGGGCTTCTGTCTGCTCCAGGGCACCCTTCCCGCTGCCCTCCTCCACTGGGCGGCCTGGAACACTGCGCCTCGCCTTCCCCAACATCCTCCACCTGAACAACTGAAACATTAGGTCTTGCCTTAAATGTCAAAATGTCACCTCCTGGGGGTGGCGGAAGGCCCCCTTCCACACTGCCCTGTAACAACGCTCACCCACCTTGCACTGCTGGTACAAAGGGTCTGCCTTGCCCTGGAGACTGGAAACCCTGGGGGGCAGGGACCGGATCTGGCTGGATTCCCAGCTCTTAGTGAAGGTGGCTGAAGGTTTGCTTAATGAGTGAGAGAAAGAAGTAGCCAAATTGGACTACTTTCGATAGGATGTTTGGTGAAGAAGGAGTGAAGATAGGGGTGTTTGGGGCTTAAATTGTTGACTCAGTGGATTTCTCTTCCCGGTGTTACTCCTTCCTTCATTACAAGAGTGATTGAGAGCTGGATTTAACTCTTCCTTTTCCTTTACTAAGTAACAGCAGCACCGGATTTCCACTGCTGCCCTAGGGATGAGGGACTCTGCCATTTGAACCCTGAATCCTTCACTTCCAACGCAGCAATTTCAAGCAAGGACTTAAGGTTTCCTCTGCTGGGGAATAGGGAATTCATGATTCTGTGGTGCAGCGCAGACTGACTCATGGTATCAATTAGAATACTCCCCCAAAAGGGAAAAGAATCGTGTCTGACCTCCAGGAAGTGCTTATGGATGGAATAACTCCAGGTCAGAGAAAAACCTCAATTTAAAATCTCCATCACTGCTGATAAATAAGAGGGGCTGAAATTCAGGGGTAATCAGAATCAACATCTTCAATGACATGATTTTTGACAGCTACAAAATATTCCACGTTTGGGTGACCATGACTTGTGTAGCCATTCTTATGTTGTTGGGACTGTTTTAGAACAGTCCTGTACAAAACTTGAAAGCCACCTCTCTGGTAACTGTTTAGGATATATTCCTGTGATCCTATAAGTAACATTATTGGGTCAGAGGATATGAACCTTTCTAAGACTATTGAAATATAAAGCCAAACTTCTTACCTCAAATGGTGTATAATTTTATCTTCTAATAAAAGACTGAGGGCTTATTTTAGTGCACCCTTTGTCAATATCAAGTGCTCTAATACAAGTTTTTTTTAAATCTTTGCTATTTTGATTAATGAAAAATTGTATCTCTTTAAAAGATTAGTTTTTCTTTCCTTTTGAATTACTAGAAAAACCTTTTTTTTTTTTTTTTTTTTTGCGGTACACGGGCCTCTCACTGCTGTGGCCTCTCCCGTTGCGGAGCACAGGCTCCGGACGCGCAGGCTCAGCGGCCATGGCTCACGGGCCCAGCCGCTCCGCGGCATGTGGGATCCTCCCGGACCGGGCACTAACCCGTGTCCCCTGCATCGGCAGGCGGACTCTCAACCACTGCGCCACCAGGGAAGCCCGAAAAACCTTTTTATGTTAGTTTTGTTTGAAGTATAGTTGACTTACGAAATATTTGTTTCAGGTGTACAACATAGCGATTCAATATTTTTAATAGATTATACTCCACCTAAAGTTATTACAAAATGATGGCTATATTTTGCTGTGCTGTATAACACATCCTTCTTGCTTATTTATTTTATAGTTTGTATCTCCTACGCCTATCCTGCCCCCCCTTTCCTCTCCCCACTAGTAAACCACTAGTTTATTCTCTATGAGTCTGTTTCTGTTTTGTTATATACACTTGTTTATTTTATTAGAAAAACTTGTTTTTTCCATTGTTTTACTGGTCATTGGATTTCTTTTTTTTTTAACATCTTTATTGGAGTATAATTGCTTTACAATGGTGTGTTAGTTTCTGCTTTATAACAATGTGAATCAGCTATACGTATACGTATATCCCCATATCACCTCCCTCTTGCTTCTCCCTCCCTCCCACCCTCCCTATCCCTCCCCTCTAGGTGGTCACAAAGCACCGAGCTGATCTCCCTGTGCTAAGCGGCTGCTTCCCCCTAGCTATCTATTTTACATTTGGTAGTGTATATATGTCCATGCCACTCTCTCACTTCGTCCCAACTTACCCTTCCCCCTCCCGGTGCCCTCAAGTCCATTCTCTACATCTGCATCTTTATTCCTGTCCTGCCCCTAGGTTCTTCATAACCATTGTTTTTTAGATTCCATATATATGTGTTAGCATACGGTACTTGTTTTTCTCTGGTCATTGGATTTCTTTATGAATTATCTGTTCATATCCATTCCCATTTTTTCTTTTGTTTTGTTATTGAAATATACTTGACATACAATATTATGTTAGCTTCAGGTGTACTACGTATGATTTGATATTTGCATACATTATGAAATGATCCCAGTATAAGTCTAGTAACCATCTGTCCTCATAGAAAGTTATTGCAAAATTACTGACCATATTTCTTAGCATAAGAAATATATATTACATATATATTATATATATTACATCCCATTGGCTTACTTATTTCATAACTGGAGGTTTGTACCTCTTAATCCCCTTTACCTATTTTGCCCCACCCCCCCCATTTGTTCTCTGTATCCATGAGTTTTTTCTCATTTTGTTTTGTTTTTTAGATTCCACATATATGAAATCATTCGGTATTTGTCTTTCTCTGTCTGACTTACTTCACTTAGTGTAATACCCTCTGGCTCCATCCATGTTGTGCCAAATGGCAAGATTTCTCTTTTTAATGCCTGTAATATTCCATTGTGTGTGTGTGTGTGTGTATATATATATTATATTATATACCATATCTTCTTTATCCATTCAGCTAATGATGGACACTTAGGTTGCTTCCATATATTGGCTGTTGTAAATAGTGCTGCAATGAACATTGGCATGCATATATCTTTTCAAATTAGTGTATTTGTTTCCCTCAGGTAAATACTCCAGTGGAATCGCTGGATCATACAGTAGTTCTATTTTTAGTTGTTTGAGACACCTCCATGCTGTTTTCCATAGTAGCTGCACCAATTTTCATCCCCACCAACAGTGTACAGCAAGAGTTCCCTTTTCTCCACATCTCCACTAATGCTTACTTATTGTCTTTTTTATGATAGCCTTTCTGACAGGTATGAGGTGATATTTCACTGTGGTTTTGATTTATAATTCCCTGGTGATTAGTGATGTAGGACATCTTTTCATATGTCTGTTGGCCATCTGTATGTCTTCTTTGGAAAAAAGTCTATTCAAGTCCTCTGCCCATTTTTGAATCAGGTTGTTTGTTTTTGTTTTGGCTGAGCGGCATGTGGGAACTTAGTTCCCTGACTGTGCCCCCTGCATTGGGAGCACAGAGTCTTAACCACTGGACTGCCAGGGAAGTCCTTGGTTGTTCGTTTTTTTGATGTTGAGTTCCATGAGCTGTGTACATATGTTGGATATTAACTCCTAATCAGACATATTGCTTGCAAATATCTTCTCCCATTCTATAGGCTACTTTCTTGTTTTGTTGATAAGTTTCCTTCATTGTGCTAAAGTCCATTGACATTTTTCAATTTGGGTGTGTTTCTTGTTGATTTTATGGGTTCTTTATATATTAAGGACATTAACTCTAGGTTGGCAAATACTTGTGGCATTTTTTTTTTAATTTTTTTGCTGTGTTGGTTCTCTTTTTTTGGCTGTGTTGGGTCTTTTTCTTGGCTGTGCGTGGGTTTTCTCTCTAGTTGCAGCAAGCGGGGGCTACTCTTCATTGTGGTGCGCAGACTTCTCATTGCGGTGGCTTCTCTTGTTGTGGAGCACAGGCTCTAGGCATGTGGGCTTCAGTAGTTGTGGCACATGGGCTCAGTAGTTGTGGCTCACGGGCTCTAGAGTGCAGGCTCAGTAGTTGTGGCACACGGGCTTAGTTGCTCCACGGCATGTGGGATCTTCCTGGACCAGGGCTTGAACCCGTGTCCTCTGCATTAGCAGGCAGATTCTTAACCACTGCACCACCAAGGAAGTCCCACTTGTGGCATATTTTTAACCCAGTTTGTCATTTGCCTTTTAATTTTGTTTAAGATGATTTTTAATGTACCATTTTTACATTTTAATTAAATAAAACCTTAATTTTTTTATGACTTTTTCCATTGTTTTTATGTTTAGAGAGTCGTCCCCAATTTCCCAACCTATAAATATTCCCTAGCACTTATAATTTTTAAATGGTTACATTTCAGATTAGACTATCATCTTGAAGGCCTCTTCCAATTATAAAATTATATTTCCTGATTTTATCTACATTGCTATTTTCAAATTCGACATACAAAAACAGTAGAGGGCTTCTCTGGTGGCGCAGTGGTTGAGAGTCTGCCTGCCGATGCAGGGGACACGGGTTCGTGCCCTGGTCCAGGAAGATCCCACATGCCGCGGAGCGGCTGGGCCCGTGAGCCATGGTCGCCGAGCCAGCGCGTCTGGAGCCTGTGCTCCGCAATGGGAGAGGCCACAACAGTGAGAGGCCCACGTACCGCAAAACAAACAAAGAAACAAAAAAATAAAACAGTAGATACCAGTGATGTTTTAAATTTTAACCTGTTATTCAACACATTCAATAGAATTTCTGTAACATATGTAAGGTACAGAGTCTAGTAATAAAATGAACATTGTGTACATACCCCTCAACGTAAGAACTAGAATGTTGCCAAATGTGCTTGATAGCTTATTGAACTTGCATTCATATAAAATCCTAAAAACTTTCTTTTTTCTAAAACTCACGAATCCTAATTCTATCTATATTTTTGCTGCTGATATTTAAAACCAGTGTCAACATGTTTATTCCTGTTAACGTGTATCCTGTTGGCTGCACCCCTTTGATCCAGCCAGCTGGGATCTGCCATCCTAACTATTAAGCTACCCTCCTAGATTTACATCACCCATGAAAGGCAGCATCTCCCCTGGAGAAGCTTGGAAATCAAATCAAATCAAGTGATAAACTGTTTGGTAAATACTCCATCCTGGATATCCCTCTTGAACACTTTACAGTGCACATTTAAAAAGGAAAAGAAAGGAAGCGAGAAAGGGAGAAAGGAAAAAACTAGAATAATGCCAATAACTCTGTACTTCTTGTCTACCCCAACCCCCTGCCTCCCTTTCCTCAATTTTACATTTTTAATTCCCATGCTTTAAAAAATAAATCTTACTACAGGGACTTCCCTGGGGGTCCAGTGGTTAAGACTCCATGCTTCCACTGCAGGGGGTGTTGGTTCGATCCCTGGTCGGGGAACTAAGATCCCAAATGCCACGTGAAGCAGCCAAAAAATAAAAATAAAAATGTCTTAATACAAATGAATATATCCCTACAACTACACTGTGGGTTTTTTAGCTTTATATAAATAATATTATTCAAAAAGTAAACTTCTGAGCCTTGCATTTTTTCCGATCATTGTTTCTAAGATTCACACATATAATTGTGTGTAGCTACATTTTATTCATTTTCACTTGGATATAATATCCTGCTATATGACTATAACATCATTTGGTTAGCCATTGTCCTATTGATGGACATTGGGTTATTTCCAGCTTGTTCACTCTGACAAACAATGCTGCTCTGAGCATCCCCTTACTTGTCTGCAGGGCCCATGGGCAAGCGTTTCTCAGGGAACAGACCTAGGAAAGGAATTACTGGATCGAGTTAATGTTCAGTGTTAAAAGATAATACTAAACTGTTTTCCAAAGTAGTTATAGCAATTTACATTCCCATTACCAGTGGTTTTTGTTTCAACTCAGTATCATTTAGGCCAAATGATCTTTCTTTTTATTTTAGATTTATACTGATTTTCACAACTGTCTTGGAGAATCATGAGGTTCTTGAACCCAAAACATTGCATTAGGCTTCCCTGGTGGCGCAGTGGTTGAGAGTCCACCTGCCGATGTAGGGGACAAGGGTTCGTACCCCGGTCCGGGCAGATCCCACATGCCACGGAGCGGCTGGGCCCGTGAGCCATGGCCGCTGAGTCTGCGCATCCGGAGCCTGTGCTCTGCAACGGGAGAGGCCACAACAGTGAGAGGCCCGTGTACCACAAAAAAAAAAAAAAAAAAAAAATCACATTGTGGTTCTTGATCAGCAGAATTCTCCAGAAACAATTGAGTCAGCTAATCACAAATCCCTTATTGTCCAGTGTCTAAATTTAGGCCATGGTGGCTTGGATTAGACCCATGGGTCCCAGGACAACGGCAGGGATGTTACTAACTAAAAAGTCTGCTGTAAGCATGGTGTGAGGAGTTTTCCAGGAATGGGAGAGAGTCCTTTGCATGAGCAGCTGCTTTCAGAATCTCCTGCTATTTGTAGCTCTGTGTTCTATCCTCCCATTTTACATACAACCTTCTATTTAAATCAGCCACTCTTAGAATCTTAAATTACTACTCTCTACTTAAAGGCCATCCAGACATTTACACTCTTTGATTTGGTATTCATAATTCTGGGCATTTATCCTAAAAATGGTAACAAAGGAAGAAGGAGGGCTTCCCTGGTGGTGCGGTGGTTAAGAGCCTGCCTGCCAACGCAGGGGACATGGGTTCGAGCCCTGGTCCGGGAAGGTCCCACATGCCGTGGAGCAACTAAGCCTGTGTGCCACAACTACTGAGCCTGCACTCTAGAGCCCGCGAGCCACAACTACTGAGCCCACGTGACACAACCACTGAAGCCCGCGCGCCTAGAGCCTGTGCTCTGCAACAAAAGAAGCCACCACAATGAGAAGCCCGCGCACCACAACAAAGAGTAGCCCCGCTTGCTGCAACTAGAGAAAGCCCACGTGCAGCAACGAAGACCCAATGCAGCCAAAAATAAATAAATAAAAATAAAATTTTTTAAAAAAGAAGAAAGGGGCTTCCCTGGTGGCGCAGTGGTTGAGAGTCCGCCTGCTGATGCAGGGGACACGGGTTCGTGCCCCGGTCCGGGAAGATCCCACATGCCGCGGAGTGGCTGGGCCCGTGAGCCATGGCCGCTGGGCCTGTGCGTCCGGAAGCTGTGCTCCGCAACAGGAGAGGCCACAGCAGTGAGAGGCCCGTGTACCGCAAAAAAAAAAAAAAAAAAGAAAGAAATTGTATTTGTAAAGATGTTAATAGCAACATTGTAAGAGTGATTTTTTAAATTGGAAAACTGTTAATGATCAACAATAGGGAACATATAGTGCAAATTGTGGAATATCTAGTCAGTGGTACAAAGCATAAGAGACTTTTTTTCATCCCTGAACCGTTTGAGATTAAGTTGCAGAAATCATGACTCTTCACCCCTAAGTACTTCAAGGATTATTTCCTAAGAACGGGAAGGCTCTCTTAGGTAACCACACTGCAGTGATCGAATTCAGAAAATTTAACATTGATCCAATGCTAATATCTACAACTGAGTCCATATTCACATTAGGCCAATTGTCCCAATAACATCCTTTATGCAGTATTATTTTTCCCAATTCAAAGTCACACCTTTCATGTAGTTGTCATGTCTCTTTATTCATCTTTAATCTGGAACAGTCCCTTAGTCTTTGTCTTTCGTGACTTCGACATTTTTTAAGTCAGGACCATAATTTTGTAGCCTGTCTCTCAATTTAAGTTTGTTGGATGTAATGCACTGTTGGCACATGATGTCATTCTGCATCATGCTGATTTTGATCATGTGGTTAAGGTGGTATCCACCAGATTTTCCCACTATAAAGCTTCCTTTTTTACCTTTATAATTAATGAATAATCTATGGAGTGATCCTTTGAGACTGTGTAATATCTTATTCCCCAACAAGCTTTCACCAGTGGTTTTAGTATCCTGCCTGGATCAGCTACTGTTATAATAGTTGCAATGAAGTGACTTTTTTAACTTTGTTTCTTCAGCATTTATTAGTTGACATATGACGGTAAAGAACTGTCTCTTTTACCTCTATTTGTTTATACGTTTATTTGCTTTTTAGTATCCCTCCGGATTCATGGTTTCTTTTTGTTCTAATTTTATTTTTTATTAATTTTTATTGACGTATAGTTGCTTTACAATGTTGTGTTAGTTTCTGCTATACAGCAAAGTGAATCAGCTATACATATACATATATCCCCTTTTTTGGATTTCCTTCCCATTTAGGTCACCATAGAACATTGAGTAGAGTTCCCTGTGCTATACAGGAGGTTATCATTAGTTATCTATTTTATACATAGTAGTGTATATATGTCAATCCTATCTCCCAATTCATCCCCCCCTTCCCCTCTGGTATCCCCTTTGTTCTCTATGTCTGTGTCTCTATATCTGCTTTGCAAAAAAAATCATCTATACCACTTTTCTAGATTCCACATATATGTGTTAATATACATGGATTCTTTTTTTTTTTTTTGCTGTACGCGGGTCTCTCACTGTTGTGGCCTCTCCCGTTGCGGAGCACAGGCTCCAGATGCGCAGGCTCAGCGGCCATGGCTCACGGGCCCAGCCGCCCTGCAGCATGTGGGATCATCCTGGACCGGGGCACGAACCTGTGTCCCCTGCATCAGCAGGCGGACTCTCAACCACTGCACCACCAGGGAAGCCCGGATTCTTTTTTTTTAATGTGAGAATTCATTATTGTAATTACTCATTTTGATGCTCAAATTGTTACAAATTTGGCCACTGGAAGCGCTGTCGAGCTGGCCCCTGGGTCCTCATCATTGTTTGATGTCCCCATCATTCTTTGAGCACCTCCTTGCTTTCAGTGGGCACAACAAGCTATTCCTGGCTCATCTTTCACTTGCCCTGCCCCTCCTGAGTGAGCTATTTCTCCAAGCAACTCTTGAGAATGGGATTTAGAAACCAAAATATGAACACTGGGAATGTTCAGGGCTACTGGGGTGGCCCTCCCAAGGCTCTTTCAGCAGACAGATCTAGGAAATAGAGTCCAATCCACAGAGCTCTTCCTTGCATTCCCTCCCTCCAGATTTGTATCACCCTTCTCCCACAGTGAGAATCTTCACTCCCAACAATACCATGATAGTCACTAACTTGCTTAATCCCACAGTACACAGAAAGTAGTTTCAGAATTGCCAGGACAGACTAGTACCAACTAAGTGAAGTTCGAAATTTCTTTGTAGTTTGTTTGCTAGTTTACACACAGAAAGCACATAGTCAAGAGTTCTGTTCAACATAGACATAGAAAACAAACTTATGGTTACCAAAGGGGAAAGTGGGGGGAGGGATAAACTGGGAGTTTAGGATTAACATATACACACTATATATAAAACAGATAAACAACAAGAACCTACTGTATAGCACACGGAACTATATTCACTATCTTGTAATAACCTCTAATGGAAAAGAATCTGAAAAACAAGGGACTTCCCTGGTGGTCCAGTGGGTAAGACTCCATGCTTACAATGCATGGGGACCTGGTCGGGGAACTAGATCCCACATGCATGCTGCAACTAAAGATCCTGCATACTGCAACTATGCAACTAAAGGTCCCGCATGCTGCAACGAAGATCCTGGGTGCCACAACTAAGACCCAGTACAGCCTAAATAAATAAATAAATAAATAAATAAATATTAAAAAAAAATAAAACAACGGGCTTCCCTGGTGGCACAGTGGTTGAGAGTCCACCTGCCGATGCAGGGGAACGGGTTCATTCCCCGGTCCGGGAAGATCCCACATGCCGCGGAGCGGCTGGGCCCGTGAGCCATGGCCGCTGAGCTTGCACGTCCAGAGCCTGTGCTCCGCAATGGGAGAGGCCACAGCGGTGAGAGGCCCGCACCACAAAAAAAAAGAAAGAAAGAAAGAAAAGAAAAGAGCTCTGTTCAAAAGTAATTTGGGTTTACTTTTCTTCCCTGTGGTTAATTTACTATGCAGTTTAGTTCATTTGTTTACTTCTTTTTATATTCAATTTTAGGTTTCTTTTCCCCCTCATCTTTGTTGAATTAAATTTTATTTTTTTAATATTAAAACATTCATGTCTCTAAAAGTCAAAACTACCAAAAAAGAAAAAAAAAAGTATGCTTGAATAATTGTCATTTCTCCTAGCCTTTCACGCCATTCCTACCCATTCACTGTAAGTAACCAATTTATTAGTTTCTAGTTTACTCTTCCCCATGGGTTTGTTTGGAGTTTTTTTTCTTTGCAAAAATAGGAAAATATGTCAGTATTTTACTATTTCCCCTTGTTTTACACAAAAAAAGGCATAATATTTGCATCCTCTTGTATTTACCTTTTTCACTTTTCAATATATCCTAGAATCACTCCATATCCGTTCATAGAAGATCTTCCTTGCTCTTTTTTACAGCTGCATAGTACTCCATTGTGCCAATGTACCAGGGTTTATTCAACAAATTGCTGATGTATTGTCACTGAGGCTGTTTCCAAAATTTTGTCATTGCACACAGTGCTGCGATACGTAGCCTTGTACATATATATACTTTAATGTGGGTGTAGGTGTTTCTTCAGCTAAGTTCCTACCTGTGAAATTGCTAGGTCAAGGGTAAATGCACTCTAAATTCCCCTTTATCGGAGTTGAACCATCTTGCATTCTCACCAGCAATATAGCAGAATGCCTGTTTTCCCAGTCTGTCCTGTTGCTTTGGCTGTTTGCAAGTTGGGCAGGTTAGAAGTGATATCTCAGAGTAATGAGCATTTCCCTCATTAGGAGAGGAATTAAGCATCTTTTCATTTGTTTAAGGCATATTTTTTTATGGCCTCGCAAATATTTTTTGCAGAATGCCCATTCCTGTCTCTTGCCTTTTTAAAAATTGGATTTTGGTCTTTGGTTCCCTCAATCTTTGAGTTATTTACATATTTGGGATATTAACCCTTTACCTGTAACATATGTTGCCAGGCTTTTACTTTATATATGGTATGAGTCTGTTGGTTGGTTTTGATATGGATAGAGTAGAATAATTAAATAGTTTAGAAATCCCACTAGGGGATTAAAGACAAAAAGGGAATTTTAAGGCAGTTTGGGAGACTGCTGTAAGCTAATGACCACAAGAAAAGAATCCAGTAACCTAGCAACAATCTAGACTACCCTGAAGGAAGACCAGGCACATTCAAGTGCCAGGCACACTCAAGCCACAAGTCTTGTGCTAGTTAAAACACAGGACAGTAGATATGGGGTCCAAATCCTGCTACATGAAGTCAGGGAGTTTATGGTCCTTGAAGAATAGCATTTATACATGTAGCCAAGACAGGAGTATCAGTGAAAGGGCAAAGAAATTAGGTGAAAGTGGACATTATACAAAACCTGAGATGAATTACCATATTTTAGTATATGTCACCACCCTTCTGCTAACATACATATGATTTAAGTAGTGCCGTGAGAGTCCCAGTTATACCATATAGGGGTCAAGGGAGGAACTAATGATGTAAGCCTTGACATCTACCCCAAAATGAGGAAAAAGATGGTCTTGTCTCCTCCCCACTTTTTCTTTGATTATAAAAATGTAGCCCTCTGGACTTCCCTGGTGGTCCAGTGCCTGACTCCCCACTCCCAATGCAGGGGGCCCGAGTTCGAGCCCTGGTCGGGGAACTAGATCCCACATGCGTGCCGCAGCTAAGAGTTCGCATGATGCAACTAAGACCTGGCAAAGCCAAATACATAAAATAAATATATGTATATATATATTTTAATGTAGCCCTCTTTGTTCTCAGGGCTGCGACCCATTGCCGGCCCGCCTGTATCTCTCACAAGCTCCTATGCTAATAAACTCACTCTTTGCCCATCGCTTTGCCTCAAGCTTAATTCTTTCTGCAACGAGACAAAAGAACATGAGCTTTAGTAAGTCCTGACACCAGGTGAGTGGTTTCCATTAAAGACAGTGGGTTCTAGTCCGTCCTAAGCCAGGGATTGTGGGTTGGAGTCCCAGCCTGAGTTTTGGCTAGGTTAGAGGGCCCGTCTGAGGAGTGTGGTTTCAGCTTGGCTACACGGTTTTTGTTCTTCAATGTACTCTAACGTAGCAATGTCTGTTTTTTTTCTTCCTTGCATCTGGATACTGGGTCATTAGAAAGCCACTGCCCACACCCAGGTTACATAAGAATTCGCCCACGTTTTCTGGCTGCTAGTGGGTCTGTCCTAACACTCGCATTTGGGATACTGCGCCTGGGACAGGGCCAGGAGCCCGGCGGGGCCGGGGGCGGGGCTAGGAGCCCGGCGGGGCCGGGGGCGGGGGCTGGAATGAAGGCACGCAGGCGGCCTCCGGCCGCGCATGCGCACTGACTGGGGGGGCCGAGCCCGCCGGGGTCCAGAGGGGAGGTGCGTGAGTGCGTCGGCGCTGTCGGTCCTCGTAGTACCCCCTTCCCGGCCTTTCCGGAAACCCCACCCCCTCTCGCTGGCTGGAGCCGCTCGGCCGGCCTTCTGCGGTGCAAAGCCGCGGCCGTGACCAACGACACGGCCATCCGCGGTTTGGCGCCCAGCCTGTCCCATCCGACCCCGACCCCCGCCCTGACTCACGCGGCGGCCCGAATACTTGAGGGGAGGCCGGCCGGCTCCTCTGCCCGGGGGTCGTCCTCGTGTCCCCGCCGCGCGCTGCGCCCCCTCGTGGCCGCCCGACCACAGCGCGGGCTGGGGCCACAAGGGAAGGCTTGCAAACGCCCGTATTTCGGCGGCGCCCGGAGCCTGCTCTAGCGTTAGACGCTGGGACCACACTCAGGGGAGACAGAAAGCTCACCGAGGCTTCTCTTCCATGAGTCTTCTCTCCCCACCACGTGCCCCTTGTGGACGTTTTATCTTTCTAACCCTCCTTCCTGCAGCCCTCCAGTCTCTCACCCCCTTATTCCAGCCTTATAAATCCTTATCTCACGATGCTCAGCAAAAATAGAGGCCCTCCGCTTGCCTTCTCTAGTCTCACCCCGTACACACACCAAGTACATGGTGTCCTTTCCAACACCAACAACCAGTTCTCCAATTCTCTCCCTCCACTTCAGACGCCAGCCACGAATGGTACGGTTCCCAGGCTACCCGCATTTCTAAAGCCCGGCCGACTACAAACGCAAGGTTTCCCACCATCCAACCCCTCAAGTTCGATAATTCCCTAGAACACAGAGAACTCAGCAAAGCGCTGTACTTACTATTTCCGGTCTTCGATGCACAGAAGGAGGTGGGGGACGCAGAGGTTCCGCGCACTCCCCCGGGGGCCACCCTGGCAGCACTGCCCTCTGAACCCCTTTGTTTCAGGGTTTTTTGGGAGGTTTCCTTACGCGGGTCAGGGGAAAGGGCCAAACCTCTTCACTCGCTCGGCTCCTCTGGCTACCAGCCCCCATCCTAAGCCACTTAGGGGCTCACCAATTATCACCTCATTAGCATAAACTCATACCATTGAAAGGGGGTCATTATGAATAACAAAGACGCTCTTATTACTCAGGGAATTCCCAGGATTTTAGATCAGTACCAGGAATTGGGGTCAAAGACCAAATATATTTTTTATTGTACCGCATTCCCGCAAACCCTTAACCCCTGTTAATCATGAGGAAAACGTTAGCCAAATTCTAATCGTCGAGGTCATCCATAAGAAGCAGAATCTGAGAACTTCACAGCCAAGAGGACGGAAATGGTTCAATTTAATGTATCTAGATGGAATCCTGGGATAGAGAAAGGACATTAGGGAAAACAGGAAATCTAAATACAGTATGGACTATAGCTTTAAAAAATGTATCAATATGGTTTTACTAATTGCAACAAACATACCATACTTATGTAAGATATTAGTAATGAGATACTGGTGTATACAAATAATGCATCATTATGTAATACACCTAAAACTAATATAACATTAAACATCAATTATACCTCAATAGAAAATAATAATGGGAAACTGGTTTAAGAAACACTCTGCACTATCTTGCAAATTTCCTGTAAATCTAAAACTATTCTAAAAATATAGTTTATTTTCAAAAATAAACTTTAGAGAAAAAGGCCCTTTGGGACTTTCCTGGCTGTCCAATGGTTAAGAGTCCATGCTTCCAATGCAAGGGGTACGGGTTCGATCCCTGATCGGGGAAGTAAGAACCCGTGTGCCACTCGGTGTGGCCTAAAGAAATAAATATATAAATAAAAATAAGAAAGAAAAATAGGCCCTTCAATTTTTAAGACCTACCTGTTTAAAAGGCATAGAGAGAGAGAACTTTTAAGTAACCACTTTGTTGTTACATATCAATACATAGTCACCTGTATGCTGACAGTTGAAGAAAGACTCTGATATTGAGGTGCTGTAGTGATACACATGTATCAGACACAAAGGGAGTGTGAGAAAAAACCCCACCTGCCACAGCTGCAAAGGAAGTGATGTGACCTGGTCCCCCAGCACCTCAACCAGAGCAAGCAAATACAAGAGGGTCAGAGTGAGGAGAGAAGGATTGGGGTGAGATTTCTGTGCGGAGAACCCTGGCCTCGCTGTGAGGTTTCATCTCCATCCCCCAGGAGAAGCCCAGAAAGCTTGCTAATGCGTGTCCCTTCAGTTGGGGAACCCAGTGGATGGACATCTGACATCGTCTGGGAAATCCAGAGAAGAGACCGACTGCTTTGGTGGCAAAGCTAGGAGCTCGTTGCTGCCTCCCTGTAGGGTACTTTGAATCAGTTGGGGGCAACGGGGGAGGGAAGGAGGACCTGGCCTTGGATCACTGAGGGTCCTGTCCAAAACGGCCACCTGGGACAGAGGGAGGAATGCTGGATTTCTGGGGCTGAAGAAGTGGCAAGTAAACTCCCCAAATCGAGTTGCATTGGCCAGAATCAGGAGATTTGCAGCCAAGATGTCTCCAAGATGGAAATCTCCAAAGTAACCCTAAAAATGTCCTTGAGAAGGAAAGTAGAGCAATAGCAGGCCCTGAGAGCACAGAGCTGGTCAGACCTCTCCCATCCTCCTGCAGCTCCCACGCTGGCTGGAGAGTGAGCCCACGGCAGGGGGTGGGGATGAATGGGCAAGGGGGGCAGCAGAGAGCAGACCCCCTCCTGCAGGCAGGCAGCTGCCAACTCTGAGGGTAGCTGGCCTTGGCATGGAGCTTGAAGGACTGATTATGAACCCAGAACTGGACATACAAGTTTCTGAATTGAGAGTGAGCTTGTGACTTAAAGTGACCCTAACATTGTCTCCCCAAAACAGAAAAGTTTTGGGCCCATGTTATGGGTTGAATTGTGTGTCCCCTTCCACCCCCCTGCAAAGAAAGCTATGAAGTCCTAACCCCCAGTACCTTAGAATGTGACCTTATTTGGAACTGGGGTCTTTGGAGATGCAATTAGTTAAGATGTGGTCAGACTGGAGGACGGTGGGCCTCTAATCCAATATGACTGTGGTCTCTATACGAAGGCCATGTGAAGACAGAGACACACAGGGAAACACCATGTGATGATGAAGGCAGAGGTTGGAGTGATGCAGCAAACCAGCAAAGCTGGGAAGAGGCAAGGAAGGATTCCCCTACAGGTTTCAGAGGGAACATGGCACTGCCCATACCTTGATTTTGGACATCTAACCTCCAGAATTGTGAGATAGGAAAATCCAGTTTGTGGTACTTTGTTACAGAAGCCCTGGGATATGAATACGCCAACTGAAACCGAGTGCGGCCCTGTGGGGCTACTAGGCACTGAAACCCAGTGGGGCCCGGGCCCGGAGACCTCCTTTCGTCCACCATTTCTTACAGGCAAGACTCCAGCCTCCATGACCTTCCCTGAGTTCCAAAGGGCGCATTCGAACAGTTGCTGATCAAAGGAGGGGCAGCCAAGGAGCAGCAGCCACCTAGGCAAGATTGAAGGGACCAGAGCAGCTCATCAAGATGAGGAGACCACCTGAGGCCCTGCTCACACCCTCATCTTGTCAGCAGCCCCACCTTTGAACCCTTATTATAGAACCCTTCATCCAGTCCTCTGGGGTTGGGACACATAGTTTTTCAAGGCAGAAGGCCCGTGTGTCCCCCTTTGCCTGGCAAAGCAATAAAGCTCTCCTTTCCTACTTCACCAAAACCCTGTCTCCGGGATTTACCAGTGTACAGACAGGCCGAACTTTCGGTTATCATCTGGAGCAGGTGAATATAATTTTCACAGGATGCATTTTAGAGAGATGGGAGAAGAGAAAGGTTCATAATGCCCCATGAATCATGCATACAATATGCCAGTTATTCCAACTGTCCTGTGGAGTAAATCTCTCCAAGGAACCAAGCGAGTGTGACAAGCCCTGGCATAGAGGCCTGGGTGGTACCAAAGGAAAGGGGATCTAGCATAATGGTGAAAAACTCAGGCACCTCTTCTAGGAGTTTACCCTGCAGATATAGTCATATATGTGCAAAATGGCGAATGGTATATGTATGTATAAGGTTATTCATTGAGGTACTGTTTGTAATAACAGAAGGTTGGAAACCACCTAATTGTCAGGGTAGAGACGGTTACATAAATGTGGGTACTCCACACACTGGAACACTGCACATCTCCTTAAAAAAAAACAAAAAAACCCAAGGATATAGAAGCTCTCTGTGCATTGATATAGAAATAGAAACATCTGGAATATAGTAATCTACGTTTTGTGTAAAAGGCAGGCATCTGATAAAATATAACTGTACTTGTTTGTATTTGCACAAAGAACCCAAAGCCTGCAACAGAGCTTTATAAAGAGTGGGGACAGGGGGACTTCCCTGGTGGTTCAGTGGTTAAGGCTCCACACTCCCATTGCAGGGGGCCTGGGTTCAATCCCTGGTCAGGCAACTAGATCCCACATGCATGACGCAAATAAGAGTTTGCATGCCACAACTAAGGAGCCGGTGAGCCGCAACTAAGGAGCCCACCTGCCACAACTGACCCAGTACAATCAAATAAAAACAAACAGGGTGGGGACAGAGATGGAGTGGATGGGAACCAGGGTAGGAAAGGGACTTTTCACTCTGTTACTTCTTATGCTGGGTTATTTTTGAGCCATGTGAACACAAAATCCACTAATAAAATGAAAATTTAAATGAATAAGAACATCCAGACAACAGGCTTCCCAGAGTGAGGAGTAAACTAGATGTACTGAATAGCCAGCGACTATCAAAATCCTAGAACGCTCAGCTAGGAGGTTAGGAATTGATCAGAGAATCATCAGAAGTTCTGAACCAGAACATAACATCAGGAAAAATCTTCTCAAGGTAATGTATAGAAACCAGCAGAGGGAGGAGAGGCCCACATGGGGAAGGGGTGGCACCTCCAGGTACAAAATGATGAGGGCTGGGACCACGAGTGGCAATGGGACTGGAGATAGAGGTTTTCAAGAAAGATCTAAAGTGAAAAATTCCAGCTGATCTTGTCATATACCAAGTACTGCTAGAAATAAATGGGTCATAGTCGCAACAGTTTTTTTTTTTTTTCATGGCTGCACCATGTGGCATGTGGGATCTTAGTTTCCTGGACCAGGGATCGAACCTGCACGGTAGTTATTTTTGCCATAAGAATATACTTACTCTAATTGTTTTTGACATATATTTCAGCCTCCTAAAGTATATGCCAGCTAGTTTGCGGTTCTTTACTCTATGTCCATATGTTTAGGTTTACCTTTTTTTTTTTGCAGTGCGCGGGCCTCTCACTGCTGTGGCCTCTCCCATTGCGGAGCATAGGCTCCGGACGTGCAGGCTCAGCAGCCACGGCTCACGGGCCCAGCTGCTCCGCGGTATGTGGGATCTTCCTGGACTGGGGCACGAACCCGTGTCCCCTGCATCGGCAGGCGGACTCTCAACCACTGCGCCACCAGGGAAGCCCTAGGTTTACCTTTTTTGAGATGTTTCCTCAAGGTATAAAATCTAACAATATTTTCTGTTGTGTTCTGTGAAAATCTTTGGCTCTATGTATAGTAAATATTCCAACTTACATTAATAAAAACGTACATGTTCAGATGGTTTTATTTTTTTAGACTGCACTGCAAGGCAGATGGGATCTTAGTTCCACAACCAGGGACCGAACCCGTGCCCCTGCACTGGAAGCATGGGGTCCAAACCACTGGACTGCCAGGGAATTCCTCAGGTATATTTTTCAAATATTTATTTATTTTATTTGGTTGTGCCGGGTCTTAGTTTCAGCAGGCGGCCTCCTTAGTTGAGGCTCCCCTGGCTCCTTAGTTGCAGCATGTGGGCTCCTTAGTTGCAGCATAGCATGCCTGTGGGATCTAGTTCCCTGACCAGGGATCGAACCTGGGTCCCCTGCATTGGGAGCGTGGAGTCTTATTCACTGAGCAACCAGGGAAGTCCCCCTCAGGTGTATTTTCAATACACCTCATTGCCTCTTGGATTATTATTCCATTCATACATTCTTTTCTTTTTTTTAGCACCTTCGGTTTTATTTTCTTCAACCCAGATTAATCAAATTTTGCTTGAATTATCAGCTTTTCCTTAAGGGTAACCATGCTTAATCACTATGAAACCTGCTGTGAAACTGCAGCATTCACATAGACAAACCATGAGTCGGAGAACTCATTTTGTTGCTATTAACTTCAAATAAGTCAAAACCAAATCCTATTGTATCAGGCCTGCAACAAAAGTCGCTGGGTTAAACCCCCTGCTTATCATCATACTATGAAAAAAAGAAGAGTTGACATTTAACAGTCACCCCATCCCTTTAGCTTTGAGAACAGTACTGGAGGGATTTCCTGCTGTCTAAATTCAAGCTGGGATTTCAGAGTTAGCTTATTAGCACATTGGGGAAAATCACCCGTTAAGATGGTGGGAAGAACAAACCTATCTATTGTTTCTATCCACTGTTTTCTATCAATGGATAGAAAACACAGCTAGTGATGTTTTTTTTGTTTGTTTGTTTCTTTGTTGTTGTTGTTTTTTGCGGTACGCAGGCCTCTCACTGCTGTGGCCTCTCCCGTTGTGGAGCACAGGCTCCGGACGCACAGGCTCAGCGGCCATGGCTCACGGGCCCAGCCGCTCCGCGGCACGTAGGATCCTCCCGGACCGGGGCACGAACCCGCGTCCCCTGCATCGGCAGGGGGACTCCCAACCACTGCGCCACCAGGGAAGCCCGCTGGTGATGTTTTAAATGAGAATCTTTGCGGTTTCTCATATTCCTAACTTGTGTTACGTTCTTGCTCCAAAAAGGGCCCCTGTTCCTTCCATCTGTCTTACCAGATTTGGGGTTTGGCTGCGCTGGCTGTGGACTCCCTGGCAATACCGACTCTGCTGACCGCTTTGGGCGCCCTACTCGGCCTCAACTCCAGTCGGCCTCAATCATCGCAAATAGTTGGCTGAGGCTTTGCTTAACGTCAGGCTCACTGGGGGCACGACAGGACTTCGTGTGCACTCTGATGTGTTCGGCGAGTTTCGACTTATAAATGAAGCCCTTGCTGCAGTCTGCACAGACGAACGGCCTGTCGGGCCTGTGGATGCGTTGGTGCCGAAGCATGTGGCCCCTTTCCCGGAAGTTTTTATTGCATTCGGGGCAGCGGAAAGGCCTCTCACCGGTGTGCAGGCCCTGGTGGCTGAGCAGCTGCGCCTTCAAGCGGAAGCTCTTTTCGCACTGGGGACACTGAAAGGGCTTCTCGCCCGTGTGAGTCCTGATGTGCTCCACGAGCTTGGACTGCTTGGCGAAGCCTTTGCCACACTCGCAGGAGAAGAGCATCCGGCCGCCGTGCAGCAGCCGGTGCGCCTTCATGTCGGCCTTCACGCGGTAGCTCTTGCAGCAGTCGGGGCACGGGAAGGGCGTCTCGCCCGTGTGCAGGCGCTGGTGGCTCTGCAGCTGCCCCTCGAGACGGAAGCGGCGGCCGCAGTCGCCCAGCCGAAGGGCCGCTCGCCGCTGTGCACGCGGAAGTGCTCGGCCAGCTTGGACGGCCGCGTGAAGCCCTTGCCGCACTCCGCGCACTGGAAGGGTCGCTCGCCGCTGTGCGTGCGCTCGTGCGCCTTCAGGATGCCCTTCAGGCGGAAGCTCTTGCCGCACTCAGGGCAGCCGAAAGGCCGCTCTCCGCTGTGCACCCGAAGGTGCTCGCGTAGCTTGCACGGGTGGGCGAAGACGCGGCCGCACTCGCCGCAGGAGAGCGGCCTCTCGTCGCCGTGCCTCCTCAGCCGGAAGCCCAGGCTGCACTCCGCGCACGCGAAAGGCTGCTCGTCTGAGTGCAGCCGCCGGTGGAGCCGCAGCCGTCCGTGCTGGCAGGAGGCCCGGCCGCACTCGGCGCACCGGAAGGGCCGCTCTGCGCTGTGCACGTGGGTGTGGTCTGGAAGCCCGCACTGCGGGGAGGAGCGCCGGCCGCACGGGCCGCTGGTGGCCTGCCTCTCCGCGCCGGGGCCGGGCTCGAGAGCCTCCGGGCGCTCCTCGCCAGCCGGGCTCAGGCCCGGCTTCTCTCCCGAGCGCGGGAGCTCAGCCTGCTCGCAGGCGGCCCCGGCACCCTCTCTCCGGGAGCCTGGCCTCTCTCGTCGCAGCCGGGGCACTGGGAAGGCCTCGGCCCCGCGCGCAGGTGGTGGACGTACAGTTCACACTCGCTGCGCGGCAGCTGGCTGTCCTCGGGGTGGATTGCCAGGGGTCTAAGCAAACACGACTTCCGGCGGAAGCCCCGCCCACATTCTGGACAGCGGAGGTGCTTCTGTCCGCGAGGGATGCTCAGCGTCTGTTGTGCCTCGGTTTGTTTGCGGAATTGATTCCAGGCCCTGTGTGGCGGGTCCTTCGAGTGGCTCCCCTGGTGCTGCTCTGAGAGGTTCTTCCAAAAGCCTTCCCCACAGATGGGGCAAGGGTGCTGGAGGCCCTCCCCGGAGGTTTCCTGGAAGCCTGGGAGACCGAGGGTCCTGGGACTTAGGATTCTGTCTCTTTGGGTGGGTTCCCTGGAGCTGTGGACTACTGGAATTAGAGCCCGAGTCGCATGTCTTTGTGGATTCAGGACGGTGACGACTTGGTCAGGCCTGAAGGAACCATCTTCACTTTTTCCTAATAAGGGTTCAGAGGAACGCTGGCTCTGAAGAGGATCTACTTGGAAATGGCAGTGGGCTTCTGGTTTCACAGCTTGCTGGCTTCCCCCAAATGGTTGTCGCTCAATAACTGGATCCAAATGCAAATCAGCAGAGGAGCAAATTATGTTTCCTGATTTCTGTAATTCTCTCCAGTTCCTGAAGAGTTCTCTCCCCTGTTCAAGCCAGGATATTAGTTCTGGTTTGGGAAGTCCATCATCTAGAGAAACAAGAATCTCATAATTGGTTCTCATTACTTGCTTGTAAAGCTCCTTCTGCCATGCCTCTAGATCCTGCCATTCTTGCTCGGAGAAATAAACGGCCACATCCTCAAAAGTCAAAGGTAACGGAGCTGGCTCGGCCATGGGCCCTCGCGGTCCCACCTGGCCCCGGACCGGGTTACGGCCAAGCCGGGCATCCCGGCTGCCCGCGGCATCTTCCCTGCGGCAGCGGCGGTGGCCTCCAACCCCGCCGCTCCCCGCCGACCTGCAGGCCCCTATTCATACATTCTTTATTGAGAATAATTTCATTAATTCAGCAAATATTTATTGAGCATCTGTTGTGAGACATGGTATGGCAAAGATCTCTAGTTGTCTCTTAGCATCCATTCTCTTCTTCATCCATAATAGCAGAATTTTTAGTGGGATGCACGGTCGTCCAGAATAACGACTGTACATCCCAGCCACCCTTACAGTTAAGTGTGGCCATGTGACCAAATTCACAATAGGATGTGAGCAGAAGCAATGTGTGCAACATTTGGGTCTTATCCTAAAAGGTAGGGTGAGTGCCTCTCCCCTCCCTCTCTCCATCCTGCTACTTGAAACTCAGGCATAGAGAGGGGACACCTGAGATCATGAAGATGGTGGCAACATCTGGGGAAGGTGGAGTAACAATTCAGACAGAGCCTGAACCCTGCACCAGCTCGTTGAGCTGGGCTGCCTACCAGCTCCAGACTATCTCCCTCCACACTGTTATATGCAAAATAAACTCCTATCTTGTGTAAGTAACTAATATTTGGAGTCTCTCAAGCGCAGTCAAATTTATATCCATCCCAATACACAAATTGTTCTGGGTTCTGGAAATACAAAGTAAAGGATAAAGTTCCACTCTGTTGGAAAGATAAATGCTTTAAAAATGAACACTATTTGTTCACTTAAAAAGCATGTATTGGGGGCTTCCCTGGTGGCACAGTGGTTGAGAGTCCGCCTGCCGATGCGGGGGACACGGATTCGTGCCCCGGTCTGGGAAGATCCCACATGCCGTGGAGCGGCTAGGCCCGTGAGCCATGGCCGCTGAGCCTGCGCATCCGGAGCCTGTGTTCCGCAACGGGAGAGGCCACAACAGTGAGAGGCCCGCGTACCGCAAAAAAAAAAAAAGCATTTATTGGGACTTCCCTGGTGGCGCGGTGGTTACGAATCCGCCTGCCAGTGCAGGAGACACGGGTCTGAGCCCTGGTCCGGGAAGATCCCACATGTGGCAGAGCAACTAAGCCCATGTGGCACAACTACTGGGCCTTTGCTCTAGAGCCCGCGAGCCACAACTACTGAGCCTGCATGCCACAACTACTGAAGCCCGCTCACCTAGAGCCCGTGCTCCACAACAAGAGAAGCCACCACAATGAGAAGCCCGCGCACCGCAATGAAGAGTAACCCCTGCGCACCACAACTAGAGAAAACCCGTGCGCAGCAACGAAGACCAAACACAGCCAAAAATAAATAAATAAAAAAAATAAATTTATTTAAAAAAAACAAAAAAATAAAAGCATTTATTGGATGGACCTAGAGATTCTCATACTGAATGAAGTATGTCAGACAGAGAAAAACAAATACCATATGATATCGCTTATATGTGGAATCTAAAAAAATGGTCCTAATGAACTTATTTACAAAATAGAAATAAAGTCACAGATGTAGAAAACAAACTTATGGTTACCAGGGAGGAGGGGGGGTGAAGGATAAACTGGGAGATTGGGATTGACATGTACACACTACTAAGTATAAAACAAATCAGTGAATAAGGACCTACTGTATAGCACAGGGAACTCTTCTCAATACTGTGTAATGACCTATATAGAATTTTTAAAAGAGTGGAAATATGTATAAGTATAACTGATTCACCTTGCTGTACAGCAGAAACTAACATAACATTTTAAATCAACTATACTCCAATAAAAATTTCAAAAATAAAGTCATTTATTGAGTGTCAGTTATGTACCAGGCACTTGATCTAGAAGCAAGGGTGAAATAAGGCCACGGGCAGGAAATGAGCAAAGTCATTTATGAGGAACATAGGGGAGAGGCAGATGCACGATGGTTCAGGACAAATGGCCCCAGAGGAGCCTGGGACAAGGAGAGACACAAAAGCTGTGTATTTCTTTGCTAGGTCTGCCATAAAAATACAACACAGACTAAATGACTTCAACAACAGGAATTTATTTCCTCCGGTTCTGGAGGCCACAGTTTCAAGATCAAGATATCAGCAGGACTGGTTTCTTCTGAGGGCCTCTTCCCTTGGCTTGTAGATGCCTGACCATTTTCTCCCTGTGTCCTCACATGGTCTTCCTTCTGTGTGGGTCTGTGTCCTAATCCCTTCCTTTTTTTCTTTTTTTTTTAATATCTTCATTGGAATATAATTGCTTTACAATGGTGTGTTAGTTTCTGCTTTATAACAATGTGAATCAGCTATACATGTACTAATCCCTTATAAGGACATCAGTCATATCAGATAAAGGCCCACCCATCTGACCTCATTTGACCTTAATTACTTCCTTAAAAACCCTATCACCAATTACGGTTATGTTCTGAGGTACTGGAAGTTACAACTTCAGCATATGAATTTGGAGGGGGTACAATTCAGCCTAGAAAAACCCCCCTTTTATGGGGTGCTGGTTGCACAGCATAGGGCCATGCCCACCATCCCATGCAGATGGGACAAAAAATGGCCATCACCGTGGGCTCAGGCGAACTCTGGAGGCTCTCAGGCATCGTGTGTGAAGTCCCCATCCTGGAGAGCCAGCCCAGGTCCAGCCGGCATGTAGCTAGTTTCACTGGAATCCTGGTGGCTACAGACAGGTCAGGTAAGCAGGAGACTCAGCCCAGGGGTGAAGGTATCAAATGATCCTAGTTACAGTACCTATGTGTGTGGGTTTTCCCCACGCCACCAAGCAATTCTCAGACACCAGCTGGATGTCCTACAATCCAACTCAATTCTGACACCATCTACCTGGAGACAGCGTCAGGTCCCACAAGTTAAGGGCTCAGTCCTGCAAGGCTGTCCCATGCCCCCAACCCAACTTCAGCAGCCAGTCCCAAGCCTAGGCTGTCACTTGTGCTTCCGACTGACCAGCCATATATCAGAGATTCCAACACCCTCCTCCTTGGATTCTATTAATTTGTTAAAGCAGATCACAGAACTTAGAGAAAAATTTTCTTACTAGATCACCGATTTATTATAAAAGAATATAACTCAGGAACAGCCAGATGGAAGAGATGCCTAGGGAAAGGTCTGGGGCAAGGGGCCAGAGGTTCTGTCCCCAATCCCTACGTGTTCACCAACCTGGAAGCTCTCTGAACCCCGCCCTCTTGGGAGACATCATTATATTTATTTTTTAAATAAATTTATTTATTTATTTATATTATTTTTTGCTGCATTGGGTCTTTGGTGTTGTGCACAGGCTTTCTCTAGTTGCGGCGAGCCGGGGCTACTCTTTTTTGCGGTGCGCGGGCTTCTCATTGTCCTGGCTTCTCTTGTTGCAGAGCACGGGCTCTAGGTGCACAGGCTTCAGTAGTTGTGGCACGTGGACTCAGTAGTTGTGGCTTGCGGGCTTTGTTGTTCCGCGGCATGTGGGATCTTCCCCAACCAAGGCTCGAACCTGTGTCCCTTGCATTGTCAGGCAGATTCTTAACCATTGCGCCACCAGGGAAGCCCCAGAGACTTCATTATATTTAAATCATGCTTGAATAAATCACTGGCCACTGGAGATTGATCCAACCTCCAGGCTGTCTCCCCTCCCCCAGAGATTAACCCTGTCACCAACCACATGATTGGTTCCCCTGGCAACGAGCCCCCATCCTTAGGTGCTTTCCAAAACTTACTTCATTAACATAAAATCAGGTGTGGTTGAAAGGGGTTTTTTGTTATGAATATTAAGACACTTTTTCCGCTCTTATCACGAAGGAAATTCCAAGGGTTTTAGGAGCTCTGTGCCAGAAACGGGCAAAGAGCAGATACGTATTTGATCACAATATCACAAAGTATAATAGTGTCCATGGGAAAGAGGGAAAGAGTGAAGCAGAGGTGCCAAGTTAGTCAGTTCACGGGACCAGGGCTGGAAGTCCAGGGCAGGGGCAGGGCCAGAACTGGCAGTGGGGATGAAACTGTGCCCCTCTGGTTGGGACTTGAACCTGGCCAGAACCCACACTGGGACTTGAACCCACTGTCTTTTGTTTTATTTTATTTATTTATTTTTTTGACCACATCACACACCACACGGGATCTTAGTTCCCCGGCCGGGGGTCTAACCCATACCCCCTGCAGTGGAAGCATGGCGTCTTAACCACTGGATCACCAGGGAAGCCCCCCCACTGTCTTTTAATTGAGAACACTCACCTGGTCTCAGGACTTAATGAAGCTCAGGTTCTTTATGTCTCCTTGCAGAAAGAATTCAGTGAGAGACAAAGTGATAGGTAAGAAGTGGGTTTATTAAAAAAAAGGTGGGGGGAATTCCCTGGTGGTCCAGTGGTTAGGACTCTGCGCTTTCACTGCAGGGGCCTGGGTTCGATCCCTGGTTGGGGGAACTGAGATCCTGCAAGCGGAGTGGTCAAAAAAAAAAAAAAAAAAGAAGTGGATTTATTTAGAGAGATACACATTCCATAGACAGGATGCAATCTGTCTCAGAAGGCGAGAGTGGCCCCAGGGCATGGGGTTGTCACAGAAAGTGAGAGTGGCCAAGGGAGAAACACACTCCACAGAGTGAGTACCATCTCAGAAGACGAGAGGCCCTGAAACAGGGGGTGGTTAGTTTTTATGGGCTGGGTATTTTCATAGGCTAATGAGTGGGAGGATTATGCCAACTATTTTGGAGAAGGGGTGGGGATTTCCAGGAACTGGGCCACCACCCACTTTTTAGCACATCCTAATGTATTATTACAATGAGCATAGAATGAGGCCCAAGGTCCACTGAAGTCGAATCTTCCGTCATCTTCGGCCTAATTGGTTCTAACCAGTTTATGTCGTATTCAATGGTCATGTCATTCTTTTAAAGGTGTGCCCTGTCCCCTTTCCTCCTGTTTTAAGGACATCAGAAAGGACTGGGGCAGGGATGAGCGTATTCCTCCAGGCTGCATCCATGCCAATGGAAATATCAGCTTTCAGGTAGAATCAGCGCATATCGTGGAATTGTATGATAATCTCAGGGTCCTGTCCTGCAGGACAGAGCCCCGTCTTCATGTGCCCCTATGGGCAGGCCGCACCAGTCCTTAGGGAGATCCTCTCCCTGATCATGTGCCCAATCTTTTGCTGAGCTGGGACGTAGTGGACTGGTGCCTGTGTTAGGCGTGAGCCTGACACACCTACGTGAATTGACCAGCGGGGACTACTCAGAAGGTTGCAAACCCTTAGTTTAAAAGGCTACACCCAATCTCATGGATGCTTCCTGCTCTTCATCAGAAGGAATGGGCAGTGAGATGAGCAAGTTTACTCATCTTTATTTCAAAGGTTTGAAAAAACTGCCTTTCCAGGGACTTCCCTCAGGGCGCAGTGGATAAGGCTCCACACTCCCAATGCAGGGGCCGCAGGTTCAATCCCTGGTCAGGGAACTCGATCCCACATGCATGCCACAACTAAGGAGCCGGCAAGCTGCAACTAAGGAGCCAGGCTGCCACGACTAAGACCCAGTGCAACCCAATAAATAAATAAAAATATTAAAAAAACAAAACAAAACTGCATTTCCAGGAGCCATAGATGCCAAGGGTTGTCCTGCTTTCTCCTCCTCATACTTTCTGTTTTCTCCTCTCTTAGCCCCATTAAAATATGTGTACATCAAAAAGTGTTTTCGGGCTTCCCTGGTGTTGTGGTGGTTGAGAGTCCGCCTGCCGGTGCAGGGGACACGGGTTTGTGCCCAGGTCCGGGAAGATCCCACATGCCCGGAGCGGCTGAGCCCGTGAGCCATGGCTGCTGAGCCTGCGCGTCCGGAGCCTGTGCTCCACAACGGGAGAGGCCACAACAGTAAGAGGCCCGCGTACCGCAAAAGAAAAAAAAAAAAAAAGTGTTTTCACTCTCAACACCCTAAAAACCCAGAGGGCCAGAGGAAACAAGGAGGGTCTGAATTGAACTTCTCAGAGTAGAAGCAGAACTTCCGCGCGACCCAGAGCCTGGACGGTCGCTTTTGAGGATGATCAGAATGAACTATGGGTCTTGCTGCCACCATTCAGTCACCTCCCCAACACACTTTATCCTTCCTGTGGACAGGCCCCTGGACTGCCAAGTGAGATCAGTTCTAACAGGTGACAGCGGGAGCCCCGTCTTCTGTGTGGCGTGTTGCTAAGCCCCTGTTAAAAAAAAGAAAACCACAGGACCAAAATGGTGTCACTCTCACTGGTGCTGAAAGCCCATGATACCAATCCCAGATTTAATACCTGGCCTAATTGCAGTTCTGACCTTTCCCAGAAATTTGATCTTAACCAACCAGTTTGGAATTTTCTGGTCAACACCAAGTCATTTGGGCCCTCTCTCTTCCCCAGAGGAAGAAGAAGTGATCTGCATGATAAAACCCTTGCTTTGGGACTTCTTGGAGGTCCAGTGGTTAAGACTCCAGGCTTCCACTGCAGGGGACGCAGATTCGATCCCTGGTGCGAGAACTAAGAAGTCTCGGGGTGTGACCAAAAAAAAAACGTTGCCTTTCCCTCTCCCCAAAACGAATGTCCTGGACAGAAAAGAATCCTGTCTTTTCTTTTGCTAATAGCTCCCCTGCCCCGCCCTTCTAGCTGCCAGTCAGGATTACTGCCTAATAAGTGAAACACCTAGTAAAGCCAATTAGATCTTCAGATTGACTTGTTTGGATGTTTCTGTTTTTTGTTTTTTGCTTTTTTGCGGTATGTGGGCCCCTCACTGTTGTGGCCTATCCCGTTGCGGAGCACAGGCTCCGGACACGCAGGCTCAGCAGCCATGGCTCACGGGCCCGGCTGCTCCGCGACATGTGCGATCTTCCCGGACCAGGGCACGAACCCGTGTCCCCTGCATCGGCAGGAGAACTCTCAACCACTGCACCACCAGGGAGGCCCAGTTGGATGTTTGTAACACTCCAGACTCTGGAGAGAGCCCTCCTGGGTTCACGTCTAAGCCCTGATTTTCTGGGTTACCTTGAAGAAATGATTTCAAATTGTATTGTTCACTAAATTTCTTTTCAAATTTGAATATAAACTTCCTAATGTAGGCACAGAACTTGTCTATCTCGTTGGCTGCTGAAACCCCAGCACTAGAGTGTTCCACACATAGTAAGTGTTACAAAGGTATTGAAGAAGTCAGTAGAGGCGGTAATAGAGATATGAAAAGACATGGACGTGAATGTTAAACTTTGTTCTTCTGAAAAAAGAAAACTGATTTAACTTCTCTGTGATTTGGTTTCGTCCCCTGTAAGATATGGATACTGCTACTCTCTCCCTTCTACATCTGAGTGAATTAACATCCGTAAACCACAGCGCCAGGCACATAATTAATGCCCAGTCATTGTTAGCTGAAGTTACGATCGTTATTAGCTACTGTTAGGGCAGTAGGCGCACCACTTCCTGAGCTTCTGCCATCTCGCTGCTGAAACGGAGAGGGACTAGGAATTGACACCGCAGGTCACTTCTAGCTCAGCATCTGGGGTCTGCCTTCCTTGGTATTGCTTGCCATAACTGTATCTGTATCTATATCTGTTTCTGTATCATCTATATCTGTATCTTTTTTTTTCCACACAGCACTGCAAAGGAGCAGGCAATATGTAACTGTGCGTTTCTTTGTCCCCCTATAGACACAATGAAAAGAGTGAATCTTAGATACAACAATGGAGGATGTATTTGGGAATTCCCTGGCGGTCCAGTGGTTACAGGCTCCGGATGCACAGGCTCAGCGGCCATGGCTCACAGGCCCAGGCGCTCTGCGGCATGTGGGATCCTCCCGGACCGGGGCACGAACCCGTGTCCCCTGCATCAGCAGGCGGACTCCCAACCACTGCGCCACAAGGGAAGCCCAGGACTCAGCCGTTTCACTGCAGGGGGCACAGGTTCAATCCCTCATCCTCAGGGGAACTAAGATCCGGCAAGCAAGCAAGCTGTGCAGCACGGCAAAAAAAAAATATTTAAAAAAGATAGATGGAGGATGTATTCATTTCCTGGGGCTGCCATAACAAATTACCACAAACTGGGTGGCCTAAAATAATAGAAGTGTTATTTTAACAGAAATAACAGAAATGTATTCTCTCAGAGTGCTGGAAGGCAGAAGTCTGAAATCAAGGCGTCTGCATGTTTCTTCCTCCTCGAGGCTCTCAGGAAGAATCCCTTGAATGCCTCTCTCCCAGCTTCGGATGGCTGCCGCAATCCTCAGCGTTCTTTGCCTTGTAGATGTATAATCCCAGCCTCTGCCTCTGTCTTCACATCTTCTCTCTGTGTCTCTACTTCATATCTCCTTCTGCCTTCCTCTTGTTTTTAAAGCTTCTTTTTTTTTTTTTTTTTGATGTGGACAATTTTTAAAGTCTTTATTGAATTTGTTACAATATTGCTTCTGATTTATGTTTTTGGGTTTTTTGTGGCTGCGAGGCCTGTGGGATCTTAGCTCCCTGACCAGGGATTGAACCCACATCCCCTGCTTTGGAAGGCGAGGTCTTAACCACTGGACTGCCAGGGAAGTCCCTCCCTCTGCCTTTCTCTTACAAGGACACCTGTCCTTGGATTTACGGTTTGCTCTAAACCTAATTTCATCTGCAAAGTTCCTTTTTCTAAGTAAGGTCACACTCACAGGTTCTGGGGGTAAGGACTTGGACATAACTTTTGGGGCCACTCTTCAATCCTCTTTAGGCAGAATATCACCCTGTTTCCTTTGGGGACAGCCTGAAGTAAGATCCTATTACTTATCATCGGCCACATGTGGATAAAACATTGCTTTCTATGTTCTCTCATTTTGGGCGTTAGGTCAACATACATAATTAAATTGGGCCACTGCTATGTACTTCTTCATTTTCTTCTGAAGCTAACCATAGTTACAGCTACACGCTCTCCAACACCTACTATGTGTCAGATGTCTTTGTAGACACCAGGATACAGTAGTGAACAAAAACAGACAGAAGCCTTGCCTTCATGGAGCTGAACTCCTACTGGGAGAGGCAGAAAATAAATAAAATAAATAGATTTTTTAAGTTGTATGTTAATATCGAAAAAAAACCCAAAACACTAATTCTAGAGGATACATACACCCTAATGTTCGTAGCAGCATAATTTACAATTGCCAAGGTATGGAAGCAACCTGTGTCCATCAACAGATGAATGGATAAAGAAGATGTGGTATATATATACAATGAAATACTACTCAGCCATAAAAAAGAACAAAATTTTGCCAATTGCAGCAACATGGATGGACTTGGAGGGCATTATGCTAAGTGAAATAAGTGAGACAGAGAAAGACAAATACTGTGTGATATCATTTATATGTGGAATCTAAAAAATACAACAAACTAGTGAATAAAACAAAAAAGCAGCAGACTCACAGATATAGAAAAAAACAAATGGTTACCAGTGGGGAGAGGAAATGGGGGAGGGGCAATATACGGGTAGAGGAGAAAAAAGGGTTATTATGGGATTATATGAAATCATGTGTGTGAAACTTTTGAAAATTGTAAAGCATTGTAGAATTTTTTTAAAAAAGAAGCTAGGGACTTCCCTATTGTTGCAATGGTTAAGAATCTGCCTGCCAAAGTAGGGGACACGGGTTCGAGTCCTAGTCTTGGAAGATCCCACATGCCACAGAGCAACTAAGCCCACAAGCCACAACTACTGAGCCCAGTGCCACAACTACTGAAGCCCACACGCCTAGAGCCCATGCTCCACAACAAGAGGAGCCACCACAAAGAAGAGTAGCCCTCCTCACCGCAACTAGAGAAAGCCCGTGTGCAGCAACGAAGACCCAATGCAGCCAAAAATAAAAAGATTAATTAATTTATTTATTTATTTATAAAAGAAGCTAAAAATAGCATGTTAAATGTGGTAGGTACTACGGATAAAAATAAAGCAGGAGGGCCTCCCTGGTGGCGCAGTGGTTGAGAGTCCGCCTGCCGATGCAGGGGATACGGGTTCGTGCCCCGGTCTGGGAGGATCCCATATGCCGCGGAGCGGCTGGGCCCGTGAGCCATGGCCTCTGGGCCTGCGCGTCCGGAGCCTGTGCTCCGCAACGGGAGAGGCCACAACAGTGAGAGGCCCGCATACCGCAAAAAGAAAAAAAAAAATAAAAATAAAAAAATAAAGCAGGAAAGGAAGGAGGCTAGGCAATGCTGAGGGATGTATGTGTGTGTGAGAGAGAAGGGGAGAGAGAGAGAGAGGTACTTTAAACAAGTGTCCAGGGAAAGCATCATCCTCACGGGACACTTGAGTAAAGACTTGAAGAAGGTGAGAGGCAGGTTCACCCGAAAGGTGAGTGTTTCTGGGATGTTCCTGGTGCATTAACAGTCCAGAGGCCAGGGGCTTTAGGGGGAAGGATGGAGGAGAGAGCAGTAGATGAGATCTGAGAAGTAAAGGGTGTCAGGGGAGATCCGGCAGGATCTCGTAGCCATTGCTATGGTCTGGCTTTAACACAGGTAGTATCTGGAGGTGATTCCAGTGTCCAAATGTCAGTTATCACATGGTAGAGCTAGGGACATCCACAGTCATAGGGGGAAGCTTGGTTACAGAACGTTTCCCCCGTTCACACTTTGAACACAAGATTCATGTTAAATTTTTTTTTCAAGAGCAAACTCAAGCCTTAAAATAAGAATTCAAAACCAAGTATATTTCATCTAGCAATCTCACTTCTGAGTATATACCCAAAAGAATTGAAGCAGGGATTCATGAATGTTGTTCATAGCAGTATTATTCACAATAGCCAAAAGACAGAAACAACCGAAGTATTTACTGACAGATGAATGGGTAAACAAAAGTGATGCATCCATACAATAGAATATTATCCAGCCTTGAAAAGGAAGGATATTCTGACACTTGCTACAACATAGATGAACCTTGAAGACTGTTAAAAAACAAAATTCAACTGAGTAAATTTTAAAGATCATATTGGTTTTATTCAGGGCTTTATGAATCAGGCAGCATCCACTCCAGCAGATAAAAAGGAGCTCTGAGGAGCTGTACAAATTGAAAGACTTTTTTTTTTTTCCAAATGAAAGACTTTTACCAGCAGAAGGGAGCAGGAACAAGGAAGTTAATGGGGCAAAAAGCAGATTGGTTTTGGCAAGGTCACTTCCCTTTAGGGGATGGCAGGATCTATCAGGCATATTATCTCACTAGTGCTGAGCAGGTGACTCCTGATTGACTAGTTTAAGATTCCATTTCTGAAGGAGGCCAAACTGTAATTCAGTCTTGATTTTGGGGTGGGGAAGAGGGGTTGATAAATTGGGATTGACATATACACACTACTATATAGAAAATAGATAACTAATAAGGACTTGCTGTTTAGCACAGGGAACTCTGCTCAACACTCTGTAATAACCTATAAGGGAAAAGACTCTAAGAAAGAGTGCATATATGTTTATGTATAATCAATTCGTTTTGCTGTACAGCAGAAACTAACACAACATTGTAAATCAACTGTACTCCAATAAAAAAATTTTTTAAAAATAAAAATAACCCCCCCCCAAAAAAAGTCTTGATTTGGCAACACGGGGCTTAGCATAACTGACTCCATTTGGGGTCTGTTATCTTGTGTTTTTTTTTTTTTAATAATAATTACTATTTCCTGAGGTTACTATATACCAAACACCTTTTTTTTTTTTTTTAGATGTTGGGGGTAGGAGTTTATTAATTAATTAATTTATTTTTGCTGTATTCGGTCTTTGCCTCTGTGCAAGGGCTTTCTCCAGTTGTGGCAAGTGGGGGCCACTCTTCATCGCGGTGCGCGGGCCTCTCACCATCGCGGCCTCTCTTGTTGCGGAGCACAGGCTCCAGACGCACAGGCTCTGTAGTTGTGGCTCACGGGCCCAGTTGCTCTGTGGCATGTGGGATCTTCCCAGACCAGGGTTCGAACCCGTGTCCCCTGCATTAGTAGGCAGATTCTCAACCACTGCGCCACCAGGGAAGCCCTGTTATCTTGTTTTTAACAGGATTTTATGCTAAGTGAAATAAGGCAGTCACAAAAGAACAAATATTGCATGATTCCACTTATATGAGGTACCTAAAATAATCAACTCATAGAACAGAAAGTAGAATAGAAGTTACCAGGGACGAGGGAGGGGGGAATGGAGTTATTATTTAATAGGTAGAGTTTGTCTGGGATGATGAAGAGGTTCTGGAGACAGATGATAGTGATGACTGCACAGCAATGTCAATGTACGTGATGTCACTGAACCGTATGCTTAAAAATGGTTAAAATGGTAAATTTTAGTTATTTGTATCTTGCCACAATTTCAAAAAATAAAAATTAATTAATTAATTTAACCCCCCCTCAAAATACCAAATATATTACTTATTCCCATGCAACAAATACATGTATTTTAGTCTCCAAAAATCTTTCAGAAAACAACAACAGCCACAGCAATAACTACATCTTGTAACTTCTAAATCAGCTTTCAGAGGTACAGAGTGCTTTGTGGAGTGGATAACAGGAAATAGGTTCTGCCTAAACAGAAGGAAAGGAAATGGTCATTTCCCCGCCTGTCTTCAGCACTGTTTATGTAAAAATATTCTGCCCTCTTAGATGTTTTGACTTTTGGTATCCTCCTCCTAGGCAAGCCGGAAACCCTGAGGGTTAATATCTTTACTCTTTGCTTTTAAGCAACAGCTGAAAGTCAGCATGTGAAAAAGAATTTTTAATTAAAGAGAACAGAGCAAGAAACAGCACCTCAATTTTATTTATTTCCCACACCACCTCTCAGGCAGGAATTTACATACTTGAAGTTATACAATTTTTCCCAGTTTCTAAACCATGGTCCTAATTAAGTTTAAGATTTCTATACCCTTCACCAAACACTTCGTCTATCGTAAAAATCTTCCTTGGATCCAAAAAAGTTTAAGAAATTGTTATAGGGGACCTCCCTGGTGGTGCTGTGGTTAAGACTCCGCCTACCAATGCAGGGGACACGGGTTCGAGCCCTGGTCCGGGAAAATCCCACATGTCGCAGAGCAACTAAGCCCGTACACCACAACTACTGAGCCTGCACTCTAGAGCCCATGAGTCACAACTACTGAGCCCACGTGCCATAACTACTGAAGCCCGTGTACCTAGAGCCCGTGCTCCGCAACAAAAGAAGCCACCGCAATGAGCAGCCCGCGCACCGCAACGAACAGCTCGCCACAACTAGAGAAAGCCTCCGTGCAGCAACGAAGACCTGACGCAGCCAAAAATAAATAAATTTATTTTTAAAAAAAGAAATTGTGATGACATACTTGGTGGCACAAAGCCTTTTGAATTCCCAACTACCTCAACAGCACTTTATTTCTTTTCCTGTATTTTAATTTCTTTACCTGCAGAAAAAAGAAATTAAAAAAATCCCCAAACCTTTATTCTATATTACCAATGAATTTATTTTTCATTACATATATTTTCATAAAAAACATACATAGAGCTTCCCTGGTGGTGCAGTGGTTGAGAGTCCGCCCGCCGATGCTGGGGATGCGGGTTCATGCCCTGGTCCGGAAAGATCCCACATGCCGCGGAGTGGCTGGGCCCGTGAGCCATGGCCGCTGAGCCTGAGCGTCTGGAGCCTGTGCTCCGCAACGGGAGAGGCCACAACAGTGAGAGGCCTGCGTACCGCAAAAAAACAAACAAACAAGCAAACAAAATGCATAATTTAAAAACTATGGTTTATAGAGTTACACTCCATTTCCTCGAGGATTGAATATCTACATAAACTTTTCTATTTTATTTTTTTATTTAAGTATAGTTGATTTGCAATGTTATTTTAGTTTCAGGTGTACAGCAAAGTGATTCAGTTTTATATAAGTATTCTTTTTCAGATTCTTTTCCCTTATATGTTATTACAAAATACTGAGTATATTTCCCTGTGCTATATAGTAAGTCCTTGTTGGTTATCTATTTTATATATGTGTGTGTGTATGTTAATCCCAAACTCGTAATTTATCCCTCCCCTTCCCCCTTTCTCCCTTGGTAGCCATAAGTTTGCTTTCTATGTCTTTGGGTCTATTTCTGTTTTGTATATAAGTTCATTTGTATCTTTTTTTAGACTCTGCATATAAGCATTATCATATGATACTTGTCTTTCTCTGTCTGGTTTACCTCACTTACTATGATAATGTCTAGGTCCATCCATGTTGCTGCAAACGGCATTATTTCATTCTTTTTTATGGCTGAATAATATTCCACTGTATATATGTAACTACATCTTTTCCATTCATCTGTCAATGGACATTGAGTTTACTTCCATGTCTTGGCTGCTGTAAATAGAGCTGCAATGAATATTGGATGCATGTATTTTTTCGAATTATGGTTTTCTCAGGTTTACATAAAATTTTTTTAATAAGTTTATTAATTTATTATTTTTGTCTGCATTGGATCTACGATGCTGCACGTGAGGGCTTCTATGTTGCAGTGAAGCTACTGCAGCTCATGTGCCTAGAGCCCGTGCACTGCAACAAGAGAAGCCACTGCAATGAGAGGCCCACGCGCCACAAAGAAGAGTAGCCCCCGCTTGCTGCAGCTAGAGAAAGCCTGCGGGCAACAACAAAGAGCCAGTGCAGCCAAAAATTTAAAAATAAATAAATAAATAATTTTTAAGAATACTTGCCTATTCTTCCCATTTATTCATTTATTCAATATTTATTTATATCAGTATGAACTCAATAATATTTATTGTATACTTTGGGTTATAACCTAATACTGCTTTCTTTTGCTGTTCAGACTGTTCCAGCTGTGGCCATTGTGGTCTTACATGTGTTTGGCAGAAAGAAAACCAAAACAAAGCAAAAAGACAAAACTGAGTGGGGGTGGGGATAAATTAGTAGTTTGAGATTAAAAGATACACACTACTGTATATAAAATAGATAAACAGCAAGGACCTACTGTATAGCAGAGGGAACTATATTCCATATCTTGTAATAACTTATGATGGAAAAGAATCTGAAAAAGAATATATGTATGTATAACTGAATCACTTTTCTGTATACCTGAGACTAACACAACATTGTAAATCAACTATACTTCAATAAAAAAAAATTATAATAACTGAGTACCTACTGTGTGCAGATGCTGTCCTGAGTCCTTTTTGACCTTTAAATGTATTTTTTTTGGCATTTGGTTTCCAAAGCCCATGTACCCAGCAGGACCAAGAGTACTGGCTCTCTAACCAGATGGTGACTTTGCACTAGTTATCTAATCTCTCTCAACCCCCTGTTTCTTAATCTGTAAAATGGGAATAATGCCTGTTTGCAGGGTTGGGGTGAAGATTAAATGTATAACTTATAAAATTAATACATGATCCACAAAAGGACAAATGATTCCTATTATACAAGCCTGGAATAGTCAAAGCCATAGAGACAGAAAATAGAATGGTGGTTACCAGGGGCTGGCAAAGGGAGGAATGGGAAGTTAGTGTTTAATGGGTACAGAGTTTCAGTTCAGGATGATGAAAAAGTTCTGGAGATGGATGGTGGTGATGGTTGCACAACAATGTGAGTCTACCTAGTGCCAGTGAATTATATTTGAAAATGCTTAAAATGGTAAATTTTATGTTATGTGTATTTTACCACTCACAAAAAAAAATAATATAGGCTCATTGTTGAAAATTTTAGAAAACATTTTTAAAATGTTTAACGAGTACCCAGTGGGCACATCTGTTTTGTCATTTGTATCCTTTGTATACTGTTTGGTCCTACTCATACAATTTTGTTTTTTTCTTTTTTGTTTTTTTTTGCGCTACGCGGGCCTCTCACTGTTGTGGCCTCTCCCGTTGCAGAGCACAGGCTCCGGACGCACAGGCTCAGCGGCCATGGCTCACAGGCCCAGCCACTCCGCGGCATGTGGGATCTTCCCGGACTGGGGCACGAACCTGTGTCCCGTGCATCGGCAGGCAGACTCTCAACCACTGCGCCACCAGGGAAGCCCCAATCTTGTTTTTTTAACATCACAAGTATTTCCCCATGCTGTTCAAGTCAGAAAATGTTTTTATTAGCTGCATGATATTCCACTATCATCTATTTAATCATTGTTATATTTTGAGACTTACTTTTCAACATCATAAAAAACCACTATAATGAACACCTTTCTGTGATTAAATACGTCTTCCTCCCCATCTTGAATACATCTTTAATATAGACACAGAAGTAGAGTTACTGGGCCCAACAGGTGAATATTTTTAAGGCACGTGATGTAAGTTGTCATACTTTTCTGAAAGTACCCCGGTTGCATTGCCACAGGCTACCTGAAGACTCTCGTTTGAAGGCACCCACACTGGTTGCCCATCGTCCCTTTATAAAATCCTTTCTCTGTTGGTAGATTAAATATGGTATCTTATTGTTGCAATGTTGTCTGTTAATGTTCTTTGCCTCCCCTCTCCCATGCCCTTATACTCAGTGTCTTTTAAAATCATTGTGTGAAATTTTAGTTTTAAAATTAATTCCTCTCTTCGCCTTTAATAAGGTTTCATTATTGTCATAACCTGTTGCTCTTTTTTTTAGCATCTTTATTGGAGTCTAATTGCTTTACAATGGTGTGTTAGTTTCTGCTTTATAACAAAGTGAATCAGCTATACATATACATATATACCCATATCTCTTCCCTCTTGCGTCTCCCTCCCACACTCCTTTTTTTTTTTAACACAACTTAAATATTTTATTTTATTTTATTTATTTATTTTCGGTGCATTGGGCCTTCGTTGCGGTGTGCGGGCTTTCTCTAGTTGCGACGAACGGGGGCTCCTCTGCACTGCAGTGCACAGGCTTCTCATTGCGGTGGCTTCTCTTGTTGCGGAGCTCGGGTTCTAGGCTCACAGGTTTCGGTAATTGTGGCGCACGGGCTTCAGTAGCTGTGGCCCGCGGGCTCTACAGCGCAGGCTCAGTAGTTGTTGCGCTCGGGCTTAGTTGCTCCGCGGCATGTGGGATCTTCTCGGGCCAGGGCTTGAACCCGTGTCCCCTGCATTGGCAGGCGGATTCTTAACCACTGAGCCACCAGGGAAGCCATAACCTGTTGCTCTTAAAGGGGAAAAAATGTGGAAACATTTTAATGTCTGAAGTTCTTTAATTTTTAAAAAAAAATTCCATTACCGTAAGTCACATAAAGTAAGCTCGCTTTCTTAGACGCGGCGTCAGTGGGGCACTGAGCAGCAGATCGTACTTAAGCGAGGGGCCCGAGTCCAGGCCGGCCGCCTTCAGGGTTCTGCCGCCGGACTCTACTAATGAAACAGCGCTCCTCCCACCCTGCCCGAGCTCTGGGGACCACGACAGCTGCGCCCCCGCGAGCCCTGCAGCCCGGCCAGGTATTCCCAGGGCACGCGCGCCATCCCGGCTCATCCAAGGCGCTTTCTGTGCCGGGCCCGGGGCTAACCAGAGGAAAATCGCACCCACCCTCGGAGAAAGCCACATCCTTCTCCAAGGCCTCCGTCGCTGGGAAGGGTGCTCTCATCTGGAGAGCTCTCTCCGCCACCTTCCACCGCCTGGATGCGTTGCTGCAGCCCCACCGCCGCTTTGAGCATCGCGGTCGGGGCTTCCGGGCGCCCACGGTTCAGCACCGCAGGCAGGGCGGGTCCACAGGCTTCAGTAACCGCCCCCCAGACCCCGCGGCCGCTTTAAAAGTCGTGGACGTGAGATTTCCCGCAAATCTGGAGACCTAGATGCAGGAATAAGAAACCCGAGGGACGCGGAGACCCCAGAGGGGCGGGAAGAAGCCAGGGATCCCTCCTCTCCAGCACCGGGCGCGGGAGGCCCCTGGGCGAGGGAGCGCGCCCGACGCCACCGCCCAAGACCCCTGCCCCCTGTGCCCCCCTCTCCAAGGCTTTCTGTGTCACTTCCCGCCGTCCCCTCCCCGAGCTTCCTCGCCCCCGCCCCTGGCGATTATGGCTGGATTTCCTTTGTTCCCTCCACACCCTTGACCAGGGCTTCCCAATTCCCCTTCTTGACCTCGTCCCCTCCCCCCCGCGGCGCTCCCTCCCGGAGCTTCTCCGGTGCCCTCCCTACCCTCTCCCGGGTTTCCCGTGTCCCCTCCCCGCCCCGCCCCCGTTTTTAAACCTGGCGCCGAGAGCGCGGGTAGGTGAGCGCCCTCGCCCGAGCGGTTAAAGGCGCGGCCGGTCGCGGGCGCCGCTGGAGGGGCGCGGGCTCCGAGGGCACCATGAGACCCGAGGCAGCGGCCGGAGCCCGGGAGGCGCGGGGACGCGTCTGTCACTGCCCCGAGGACGGTCCACGGGGACCACCACCGCCGCGCGGGCCCGAGAGGTGAGGGTGTCCCCACGGCGCGTCGGTGCGGGGAGCGCAGGCAGGATGCTCCGGCCGCGCTGAGCCCCCGAAGCCGGGCGGAGCCCTGGAGCCCGACGCGATGCAGAGAAAGTTCCTTAGCCAGAGTCGGGGACGCAGAATCTTCCCGGCTCCAGAGCATAGTTCTGAAGTGCGGAGGCCCAGGAGGTGTCCGGCAATGGGCCAAAGCTTCGGTTTCTAGATCTGAAACCCACCGGACTGGGAGCGGTGAAGTCTTCGGGGGCCCCTCAGCGAACCCTGCAGGGGGTCGCGTCACGTTGACTGTCACACTCTTGGTGACATTCTTTGTTTGCCCTGTGCGTGGGGCTCAGCTTTCGCTGTCCCCGGGCACCAACCTTTTTTAAGGTAGTAAAGTTAAAATCAAATTAGCAGGGGAGTTGTGGAAGGGGCTGGGTGGCCAGGCAGCCAGAGAGGAGAAACACATTCCCACTTTTTGCATCGTAAAACTCTGTAGACTCATCTCTGTGCAGTTAGAAATTAATGAGCAACAAAGTGGCCAGCTACCGAGGGGAGTCTGAATGGAAGAATCCTGCCAGGCTGGGAAGAGAAATTCCTCAAATAATGATGTGTATCATATTTGGGATTTCTCAAAAAGCCCAGTGAAGGCAGAGAACTGAGAATGTGGCGGGAGAAAAAAACGCAAATGGCACAGACTGAGAACTTGAGAGAACACTCTGGTGTGTCCAGTGACTCTTAGGCAGACATTAGAAATTATAAGAATGTTAACTCTTATGATCTAACTTTAAAAGCAGAAAATGCTGGGGTTCACTCTTGGTCCGTGTCCTTCCAGCCAAACACCATGGAGACCTTGGATCCTGACCCCCCAGGATGCTGACCCCACCAGAACTGGAAGCCAGGTAAGGTTAAGTGTGGTCATTGTAGGTATCAACCAGTTCAGCCAGGAAGTGGCACCATCCCTAAAATAAAGGGACCATGAAAGGCCTCCTCGGCCAGTCCCTCCCTTGGTCATCTAATGCAGAGGTGCCTTGGGGTCTGGGGGTAGGAGCTTGGCCAGTTGGGTGTTGATCATATCTGAGTCATATACAGATTGGCTCTTGCTTGCTTCACCTTTCTTGAAAAGCAAAGTCACTATGGCAGAACTGTTTCAAGGGCATTATAAGAGATTTCTTCCATGTTGGGTTTTTTCTTCTTCTTTTATTTATTTGTTTTTATTTATTGGCCGCACCTCGGGGCTTGAGGGATCTTAGTTCCCTGACCAGGGATTGAACCCCTCCTGGGCCACGGTAGTGAAAGTGGCGAGTCTTAACCACTGGGCCACCAGTGGAATTCCCCCATGTTGGGTTTCTTCCTGCTAACTGGCAGGTAGAAGAGAGGAGAAGTCTGTCTCGGTCCCCCTCACCTTAGAGAAAAGCTGAGTGTGCCATTAGCCCTGGGCTGGTGCCACAGAGCAAATACGGGCAGAGCCCTGTCTCGGGTGCCCAGAAGGTGTGGTTAAAAGTCCCCACCTGCCGCCTGGCCCTTTCTGAAGCTCTCTGGGCCCTGTCTGCAAGCACTCCTGGGGTAAATCATGTTGTCTGAGCAAACACACTCCAGCTGAGGGCTTTGTGGGTGAAGATTAATCACCACCACTATTCTTTTGTCGCCTGCATTGGTAACTAAATTGTTTTATACTTACTGGAGTAATGACTTACTTTCATAGAATTTGCATGTCCTTTGTTATATTTTGAAATATAAATTGATGACTTTTAAAATGTTGGAGTTAATTGGGCTGGGAAGGACCATTAGGTTACACCTGCGGCATTGTGCAGTTATTTTTAGTATGATAAGAAACTCAGGTTCAGACCTTTCATGCATTGTGAAATTTAGACTCTTTTATTAAATTAGTCTGAATAACGAGAGTTTTAATTCGGTTACTATTATTTAAAGAGTGAAGCAAATCAAATTATATTAAATTAACAAGGAATATGATTTTTTTAGCGCAAATTATTCTTACATACAATATCTAAATAATGGGAAGTAATTCCTTCTTTTGCATTCAAACTGAAGTTCTTAAACATAAGGTTTAAAAGGTTTTTGGGAGAAAAAATTATCCAATTTTCTTTTAAATGAAGTGTATGTATAGCCTCTCCGTTTGCAAGAGTGAAAATACAGCACACTTTCTAATGTAAGGTAGTCTTTCCCCCCCCCATTATTATGAGAAGGCCACTTGTGAGAAAAATGAAGATTACTCGCAGCAAAATGTTAAGCTATGGCAACTTTCTGTTGATCATCAGCGAGGCACAACGGATCAAGCAGTTGCGTTCATGGATTTGTTGGGGGGCCGGGGTGGAGAGTGGGTGTTCATGGGGGCTGTAGAGCTCGCTGCCCGGCCCCCACCCCTGGCCAGCTCTTTTCAGACCCTGATATGCCGGGCAGAGCGGTCAGCAGCGGACGACTGCAGACCCGAAGTATCCGCTCGGTTTCCCGGAGCCCCAGCCTGGGGAGGGCAGCCCGACGCGGGGAGGGACGGCTTCTTGCTCAGCAGCGCCCTCTGCCGACAAAGCAGGAGAACTCCTCGGCTCCTGAGCTCTGTTGTGTATTTCTTGAGAAATGTCTTTGGTCGGGAATGGTGTGGGTGAGGGGTGAGGAATTACTGCCTAGCGACCTGTACCACGATTGCAGGCGAGCACATCACAGTTAGAATACAATCTAAATTCGTGGGAAAGTCTCAAGACTCTGTGTCCTGAGCAGTGGGGTCACCCTCGCTTATTTGGTTCCCCTGGCACCACCGCTTGGGAGCTGTCTCCCTCCCGTGACTGGGAAAAAATGAATGACGGCCCAAGCCTGCAAGGGAGACGATTTCTAGGGCATGTCAGGGACTGTGTTCTCCTGCGCATCCTTCCATCTTCCAGGCTTCCTGCATCGTAGCTTTTTTTTTTTAATTTAATTTAATTTTTTTATACAGCAGGTTCTTACTAGTCATGCATTTTATACACATCAGTGTATACATGTCATTCCCAATCTCCCAATTCATCCCACCACAACCCCCCGCCCCCCCCCCCGCCGCATCGTAGCTTTACCAGAGTCAGAGGCATGCATGGAGAGGACACAGAGAGATCCTCACAAAAGTCTCTCTTGTATCTCTTCTTTCGCACAAACCCCCCCTCGCCCCCCCCTTTTTCTTTCTTGGTAGAGACCCTCGGAAACATGTATTCTGAGAGAATCAGAAGGTTTTGGTACAAATGCCATAAGAATGTGATGTGATACACACATCACGTGTGAGCTCCGCTGTGGCTAAACAATCACCCCCCTACCTCCCCCCCCGCCCCCCAATGCTCGGCGGCTGCTCACTGTCCCGGGGACCCTGTCAGGAGCTTCTGTGGAGCTCATGCATTGTTGGACGCGGTGTTCTTGTTTAACGTCCTTCAGCTAAAGCCCAGTTACGTGCTTCAACAGCTCCCTGTCAGTGTGTCCTCCCCCTCCCCCTCCCCCAAGGAAAGATGTCACCTCTCTGGGTGCAAAGGGAAGGTGCTGTCTGTGGCATGTTGGTTTCGTAGCTGTTCAGCCCTGTCGCACACCCCTTTAACACAGTGTGTACCTTGTATACATTGCTGTTACCCTGAATTATCAGAGTGTGAATATTTAGACGTTTAAGTCATCAGAAAAGGACGTTTAAGAGGAGGATATTTGAGGTGCGAAGTTTTAAAATCTGTGTATGTTTGTGGGGTAAAGTTTATAGAGTTTATAAAAGTGTGCTATGTGTTTCCCAGAGTCTGGTTAGAATTAATCACTTAAAGGAAGCTATTTCTCCATACTACCCGCCACTGCCTTTAGGCGTCCGCCAAGGCTTGCATTGTCTATTATATTCTCTCCCATCACAGGGTGTAAAATTGCCACTGACAGCCCAGGATTGCTTATGGTGGTAGAGTGAGTCTGAGCAGTTAGAGATACTTTATAATTATGAACGGAGCTTAATACAGACGTGATTTCTTGGAGACCCCAAAGAGTGAACTTCATTATGGAAAAGATTTTGTTCCAAAGACCCTCATTCTTTCCCTTAGCTTACCATAGCATATTATAAAAATAAGCCTGGTAAAATGTCAAGGAGCCTTATGGTTTGAGGTCTTACATTCAGATTTTAAATCCAGTCTATATTTTGTGTATGGTGTAAGATAGGGGCCCAGTTTCATTCTTTTGCATGTGGCTGTTCAGTTTTCTTAAGACCATTTTTTGAAGAGACTGTCCTTTCCCCATTGTATATTTTTGTCTCCCTTGTCATAAATTAATTGAAGATATATATGCATGAATTTATTTCTGGCTTCACTATTCTGTTCCATTGATCTATGTGCCTGTATTTAGGCCAATACCATACTGTTTTGATTCCTATAGCTTTGTAATATAGTTTGAAATCAAGACGTGCAATGCCTCAAGCTTCTCCTTCTTTCTCAAGATTGCCTTGGCTATTCAGGGCCCCCAGCAAGTGGTCTCTGCCCTTTTGGATGCTGCTGAATGTCCTTGGAATCTTTCCTTTCCCTTCTGGTTGATGTTACTTGAGCTCAGATCACCTCTTGTCAGGTGCCTCCAAGCCCTTACCTCACCAGTCTATGCTATGCACTGCTCCCAGCAGCCACCATGATCCTTAAAATACAGATCTGATTGTTAAATTCCCAGCTCAAAGTCAGTAATGGTCTTGAATCCTGTCTCCAGAATGAAACTTAGACTCAGTAGTGGGTATTCAAGTTGTTCAGTGTCTGGACTTAGCTTCCTGTTGAGCCCTTTTACCAATGCAGTCTCTCATTCATTCCACGCTGGGCTCCACCTTTCCATGCTATGCTCTCTACTTTCCCGCCCCTCGGAATTTGATGCTTTGCTCCACTAGGAATGGGCCCAGAACTGCATACCCAAGTGCCACTGATGTCTCTGCCAAGGCCCCCATGAACCCTTTCCTGATCCTCTTCCTTGTTTAGAATAGTTAGCATCTTACTGTATGGTGCTTTGTAATGTAGTTATTTGCCTCTATGTGTGTCTTTCCACATTAGATTTAAAATGCATGAACTGGGGGACTGTGTCCGACTCATCTTTCCACCTTGGGATCCCTCACAGTGCCCGGGATATCGTGACAACAGTAAGAGGAAGAGGAGCTTATCAAATACTGTTAAGGTGTTTAAACTATCTCTAAAATTGGAACTGATACAAGTGCAGGCTACTTAGATTTTATTTTTAAAAACTTCAGGATGCTGCTTTCAGCGGCTTCTTGACTGTGTCTGTGTTTGTATGTGTCTGTCTTTACAGCTTGAGCCTGGGTGTGACCAACAAACCTTTGGATCGAAGGGGGCCTTTGGGTTTCAGCATCCTGTAAGGTAATATCTGACTTCACTGTAAGAAATGTATTATTTCCTTTTTTAAAATTATTATTTTTATTTTTAATGTCACATTTCTAAAGGTTTACAAGATATGATTTTAAAATGGGTGTATTTTATGGGTTTTATATTAATGGATACAAACATAGCAAAATACCTATGTGTATAAATTATTTGGCCAGTATCCGCTCACTTCATACCTTTAAGAAAGAGAATATAAGCTCATTTGCAATCATAATAATTAACTAGTTAATAACTTAAAGCAAGCTAAAATAATTTTTAAAGAATGTTGACCTGAAAAAGTGTAATGATTCTCAGTGTAGGCATTCCTATGTGGGACAAATTAATGTGTGAATTACAATACAGTTTAAAAGTACACATGCATATAATTATCCTCTAAAGATAATTTATAATTTTTGAAGATAAATCTATGACATTTCAGAATAATGTTTTTCAGTCCATAATAATCTTGAAAAAACGATTAAGGCTGCCTTCCACATAAGGTGCCCTCTGCCGGACTATATTATTTCCTTTAAATATAAGCATTAATACACTTCAGTGTCTTCAAGTGTATACATTTTCAAAAAATGGAAAATAATTCAGTATATTCTCCAACATTATTTAGTTATGATTATCCCAAGGAACTTCAAGGATATTTTGTTGGATTTCTAGAATCTATTCATTTATTCATTCATTCAGTGTTTCATTTGCAAGTTGGAATTGGCCTCTTTTGTTTATACTTGTTTATACCTCTTTTTTATACCATATTTTGCCTTGTGTTAAATTTAATTGCATATGAATTGTATATGCATATCGGCTTATTTACTTAGATATTTAGGTATATTTCTATTTTTCTCCCAGGATATAAGTTAATGTACTGCCTAGTGCAAAGTAGACCCCCTAAATGTAGATGTGAAGTAAATGAGGGACTGGATGGATACTGTACCACGGTTGGATCCTCTGGCCTCTGAGTGGTTCTTTCATGGTCCTGGTCTTGGCGGTGATCAGGACCCTCACTGCTGTATACCTCTTTTTTGTTTGTTTGTTTCTTGGCCACGCCGCTTGGTTCCCTGACCAGGGATCGAAATTGTGTCCCCTGCACTGGAAGTGTGGAATCCTAACCACTGGACCACCAGGGAATTCCCTATATCCCTCTTACATTTCGTTCATTTTGGGCAAGTGGTTCATGCACTGGACTTCTATCCGTTTCTCTATGTCTGTTTCTCTTCTATCTCTCTCAGCCTGTCTCTTTCCAGCTGTCATTTCCTTCACCAAAATAAACCTAGCCTACGCTGTCACCTTAAATCAGAGTATTTTCTCCCTGGTTGTCCTGGAAGACTAGAAGCTTTAATAAAACTCAAGGATACTAATTGCCAGAGATGAAAATTAGAGCCCCTCAAACTGATCAAAGAGTGACTTTTGGAAAAAGGAAGTTTTCCTAGTGTTTCACATCAGTGGTCTTCAATCTTCATGAAGTCACTGGGGAAACTTTACAAATACAGGCGGGAGGTGGGGCAGGGCGATTCCCCTGGGGGTGCTGGGGAAAAGCGCAGGTATCTGTATTTTTACAGGCTTCCCAGGTGACCCCAATGTGGGCTGGGGTTGGGAGCCACCCCCTCCTTCATGCCCCATGAGGCTTCATCTTCGCACCTGCCCCCACGCCTGCCTCACAGACTCTGCTGTGGCCCGACTTTTGATTCATTGAAAATGCAGTGACTGGTGATGTGTGATCTGCATCTGTGTAGCTGTGCATTGAGGGCTGAATACACAACTTTATCTTTATTACAAAATTTTATCTTTTTATGCACAAAAATGGGGAGAATGGTATAGTGAACCCCCATGTGCATCACCAGCCTCAATAATTATCAGTGTTCTCAGGATCTGATCATGTTTATCATCTCTCCCAAAGATTTGTTGTTGTTGTTAGAATAGTTTAATGCAAAGCCCAGACATCCTACACACCCGCTTGTAAATACTTCAGCATGACACCTAATTTTTAACATGGCCAACCATTAAACTATGCTGTCCTAGATTTACATAGATGTGCGTTCTCTCTGTTGCAGAGTTTCTCAGTCTCGGCACTACTGACGCTTTGGATTGGCTAATTTTTAAAAATTGAAATATAGTTGACTGGAGTGGATAATTCTTTGTTGTGGGCTGTCCTGGGCATTGTGGGGTGTTTAGCAGCATCCCTGGCTTCTACACACTAAATGACAGTAGCTGCTCTTCAGCTGGGGTAACTAAAGTTGACTGCAAACATTGCTGAATGTCCCCTGGGGGTTGAGAACCATCATCTATTGGCAATCTTAGAAAGTTAAAGATTGCCCTACATTATTTATAGTAAGGTGTTTTCTCTCTCCCTTTTCTCCTCCGTCCAAAAAGGGGGGAATTGAAATCAGCTTTGCAAACAAGCAATGATCGATTGATAATCCCTCTCAGTTCCTTTATAAGACCACAGGGGAAAATGCAAACAATTAGTAAGTCAAAGCTACAAGAAGAGATTATGGGGACAGTGGGACATTTAAAATACTTTCCATGTATAACTGGAATCCTAAATTCACAAAACCTGGATTTAGAGGTTCCAAATTCTATATATTCCTTTTCTTCCTTCTTTCCTTCCCTTCCCTCCCCCCGCCCCCCTTCTCTCTTTCTCCCTCTCCCTCTCTGTCTTCTAGAAAAATTGCCAGGGTTGCCGTTTTCTATTCTGCCAAAGTGAGGGATGCACCCCTACGGGCGACATTTACCATGGCAACATTCAGAAAGATTAGCCACTTCTCTAGACCAGGGTTTCAGGGTCAAGTTTCCTCCAAAGTCATGACATTACCTCTGCTTGGGGGGAGGGTCAGGGGGGAGTGAGGCATCCCCTGAATAGGACATGTATTATCCAGGATGAATCAGGTCCTTTGTTTGACCAGAGAGAGCCTCTTAACCTTGGAACTCAATGTTTTACTATCCTTTTACCTTTGTGGAAGCACACCCTTCTCCCTGTATTGGTCTAAGTTGATTTTCTCACCCAGGTTACAGCTCACTTCTGACCTAGTGTGGGGTTCACTACCAGGTCCCCCCATCTGCTCACAGTTTTGTGTTCTGATGACTTAAAAAAAAACCCACTGTGCACAGTGAAGGCAAAATCGGGAAGGAAGATTGGGGGTTAGCTGCTTCTAGGGAGAAGGATCCTCTAGATGCAGTTTAAGACTGTGTTCAGGTTGATTAATGGTGTATTTGTTTCTTAAATATTAGACTTTATTTACCCATTTCTAAGCGTCAAGAGTATCTGCAGAGTTCCGGGGAGAAGGTGTTGGCCAGCTTCCCTGTGCAAGCCACCATTCACTTCTACAACGATGAGTCCAATTCAGATGAAGAGCAGGACCAAGAAGTCCTGCCCTCCGACTTTCAGTGCCAGGAGGCGCAAGACGGCCCAGCAGGAAAGGGCAGAGACCAGCTGACAAACCCAGGATGGCACCCCGGAGGCTGCAGTGGCCTCGGTGGTAAGGGTCCGCTCCCCTACCCTGACTCTCTGGAGGATGCTGGGTGCCCCTCATCCAAGTAGTCTGTCTCTCCTGCACCAGACCCACCTCACACGTGCCCTGGGGACAACCTTTGGGGACAGCCACACCAGGACACTTTGCGTTTCAACTGGGTGTACGAGGACTTGACTTTCTCTGGCCAGCACCCCACTCATGGCAAGGACTCAGCTTTTACTCATCCTTTCTCCTAGTGATTCTCTGTGCCTCATTTGTACCTTTGAGAAAGGATTCTAGGTCCAAGAGGTTTGCATCCACATGGGTTGTTATCAGGTGGGGCCAACTTTCAAAGCACCTTCAGCAATGTCACTGTGCCGATCAAATGACAAATTATTCCATATCGATTAATAACCCACCCTTGCCTCTCACTTAACCTGAGACTCTTTATTTGGCTATTTCCACTTTTGTAAAAATGATTCAGATATTGTCCGAGGTTGATGTGGTTGCTTAGTGACATTCTGAAAAAAAAGGTTTATTTATAAAAAACACACAAACACGCTGAATAATTTCCATAAAAGTAACAAAAATAAAAAGATAAGGATCTGGCAGGGGGAACCATTCTGGATAAAAACATATATGATGGGGCCTCCCTGGTGGCGCAGTGGTTGAGAGTCTGCCTGCCGATGCAGGGGATATGGGTTCGTGCCCCAGTCCAGGAGGATCCCATATGCCGCGGAGCGGCTGGGCCCGTGAGCCATGGCCGCTGAGCCTGCGCATCCGGAGCCTGTGCTCCACAACGGGAGAGGCCGCAACAGTGAGAGGCCTGCGTACTGCAAAAAAAAAAAAAAAAAAAAAAAAAAAAAAAAAAAAAAACATATATGATGCTTGTCTAAGCACTGTGTGTATGAATAGAGAGATGAGCTTTAACTCGTAGCTGGGGACCACTTTGGGCTTATTACTTGAGTAGAGTAACACTGTTTTCAATCAAAGTATCAAATGTAATATTATTTTCAGCTTTTTATATTTTGATGACCAAATGAGTGTATTTGTCAAGGTTTTTTACTTAACTATTTTGCATGTTGTTGTCTTCCCAGTTTCTACTTGAAATAAATATTTTGAGAGAGAAAATCGTTTGATAATCATCTTTTTTGTTTGACATTTTAGATTCAATTAGTGCCTCCTTTAAAGTTTTAAAAAGTTTGTCAGGATTTTTCTATACTTAAATCTTTATATTTGTGTTTTTTTAAGAATGTAGAAAAAGTATAAAAATGAAAGCAAAATGACCTGTAAGCTCAATGCCCCGAAAAATCCATTAATATTAAAAAATAGGAGGAGGACTTCCCTGGTGGTCCAGGGGTTAAGAATCCGTCTCTCAATGCAGGGGGCCCAGGTTGGATCCGTGGTCAGGGAACTACAATCCCACATGCCCTGGGGCAACTAAGCCCAGGAGCCACAACTACTGAGCCCAAGCACTGCAACGAAAGATCCTGCATGCCGCAACTAAGATCTGGCACAGCCAAAAATACATAAATAAATTATTTTTTTTTTAAATAGGAGGGAATTCCCTGGCGGTCCAGTGGTTAGGAGTCAATGCTTTCACTGCCAAGGGCATGGGTTCAATCCCTGGTTGGGGAACTAAGAGTCCACAAGCTGTGCACCGTGGCCAGAAAATAAAATAAAATAAAAAATAGGAGTGGGCTTCCCTGCTGGCGCAGTGGTTGAGAGTCTGCCTGCCGATGCAGGGGACACGGGTTCGTGCCCTGGTCTGGGAAGATCCCACATGCCGCAGAGCGGCTGGGCCCGTGAGCCATGGCTGCTGAGCCTGCGCATCCAGAGCCTGTGCTCCACGACGGGAGAGGCCACAGCAGTGAGAGGCCCACGTACTGCAAAAAAAAAAAAAAAAAAATGTGTGGAGCTCGCTCAGGTTTGAGCCCTTACACAGTGGACCCACGTCACCACAGTCACCAGCAAGAACACAGGAGCCCTGCGTGCACCGTCTCCCATGTCACAAATGCCTCTCACACGACCTGTGATGCCATCACCACCATGGCTAAAAGGTCCCATTTTCCTTATTTGCATTAAGCTGGCCATATTCTAAGTAATTTAAGGAAAGTCTATCACGCAGCACATTTAAAATTCTGGTGCCATCAGCATGCAGGTAAGGTTTGGTTTCTTCATGGTAAACTGGTGATTGGGCCAGATCTTTTTTCTCATTAGAACTGATTTACTAAGAAAACAAAACAAAGCCAAATGTGATGACTTAAGTTCCATCCCAAGCATCACAGGAAGGGAGAGTAAGGGTAAGACTTCTAGCGTTTTTGTTAAAAATCCAGCAAAATAGGAGGCCATCTTAAATCCTTTCTGAAACAGGCCCAGTAAGAATTGTTTTTAAGTTTGGAAAAAGGTACTTTAAACAATAAATGAAACAATACAATTAAACAATAAAAACATTTTTTAAAGAAAAACAAAAAAATTTTTTTGCTCAAATGTGAATTTTACTCAGTTAATAATATGCAAATAAACTTATTGATCAATCCCTTTCCTTTAAGTTCACTGTAATGTGTCACATGGATGACATCTCCTACTGTCCAAGTCATGGACACCTGGATGAAGAACAAATAACTTCCCTCCTTCCTTTCTTTCTTTCTTTCTCTCTCTCTCTTTCTTTCTTTCTTTCTTTTTTAGTTGAACTACAATGATTTACAATGTGTTATTTTCAGGTGTACAGCAAATGTTTCTATATATATATATATATACACATACATACATTCTTTTTCAGATTCTTTTCCCTTATAGATTATTACAAAATATTGAGTAGAGTTCCCTGACCCATACAGTAGGTCCTTGTTGATTATCTATTTTATATATAGTAGAGTGAATATGTTAATCCCAACCTCCTAATTTATCTCTCTGCCTTTACTCATTTGGTAACCATAAGTTTGGGTTTTTTCGGGATTTTTTTGTTTTTTTTTTAATTTTTGGCTGCATTGGGTCTTCGTTGCTGCGAGCGGGCTTTCTCTAGTTGCGGCGAGCGGGGGCTACTCTTTGTTGTGGTGCAGCCGGGGCCCAGCCGCTCCGCGGCATGTGGGATCTTCCCGGACCGGGGCACGAACCTGTGTCCCCTGCATCGGCAGGCGGACTCTCAACCACTGTGCCACCAGGGAAGCCCAGCTCCACACTTTTGATCATGTATCCCTATCATTGAAAAAATATTGAGGTGGGGAGATAAATTAGGAGTTTGGGATTAACAGATACACACTACTGTATATAAAATAGGTAAACAACAAGGACCTACTGTATAGCACTATACTCAGTATCTTTTTAAAAAATATACGTATTTCTATATTTATTTACTTTTGGCTGCGTTGGGTCTTCCTTGCTGCACTGGCTTTCTCTCTAGTTGCAGCGAGCGGGGGCTACTCTTTTTTTTTGTTGTTGGAGGTAGGAGTTTATTAACTTATTTATTTATTTTTGCTGTGTTGGGTCTTCGTTTCTGTGCGAGGGCTTTCTCTAGTTGTGGCAAGCGGGGGCCACTCTTCATTGCGGTGCATGGGCTTCTCATTGTGGTGGCTTCTCTCGCTGCGGAGCACGGGCTGTAGGTGCGTGGGCTTCAGTAGTTGTGGCACATGGGTTCAGTAGTTGTGGCTTGCTGACTCTAGAGTGCAGGCTCAGTAGTTGTGGCATATGGGCTTAGTCGCTCTACAGCATGTGGGATCTTCCTGGACCAGGGCTCGAACCCGTGTCCCCTGCATTAGCAGGCGGATTCTTAACCACTGCGCCACCAGGGAAGATCCTCTACTCAGGATCTTGTAACAACCTATAATGGAAAAGAATCTGCAAAAAAATCTATATCTATATCTATATATCTATATCTGAATCACTTTGCTGTACACCTGAAACTAACACATTGTAAGTTAACTGTACTTCAATGAAAAAGTAAAAATAAATAAAATATAAGAACAAGAGCTAAAAGCAAAAAAAAAAAAAAAAAAATTGAGCCTGCACCCGAACATGTATTCACTTATAAACTCTACCTTATGTTGAGTCATTTGAAATTGCTGATGTTCCATTGTTCTGACCTACAAAAATAGCAATTTCATATGATCACATACTATCAGACTAATAGTTTTACACATTATAAGATATACACACTACATATTTTAAAGGATAATACACATATCAAATAATCATTGTAAACATAATTTTAATTAATTTTAAATATTTTTGCTCTCATGTATTTATTATATATTAAATATAATTTCTATTTAAGTTATCTCACAGAGAAGCATAGAGTCCCATGAAAGAGACACATCATGCACTTAATAAATCACAATATTTGTTTTCAGTCCCATCCGCCCATTTTGCAGAAGATTTTGTTGAAGTTTGATGAGTAAATTTCCATGATCCTTTTTGTCAATTTGTTGTTTTTTGAACCAACAGATGTTGCATTTCATATTTTTATTTGGCTATGTAATATATTTATGTTTTAGCCACTTCTGGGAAGATTTTTTAACATTTTATTTATTTATTTTTAGAAATTTATTTACTTATTTATTTGTTTTTGTCTGCGTTGGGTCTTCGTTGCTATGCGTGGGCTTTCTCTAGTTTCAGCCATTGGGAGCAACTCTTCGTTTTGTTGTGCAGGCTTCTCATTGCGGTGGCTTCCCTTGTGGAGCATGGGCTCTAGACACGCGGGCTTCAGTAGTTGCAGCACGCGGGCTCAGTAGTTGTGGCTCGCCGGCTCCAGAGCGCAGGCTCAGTAGTTGTGGCACAAGGGCTTAGTTGCTCCGTGGCATGTGGGATCTTCCTGGACTAGGGCTCGAACCCGTGTCCCCTGCATTGGCAGGTAGATTCTTAACAATTGTGCCACCAGGGAAGTCCTGAAACATTTTAAGTGTTTTTGTTTTTTTGCCTGAAGTTATACAGACTTGGTGGGGTTTTTTAAAAGTAACATCAATTTCAGCAGAAAACTCACCTAATGGTAGAAACAATTCCAAACACCTATTTTCACAAGGCTCTTCTTCACAGCATGAGTTTCTTTTGATTTAACCCTTTTTCACTCATTTTTAAGAATATCATCTGTGGGGACTTCCCTGGTGGTCCAGTGGTTAAGACTCTGCACTTCCAATGCAGGGGTTGCGGGTTCCATCCCATCCCTGGTCCAGGAACTAACATTCCACATGCTGCCTGGTGAGGCCAAAAATAATAATAATAATAATCTCTGCATCAAAGAAACAACTTTTTTCGTGTGTTTGTCTTGTTAAAATATTTGCTAACTGGCATATTTCTAACAATCAGCCTACAAAAAGGTCAGAAAAATGTAAAAATCTTTTCAGTTTGACAGTCAAGTGCTTTGCCAAAAAGATAGCTGCTAACTTCTGTTTAGTTTGAAATACTGTTGGGGTCACTCCTCATATGATGACAAAGGCTTGCAAAAGTTCCCTATTTGAAAGTTCTTATTTTTATAAAATTAGCTGCACTGTCTAACCTTTCTGGAGTCAGGAGGCTACCACTGGCTTATGTACATCTTACAGCAAAACAGAGGAGAGAGAGAGAAGATTGCTCTTCAAAAGTCTTTATTTTCCCTTCACATGGGCTTGATCAGGGAATTTCTCTTTTTTTGTTACTTTTTTTTTTGGTCACGCCCTGCAGCTTATGGGATCTTAGTTCCCTGACCAGGGACGGAACCTGGGCCACGGCAGTGAAAGTTCCAAATCCTAACCATTGGACCACCAGGGAATTCCCAGGGAATTTCCCTTTAAAAACCTGAATCTCTGGCAACACTTGCCTGAGTTCCCATGTGGAACCAATCAGCTGGTGCTGAGTCACAACTGCCCCAGTTGAACAACCTTGCCCTCTGCAATTCTCCAGTCTCCACTGTTCCGTATTGGACACACTCTCCTTTTCCATTTATTTACAAAAAGAAAAAAAAATCCCTATGATGGCTTTTTTGTTTAATTTTTGGCTTTGTTGGGTCTTCTTTGCAGCTCGTGGGCTTTCTCTAGTTGCGGCGAGCAGGGGCTACTCTTCATTGCGGTGCACAGGCTTCTCATTGCGGTGGCTTCTCTTGTTGTAGAGCAGGGGGCTCTAGCAGAGCAGGCTTCAGTAGTTGTGGCATGTGGGCTCAGTAGTTGTGGCTCAGAGGTTTTTGTTTGAGCAGTTTATTTTTATCACCTTTTTTTCCTGTGATAGGAAGAAGATATATCTAAATAAGAGAAAAAGTACCTTGTACAGAAATATCAGAGGGAGAATTTTCTACTTTCCTGCGGGGCATGAGTCATGTCTGCGTGACTCATTTTTGTAGAATTACTTGTGAAAGACCAATGCATAAATAGGTGATTTTTCATGATGATTATGAAAATGATGGATGTTTATAACAATAATTTGACTGGCTGAGAGGTTGCTGGGCAAGTCTAAAATACAGTATTATTTTAATATTCCAATGTTTACAATTTTTAAAAGACAGATAATAACAAATGTTGCCAGGGATGTGAAGAAACTGGAACCCTCATACGTCACTGGTGGGAATGTAAAATAGCTAACAGTTTGGAAAACAGTTTGGCAGTTTCATTAAAAAGTTAAACATAGGGCTTCCCTGGTGGCGCAGTGGTTGAGAGTCCGCCTGCCGATGCAGGGGACACGGGTTCGTGCCCCGGTCCGGGAAGATCCCACATGCCGCGGAGCGGCTGGGCCCGTGGGCCATGGCCGCTGAGCCTGCGCATCTGGAGCCTGTGCTCCTCAACGGGAGAGGCCGCAGCAGTGAGAGGCCCGCGAACTGCAAAAAACACAAAAAAACAAAAACAAACAAACAAAAAGTTAAACATAACTTTACCATACAACCTAGGAATTCCACTCCTAGGAATCTACCCAGGAGAAATGAAAACTTTTGTCCACTCAAAGACTTGTACATGAAGGTTCATAGCAGCTTTAGTCATAATAATTCCAAACTGGAAACAATCCAAATATCTATCAACTGGTGAATGGATAAATAAAATGTGAGATATCCATGTAATGGGATATTATTCAACAATAAAAGGAGTGCAGTGAAGTTTTAATACATGCTAAAACATGAATGGACCTTGAAAACATCATGCTAAGTGAAAGAAACAAGATACAACAGATTATACTGTATGATTCCGTTTATATAAGAAAATGCAAATCTATAGTAACAGAAAGCAGAATTGGTTGCTTAGTGTTGGCAGCTGGAACATGGATTAACTATAAATGGGCACAAGGAAACTCAGAAGTGGTAGAAATGTTCTAAAACTGTATGATGTTGATTGTTTCACATTTCTAAAAATTCACTAAAATCATTGAATTTTTCAGTGCCAATGTGTGACTCCATAGTATATAAATTACACCCCAATAAATTTGTTTAAAAAAGCTTAAACTCGTCTATTATAACAATATTTGTATCTCCTTCTTTAGCCACTGAACCACTAAAGGAATAATACAATCTTTTTGTGGCATGACAAAATTTACATTTTAAAAAGTAAAATTTAAAAAAAGTTCTGAAGAAATCCTTTGGTTTCTTCTTTGGCACTCTTCGTTTTTGATGCTTCTGGGTTTATCAAGGTTCTTGTCTTCTGCACACTTGCAGTGACCTCTGAGCCATCCATCACATAAAGGAAGAGGTCTCAGGTGTGCTTTTAGGATGATGACTTCAATTCCAAAGTAAGACATGACAGGAAGACCGGTTGCTGAGATCAGGTCATCATTAGGCTAGATATTTCTAAAAGTCTCTTAAATTACTTTAAGCTCCCAGATTATGTTATTGAACAATGTAGTCTGGCCAGTACCCAGATTTAAGTGAGGTGTAAGACTTCAGTTATCAATAATACCAAAGAATAACGGTCACCAACTGACATAATTTGGGGTCTCTCCAGGTACATCAAATAGTACACCTGCAAATTCAGAAGTTTTACATAGTTTTCTATGTAACTATGTAACTATGTCTATGTAACTAAGTTTCCAGGACTATGCTGGTCCCTAGCAATAGTTGCAGCTATCATGTGGATCATTGAAAGATTTTTTTTTTTTTTGCTATATGCGGGCCTTTCACTGCTGTGGTCTCTCCCGTTGCGGAGCACAGGCTCCGGACACGCAGGCTCAGCGGCCATGGCTCACGGGCCCAGCCGCTCCGCGGCATGTGGGATCTTCCCGGACCGGGGCACGAACCCGTATCCTGTGCATCGGCAGGCGGACTCCCAACCACTGCGCCACCAGGGAATCCTTAAAAGATTTTTTTTTTTTTTTTTTTTTTTTGCAGTATGCGGGCCTCTCACTGTTGTGGCCTCTCCTGTTGCGGAGCACAGGCTCCGGACGCGCAGGCCCAGCGGCCATGGCTCACGGGCCCAGCCGCTCCGCGGCATATGGGATCCTCCCGGACCGGGGCACGAACCCGTATCCCCTGCATCGGCAGGCGGACTCCCAACCACTGCGCCACCAGGGAAGCCCTAAAAGATATTTTAAAATGTTTATTTAAAAATACATTTCTGGGCTTTGCTGTTGGCACAGTGGTTAAGAATCCGCCTGCCAATGCAGGGGCATGGGTTCAAGCCCTGGTCCGGGAAGATCCCACATGCCACAGAGCAAGTAAGCCCGTGTGCCACAACTACTGAGCCTGCGCTCTAGAGCCAGTGAGCCACAGCTACTGAGCCCGTGTGCCAGAACTACTGAAGCCTGCACCCCTAGAGCCCATGCTCCACAACAAGAGAAGCGACTAAAATGAGAAGCCCGTGCACCACAACGAAGACCCAACACAGCCAAAAATAAATAAATAAATACACAAATAAATAAATAAATAAATAATACATTTCTTATCAACATATACTATATACAGAAAAGTGAGCAAATAATAAGTGCTTGACGAATTTTAAAAGGCAGCACACCCTTAAAACTCCAGCCAAGTTAAGAACTAGAAGATTACCACCACCCCAGCGGTCCCTGTTATGCCCCCTTCCAGCTACCATACTCACTCTCTACCCCAAAGATAACCACTATTCAGATTTCAAATACCATAGATTCATTTTGCCTACTTTTGAACTTTACATAAATGGAATCATACAGTATGTGCTCATACGTGTCTGGTTTCTTTTACTCTACCTAAGAGTCACCAGTTGTTCTACGGTATTCTATTGCATGCAGGAATATATCACTACTTATTTATCCATTCTCTTGTTGAGGGACTTTTGTATTGCTTCCAGTTTGCGGGCTATTATGAATAAGGCAGCTAGGTACATTTTTGTATATGCCTTTTGTACATGAGTGTGTACATTTCTGATGTGTAGATATTTAGGGATGGTCCCTGGGTCATAGGGTATGTGTAGAGTTAGTTTGAGTATAAATCATTTTATTTTGCTAAAATCTTGAAAGCCACTTGAAGTGATTTAAGAGTAAACATTCCTAAATGCAGAAATTTCCTAAATATAAACACACGTTCATTCTTCTTCAGAATTGACCTGAGCAAACACTCTCATAGTCAGGACAATTGAATATCAGTCACAAAGTTACTGGAGTGTGATCGCTCACAAACATAACTTCTGAAGACACTGTCTGCTGTGGGTTTTGGCCCTTGGGAAATGAGACCAATGTGAACTTCCTGGCATTCCTGCAGGCTCCCGGGTGAGATCCGGAGGAGCATGGTTTGTATCTTGTGTTAGCTTTGATCTGGAAGAAAAGCATTAAGTTTGTTCAATGTCCTCCTGTGGTCTGAAAATCAATTTATTTTTCATGGATTTAAAAAGCCCTGGGTGGGAACTCCCTGGCCGTCCAGTGGTTAGGGCTCCACGCTTCCACTGCAGGGGGCACGGGTTCGATCCCTAGTCAGGGAACTAAGATCCCACATACTGCACGGGGAGGCCAAATAAATAAATAATAAATAAAAAAAATTAAAATAATAAAAATAAATAAAAAGTCCAAGGTAACTATTAGCGCACGATGCTGGGCTGAGTCTTTCGGTTTTTAGTGGGCACTCTGCTATTTTCTGGAGCTCCGTGCCTCCGTCTCCTAGGCTCTTGCCCATTACCAGGTCTTCTGGGGTGGCTGTAAGCTCATAGGAACTGGCCCCCATCATAGCCCACCCCTGACCTCCCACCTTGATACCTGAAGTCAAGCCAGCACCTGATTCAGCCCATGGCGCTGTCAGTGGGCTGTTTCCATGGCCCCGGTAAGTCCTAGAAATCCAGAGGATCTGCCCGCAGTGAACAAAACTTCCCAGCGAATATCCACATCAGTTTCACTTCCTGGTCTCTGGACTGGGTGTCCACTGGGTTTGGAGAAAACTTTCTATAGCACCCTCTGGCTTGCCGCCTGCCCTTGACGGGTTCACCAGAATTCCCGCACCTTGAGGTTTTCTACACCCTAATGGATTGGGCTGTAGGAATGTCTCAGTTTTGTTTTCGTTCAGCCTCTTTTTTTATTTGGATTCTGTCTGTTGTTGCTTCATCTTTCTGAGTCTCTGAGGTACTTTGTTAGTACACAGAGGAGTGGCCTCTTGAATAGTGTCCATTACGTCTTTGTGTTCAGATGGTGAGTGGTGACTACATTTTTTATTTCTTTTCTACCAGACCTTAGTGTCCCAAAGAGAGTGGCTGTGGCCCTTGCTTTCAGCATTAAGGGAAGTGATCCTATGCTCTTAACTATCTGCTTTTTTTTTTGTTTTAAAAATTGCCACAGGGCTTCCCTGGTGGCGCAGTGGTTGAGAGTCTGCCTGCCGATGCAGGGGACATGGGTTCGTGCCCCGGTCCGGGAAGATCCCACATCCCACATGCCACAGAGCGGCTGGGCCCGTGAGCCATGGCCGCTGAGCCTGCGCATCCAGAGCCTGTGCTCCACAGGGGGAGAGGCCACAACAGTGAGAGGCCCGCGTACCGCAAAAAAAAAAAAAAAAAAAAAAAAAAAAATTGCCACAATTTTTGACCTTCTCATTTGCCAGAAATTGTATTCTCCAAGCTCAGATGGGCTTCCTGAATTTGGTCACACTTTTCTTTTAAAATATTTATTTATTTATTGTTTATTTTGGGCTTGTGCTGGGTCTTTAGTTGTGGCATGCAGGATTTTCATTGTGTCATGTGGGATCTTTAGTTGCGGCATGCAGGCTTCTAGTTGCAGCATGCATGCGGGATCTAGTTCTCTGACCAGGGATTGAACCTGGACCCCCCGCATTGGGAGTGCAGAGTCTTACCCACTGGACCACCAGGGAAGTCCCTCGGTCACACTTTTCATGTTTTGATAAACTGTGGCCATGTTCTAAAATTCTACCAGGACATGTTTTGTGAAAAACTGACTTGTCAAATGGCAAATTTTCAATACACAGTGATATAGGACAACTAATCACCTACTTGCTTAGGTTTATGAAATGGAAAAAAATTATTTTGGATCCCATATTTTGGGATAACTTAACATTTGAAAAGTATTATTTATTGCATAAGAGGCAATGCAATGAATACAGATTCACTCCACATTAGAAGGCTAGTTCAGCAACACAAAAAGAAAGGGTTTTATCAACCCAAGCAACCAGCCCTTCTCAGTTTTGTTTGGAATGACCTAAATGTGGATGACTCAGACAGCTTTTTTTTTTTTAAAACCAATTTTCATCAATCCATTCATTTTTTTAAAAGCAGCTTTACTGAGATAGAATTCACATACCCTAAATTCACTGATTTAAAATGTATAATTCAGTGGTTTTTAGTATATTCACAGATAAGTGCAACCAGCACCACAATTTTTTTCTCTCTTTTTAAAAATTTATTTATTTATTTATTTATTTTTGGCTGCGTTGGGTCTTCATTGCTGTGTGCACTTTCTCTAGTTGCAGAGAGCGGGGCTACTCTTCGATGTGGCACACGGGCTTCTCATTGCGGTGGCTTCTATTGTTGTGGAGCACGGGCTCTAGGCTCGCGGGGTTCAGTAGCTGTGACTCGTGCGCTCTAGAGCGCAGGCTCAATAGCTGTGGCGTCGGGCTTAGCTGCTCCGCGGCATGTGGGATTTTCCCAGACCAGGCTCGAACCCGTGTCCCCTACCTTGGCAGGTGGATTCTTAACCACTGCACCACCAGGGAAGTCCCTCTCTCACTCTCTTTTATATATATAGGCTGCTGCTGCACAGCATGTGGGATCTTAGTTCCCCTGACGAACCTGCGCCCCCTGCAGTGGAAGCACGGAGTCTTAACCACTGGACCTCTAGGGAAGTCCCACCACAGTCAATTTTAGAACATTTCATCATCTCAAAAAGAAACGCCGTACTCTTTAGCTGTCAACCCCTTATTCCCCTACCCCAGCCCTAAGCAACCACAAATCTACTTTTGGTCTCTATAGATTTCCCTATTCTATACTTGCATATGAATGGAATTGTGTAACATGTGGACTTTTGTGACTGGCTTCTTTCACTCAGCATAATGTTTTGAAGATTCATCCAAGTTGTAGCATACATCACTACTTCATCCCTTTTTGTGGCTGAATAGTATTCCATTGTATGGATAGAGCACATTTAGTTTATCCATTTGTTTGTCCATGGATATTTGGGTTGTTTCTCTAGATAGCTGTTTTTTTTAATTGACTTATAAATGTTGTGTTAGTTTCAGATGTACAGCAAAGTGATTCAGTTATACATACATATATATGTATATATATATGTATATGTATATGTTCTCTTTCAGATTCTTTTCCATTATAGGTTATTACAAAATATTGAGTATAGTTCTCTGTGCTACACAGTAGGTCCTTGATGGTTATCTATTTTATATATTGCAGAGTGTATGCTGTTAATTCCAAACCCCTAATTTATTCCTTCCCCTCCCCTTTTTCTCTTTGGTAACCCATAAGTTTGTTTTCTATGTCTGTGGGTCTATTTCTGTTTTGTAAATAAGTTCATTTTTTTTTCTTTTTTTTTAGATTCCACATATAAGTGATATCACATGATATTTGTCTTTCTCTGGCTTATTTCACTTAGTATGATCATCTCTAGGTCCATCCATGCTGCTGCAAATGGCAGTACTTCATTCTTTTTTATGGTTGAGTAATATTCCATTGTATATATGTACCACATCTTCTTTATTCATTCATCTGTTGATGGACATTTAGGTTGCTTCCATGTCTTGGCTACTGTAAGTAGTACTGCCATGTATCTAGATAGCTTCTTAAAGTTCATCCTAGCCTTGTAATCTTGTTTTCCATAAACATGAGACAGTCCTTTCCAAAAGTGGCATAGATTCTATGAGAGAACTGTAAACTGGGTGTATGATTGTATGCTTATTTGGTTTTTGCCAGAGAAAAGCATTCTAGTCCCACATTGGATGCTCCATGTGTATCGCTTTTCTAATTACTGAATCCAAATAGAAGCAGATGGCATTTGTTCCCTTATTCACATGAATTGCTAAAACCACTACACTTTTTCCCTCTTCTATTTGCTCTTCGCTAGCTCTTTTAAATAAAAATAAAATAGGAGATGCAGGGAAGATTTCCTTAATCAAGCATGACAATGAGCACAATTATTTTCTACACACAGGGGAAGGACACAAAGCTTGCCCTAAGAGTTGTTTCATGTGTCAAGTTTTTTTTTAAATAGTTGATTACTTTTCACTGTCAAATATTATTCATGATATACATGCAACATAGTTTGCTTAACCTTTCACCCACCAAAGAACATTTAGGTTATTTCTACATTTTGGCTATTACAAATAGAACTGCTATAAACTATAATGTCTAGAGTTTTGTGTGAGGATAAGTTTCATTTTTGGGGGGACAAATGTCCAGAGGTGTGATAGCTCTGTGATAGTTGTCATATGGTAAGTGTAAGTTTAATATCTTTTCCACAGTGGTGGTCCATTTACATTACTACCAACAATACATGAAATACCCAGTTTCTCTGCATTCTTGTCAGCATTTGGTGTTATCACTATTTTTAATTTTAGCTCTTTTATTTAAGTGTATGCCTGTGTCAGTTATAGTAATTCCCCAAAGTACTTTTTTTTTTTTTTTTTTGTGGTACCCAGGCCTCTCACTTTCGCGGCCTCTCCCGTTGTGGAGCACAGGCTCCGGACGCACAGGCTCAGCGGCCATGGCTCAGGGGCCCAGCCGCTCCGCAGCATGTGGGATCTTCCCAGACCGGGGCACAAACCCGTGTCCCCTGCATCGGCAGGCAGACTCTCAACCACTGCGCCACCAGGGAAGGCCCCCCAAAGTACTTTTGAGTATGGTCTGACCTTCGCCAAGCACCTCAGTAAAGCTGTCACAATGGTCTTTTTTGTCTTTATTTCACACATTCAACACAATATTTAAAATGTGACAAGAAGTTAACGTGAACTACAGTAAAAGTAACGTGAAAAGTTTCAAAATGACTTCTAAATAGTCAAGGCCCCAGGAATCAGGGCTGTGCCTTCTCTTTATCACAATCTGCCCTGGTTGTTATTTGGAGGGCAATCCCTTCATAATCCAGGTCCGAAGAAAAGAAAACATTGTTTTGATTAGTCAAAGAAGTACCTTGACTTAATTCTCTTTGTAGTGATATCCACACTCACAATAGTTTTTTGCTTTTGCAACTTCTCCAGAAAGGACCGAAGTTTAACTGCCATTTTGACATTAATGTGTGTAGAATTCCTTTTAATGCTCTCTTTCTTCCTATAACAGACACTTCTGGGGGGATAGTCCAGCTCACACTTACTTCCCTCTACTTTGGGGACCATCCCCCAGTTCACAAGAGAAGCCACCTAGGAACATGGCTGAGCCTAGAACACAAGCATTCAGGGCTGCGGGTGGACACATCTGGTGACGTGGACTGGGGGTTAGGGAAGGAGGATCTGCAGAGAGACACAAAATGAACCAGATGTGCTTGGAAGGAGAAAGATGAGCAGCTGAGTCCTGTTGCATGGCTAGTTCTTGCTTCCATTGCCTTCCTGAGAGCCAGCTGCATTCCTGTCCCAAGCGGCATGAGAAACCCTTGGGTCTTCAATAACGACGATAATACATAACTATAATTAGGTAACGCTTGTCGGACCCTGACCATGTGCCAGGCGATGTTCCAAGTGTTTTCACTCATTTCATTCTCACAAGGGCCCTGTGATGTAGCGATCATTACTATCCCCTTTTAACAGCTCCGTCAGCCGAGATGGAAGCAATTAACAACTTGTCCAACTCTCACAGGGGACGCTTGGGGGCCAGCATCCGAGTCCAGGGCTCTGCTGGTGGCGTGCAGGGGAGGTGGCCCTGCCAGGGGATGCTGAGGGACAAGCAGGACCCCGCAGCCGTGAATTAGCCGAGGGAGGTCCCTCAGGTGGAACAGAGCGTGTCCTCTCACCTCCAGGTGAACCAGTGTCTCCCCAGGTAGGGCTGTAGCATCACTGTTCCTCCACCCTCCATCCTGACATCAGTGGGGAGGAAAGGGAAGATCCAGAGCCAGAGAGGGATGCCAGGCTACAGCTGCTACCATGTCAGGCCCAGGCAAGGGCTACTGGCAGGGGGAATGGGGCCATCCCTCGGAAATCTGGCCCCTTCCCCTGGCACCCCTGGGGGCAGGCCTCAGAAGGAGCCACAGCTGAGGCTCGCGCAGGTGTCCCGTTGCCCCAGGCAGCTCTGGGTGGTGACACTGGGCATTCTCTCTCCTCTGGGCTCTGAGTGTGGTTGATTCTACCCGAGCAGGCAGCTCATCACACCGGGCGGGGGTGGTTGGATATTGAGTGTTGGGCTGCCAGGGACGTCAGGGGGAGAAAAACAACTCAGTAACCTGATTAAAACCAACACAGACTGACACTTCCTACATTACACTGCTGTGTTTACAGTCCAGCTGTAGACCACAGACAGCCCACCCCGGGGACCCGTTCTGCCAGAGAAGAACACCCCGTCCCCTGCCCCATCCTTTGCTCTTCCGCACCCGCTCTCCTGGTCACGGTCCCCTTTCCCTCTGCTCCTGAGGACGCAGCCATTTTCTCTCTTTGTTGATCCATCCCCTTTCTGGTCTCTGAGGCATCGGATCAGCTCCACAGCCAGAATTGGTTGAGAAAGAAGTCTGTCTCCTTAGCAACCCACTGCTTTCTGTCCTGGACCCAGTTACACTTGGTGGAACCGCATGAAATGGCTGGTATTTGACTTACAAAAATGGCACTTTCACATAGGCCCACCTAAATAGGCCTTTTTTATGTGAAACATCTTACTGTTAATCGCAATAGGAAAATGAGCAGAAAGAGACATACATGAAAATATTGGACACATAACAGACTCCCTAGTGATGGTACAGGAGAGTTTTCCTGGCCGGGTCTGCCTTTCCCAGGCCCCTTTGTTATAATGAGCCTTAAGGATGTCTCCCAAGGTTTCCACCCACTCTGATTGGATGTTGGACCAGACAGCTCTGCTCAGATGGTAGCCAGGGCCAGGCCCAGCCTCGGAGAATTCCCAGTGCCTTCCCAGCCTGCGTCCTCACGGCTCCGCTTCCCCGCTTCTCTCTCCTGCCTGCTGCGCTTTTACGTCGTGGTCCTGTCTCAGCCCCTCCCGCTGCACCAGGAGGAAGAGTGCTTCCTGCCTGACCTTGCCGTCACCTCCCTCTGCTGTCCTGAGGCCCCTGGGTCCGGCCCCCTCCCCTTAGCCCATTCCTCTCTGTCCTGTGTGTTTTGCCCACAACATTTCTCCTGGCTGATAAGTCCAGAAGAAGTTCCGTTGCCTTATCTGCATTGTGGGTTTATATCTGAGCCTGCTTTCTCTTGAAGTCACACATCCCTGAACAGCAGAGGCCAACCTCTGGAAGCCCACCTAAGCTGGACTCTGCTGCCCCAGACCCCTTCCTGCCCCCAGCCCTTCAGATTCTTTCTCTGTTTCAGGCCTGAGTCTCTGCTGGCCTCTCTCTGGGACCCTGTGTCTAGGCTGCATGTCGCGGAAGTACCACTCACTAGCAGAGGGCTGATGACTGCCGGCCCATCCCACCTAAGTTGGACCCTCAGAGTCTGTCTGAGTGTCCCCTCGGGGAGCTCCCCACCCCTACCCAGGTCAGTGGACCTTGAACAGAATTTCCACCCTGGATCCTCAAAAGGAATCTCGTCAGAGATCAGAGGGGCCACCAGGCAGAGAGGTGAGGGCAGGCTAAGCCGAGTTGTTTTGGGATAAACCGTGGCTGCCGCATGGGCAAAGGCTGCTGCCGGGGCCTCTCTTGACCTCCACGGGCCTGGGCAGTGAGAGTACTCCCGAGTCACCCCTGGGCCCCTGCTGGTCCCCCATGATGATTGCAGACTTCACCACCTGCACCCAGCCCCTCGGCCAACAGTGACCAGCCTGCCAAACCACCCAGTGGACCCTTCTTTGCCACACACCCTCCTTTATTTATTTATTTTTTCGAGTTTTCATCTTTTTAAAAAAATATTTATTTATTTGCCTGTGTTGAGTCTTAGTTGTGGCATGCAGGATCTTTCGCTGCAGCACTTGGGCTCTTTGTTTTAGCACGCGGGCCTTCTCTCTAGTTGTGGTGTGCAGGCTCAATAGTTGCCCCGTGGCATGTGGGATCTTAGTTCCCCGACCAGAGATCAAACCTGTGTCCCCTGCATTGGAAGGCAGATTCTCAACCACTGGACCACCAGGGAAGTCCCACACCCTCCTTTATTATTAGTGACTGGTCGTTGGTTCAACCACTCAAGTCATTCAATAAAAACGGATTGAACACCTATTTTGTACCAGGTACCATTCTACACCTTAGAGACGTGGTGAAAAGACAGATGAGGTCCTTTCCCCCCTTTGAGCTCACAGTTTAGTGGGGACAAACCAGTGATTCTCTCAGTGGGGTCTGTGGACACAAGGCTGGGCCACAACCTGCGTGTTACTAGGCTCAGACAAGGTAGCACTGAAGTTGACAGAAGTTTTTAGAAATTTCTCTAGCGCTTTGACTGAGTAATTTTGTGTTTGTTGACTCTAGTTTACAAAAAAAAAAAAAACCCAAAAAACAAAAGGAGTCTCCTTGTTTATCTTTTTTTCCATTTTGTTTTCTTAGAAAAATTCATCCTACAGTCCAGAAACTTGGAGAAGCATTGCTCTAAACTATAAATTGCAATTCATGCCATGAAGAACATGAAGGAGAATAATGGGGAAAACTTGTCTAAGGAGGGTAGTGTTTGATGGGACCTGAAGGGTGAGGAGGAACCATCCTGGCACGGAGCTGGGGAAGGACCTTTCCGGGCAAGGGAACAGTCTGTGCAAAGGCCCTGAGGTGAGCAAGAATCAGGAGGTTTGAAACAGTAGGACCTTGTTGTTTACCCATTCTATATATGAGTTTGCATCCGCTAACCCCAAATTCCCACTCCATCCCTCCCCTCCCCCCTCCCCCTTGGCAACCACAAGTCTGTTCTCTCTTCATAGAAGTTTGCTTATTTTTTTTGAAGTTTGCTTATTAAATAAGTCTAATTAAGTTCCTGTCATCTATCCAAGCCACACTTTGTAATTTCTTTGAATTTATTTCATTAATCTGAAAATGATCATGGGAGACCCATTATCACTTTATTAAATAAAGCTTAAAATGCACATTAAATAAATGAATAGGCTATCAATACATGAGGTTGACCAGTGGACAGTCACACTTTGCTGGTGGGAGTGTAAAATTGAGGCTACCTCCCCAGCTATTTGGCAATACATGGGGAATAAGAGCTTCTAAGAAACTTTATATCCCTTACCTTTTTATAAATATTTCTGAAGGATAGAATCAGAGATAAGGGCAAATATGTTTATACACAGATATTGGTTATAATAATATTTATAAAAATGAAAACTTAGAATCATCCTAAAAGTCAATAATAGGGAATTTGTAAAATAAATTATGGTGCCTCCATATGACACAATATTATGCAGTTGTTAAAAGCTCACAGTGTTATTTGAAAAATGAAGCAAAATTATATTTACAGCATGATCATCTTTTTGTTAAACACACACATACACATATCCTTAGAAGGGATTATACAGACTGTTAAGAGTAATTATTTTGGGGTGATGGATTATGGGTGATTTAATTTTTTTTGTTTTTTTCTGTAGTTTTAAAATTCTCTCCAATGCATGTGTATTGCTTTGAAAGTAAGTGATACTTATTAAAAACAACAATGAAAATATTTGACATCGGTCGTTAGACACCACTCCATATTCATTACTTACATAGATTAAAAATTCTATAATCATGAAATAACCTTAGCCAAAATCTTGAAGACTTTTAAGCAAGGGTATTTCTGACATAGTCTGTTGATCCATAGAATGTGTGGTTGATGGGCTCTTCTGTACCTTTCTATCATGTAAATTATTTGGCTCATAGCATTTTCATGATTAATCCAACATGAAAAATCTGATTTAGCCCAATGCACTAACTACCACTAATCTTATTGGTGACAAGAAACTCCTGATAAGAATGGGTCGGAGAGGTGAAAATGAGGGCAAGTTTGGGGATTTAACTTCACTGGGACCATTTTCTTTGAGGGATTGGATATCTGATCTGATTTCGGTTACTTCAGATCTTTGAACAAATCATTACACGGGGATGTTGGGGAAGGGAAGGAGTTAAGTCTGGAAGCAGTGCTTGATTTAGGATTTGTTTTGGAATCACTTAACTACTGGACTGTTGGCAACAATAAACAGTTTCTAAATACCTAGGGGAATGAAAGTGGATTGTCTTCCAGTAAGAAGGTGGCTGGCGAAACTTGGCTATTTCTCTATATTGATTGAGATGAATGTTTGAGAAAAAAAAACCCTCAAAGCAAAACAAGACATAAAAGTTACCTTTTAAGCTGGTCATGCATCTGTACCTGGTATGTGGCCCTCTCTGACTTCTAAGATGACCTATGAAAGATATTTATTTTGTAAAATAAAGTTCAAAAAGGCAAAGATATCATCGACGTAGACCAAACATTCAATAACTTCTGCAAATGGATTGTCAATAAGCATTGACATACATTCCTCATTTTGGCCAGGAAGGGGTGGAGTTATTCTCAAGGTTAAGTAAAGGTCACCCCTCTCTGCCAACTGCCACTCAGTGGTGATGGAAAAGCAAAGGCTGGAGTTGGGTGCCTGGACATTTCCCTTAAGAAACAAATGGCCCCAGTCTGTTCACTCAGGTCATTTCTGTTAGTTTTCCCATAATTGTACGAAACGACAGATTCATCACTGATAGAATCTCTGTCCTGGGCTGACAGTTCTTTAATTTGTGTACCTGCATGGTCAGAGGCCATTATTTCTAATTGCCTTTTCATCCTTTCATCTATCTTTCACACACATTAAATTTAATCTTCACATTCAAGGATGACTGGGAATTTGGTCTGAAGTAGCTACCAGACTAGGTTCATAAACTTTAGTAACTTCAGAAAAAAAAATCTTAAAAGGCTCATCAAAGTTTGAAACAATGGCTTTCTAATAATTTAAGGTTGTTACAAGATCTCCACATTGATCATTCTAAATATTTAGGTCTTAAATGACTTGACTCCTTAAAATATGAAAAGAAGTTTGCATCTCTCTCATTGCACCTTCAAAACAATTTAATATAAACACTTTTGATGATTCCAGACAGGAGCCTTTGAGCTTTTTCCTTTCATTTAATGACTCTATACTCCTCTGTGGTAGGAACTGGGGACCCAAGATGAATCAGACAAGTCCCCGAGAAGAAAAATTAACACAACAAAGTATGTGTATGGAACAGTGTGTCTAGCACAGGGGACAGACATCCAGAGAGAGATGGAAGCAGATCTGGGGTGTGGCTGGGAGCAGCAGTAAGAACTGTGGACCAGGCTCTGTGAATTCTAGGGGTTTCCCCCACTCCAGCTGATTCAACCCTCAGGATTATCCTGAGGCAGTTCTGTCCATCTAACAGGTGAGAAAACTGAGGTTAAGGAAGTGAACTCTCCAAGGCCCCCCACACCAAGTAGGAGGTGAAGCCAGGACTTGAGAACTGGTGTCCAGATGGGCTCTGATCCAAAGCTCAAATTCTGGGACTTCCCTGGTGGCATAGCGGTTAAGAATCCGCCTGCCAATGCAGGGGACATGGGTTTGAGCCCTGGTCTGGGAAGATCCCACATGCCGCGGAGCAACTAAGCCTGTGCGCCACAACTACTGAGCCTGCGCTCTAGAGCCCACGAGCCACAACTACTGAAGCCCGTGCCTAGAGCCCATGCTCCGCAAGGAGAAGCCACCGCAATGAGAAGCCGCCTGCACGGCAGTGAAGGGTAGCCCCCGCTCACCACAACGAGAGAAACCCGTGTGCAGCAACGAAGACTTAACACACCAAAAATAAATAAATGAATGAATGAATTTAAAAAAATTTAAAAAAAACCACAAAACACAAAGCTCAAATTCTTAACCACGCAGGCTCTGTTCCCAAGGAGAGGAGCAAGGTCAGAAAGGTCCCCCCATGAGTGAGGTAGTCCAGCCAAGCAGGGGCAACAGGGGAGCAGGTGAGGGCCAGGGGCGAGGGAGCAGGCCAGGAGACAGCAGAATGATTAGTTATGTGTGAGCATGTTGGTCTCTCTCTGTGTCACAATAGGGATTTATTATCAAACACAGTCTGACTATGGCATTGGGTGCCCCCAGGATTGGGGTATTCAGCGGAGGACACAACCTTGCCGTGGAGGACACAGGGTTTTCTTCTTTGTGCTGTGTCATCCTTAGCCTGTTGGCTTTCATCCTCAGGCTTGAGGAAATACTGCTTTTTTATTGGTTTTTTGAGATACATTTAAGTCATACTTCAACATGTAATGATTGGAACAGGGTGAACAGCGGCCCCCAAATATATCAGGTCCTAATCCCTAGAATCTTTAAATGTCACCCATAAGGAAAAAGAGTCTTTGAAGATGCAATTAAGTTAAGGATCATGACATGGGGAGATGATTCTTGGTTATCCAGGTGGGCCCCAAATCCAATCACAAGTGTCCTTACAAGAGACAGGCCCAGGGAGATGTGATCGATGGAGAAGGGAAGGCCAAGTGTCTTAGTCTGTTCAGGCTGCTATGACAGGGTACCATAGACTGGGTGGCTTAAACAACATACATTTATTTCTCATCGATCTGGAGGCTGGGAAGTCCAAGATCAAAGCAATGGCACAGTTGGTGTCTGTTGAGATTTCTCTTCCTGATTTATAGCAGACATCTTGCTGCTTTCCTCACATGGTAGAAGGGTGAGAAAGCTCTCTGGGGTCTCTTTTATAAGGGCACTAATCCCATTCATGAGGGCTCCACTCCCATGACCTCATCATCTCCCCAAGGCCCTATCTCCTAATACTGTCACATTGAGGGTTATTTCAACATATGAATTTTGGGGGAAACAAATATTCATTCCATAACACCATGTGACCATTGATTCATAGATTGGAGTCACAAGCCCAGGAATGCTGGCAGCCAGTAGAACTGGACAAGGCAAGATTCAGATTCTCCTGTAGAGCTTCAGGAGGGAGCTCAGTCCTGCTGACACCTTGATTTTAGCCTAAGAGAACTGACTTCAGACCTTCAGAACTGTGAGAGAATACATTTCTGTTGATTTATGACACTAAGCTTGAGGTGATTTGTTATGGCAGCCACTATACAATGATGACAAGAATTGGTGGAGATGAAGCACAAGTCAGGGCAGTGATCAACATGAGGAAAAGCAAGAGATAGAATCATGATTATTATTATAAAAGGGCCTACTGTGTGCCAAGCATTTTTTTTTTTTTTTTTTGCGGTATGCGGGCCTCTCACTGTTGTGGCCTCTCCCGTTGCAGAGCACAGGCTCCCGAAGCGCAGGCCCAGCGGCCACGGTTCACAGGCCCAGCCACTCCGCGGCATATGGGATCCTCCCAGAACAGGGCACGAACCCATGTCCCCCGCATCGGCAGGCGGACCTTCAATCACTGCGCCACCAGGGAAGCCCCCAAGCATGGTTTTAAGTACATTATATACTTCGTGTTTCCCTAGAGCCTATAAAATTGGAGTTGTTTTATAGTCGCTGAAACTGAGGCTCAGAGAGGTCAAGTAACACACCCAAGGTCACTCTGGCTGGAAATAGTAGACCTGGGATTTGAACTCAGGGCTGATTGGTGCCAAAGCACATATTTTTTTAACTTTGCTTCTTGGAAGTTGGCCATTTGAATGTATATTTAGTCCCTGTTCGTATATAATGTTGAACTTTATTAGTATTCGAATTTACAAATTAAAACTGCATATTATTCCTTTATTTTCTGTATTAACAAAAGTGGGACAAGCAGTGATTTCTGAGCCATGTTCGGGCATCTTGCTGATTTTTGCTGCTATAGAGTCACCAAAGGAAAAATACGGTGTCTTTCCTTCCTAGCCCAGGAAGAACAGACCATCACAGGTGGAAGTCTCCTTTGGTGTGGGTGGCACGCACATGTGTGTCTGGGGAAGGTAGTGTGGAGGGAAGACGGAGGTTTTTGTGCAGATAGAAGAGATTTTGTAGCCTGGAGACCATCCCTAACCAGGCTTTTCGTTTCAAAGGCCCAGCGTCTCTCCACATGTGGTCCATGGTCTATTCCCATCAGACTCTCCAAGGATGCCTGTTAAACGTGCAGATTCCAAGGACTTCCAGTCTCACTAGAGCCGGGAACTGGCATTTTAGCAGCCTCTTAAGTTTTCTTGGCCCCTTCAAAGGTGAGAATAGACATCCACGCCCATTCAGGCAATGACCAGACTACCCCAGTAGGTAAAGATGACGTCTCTGTGTCTAGACCCTGAAGGGAAATGTATGGGCAGGTTCAGGTGTGGCTCTGATTTGAACAACCCAAAATAACAGTGGCTAAAACAAGATGGAAGGAAACCTCCGCACATCCAAGTCCAGGGGTAGGCCATCCAGGGTTAGTATGGTGTCAGAGTTAGAGCTCTTTCTGCCCTTTTGTTCTGCTGCTGTGTGGCTTCTATTCCTTGGGTCACTTCGCAGTCCAAGGGGACACCTCAATTTCCAGTCATTAATTCCACACGCTGGGCAGCGGGAATGAGGAGGGATGAAGAAGAGATGCTCCTCCTTTGAAAGGCAGTTGACGGAAGTTACACACCCTCCTTCCCCTTCCATCCAGGACACTGCCCAGAAAAAACCGAGGCCACACTGCCTTGCTGTGAGGGAGAAGGAGCTTTATTCTAGGTTACCATGTGGAAACCATTACAAAGGGTTGTAGAAACTCCTGCTGCAGGGTGGGTATCCAACCCCAGTGGTGATGCCTGGGTGTGTTGAGATGGGGCGAGGTGAGCTGTCCTGCAGCACCCAGGGTAGGGGCCTTGAATGGGGTGGCCAGCTGGGGCATGTGGGCACTGAGCACAAGCCACATGAGCCTGGGGTCTCCTGTGTGCGGCTAGGGAGAGGGTGGAACAACGGCCGGGATGGCAAATACCATGGACTAAAGGCCAGTATTTTCTCCCATTTTCTTGGCATGAACACCCGAGGGAGGGTGAGAAAGGCCCCCAACAGATGATTCTGAAACTCTTGTCAATAATGGAGAGTGGGAAATCAAAACACTTGAGTCAGATTTGGAAAAATGGAACACTGTGACATTTCGTATAGTCCAAATGTGAGGAACATCTCACACCCAGCTGTCTTAGTCAGGGTTCTCCAGAGAAACAGAACCAAGAGGATGCACATAGAAACATCAGAGGGGATTTATTATGGGAATTGGCTCCAATGATTACAGAGGCTGAGATGTGCCATAATCCACCATCCGTAAACTGGAGAACCAGGAAAGCAGGTGGTATGATTTAGTCTGAGTCCAAAGGCTTGAGAGCCAGGAGCTCTGATGTCCAAGGGCAGAAGTTGGATATTCCAGTTCAAGGAGAGAGAGAGAGAATTCGCCCTTCCTCTGCCCTTTTGTTCTATATGGGCCCTCAATGGATTGGATGATGCCTGCTCACACTGGGGAGGGCAGATCTTCTCAGTCTTCTGATCAAATGCTAATCTTTTCCAGAAACACCCTCATAGACACACCCAGAAATAATGTTTTACCATTTGTCTGGGCATCCCTTAGCCTGATCAAGTTGACGCAAAAAATTAACCATCACACCAGTATAAGGGTAGTACCCAATGTTAGTGAGTTACAGGGAATGTGTACATTGATAGAATCTTTTTGGAGATCAGTCTGGAATCATATGAAGTGTCTTAAAAATGTTCAAGCATACCAAGGGGGAAAGGGTGGGGTGGGATGAATTGGGAGATTGGGATTGACATATATACACTATTTTTTTAAACCAGTTTTTCTTGTTTTACTTATTTATTTATTTGGTTTGCTGGGTCTTAGTTGTGGCAGATGGGCTCCTTAGTTGTGGCTTGTGGGCTCCTTAGTTGTGGCATGCGAACTCTTCGTTGCGGCATGCATGTGGGATCTAGTTCCCTGACCAGGGATTGAACCCCAGGCCCCCTGCTTTGGGAGCTCGGTGTCTTAACCACTGCGCCACCAGGGAAATCCTGACATATATACACTATTGATACTATGTATAAAATAGATAACTAATGAGAACCTACTATATGGTGCAGGAAACTCTACTCAAAGCTCTGTGGTGACCTAAATGGGAAGGAAATCCAAAAAAGAGGGGATATATGTATAAGTATAGCTGATTCACTTTGCTGTACAGTAGAAACTAACACAACATTGTAAAGCAACTATACTCCAATAAAATTTTTTTTTAAAAGTTCAAGCCCTTTGACCCTGTAATAATTCCAATGTAAGGAACTTAGCCCAGGGACACAATTCCACAAAGACATTTGCTGTACTGATTATTTAAAATAGGGCCAAACAGGAGACAACCTAAGTGGCCAGTGCTGGGGAACCATGGTCTTTCTCCTCATTTCTATCTCAGTGGCTGAAACACTGAGATAGTGTCCTTCCTGGGGAAGTCCTGGGGAAGAGGTTTCTGCCATTCTCTCTACCCCTTACTCCTTACCCTCACGGGACGGGTGCAATTTAGCCCATGGGTGGAAATGGGCAAAGGTGACTGCTCTCGAGCTGTCTGCCCTCTGCCCGGACCTCCCAGGTTGCAGCCCAGCACACTCCCTCGTGCACGCAGCAGGTCCCGCCCAGCCTCCAGATCAGCAGGCCCAGCCCCGCTCATATCAGCTTTCGGGAAGAAAGACTGCTTTGAACTTCAGGTTTATCACGTGAGTATATAATGTACCTTAATTCCTGTCGGGTGCTTCTCCTTCACAGAAGGGAGGTGAGGGATGATTGTTATCTCCCGCATACCACCCTAGGAGCATCACTTGAGAACAGTGAGAACAGGGGGTGCTGGAAGCCGAAATGTCAGAGGGCGGGAGGGGCCCCTTGAAGCCCCGCAGCAGCTGATGCGGGCTCACAGCTGCCTCTGACGTGCGGGGGGCCGCGTGAACAGGCTTAGTAACACGAGCTGCGTGACTGATGTGTGAGTCCCCGTGAGGCTGGCGTCATCCAGCCCTGGCCACGTGACCCTCTGTGACTGTGACCTACACAAGCAGAGCGTGGATACTCCGGATTTGCAGAAGTAGCTGGAGGCAGGTAGTGAATTATTGGAAAGGGTTTTTCCTCTGTATCACGGGAAACAGATATGATAAATCTTGACCCACAAATGCCCTTGTTCAGGAATTACAACTGCATTTTCTATAATGCCATCATTTCTGACTCCATGGCTCCTTTGGTCCCTGAGGTTTCCGTCACATCTCTGGCACACTGAGACTTTTGTGGTTATGAGGCATGGCAGGGGAGAGGACATTTAGTCCTGGTCAGGAGTCCATACAGGTGACCCGAGACACCGGCTGTCCCTTTCTACATGGTCCCATTTGGTGGCTATCTCAAAGTTCTGTTCTTTGAAACATGAAATTTTGTTGCCTTTTGACTTAGACTATCCCGATTAGAAGAGGTGGGATAAGTAAATTTCTGCCCATTCCCAGGTAGTATTAATAGGGCCACAATTAACCCAATTAGGTTTTACACTGAGGGATCTGAGCATCTTGACAACTGCCCAGCCTGACCTGTAAGCTGGGAAGACAAATCAAGAACCGCTCCTTTTCTGCTGCCCTTTCCCCATGTTCCACGCAGCTGCATTGCAGTTACTGACTAGTAGGGGCCTGTACTGTTCAATATATCAGGTTCTGGGATAACTGCTGTAGCAGTTGATTTGGTTGGGTTTTCTAAGGCACAGGGCTGATAATATGATACTGTGTGTCCTACTGACTCTTTGAAAAAGTGCGATATACAAGACATTTTTTTTTTTTTTTTTTTTTTTTGCTGTACGCGGGCCTCTCACTGTTGTGGCCTCTCCCGTTGCGGAGCACAGGCTCCGGACGCGCAGGCTCAGCGGCCATGGCTTACGGGCCCAGCCGCTCCGCGGCATGTGGGATCTTCCCGGACTGGGACACAAACCCATGTCCCCTGCATCGGCAGGCAGACTCTCAACCACTGCACCACCAGGGAAGCCCTACAAGACATTTTTGATTGAATCCATTTGCTTAAGGAGTGACACCTGTTCTGATGGACGCCTAGGGAGCAGCTTCTTGAGAAAATCCAGGCACTTGATTGAGATCCTTCTGGCTAAAAGAGGGCAGGTCAAGAAATGAGGAAATTATACTCCAATAAAGATGTTGAAAAAAAAAAGAAAAAGAAATGAGGGAGCAGACTTCCCTGGTGGTGCAGTGGTTAAGAATCTGCCTGCCAATGCACGGGGCACAGGTTCGAGCCCTGGTCCTGGAAGACCCCACATGCCGCGGAGCAACTAAGCCCGTGTGCCACAGCTACTGAGCCTGCGCTCTAGAGCCCACGAGCCACAACTACTGAAGCCCGCGTGCCTAGAGCCCGTGCTCCGCAACAACAGAAGCCACCGCAATGAGAATCCCGTGCACCGCAAGGAAGAGTAGCCCCCGCTCACCGCAACTAGAGAAAGCCCATGTGCAACAACGAAGACCCAACACAGCCAGAAATAAAATATAAATAAATAAATTTAAAAAAGAAGTGAACAGAAAAGAAAAAAACAACTAGAAAAAAAGAAATGAGGGAGGGCAGGATTTTGGATTTGAATTCTGTTGGCTTTTCATAGATAGTTTCATACTTGGACTTTTAATTCTCACTGAGAATCTAATTACTGGAGGGGGTCTTGTTAAAATTGGAAGTTTTCTATCATTGACATTTTTTACTTGGAGTACTTTATGCTATTGGTTGGGCTCACTGCAAAACAGTGTCTTTCAAGTGTTTTTCTTAAATTATGAGATGCAGCAGGGAAGTGCATCAGACATCATGGCCCTATATCCGAAGCAACATTTTTACAAGATACAAACCTGTCAGCCGGGGTTCCCCTGAATGCAGAGCCTGTGACAAAGGCTTGAGCCTGTGACAAAGGCTTGTGTAGGCAGTTTATTTGGAAAGTGACACTAGGGAGGAGTGGGAAGCAAGGAAGCAAAACAAAGACAAGGAGCCAATAATGAGTTCACCACTGCCACGGTAACCACAGCTCAAGCTCGTAAGACCTGCCTGGAGCTCAGGAAAGGCAGCTCAGAACCAGTTCTTTGGGAGCTTAACGCCTGCCCATGGTGTCCTATGGTGTCAACTCCCCCTGCTTCCAGGGTGCACTGGCAGGTGGCACCTGTGTGGACCTGGTCAAAGCAGCATCAGTGGCTGGAATAAGAGGTGGGACAGAGAGGATGTGAAGTGACCACGAAAGGTGTTCAATCAAGATATGTACCAAGTGCAATGTGCTCTGCTATAATGTATTCTACTCTAGTACACACACATACACTCTAGTTGAGGCCCACTAACCAGTGGTCCTCAAAGTGTAGTCTTTTCAGGGGGTCTCTGAGGTCAAAACCATCTTCATAATAATAATAAGGTGCTATTTGTCTTCTTCACACTCACCCTCTTGTGAGTATGCAGTGGAGTTTTCCAGAGGCTTTGTGGTATGTGGTACCAGAACAGAATGCAGACGCAGATATGAGAACCCAGCTGTCTTCCTTTAAGCCAGACGTTAAACAGATTTGCAAAAATGTTAAACAATTCTACTTGTCTCACTAAATTTGTTCTGGAAAATATAGTTATTTTTCATAAAATGTTACTTAAATATAAATGTAACAGGTTTATTATTTATAAACAAATATTTCTAAAATTTCTACTTTAATTTCTAAATATAATCCACATACACAGAAACTCTTTGGGTCTCTCATTCTTTATGAGTATAAAGCGGTCCTGAGATTTATAAAAAGGTGAGAATCACTGCACTAAATTGATCATGACCTTCAAAGGAGTTGCAGCTCCCAGTTTGGTGGGAAGAGGACAGCTCTATGAACTGCCACTTTCTCTTCCAAAGTGAATGGCCATTGCCCTGGTTGACCACAGGCTCAGTTAAGTCCAATCAATGAAGGCAGAAGTTCTGACCCTGGCTGCCTGTTGTAAGTGTCTGGGTGACATTGAAAATTACCCCGGCTTGGGCCCTGCTCCAGACCAATGAATCAAAATTTCTGGGGATGGGGCATAGTACTGTTCTTTACCTCATTATTGATGTATAACTTACATTAGGAGCACAAATCTTAGTGATAATAACTATTTTCTAAACATACGTTATTCCCAGGTAACTACCACCCAGATCAAGACGTAAGGCATTTCCAAATCACCAGCAGGTTCTCTCGTGCAGCCTCCTGGTTAATAACACTATTCTAATATATATCACCAGAGGTTTAAAAACTATTGTCCTGATTTTGAACTTCATATAAATGGCATCATACAGTATATATATATATATATGTGTATATGTGTGTATATATATATATATATATATATATATATATTCATGTCTGGCTTTTTATGCCCAACATTGTGAAATTCACTCACGTTGCTAGGTAGAGCAGTAATTTCATTCTTGTTTGCATGGCTGTGTCGTTTTCCATTGTATAAACAGGACACAATTTATTTACCATTCTACCCTTGATAGAGTTGGCTGGTCCCCTCAAACTGCTCTTCAGTGTGGTGACGTGCCCTTACCCTAGATTAATACAGGAACTGGGACTCATTAGGGAACAGAAACAGCAGATTCACGTTATCCATCTCACGCTTCCTGGGCAGGGATATGGTTATTGAAATGGAAGTCCTGGTTTTCCCAACTATTTAAAATTATTAGTTTCTTTTTTTCTTTCTTTCCTTTTTTATTTTTAAATACAGAAAATATAGTTAAATTTGCACAAATTAAAATGTGTGGCTCCAAACCTGGGTAGAGATTTAAGTTATCAAAAGATAGGTGGCATTGAGTGCTAGATGCATTTAGATTTGGTCCCCCTGACCAGCTGTGAGTATACTCTTGCTAAGTTAGGGGTGGCTTGTTTCTTTTAAACATTTCTATCTAAGCTTCTTAATCTTACACGAGACATACCCAGATATTAATACGGCAGCGTTGCTCAAACTATCCATAGTTAGTTACCAAATCCTCCAACCCCCTCAACTGCACTTCCCCAAATCTGTCTGAGTCAGCAAAAGGTGCCATCATCTACTCAGTTCAGTAATTCAAATAAACCTAGGAATGACTCTTGATCACAACTCCTCTCAGTAGCCTGCCTACCCTGTACAATCAGGTCCGTCTACCCAGTCAGCTGTGCCTCCAACAAATGCTGCAAAGCCACGCGCTCCTCCGCAGCTCCACAGCTACCACTCGGCTCTACGCGGCAAGCATTTTCTGCCTGGTCTGAAGCAATCGCCTCCTGACCGGTCTCCCTACTTCCACACTCTTCCCTGTCCCCCCTCAATTCCCCCACCCGAACCTACCCTCCACCCACCGCCCAGTGGCTTTTTTTTATTTTTTTTGGCCGCACCCAGCGGCTTGTGGGATCTTAATTCCCCAACCAGGGAGGGAACCTGCAGTGAAAGTGCAGAGTCTTAACCACTGGACTGCCAGGGAACTCCCCCCCCCGTGGCTTTTAAAAAACACAGATCAGGCCGTGACACACTTTTCCTCAAAGCCTCCTAACGGCTCAGTATGTGAAGTGCCTCAAACCCATCACACTGACAGGTGAACCCAGACTTCTTACACTGGTCCTCACAGCCCTCACACCCTCCCGCAGCAAGCGCTAGGCCCCCTGCTGGCCTCCTGGTCTTAGGACATGCCGCGCTCCCTCCCTCCTTCCCACCCAAGGTCTCTGTCCTGCCTGCTCGGTACTAGAAGCGCCCTGCTGACCCTCTAATCTTTTTTTTTTTTTTTTTTTTTTTTTTTACATCTTTATTGGAGTATAATTGCTTCACAATGGTGTGTTAGTTTCTGCTTTATAACAAAGTGAATCAGTTATACATATACATATGTTCCCATATCCCCTCCCTCTTGCGTCTCCCTCCCTCCTACCCTCCCTATCCCACCCCCCTAGGTGGTCACAAAGCACCGAGCTCATCTCCCTGTGCTATGCTTCCCACTATCCATCGATTTTACATTTGCTAGTGTATATATGTCCATGCCACTCTCTCACTTTGTCACAGCTTACCCTTCCCCCTCCCCATATCCTCAAGTCCATTCTCTAGTAGGTCTGTGTCTTTATTCCTGTCTTACCCCTAGGTTCTTCATGACATATTTTTTCTTAAATTCCATATATATGTGTCAGCATATGGCATTTGTCTTTCTCTTTCTGACCTACTTCACTCTGTATGACAGACTCTAGGTCCATCCACATGTGACGGCTCCTGTTTTTGCTAATCAAACCTCAACCCCAACTGCCTCCTCACAGCAGCTTTCATCGACTGGCCCATCTAAAGCAGTCGTCCCTGAGACACGAATCTGATGGCAGAGACACATATTAAATGTGCAATGTGCAGAGACACAAATTAAATTTAGGTTCTCCTAAACCTAAGAGTTTGAATTCTGGGCTTCTAAGAACAGTGGGAAGGACACAATTGCCCTTTGAAAATTACAACATGAAAGCCTCTCTGGAGGGACACTTGCCATACGGTAATGCAGTATTTTATTTACTCTGTCCATTAGTAACTACTATTTGATAACATTTATAATATTAATAGAACTTAATCTGAGAGAAGTTCAACTTACATTTTTCTTTCCTTTTTTTTTTAACATTTCAATACTGGATATTAATCAGAAAGACAGTCAAAATTACTATGGTCGAAATTCTTCCATCAAAAATTTGTAATAAATGTTTGGTATTAGTCTATGTACAATTCAGTTTTTGGTGTAAAGTTCTTTGGCTGCAAGAAAAAACATTTGGTTTACTTCACTAATAGGAATATCTCTTAATGCTGGGATGGCCTCTTCTTGGTATTTCTTCGGCTGTTGGTTTTTGGCATAGTTATCTGTAAGAAGAGGACAAGAGGCTCTGTTTACTCAAGCAATTTCTTCAACAATCTCTGTGGTCTGTGGAGACCCACCACATAGTTTACTAGGCTAATGTTTGGATAATGACAAATACCATGTTTAACATAATTAAAAGGCCCTTTAAATTCTCTCTTTAGAAGAAATGTCCCAATTAGAATAAAAATCAGCCAAGTACTTTTGGCAACCTCTAACTTGGGTAAGAAATTAATATTTCAGGGACTTCACTGGTGGCGCTGTGGTAAGAATCCGCTTGTCAAAGCAGGGGACACGGGTTTGAGCCCTGGTCCGGGAAGATCCCACATGCCGCGGAGCAACTAAGCCCACGCACCACAACTACTGAGCCCACATGCTCTAGGGCCTGCGTGCCGCAACTACTGAGCCCGTGTGTTGCAACTACTGAAGCCCGCAAGCCTAGAGCCCGTGCTCCGCAACGAGAGAAGCCACTGCAATGAGAAGCCTGTGCATTGCAACAAAGAGTAGCCCCCGCTCGCCAGAACTAGAGAAAGCCCACATGCAGCAACAAAGACCCAATGCAGCCAAAAATAAATTAAAAAAAATATATTTCATTCAACTGTACAATGATGATTCAAGCCCCATTTGTACATTTCTCATAGGAACAGAATTATATCAACACCCCAATCATTTGGTACAATCATTCATGCAAACTTAACAATTTCCCCTCTTTGTACAAATTGTCTATTTGCTGTAATTCCAGCCAAGTATGCAGGGAACACAGTAGGTTATCAGAAAAGCAATATCTAAAAGTTAAAAAAATCATACCAGAACTTAAAGAATACTTTGCTTCCTAGAATACAAGCAAGTTCAGGAATCTAATTTTTTTTTTTTTTTTTTTTTTTAATTTTCGCTATGCCATGCGGCTTGTGGGATCTCAGTTCCCCAACCAGGAGACTGAACCCAGACCATGGCAGTGAAAGCCGGGAATCCTAACCATCAGGCCGCCAGGGAACTCCTAGGAATCTACTTTAATCTTTAGATATGAAATAAAAGAACTTAACAACAACTACAAAAAACATGCTGTGGCTCTTCTATCCACTTAATTGCAGTCAGGTTTACACAGTGATCCTGAGGATACACACCCCCAAATTCCTCCTCCCAGACAAGGTCTGTACGGACCTCTCTGTCATCCCTTGATCAACACAGCTTGTTTAGGATAAAAGAAGTTTCTCTCAGGCAAAGTTGCCAAGGAACATATTACATACTTGTGGTTTTTATGGGAAAATATACCTGTTAACTAGTGTAATAAACAGCATATTCATGACAGCTTATTTGTGCCATGTGAACATTTCCTCTGGTATAATTGTATTTATTTCTCCCAGTTTTTTTACTATGCTGATATGTGTCAATTACTGCAGCCTGTTCTTTGTTGCTTTTCTTTTTTAAAAATATTTATTTATTTATTTATTTCGCTGTGCTGGGTCTTAGTTGCAGCACGTGGGATCTTTTTAGTTGTGGCATGTGGGCTCCTTTAGTGGCAGCATGCAGGCTCTTAGTTGTGGCATGCGGGATCTAGTTCCCTGACTAAGGATTGAACCTGGGCCCCCTGCACTGGGAGCGCAGAGCCTTTTTTTTTTTTTTTTTTTAATTATCTAGGTTTATTTTTTATTATTATTATTTTTGGGGCTGTGTTGGGTCTTCATTGCTGCGTGCGGGTTTTCTCTAGCTGTGGTGAGCAGGGGCTACTCTTCGTTGTGGTGCACGGGCTTCTCATTGCGGTGGCTTCTCTTGTTGTGGAGCACGGGCTCTAGGTGCACGGGCTTCAGTAGTTGCAGCATGTGGGCTCAGTACTTGCAGCACATGGGCCCCAGAGCACGTGGGCTTCAGTGGTTGCTACACGTGGGGTCAGTAGTTGTGGCCCTTGGGCTCTAGAGTGCAGGCTCAGTAGCTGTGGCGCACGGGCTTAGTTGCTTCATGGCATGGGGGATCTTCCCGGACCAGGGATCGAACCTGTGTCCTCTGCATTGGCAGGAGGATTCTTAACCACTGCACCACCGGGGAAGTCCCGGGAGCGCGGAGTCTTAACTACGGGACCACCAGGGAAGTCCCTGCTTTTCTTGACAAAAGCGTTAACATCCGACTCCTCCATCCCCCGGCACTTTCCTTTGATATAACTTTACCTGTGATCGTATGAATGGAGTTGAGTGGAGAGGTACTCATCATGTTCATCCCGAATAAGAGCACGTAACCAATCACTACCGTAACGAGGAGGTACACAGGCAGTGCAACTGCCCAGTATCTGCAGAAAAGAATATTAAAGTAGGTAACAGACTTCCTAAAAAGTGGCAGTTCTCTAGAGTTCATCACCAAGTTAATACACTTTTAAACTTAATTTTAGCTTTGACTGAAATAATACGTGTACCTAAAAGGCAGTCCAGTAGTTCTACTGGCCTACAGTGAAGCTGCTATCCTGTACCCCTGTGTGGGCCCTGGAGTCTTACTTCCCAGCAGGGAACACTCTCAGCACCTAAGCTGTTTCTTCCGGTGTTTACCTCCACCTTCCTACACAACATACCCCTATGATTATTTCTTGATTTTTTAAACTTCAGGCATTTTCTGGGAACATGCTAATATGGAGATAAAGATGTATATATAAATAATGTTTGCCACTGAGCACCGTATTATTATTATATGTCTTCTTGTACAATTTTTTGTTTTTCCTGGAAATTAACGACTACTTTTTGTCTGTTTGCTTGGTTTCCCATGTACCTATCGATCCTCAATCCTCAAATTCTCTGATAGACTCTAGTATATGCCTCCTAATACACTTAAACACATCAAACGCTCGACCTCACGTTTTATTGGGTGCGTTATTTAATAATTTCTTCCCTACTGTTTTCTCTTTCCGGAACTTCTAAGAGATTTTTTGCTGTTACACTTTCCTCATCTTTTCTCTAGTTTCTATTTTGCTATACTCTGTCCTACTTTCTGGAGATTACTTTTGGTGTTTCTTCTAAACCTTCAATTAAATGTTAATTTTGGCTACCATATTTATAATTTGCAAATGCAGTAATTCTCTGAACATTCCCTATTTTATAGCATCCTGTTCTTTCATAGTTATAATCGTTTTTTATCTCTGAGGATTTTATTTTAAAGTTTTCTTCTGCTCTTTGCATTATCTCCATTTTCTTCAAGTTTCTTTTCTTTTTTTTTTTGCTTTTTTCTCTTGTATTTCATTTTAGAGGCTTTCTTTTAATGTCTGATAAGTTGCCCATTCATATTTAAAGATGAAGTACTGGGAAGGCAGGGAGGCGGCCGGGGAGACATAAAAAAAATAAATAAAGATGAACACTAACAAGCTAATTGGAAGCTCTGTGCATATGTGGGCTGGGCCGGCCAGCTGGAGACCCACACTATGGGAGACCTGGCCATTCCACTGGAGGACCTCTAATTATCAGAAATTAGAGACCCTTTCTCTTGAGCTGGTCAACCTCTTCAGGGAGGACCCTCCTATCTTGCTGGGAGGAGGTGGGTGGTATAAGCCTGCCAACCACAAGCCTGAGAGCCTAGAGAGGAACGGTGCTTGGGAGGAATCTCACTATTCAGCAATGCAGATTTTCACTGATCCCTGTTTTCAATGACGTTCCTAGTTAGACCTAGTGTCCCCCAGACTAGAGACTCTCATTCAGCCTTTCCAGAGCATAAAACTCCTGTCTTCTGCAGGGGAGGGTTGGTCTCCCAGCTTTAAGGGCTGAGGAGGGGGATTTGAGGGTCAAATGTTCTTTAAACACTGTTTTCAGCCCAACCCAGAAATACCATGTTAAAGAGGTACCCGCACCTCCAATGTCTGGGCCTGTGTTGTGGGCACAGAGGCTCTAGCTGGCTTCCCTGCTTTAGCAATGTGGGAAAGTGGAAATTCAGTTAGTTACTTCTCACCTATCTGCAATCCACTTCCCAAGATTTTATTGATACACCTCCACTATCCTGTTATTTGCTCCTGTGGGTTTATAGCTTAACAATTATTTTTTTCTATGGGCTTATTTTAACAAGATTTTGGGAGGAAGGAGAGATAAAGATGTGCATTTAGCCCACCATCTTTAAGTAGAAGCGTACCAATAATCGTCTTTAAAAAGCTTTAAATTTCTATATGGCTATTTATGGATCTTAAAAGAATAAATACAAGATTTGCATAAGTCTTAAGAAAAAACCTGATCCTTCAAAACAGCACTGATATACTCTTACTTTATTTAAGAAATACATTGAACTTACTTTTGAGGCCAATAGGTTAAGCCTAAGGAGTTTAGCCAAGATTCAGGAATAAAAGCCCACACAAGATATAGTACTGTGGAAGAGGGAAAAAAAAAAAAGGAAAAAAGGTCAGTAAGGCATGCATCCAATCTATCAAGGTTCAGATAAAACAACTAGAGAGAAGCTGGCCCGCTGCAACAAAAGAGACCACGTGCCATAACTAAGACCCGACACAGCCAAAAATAAATGAAAAAAAAAAACCAAACCATAGAATTTACCATCTTAACCATTTTAAGTGTAATGTTCAGCAGTGTCAAGTATTATTTGTATTGCTGTGAAACAGGTTTCTAGAACTATTTCATCCTGTGAATCTGAAACTCTATACCCATTAAACAACTCCTCTTAGTTATTTTAAAAAACATGTCTTAACTTCCACTACTCACACTGTATTTTAAGCAATTTAAGGGCGGAAATCATGCCTTAGTAATTGTTGTAATCCTTATAGCACCTAGCAATTTGCTTTATACGTAGTAGGTGTTCAACACTTCATCCCCACAGGGTTGAAATAACTACAGACATTTAGGGGCATAAAGGTGAATTTATCTACCCTTGTTCTGATCCACAACAAGCCTTATCTCCTAGAGCACGATCTTATTTCCCTCAATCCAGGTCTCTGTGGCACCCTTTACTGTTGTCCCTCTATTATAACAACAGCCAACCTCTGAGCACTCACTGTGGCTAAGCACACTTCCGAGCACTTTACATGCATTATTTCATTTAATCCTCAAAACAATCCTAGTAGGTATTAAGCCTTTTTTTTTTTTTTTTTTTTTTTTGCGGTACGCGGGCCTTTCACTGCAGTGGCCTCTCCCATTGCGGAGCACAGGCTCCGGACGCGCAGGCCCAGTGGCCATGGCTCAGGGGCCCAGCCGCTCCGTGGCATGTGGGATCTTCCCAGACCGGGGCACGAACCCATGTCCCCTGCATCGGCAGGCGGACTCTCAACCACTGCGCCACCAGGGAAGCCCGGTATTAAGCCATTTTTACAGATGAGGAACTGGAGTCTTAGACATGTTACATCATCTGTCCAAGGTAAGTGGCAGAGAGAAATTTCAAGCCTGTCTCAGTGATGATGAAGGATCAACATTTTTCTCAACAAATATGTATTACGGAATTCTCTATGTCAGGAGTGTGCGATACAATGGTGAACCCGAAAGAGATGGCCTCTGCCCTCTCTGAGCTTAAAATTGAGCAAGGAATAGAGAGGAATAAATGGGTATTTTCAATACACTCTGATAAGTGCTAACGAGCGAGTAACAAAAGAGGATATCGGAACACATAAGGCGGCCCTCAGCCCACAGCGGTGGTGATGTGAATGGTTAGGAAAGATTTCCTGGAGGAAGTCATTAAATTGGGGCCTAAAGGATGAATAGGGGGTTAGCCAGATGAAAATGCTGGGCTTGCAGATGAGAGGAAGGAAGGAAATATGAGAAAACGGTGTTCCCAGCAACCACCACAGAGAGAGCGCTGGGGACCTGAAGAGAGAGCTGGTGTGGTAGACGGCAGAGGGAAAAGCTGGCAAGGAGCTGGCTTGGAGCTTGAGTTTTCAAGATTAATGAAATACAAACAGCACTTCCCTGGTGGTGCAGTGGTTAAGAATCCGCCTGCCAATGTGGGGGACACGGGTTCGAGCCCTGGTCCGGGAAGGTCCCACACGCTGCGGAGCAACTAAGCCCCTGCACCACAAGCCTGCACTCTAGAGCCCGCGAGCCACAACTACTGAGCCCGTATGTCACAACTACTGGAGCCCACATGCCTAGGGCCCATGCTCGGCAACAAGAGAAGCCACCGCAGTGAGAAGCCTGCGCACCGAAGAGTAGCCCCCGCTGGCCGCAACTAGAGAAAGCCCACGTGCAGCAACAAAGGCCCAATGCAGCCAAAAATAAACAAACAAACAAATAAATAAATAAATTTATTTTAAAAAAGAAATACAAACAGTGGGGAAACAAATGCAAATTCATAAATGGAAATGATTTGCTCAGTTTAATTAAGTAAATGAATATTTACTGCACATCTGCCATATGCCAGGCACTATGAGAAGGTCGAGGCTATAAAGATAAATGAGACATGGTCTCTATTCTCACAAAGTCGTGTGGGAGAGAGAAACGAGTCAAATGTAGTGGCAGGAACTTCCCAGGCACTGTCTTACTGGACCCTCCCCAGAACCCTCCGAGGTGTGTGCTGGTAGTCCTTACTCACAGGTGAAAAAAATTGAGGCTCACGGAATGTAAATAACTTGCTCAAGGTCTCACAGCTAAACGTTACAGAGCTGGAATGAGAACCTGAGCAATGTCTTCACACCGGGCTTACAGGCAGCAGCCAGAGCACTGGAAACGACATGAAGCGGAGGCGACGTATTTGGGGGAACCCCAGGCAGCGTGGAGTGGCTCGGGCATAAAGTACGAGGCTCTGAGCAGGGAGAAACCAGCCGGATAAGTGAACAGGTCCCAGATCATGGAAGACCTTGGGCGAGGAACATGGACTTTATGCTCTGGGCAAGGGGAACAACTGGATATTCTGTTGGTAACTTTACAGTTACAGCAGACTACCAAGAGAAATAACCATCCAGGCTCCAACCAGAGGTTTTAATCAGGGGAGTTCACGTCTGGATCTCAAGTGCGTCACTGTGACGGCTGCATGTAGGATGAATCTGTGGAAGAAGTGAGACCCCGGCAGGCTCAGTGGCAGCAGTGGATGAATGAGTTGGGGGAGAAGGAAAAGCACAAGTGAAGACGACTCCCAGGCTTTCAGAGTGGGATCTAGTCATCCCAACCCCGAAGAGATACTGGAGCAGTCACTCTCCACACAGCGTCGAGAGATTTTCCAAAAACACAAATCTGACCCTAACACTTGCCAGTTCAAATCCTTCCATGCCCTTAGAATAAAATCCTAGGGCTTGCAAGAACTTGAACGACCTGGCTCGGCCCGCCTCTCCAATGTCCAGCCCTCATGCACTACGCTCCGGCTCTGGACAGTGTCTCATTTCTGTGCTTCAAACAACCTTGCGGACGCAGGGTCACTGCATTTACAGCGAGTGCTGTCTGCCTGGAACGATCTTCCTTTGGCTCTTCCAATGCAGATGGTTCCTTAGCCTGCTTTATGTCTTAGCTCAAATGTCACCTTAAGAGAGGTTTTCCCCAATCACTTGCTCTCCCAGCTGTGTCCCACCTACCACACCTTCATTACTCCCTGTCATTTCCCTTTATTGCCCTCAAAGCTATTACCACAATCTATAACTACTGTGATGGATGGAATATTTGTGTTCCCCACCAAATTTATATTTGGAAACACTAATCCGCAATGTGATGGATTTGGAGATGGGGCCTTTGAAAGGCAGTTAGGTATAGATGAGGTCATGAGGGAGCGGTCTCCATCATGGGATGAGTGTCCTTTCTTTCTCTACTACGTGAGGATACGGCAAGGGGGTGGTTGTCTGCAAACCGTAGGAGGGCTCTTACCAAGAACCCAGCCATGCTGGCATCCTGATCTCGCATTTCCCTGTCTCCAGAGCTGTGAGAAATAAATGTCGATTGGTTAAGCTACCCAGTCTACAGTACTTTGTTATAGCAGCCTGAACAGATTAAGACAATTAGCTTTTCAAGTCAGTAAATATTTCAACGTACAGAGAGACTCATGTAACCCCTGTGTACCCACCGCCTAGTTTCATTATGACTGCTGGGTACTGGCCTCTGAGCTCCTCTATCCTGTTACTTTCTGCCTCACTGTCTCAGGTTTCAACCGTACTGACCTCCATCTGTTCCTTGAAACCACTGGCCTCCTCGGGCTTTTGCACTGGCTCTTCTCTGGGAGGCTCTTTCCCTGGACTGCCACATGGCTAACTCTCGCTTTTCGTGTCTGTGCTTACAACTCATCCCTCAGTGAGGCACCACCTGACTGCTGTATTTATGATGGCAAACTCCTCCCACTTCTTACCCTCCTTTCTGGCTTAATTTCTCCCCATGGCACACATTCTCATCTGACACTCTGCATGTTTAATTATTTAATTTGTCCACTGGCAATCTCCCCCCAGCAGAATGAAAACTGTGAAAGCAGGAAGGTGGGGGCTGTTTTGCTCCTCCCTTGCCTGTAACAGTGGCTGGCACGTGGTAAGTACGCAAGAAAAATGTGCAGAATTAATTTCTGGTCGTGGGTACTATTGGATTTAAGTCTTAAAGTCATTGCTTTTATTTATACACATAGTTTCTAACCCTTCAAATAACTCTATAGAACAGGGACTTACAAAAATGATGACGATAACAGCAGCAGCTAACACTGAATAAATACAGGTATCCCCACTTTACGAAAGCTCGCTTTAAGCCATTTTGCTTTTATGAAAGACCTACGCTAGTAACTGTCTTCGGTAACCAAAGGAAATCTGGAGAGGATTTTTGCTTTTACTTAAAAAGCGTTCAGTGTTTGTTTTGCAGGGAACCGTGATACAGGCGGTGCCCACCCAGAGCAGGGAGAGTGGCACATCTGGGCTCCTTTCCCAGAGCTACACTCAGCATCTCGGCATCAAACTGCTGTAGCTCTGAACTGTGTCGGTGAGCATCTTGATCTCAGCTGAGTACCTTTATCAAATTGAGTGCATTATCTCAATTTATCTTGTGCGTTGCTTAGCAAGATGTGCCCTAAGGTAATCGTTTCTTCGCTTTACGCCATTTCTGCTTACGAAAGGTTGCATAGGCATGGTCTCTATATTTGGATTGTGGGAGAAACCCGTACTTATTGTTCCTATGCATTCTTTTAAGTGCTTTGCATAAATTACGGCAAGTAATCTTCACAACGGACATAAGAGGCAGCATAGTGAAGTCAACCCTGCGTGCCTGGTTCAAATTCTAGCTTTTATCATTTACTGGCTGTGTGACCTTGAGCACATTACTTAAGCCCTGTGTGCCTCCGTATTCTCATCTGCAAAATGAGGACAGTAATGACAATATCTATCTCACAGGACTGTCCTATGCTTCATAAGCATTTGATGAACATCACCACCCTTTCACAGATGAAGAATCTCAAGAACCAAAGAAGTTAACTAAACGGTCCTCCACAAAGCTAATCTGTGGAGGAGTCAGGATTTGAACTCAAGTCATAACTTCTTCACTCCACAGACTCCCCTGGCCAACAGCTTGGTTGGCTATACTGATGCAGTTAGGGTTCAGAAGCATGACCACTCCATCTTTCTGGTTTCCACAAAATTCTAAAAAGTTGTGGGCACCCACTTTTCTCCCTAATTCTCAGATCCTTTTGGGGAGAGACATGGGGCCCACTGTGTGACTCTGGGAATATCGTGTCTCAGTGAACATCAGTTTCCTTATCTGTAAAATGGGACCTTATGGGGACTGATTGAGACCCAGAATGTAAAGTGCAGCTGACTTCTATAACCTGATTGCTGTCCCTCCCACAGGCTGCACCAGGGCCACAACAGATTACTCGTTTCCAAACCCCACAATGCCTTCCCACTTCTTCCTTCTTATTGGTGAAGACAAAGTCCCTGGGAGAAAGCGCACTCTGACTCCAAGGGTTTTGTGGGGTTTTTTGGCCACGCTGCTGCATGGCTCGTAGGATCTTAGTTCCCTGACCAGGGATGGAGCTCTGGCAGTGAGAGCACAGAGTCCGAACCACTGAACCCCCAGGGAATTCCCTGACTTTCCATTTTGATTTCTTGTCTCGACACTGGCTGCCCATGGCACTTATCACACTGAGAGAGAATTGTAGATTTACTCCTCTGTCTTGTCCACAAAACCATGACCTCCTTAAAGGCAGGGACCAAGTTGCACTCACTTTGCAATCTTGCCTGGTGCTGCATTTTAAAGATCTGTTGAGATGAAATCTTTCAGGCTCATGTCTGGCATATAGAACACTCTTAACAGACAAGAGTTCCCTCCAGGTTTTCTCGAAAAGAGACCAAGGTAGAAAGGATCACAGTTCATGTGTGCACATTCTACAAACAAATGCAATAATTTCCTGTCCTTGAACACCAGAGAAAGGCCCTGGCCATCCATCAGGAAGGTACTTACAGAAGCCAAATTGGGAGCTTAAGAAAAGGACAAAGCCATAAATCGCTCTTTCTGGCAATGGCGACGGTGAATTTTCCACCATTTTCCCTGTGTCTTTAGATAATCTGTGGGAAAGAAACACAATCAGCTGTCAGTGATTCACACCATTGGCCTATTATAACCTCATCGCTTTGCTATGGGCACAGCCCCTCCGCAGTTTTTTCCCAGCCTAAACCACTGCCAACGGGCAACCTGCGCACAGACCTCCAACACACACCTGCTTGCACACGTGCACACAAGCACCCATACCTCGCCTGTAGGCGCAAGCAGCCCCCAAACCTCACGTGCACGCGCACACATGCACACGCGCCACAGCGCGCACCTCCCGCAGTGTAAGGTGGGGGGGAGGCAAGGGGGGAGCAGGGGAGGGACTGACGCCACTCCAGCTCTGCAGGTTTCGCCTCCGTGCGAAAAGGGAAGGGCAAGTAGGGACAGGAGGCCCGCGCGGCCTCCTCAGGCCTGGGCCTCGGCGCCCGGGACCCGGACCTGCCCTCTCGTGGGGTCTGTTTCTCATTCGAGCCCGGGGACTGGGGTTGGCCCTCGACCTTGGGTCTTCCATGCGCCCACTCCGGTCCCTCCCCACAGTTCTGCCACCACCGTGCCGAGTCCTCTGCGCAGGCGCGGACCAGGGAGCCGCAGGGGGGCGAGAGAAGGAAAACGGAGAAAGGCCGAGTCGCCAAGGCAACCCCTGCCCGGGCGCAGGCGCACCGCGACCCTCGTCCGGCAGGAACGCGCGAGCGCGGGGGCGGGAGGGATCGGTCAGCTCTCCGCCGCTGGGGGCGGGGGCGGCACGACGGCGCATGTGCATTGCGGCCCACGTGACGCGTCTGCCGCCTGCGCCGCCGGCCGCTCCTGCCCGTCCGCTGGCTGACGTGGAGGGCCTGAGGCAGCGGCGGCGGCCCGCGTCCGAGGCTCGCGGGCTGCGGGCCCCGGTGAGTGCACACCTGGCGCGCGGCAGGGCTCCCGGATGTGTCACCTTGTCGCGCTGTAGCCGAGATGCCGGGGGAGAGGGGCCCTCCACACCCCCTCCGTGGGTGTGTGGTGAGTGTGGGTGTGTGCGCGTCGCCCCGCGTCGTTGGCCGTGGCGCCCGCGGTGTGTGTGCGCGGTTTGGGTGCCGGTGCAGAGGGGGAGTGTGTGGCCGCTTTTGTCGGCCTCAGAGGGTGTGTTTTCTTTGTCTGGTGTCATCCCTTTTTAAGTGTGGCCCCCTCCGGGCTTCTGCTCGAGGGTGGGAGAAGCCCCTTTGTGTGCGCATCCCCCGGCCGCACGCGCACCCTCGCCCCAGTCGGTGCGCGGGTGACACCTTCGGTAGGCGGAGGGTCCGCCGGCCTGAGCGCGGGTGGGCACAGGCCCGTGTGTCCCCTCCCGGCTCCTTTGTGTCCGCTGGTTCTTCCCGGCGACGGCGTGGGCGCCCCGGCGGTGTGGGAGCCCCCGTTTGTGTCACTACCTCTCTTCGAGGGTGCGCGTTCTCCGCGCGCGCGTGGCCGCGCCTCCTGTAGTCGTCACCCCCGCTTGCAGCATCGTCCGCCCGGGGGTGCGTCCTCGCGTGTCCCCGCGCGCGCGCCGCGCCTGGGTCCTGTCGAGTGCGTGATCAGGTCGTCGTTCGCGAGTGTTCATGAACGTTCTTGCACGCCCCTCCTCTGTCTTGTGTTCCCTACATCTGTGCCACCTGTTTTCGTGAGAATGGCTGCCGAGCGCGGGGAGGGGACGGAGAGGGAGAAATCAGGCTAGTGCTCCCCCGTCCCCTGCGCCTCTTCGGAGCATCCTTCCTCCCCCAGCGCTAATGGGAAGGGGGGACAGCAGCGGATCTGGCCAGCTGCGCCGTAATATTTACGATGTCAGGTGTGGCCGGTCGAGCCAGCCTGTTTTGGGGACGGAATAAGGGGGCCAAGGGCCAAAAATGGAGTCAAGGCATAGGTGAATGTTGGTTGCTACCAGTGTGGCGTACTATTTTCAGAGGCGCCCTACACGCCCAAAGACCTTCGATTGCAGACTCCTTCCAAAATAATATGTACACGACACCTGGGCAAATACCTTTTAGCCGATCCTGGGCGTTCTTGATAATACTTAACGGTTCATATAGTGTTTTATGGCGTTCACGTAAATTAACTCTCTTGATTCTGCCCGGAGTCGTGGCGAGGGCAACAAGGTAGACATCTTACAGGTTTTACTCCCCCCTTGGGAGCAGTTTCCTCATAATTACAGCTCTAGTTAGGACATTTTGTATTGCAGGAAATTTGCCTTTTATCCTATTAGAGACCCAGTACCCATTAGAGACCCAACTACTCCTCTTGCTCAAAGGTTCGTGCTCTGCGCTCAAGGGCTGCGTTTCGGTGTCTGTTTCTCGTTCATTTGCTCAATTTTCTTACTCTTGCCGTTTTTTTCCGTTTTTTTCTTTTTTTTAATTTCTGGAAGATTTCACACATAAAATACAGAGGGGTATCTAACCAATCCATGATTAAGATTTACAGATGTAATTATTTTGCCGAATTTACTTCAGATCCTCTTTTTAATTTAAAAGAACTAAAATTGCAAAATATGGAGGTGCCCTCAGTTCCTGCCCGTCCTTCCGTAGAGGTTGTCACCGTGTTTAGGTTTGTGTATATCATTCCCTTGCATATTTTATACTTTGATCACGGTGGATCCATAAACAATATATAGTGTTGTGTGTTTTAAACTTTAATGGTATTAAACAGTGTGTCTTTTTGCAACTTGCTTTTTTCGATCAGCATCACATTTTCAGATTTACATATGAATAAATTGGATAATTGTGTTTGGTTCATTCATTTTAATTGCTGGTATAGAATTCCATTGTATGAATATACCATAATTTACTTATCCGTTTTCCTGTTGATGGGCTTTGTTTCTGGTTTTTGACTCTAAAAACAATCCTGCAATAAACATCTTTGTACTTGTCTGCTTTGTGCACACGTTTGGAAGTTTCTCGAGAAAATACACCTAGTAGTGGATTTGCTCTATACTAGGAAATATGCATCTTCAACGTAACTAAATATCACAGAAGCTCTCAAAGTGGTTGCACTAATTTTCACTCTCACTGGTATTGAGTGAAGACACCCATTTGTCACACCCTTGCTAACACTGTATGTTACCTGACTTTTACATTTTTGCCTTCTCTTTACTGACCAGCTTCCTTATAACTTTAGCTTGCGGCTAAATTTGCTTGCAGCCACCTTGGCTTCTGCTCTAGCCCTGTGTCAGCCTATGGGTTCATCTCTCACAGTTAACTGGCTCAGTCTTTATCTCATTTGGTTCTCATAAGATTAATTCCAGTAAACATTTATTTTGTACCTAATGTATCAGTTCCAATGGTTGATGTAATATAATTCCATGGTATGTTAGATGTACCTTTCTAATAGCAGGTGAGGTGATTTAATTAAATACTTTTTTGCATATGTTGAACGGTTTTTAAAAAATCTTCTTTCCTCTAATGTAATATTTGATACTTTCAAAATATGTAACATATATGCAAATTGTGAAACAAAACAATAAAATGAACACCTATCAACCCACCACTCAATCCAGGTATCAAAATGACCGATAATGAATGTGCTCACCTCCAGAGTGACTGCTATCCTAAATTGTGTGTCATTCCTTGTTTTTTTAAAAAATAATTTTATCAGATATGTATACATCCCTCAACAATGTATTGTGTGGTTTCTATTGTTTTTGAATCTAAAAAAAGGAATACTGGATACAGCTTTCTGGGTCTTGCTTATTTCACTCAATGTTATGTTTCTAAGAGTCACTGATATTCAGTATAGATATAAGTCATTAATTTTCACAGCTGTGTAATATTCTATGAGTGAATATAACACAGTGTATGCGTTCTTCTGTTGATGAACATTTTGGTTGTTTCTAGGTTTTGCTATTTTGAAGATTCTTGTACATATCTTCTGGTACATAGTTGCAAGTATTTCTCTACTTTTCACACTGGGGTGTATGACCTCTGGGGAAGTAATAAAGATTTTCTGAGGAGTACTTGGGCACAGGTAATATTAATGAATCAATTTGTGATCATTAAATTCCATGTGTACCCTTTCGTAAAACTGGTAATGCCTGAAGCCTGTGACAGAAACTTCCTCCTGGTTCTACTTTCCCACCTTCCCTCTCACAGTAGCACTTCTGCCTTAAATTAGGAATGCATAGCGCTCACCCATATGGAATCTTACCAGGGTAGTGTCCCAGTTGAAAAACTGTCCATGGAAAACAAAAGGCTAATCTAAAATACATGCAGCTATAGTGTTAGGAAACACCTCTTTTAATCCAGACACTTCCCATCTCCTCAAGAGCTGCATTTCCAATAAAATGTAACTTTTATGTTTAATTATCAGCATATATACTAGTTATTTTTTGATCAACTCTATGCTGTGATAATTATGACATTTTAAACCAATAATATGTCAGTTTTAAAATGTCACTGTGATACTCTAGAAATTCATCCTTTGCAATTATTTAAACTTGGGGCTGAAATTTTTTAGATGTCATTTTAAAGTGTGAAGAATATGTAATTTTTAAAGCGTTGTGGTTTGTGAGTAAAAAAATGTTGGAATACCACTGTGGTAAGCTATTTGCTAGAAGTGGAATTGCTGGGTTATGGGGTATGAATGTTCAACTTTACAAAATGATACCAAATTGTTTTCTGAAGTGGTTGTACCAGCTTATACTTTGGCAAGCAGTTTTGTCAATTTATATACTTTGATTAGCAGTGCGTGAGAGTTATAGTTGATCTATATTTTCTGCAACACTTATTACTTTTAGACTTCTTAGTATTTATCAGTCAGATGGATATGAAATGATGTGCATTGTGGTTTTAATTTGTATTTCTTGATTGTTAAATGAGTTTGAGCATCTTTTTATTTGTCTGTGAACCATCTGTCCTTTTTGTTCACAAAAAAATACCTCGTCATTTTTTACCCATTTTTCTGTTGGGTTGTCTTTTAAAACAAACTGGTAACGTCGATCCTTTATTGAGTATACACGTTGTAAATATCTTCTTGTAGTTCGTGGTCTGTCTTTTTGCACTTCATGGTGTATTTTGCTGAACAGAAGTTCTTAATTTTAATGTAATCTAATTGGAAACTTTCCCTGCCCTGGGATTACAAAGTCGTTCTCCTGTGTTTCTCTTTAGAAGTTTTTAAATGACGCCTTTCACATTTAAGTTCATAATCCATCTGGTACTGATTTTTGTATATGGTGTGAGGTAATGATCCGCATTCATTTTTTCTCCCCCATGTGGCTACAATTGACCTCACTCCGTGTATTGAATTGGCCCTCTGTTCACTAGTGATCTGCTGAACCACCTCTCTTACATGTTTAGTTTCTGTATGCATGGGTCTGTTTCTGGTTCGCCTTTCTGTACCACTTGTCTATCTCTGTGTTGATACCACACTGTCGTGATTATTAATGCTGCAGCTTTACCTGAAATCTTGATATCTGGGGGGCACTCGAGTCTTAGCTGTTCTTGTAACAGCTTGTCATGTGACATGAAAAACTCTTTGGGAATAAATTGGAATGATTGAAATCAGTTTGGGGGAGGCTTGAAATCTTTAAGATTTTGAGGTATGTATTTCCATTTATTTAGGTTTTTAATATTTTTTGATGTAGTTTTGTAATTTTTTCTTACAGATCTAACACTTTTTAAATGTTGATTCCAAGGTTTCTAGTAGTTTTGTTGCTGGTACAAATGATACTTTTTAGATTCTATTTTCTGACTGTTCATTGTTAGTTAATAGAAATTCAATGGATTTTTTACATTGATCTTCAGTCATCCACTTGATAAACTCTTATCCTGGTATATTTTCTGTAATTCTTTTGGGTTTCGTATGTGGACAGTTATATCACTTGCAAATAGTGACACTTTTGGTTCTCCTTTCCAATTATTTTCCCTTAATTTTTTTTCTTGCCTTAATTTGTTGGCACACTTTTAGATCTATATGTTCAGTGGATGTGATTATGGTTATTCATTAGAAGTGATTATAGAGAGCATACATGTGATTATAGTGAGACTACATGTCTTATTCCTGATTTTAAAGAAATGTTTCCCCCTTAAACATGTTTGTTATGAGCTTCTATAGATACTCTTTATTAAGTTAGGGGAATCTTTGTTTGCAGTTTTGTCACATGCTTTTCTGCATCTGTTGACAATATCTTGTGGTTTTTCTCCTTTAATCTGCTAAGTGTAATAGATTCCAATTTATACATTTAAAAATTCTTAATTCTCTTACATTTGTTCCTAAGATAAATGCAAATTGACCTTGATGGACTGTCTTTTTGTGAACTGGATGGAGTTTGCTAGTATTTTATTTAGGTTTTTGTATTTGTTTATGAATGAAATCACCTGTTGTTTTTCTTTATTGACTATCTTGTCTGATTTTGGTTTTCAGGTTACACTGGCTTTATGCCATTTGCAGAGTAGTTCCTTTTTTTCTGTTCCCTGGGACAGTTTGGATTGGAGTGATTTGTTTCTTAAAAGTTTGGTGGCATTTATCTGTGAGATCATTTGGATCTAATTTTTTGTGTGTAGAGGACTGTAAGTTGTTGATAATTAGCAATTGAATAGTAATAGGACTTCAGGTTTTCCATTTCTTTTAGTCAGTTTTGGTAATTTTTATTTATTTATTTTTAAAAATTTATTGGCATCAGGTTCATGATATTGTCTTAATTCTCTTTAATCTCTTTTACTTGTAGTTATGTTCCCTTTTCCCGTTTTGAGTATTATTTGTGTGTGACTTTTTTTTCATTAATTTTGCCAAAAGTTTGTCTATTTTATTAATCTTGCCAGAGGATGAATTTTTGGCCTAATTTGTTCTATTATATTTTTGTTTTTTAGTTCATCGATTTTTTTCTCCTTTATGATTTCCTTCCTTTTTCTTCTTTGAGTTTATTATTTTTCAAACTTAAATTGCATGATTAACTTACTAATTTTCAGCCATTCCTGTTTCCTACTATAAGCATGTAAAGCTATATGCTTCCTCACAGTTCATTTTTGCTTTATGTAACATGGTTTAATTTATGGTATTTTCATTAACTTTTAAATTTATTATTAAAATTCCTATTTTGATTTCTTCTGACTTATGTGTCTTAAAGTTTTCTTTAAAATATGCCTTAAAATTTCCAAATGTTTCTTCATTAACATTTTTCCTTTTCGTTCATTTCTTAATTGTGTTGTCAGAGAATGCATTGTATATTTTATCTTTCTAAAAACATTTGTTTGCCCTTGCTTTATGGCCTTGTACATAGGGAATTGTGATAACTATTCTGTGTGTGTACTTGTGAAGAGTATGTATTCTCTAGTTGTTATGTATGTGTTAGATCAGGCTTGTAAATTGTGTTGTTCAGACTGTCTATATTAATTTTCAGTTGTTTGACCTATCATGAGAGAGATGTAGTCTTCCACTGTTACCTTCTAACAGACTTCCTGTAGTTCTAACAGTTTTTCTTTTTATGTATTTTGAGACTATTTGATTAGATACATGCAAGCTAAACATTGTTTTCCTAGTGGGTTGAACCTTTTCTGTTATGTTGTGGTTCTCTCCATACTTAATTTTGTTTTTTGTCTTAGGGTCTGTTTGGTCTATCCCACCTTTCTTTTGGTGGTAATTTATCTGGAATAAACTTTTTCTTCATTTTCATGTCACTTTTCTTATGTCCTTAGATTTTAGGTATCTCTTATGAAGAATATATTACTAGATTTTTTTTTAATCTAGTCAGGTAATTTATGATTTTTAATTGGTACTTTTAGAAGTTAGTTCAGGTCTCTTGGTGGTCAACTCATTTTTTTAATCTAAAATTATTTTTATTTTACCCTTGTTCTTGAGGATAATTTTGATGGGTATACAGTTCTAGGTTGATGCTTTATTTTCTGTTTATATGGTAAATATATTATTCTACATGCAAAGTTATCTGCTGCCAGTTTTATTTATGGTAATTTGAAGAAAATATTATTTTTCTTTTGGCTGCATTGGATTTTCTGTCTTTGGTTTACATCTTCACTTATAAGCCTACATGATTATTACTTTTTTTTTTTTTTTTTTTTGGGGGGTACGCAGGCCTCTCACTGTTGTGGCCCCTCCTGCCGCGGGGCACAGGCTCCAGACGCTCAGGCCCAGTGGCCATGGCCCACGGGCCTAGCCACTCCACGGCATGTGGGATCCTCCCGGACCAGGGCACAAACCCGTGTCCCCTGCATCGGCAGGCGAACTCTCAACCACTGTGCCACCAGGGAAGCCCGAGTATTACTTTTTATTTGTCCTATTTTGGATACATGTGTTTCTTTCTTTTTTTTTTTTTTTTGCGGTACGCGGGCCTTTCACTGTTGTGGCCTCTCCTGTTGCGGAGCACAGGCTCCGGACGCGCAGGCCCCAGACGTGCAGGCCCAGCGTCCATGGCTCACGGGCCCAGCTGCTCTGCGGCATGTGGGATCTTCCCAGACCGGGGCACGAACCCGTCTCCCCTGCATCGGCAGGCGGACTCTCAACCGCTGTGCCACCAGGGAAGCCCTGCATGTGTTTCTTGATTCAGAATTTTGTCTTCATGAGGTCTAGAAGATTCTGAGCCTTGTGTTCTTTAAATACTTTCTCTCTGATTTTATCTATTTTCTCCTTCCGGAAGTTGAACTGGATATATATGTATTAGACTGTCCAGATCACTTACTTTTCGTCTTTCATATTTTTCATTTCCTTCTACCTTTGCCAGAACTTAAATTGCTGGGTAATTTCATCAGGCATATGTTCTTGTTCATCAGTTTTCTCTTCACCTGTGCCTGATCATCTGTTTGACCCATGTGTTTTATTTTCCTTTACTTTTAACAATTATATTTTTAGTTTCTTAAAGTATCACTTGGTTCTTTTTTAGCTATACCCAGTCATTTTTTTATAATCTCATGTTGCTTGCTCATTTTTTTGAATCTATATTCTGTAGACTGGCAATCCCAATGTTTAATGTCCTCAGGGGTCTAAATTATTGCTTGTTTTTTCTGTTGCCTTCCTTGTGGTGGATTGTCACCTCCTGTGCTTAGAGATTTTCAGTTATGAACTGTTGATTGATCCTTCTCTGTGGGAATTTTGAGAGTCTGTTTTGGGGGTACTTTCCTTCTGATAGGATTTGCATTAGTTTTGGCTGGGAGCTTTACGTGGGATCAACCTTTCAGTTTTCTCACTTTGCTTCTGGCCCATGATCCCACTATTGCTCTTGGCATTATGATTTATCATGGTTGACTGTCAGGTTTAGTTTCAAGCTAGAGGTTTGTTGCTTTGGGGGGAAAGGGTGGTTTTAAATGTTGGCTATTTCTATGAGCTCAGCAAAATTTTAAAAATCTAGCATCCACTTTGTTTTGCAGTCATGGAGTGCCCCATTAGTTCATCATAATTGATGGGCTCAGAAGTCCTTTACATTAGTACTTAATTTTTGTAATATATTCATTTTAGTATGTGTTAGGAAAAAAAATTCTGTCCTACCAAACTTAAGATTTCGTGGTGGTAACAGACTTTCTATTAAAACAAGTTTACATCTGAGTTAAAAGTTGAGTTAGTCTAAATAAAAATATTAAATAAGTAACAGTACAGTTGATAAGTGGATTTGGCAAAGTTTTCTACTTTGGGGTATGCAAATTAAAAATTTGGGCAGCACTGAGGTAGGGAATCAAGATGAGTAGGACACAGTGTGCCCTCTGGACATAGTGAACCTACAGAGAGAAACCTATAATGACCAAACGGTATGAAAATTGCTGTCAAAAAGATATGAGCAGGGTGCTCGGGGCTTACAGAGAAGCGGTGCAAAAATAAACTTGGTGGTAGTGAGAAGTTCAGGAGATGCTTCCTGGAATCAAGTATTAAGGACTGGTAGGCATTCTGGTTGCAGAATAAGGTTTGTTTAGAAGTGACAGGCAGCTGTGTATGACTGGCTTCTACGTTGCATGTCATGGAGTGACTAGAGAAATGCAGGAACAGGATCACAAAAGGCCTTCTGTGCTATAGTAAGGAGTTTGGACTTTATCCTGAAGATGATGAGAACCTACTGAATTAGTTTAAGCATTGAAGTGTTATGATCAGAGTTTTAGGAGATGTCGAGATTGAAGGCAAGTCACCAGTTAGGAGACTGCTTGTTTAAGTAGTTCAGACGAGAAAAGATGGAGCTGCAACCAAGGCATTGGCAGTGGGCATGAAGAGGTGTATGTGTGCTAATTTTGGATTCCTTAGAGGAGTCGAAAGGACAGGACTTCATGGTCAGGTTGGTTAGGAATGTTGAAGGAGACTGGGGGAGTCTAGATTGACTTCCAGATTTCTGTTTTGGGTAACCAGGTGGCATGTAGAGCAATTAACTGGTAACATACAGAAAGAGGAAAGAACTTGGTTTCATTTGTTCTTGAGGAAAAAGATAAGTTTGTTTTTGAACTTACTGAATCTGAGAGGCTTGTGGGACATCTTGGTTAAGACCCAGTAGCAGTCGACAGGGAGGGTCTAGAAGTCATGAGATGCAACCCAGCCTGGAGAGATTTGAGAGTCTTCAGCATTTGGACATGTCAGCCGTGGTTTGCTACAGTGAGTATGAGGTAATTTAAAGTAGTACACAGATAAAAACATTTTAATAGTTAGGACTTTAACGTGTCTGAAAAACGTAAGCTGTATCTCAAACCTATAATATTATGGATATTATCACTTAGGCCAAGTGAGCCCCAAAAGAAGAGAATATTAAGTAAATAAAATACAAGGGATCTGTGGAAATGGCAAAAACTGTGGTGAAGCTATGCAAATGATGGAAGTTCAGAAAGTGCTGTTTTAAGCCATGGGTATGGTGGATAAGGTCACCCAAGGAGAGAGTAAGCGTGAGAAGAAAAGAGAGTTGACATTTGGGTGGCGGGGAACGGAGAAGAAGAGCCCCTGGAGACTGAGGAAGAGCAGCCAGAAGAATAGGAGGAGGACCAGGAGAAGATGGTCTTTGGAGTCCAGATGAAGAGTTCTGAGAAGGAGGAAGTGGTCAACAGCGTCAAGTAAGTTGTAAGCTGACAAGTGCTCTTTGGAATTAACAATGAAGGGAGGCCATTTAGTTAGAGGCATCCAAATAGCGGATTAAAAAACCATTCATCTGATATGTTAATGAGAGCTGATATTTGTAGCGTTTCCTATACACTGTGTGCTATTAAAAGCACTTTAAATGTGTTAATGGATTAATCAGATAGGTAGGATTGCTGTCCTCATTTGATTAAGGGAGGAAACTGAAGCCTACAGAGGTTAAGTGACTTGTCCAAGATCACACACTCAGGAAATAGAAAAGCCAGGATTCAAGCCCAGGCAGTCTGGTTCCAGAGTCTTATGCTCTTAACCACTATGCCGCATCGCCTCTCTGGTTAAAACAAAACAGAAAATAAAAATAACACCAAGGTCGTAATTACGGTACAGTGGGCGTAGGGCATGGTATCAGTGAGATATGCCAGGCTGTGACTGACCAGCATGGTGTCACAGTGGCTCAGTCTGCCAGGTATGAGCACGTTAATTGTATTGTAACTGATGCCACGATGGTGATGTGTGGGCTGGGACCGACCGTTCTTGGCTCTTTCTGTATTTACATACGGAAAACATTTGCGAGACAAATGAGTTTAAAAGTGTATATATTTCCCAGGATAGCATATGTCCCATATTATGTGCCATACTTTGGGTGCTAAAATGTCTTTTCATTTTTTCCAGTCATTGTTTACTTTTGGAGTTAAATTCTCTAAACTCTGGAAGTATTGTTCATCCAGGACAGGTCAGGTTCCGGACATTGTAGATATCCAGGCTAGTGGAAAAGGTCGCTAACGACTTTATTGAAGCAGCTTCCCTTAAATGGTGGAAGTGGAAACCCAGTATTAGAAAAGTGAAAATAAAGGAGAATGGAGGATTTGAATGGCAGAAAAGGAAGAGTTCTTGATGAGGTGGCAGAATTCTTGATGAGGTGGAAGAATGTGGTAGGAGATAGGGGAAACGTTAAGTCGTAATGATTCCTGGGTGTGGTTGGAGAGGAACTAATCAGAGTTAAAGATTTAAAAACTGGTTTAGACCTGGGCAGTGGTCCAAGGTGTGGCCTTGTGAAGGAAGAGCCTAGGTGAGGTGGGCCGCGAATTTCATTTCAGTTGAGAAGGTGGTCGCACTGCAAGGCTAGAGTCCCGAAGGGTTGTCCACGCGGACGTTGGTGTGGCCGGAATGATGACTGGAGGAAAGAGGCAAACACTGTGACCTAGTTGCCTGTGTTGTTAAACATGACAACAGCCAGGAGGCAGCTGGACGGCAGTGAGAGCGCAACGTAGATCTAGTGGAATACAGTGTTTGAGAGGAAACTGTGGAATCAGAAGACCTAGGTTTGAATCCTGCCTAGCTTGGTGACCTTGAGCAGATTACTTAGTTTTGCTCTGCATGTTTTCCATCTGTACAGTGACCGTGATAATAATTGGGCCTGCGAAGAATTGCTGTGAGGATCAGTGAGATGGTATGTGTAAAACGCCTGGTACAACGTAGGACAAATGGTACCGGCAGTTTGCTGGGAAGGTGGTCATTGGTCTTCACTTCTGATATTGTGAGGTTGTTGTACAGCAAATTGGGCATAAGAAGAAGGATTACTTAAAGAAACAGATGTGTTTTCCAAGGACTGATGGTGGTCTTGCTTAGGAAAAAAGAAACTTGGTTTATCATAACAGTAGTGGGATAATAGTGATGAAGTGAATGGGTATAAAAAATGGTGTTAATGGTGGTGCTGGTGATGATAGGAAAAGAAAGCCACTACTTGGGCAAGAGTTACAAGTAAGAAAATGCTGCATTTTCCAGTGATATTTAGGTTTTGTAGCTATTCACTGATAGCTATACATTTTTGTTATTGAACTTTCTTCAGGGGACCACACTTTACTCTGAAACTCTAGCCCTAATTCCCCGTCCCCCCACTGACGTACTTGTTTTAAGAGCATGGTCGCTGATAATGTAAGGGGCGTTGCCGTGCTGCTGTGGCTGTCGTGAGAGCGTTAGGAGCAGCGATTGCTGGGAGGATGGCAGGTCTGGATGCGGCTGTGAGGGGTTAGCAGGCTACGTACTCTCCCTGTACCACTTCAGCCCTGCCCCTTTGCCCGAGACGCACACACTCACACACACACTGAGGCATGGATAGGAGAATATGAACAGCTGAGAGGAAACCGTTTTCTCAGTGCAGTCAGGGTTTAGTTCCAGCCAGGAGGTTGAGAATGTGGCAGAGTTTCTGTATGATGAAACAGCATATTTCACAGAGGCGGGAAAAGCAGTTGGGGTGAAAGGGCAGCAGTGGAAGGATGTCTTTTGTTCATTCCTCTAGGCACATACAAGGCTCAATTAAATGCCCTTACTTATCTTCCATCTAAACAGTAAACAGTTAAATACAGGGTAGAGATGGTGACTCTTTGAACCTGACCAAAAGAAGAAATAGATTAAACTGATACTCGAGGAGAGTCAAGGGGAAAGACTAGCAAATGAGGATGAGAATCTTCCAGAGCTCAATGTTCTCATTGGAGTTATTTCCTTGGGGCGTAAGTTCCAGGTATTTTTCAGATATACTATAGAAGCTAGGAAAACTGCTTCTCATATCATCTCAAATGATTTAATTATTGATTTGGGTTTTGTTGTGTCCTTAGGATGGTGCACCATGGACGATTTTGCCCTGGGAAATTTCACTGTAGCAGATTATGCCTTGTTAGAAGAGTGCCCTTATGTGGATGATTGTGTCTTTGCTTCTGAATTTATGTCCAATGATTATGTTCGTGTGACTCAACTTTACTGTGACGGGGTGGTAAGTAGATTTCTTAACTTTCTTTTTTTTTGACCACACTGCGTGGCATGTGGGATCTTAGTTTCCTGACCAGGGCATCAAACCCGTGCCCTCTGCAGTGGAAGTGCAGTCTTAACTACTGGACCGCCAGGGAAGTCCCCTTAACTTTTTGTTTTTAACATTATGTATTCTTAAAGGTTTCTTTTTTTAAAAAATTGAGGTATAATTGATATATGACATTAGTTTCAGATGTACAACATAAGAATTCAATATATGTATATATCGTGAGATCAGCACAGTAAGTTTAGTTAACGTCCTTCACCATACATAGTTATACATTTTTTTTCCTTCTTATGAGAACCTTTAAGATTTACTTCTTGAAGCTTTTGTGGTATAGAGCTATCTGAGTAAAGATATTTTTATGCTACACGAGATTTGATAGGGAGATATGTACGGCTTTTTTTTTTTTTTTTTTTTTTTGTGGTACGCGGGCCTCTCACTGTTGTGGCCTCTCCCGTTGCGGAGCACAGGCTCCGGATGCGCAGGCTCAGCGGCCATGGCTCACGGGCCCAGCCGCTCCGCGGCATGTGGGATCTTCCCGGACCGGGGCACGAACCCGTGTCCCCTGCATTGGCAGGCAGGTTCTCAACCACTGCGCCACCAGGGAAGCCCATGTACGGCTTTTGAAGAGGTCATTTCAGACGGAGAAGCAAGCAGTGCCTCAACAAGGAGAATGTGCAGTGCTGGTGAAAGCTTGTTTTCTGACTGGAGATGAGACTAAAGGCTCTCAGGGAGAGCCATAGAAACAGACTTGGGAAAACACTGAAAAAGGCCAAAAGACTCATTGGTTGAAGATGTTGTATTCAAAGTGTAAAAGTAAACGTACTGTAAGTTTTTAGTTTAGTCTTGATAACCCTTACATTAAAAATCAAGAACTGCTACTTTTGCATTTACCAAATACAAGTCAAAAGAATTTTTTTTCTTTTTCAGGGTAGACAGTATAAAGATTATACCCAAAGTGAGGGAAACTTAGGTGAGTACTTTGGTATTTTAATTTGTTGAAACAGCTATCAAGGGAGGTTCATGTATTGACATCAACATAACAGACTTATACATCTTTACAAAGTTTATTCTTTATTATCCTTTTTCACTAGAAATTTAAAAACTTTTCTTTGTTAAAATAGAATTTTAGCTAACACTTAGATATTCTTAACATCTGAGAGGTTAAAATATTTCATCCATTCATTTCTTACCTTTCCATATCCATTTTTGTCTTTTCCCTTAACAGTGTTGATTCATTCCAAAATGAGGCACAAAATATTAATTTAAAACTTTTTCTTTTTAATTAAGAGTTTGACATCTGCACTATGTGGTGTAGTAAACCTCTTTCTATCCTGCAAGATTACTGTGATGCCATTAAAACACACGTCTTCTGGCCACTTCTGTTTCAACGTCAACACAGTTCTGTAATATCACGGTTGCACCCCTGTGTGGAGGCAAAGTAAGTTACTGCTTGTTAACGCATTTTGTATGAACAGTGGTGAGTGTGTTGCCCAGTACTGAGGAACGCCAAGTGCAGTGGAAGGCTTATGTCTCATTCTTGTATACTGTTCAGCTCTACTTTTGTTTAATAGAGTGAAAAAAGTTAATACTTGGGATTTGGATATAAATGAATAAGCATGGTAACATTATAATGAATGAAACTCTGAAGAGCGTTAGATGGTAGATTTGAAGCTGAAAAAGGAAAAATTAATATGCTTGTTTATAAATACCAGTATTATAGTACAGAAGAAAGAAAAAAGTGTAGTATTTTGTCTACCTAATAAACAACTTATTATTACCTAGAGTGAAGTAAGAGAGCTTAATTTTATTCAAATAGTTTAAATTGAGGTATAACATATAGTTAAGTGTAAGATTCAATGAATTTTATATATGAGACCCTAATCTTTTAAAAAATAAATTTGTCTTTAAGCAGTTCTCATGCTTCTGAGATAAGTTTGAAGAAATTACAACATCTTGAGTTGATGGAAGATATTGTGGATTTGGCAAAGAAAGCTGCGGTAAGTGATAGACTGTGTTCCCCTCCCGCATTTCAAGAATATAGATAGTTATATGGTATTAGGCCCATGTTACTAATTTATAGTGGCTAACGGGTAATGGTTAACCTGAGCTTATTCTGCTATCCATGAGTTTGTGCTGTGTATTTGAGAGATCAGGTAGATGGCTATTTTCCTGGTTCTGACATGACACGATGAAAACCAGGCCTGCTCCTTACCGTTAACAAATAGACATTAGAATTTGTCACAAATGGAAGTGTGCACCTGGTTCACAGAAACCTTTGCCGCAGGTTCCGAAAGTGATGGGTTCTCTCTTGTAACGTAAAATCATGCCACTGTTAGCACCACCACAACAAATATTTTTCCTTTGGGGTAAACTTTATCATGTCAGGTTTGAGGAGGTGTCCCGGTACTACACTGAGGGTTTTTTTCCCTTGAAAGCCATTTAATAATTTTTCTCATTTCAGTTGGTTATGGAGCCAAGTGTTTTTCTTGATAATTCTGATTGCAAACTTAAATTTAGAAAGGGCATTCTGATATTTATTTCCTGCAGATTAATCCTTTGCAGCAACTTATATCAGCCAGTGTAATTTTTAAAAAATTTTATTTATTTTATTTATTTATTTTTGGCTATGTTGGGTCTTCCTTGCTGCACGCGGGCTTTCTCTGGTTGTGGAGAGCGGGGGCTACTCTTCGTTGCAGTGCGCGGGCTTCTCATTGCAGTGGCTTCTCTTGTTGCGGAGCACGGGCTCAGTGGTTGTGGCGCACGGGCTTCAGCAGTTGTGGCTCGCGGGCTCCAGAGCGCAGGCTCAGCTGTTGTGGCGCACGGGCTCAGCAGCTCCGTGGCATGTGGGATCCTCCCTGACCAGGGTTTGAACCTGTGTCCCCCGCATTGGCAGGTGGACTCCCAACCACTGCGCCACCAGGGAAGCCCAGCCAATGTAATTTTATAAAAAAATTTAGGTGTAATGAACCATACATCTGAAAGTTTAAAATCCGTACATCTAAAAGTTAAACTAAATCATTTTATTATTAGAACCCTGTGTAAGACTATTTCTGACTTGTTTTAGGGTCCTTAAGAGGTAAATTGGGGATGAAAGTGCCGTAGAAAGTGGACTACTATGTACATACAGTAATATTCCTAAAATGTAGAAATTTTTTTTCCACTAGAAAATTAAAGTATGATTGGCCGAATAAGGAAAAAAATGTTTTGTCTTTTCTGTTTTGCAGAATGATTCATTCTTTATTGGAGGCTTATTGAGAATTGGTTATAAAATAGAAAATGTAAGTGTTAACATGGGAATACGATACAACCACTTTGAATAAGTGGCAGTTTTCTCACTTCTCATTGCCCCCTGTATCAATACTAGGCCCACAGAGTCAACATTTTATAGGTAGCATTTAGTAGTACTGATTTCTGTATTTTGCCTAAGCAATCTCCTTGTTTGGGGGGTTTGCATTATTATCATTTTTTTCCCCATATATGTAGTGTAATTTTGAGCCTCTTTTACAAGTTGATTGTTTTTTCTCGTTTAGATTATTTACCTGGCATATGTTCTCTCCCAAATGAAATTACTAGGCCCCTGGTATGAACATTTTTTGATACACAATTACTAGATGATCTCCAGATACACTGTAGAATCTTAGCTCCCCGACCAGGGATTGAACCCGGGCCCTCAGCAGTAAGAGCGCAGAGTCCTAACCACTGGACTGCCAGGAAATTCCCAATAAACCGATTTTTAATGCTACTGGTGACATAAACATGTACATGTTTCCCTTAAGCCTGACACCAGCGTTGATGACTTCATTATTTAATTTCTGAAATCTTTTCCGACATGAGAAGTATGAATTATACTTCTGTGAACTCTCGACCCTTTGTGAAGGTCATTGCACTGAGTGCTCATTTGCCCAACCCTGCCCTCCTCTTGTTGCCTATATGCTTATTCTTCTCTTTGCCACAGACCATTTAAAGTACATAGTCCCTTTCGTGAACCTTAATAGATACCGTTAATCTTAAGGTAAGGATAGAAGTCCCAGTTTAGATGAGATCTGAGACCCCCTATTCACCTTGTGTTACTGTACTCTCCTGCTACCTAGGGCAGCCTCTGGCCAGGTTGTAGACCTCAACTTCCAGGTCTTTAATCATTGCAGCAGCATCCTGGGCTCTGAGGGTGGCCTGAGGTTACCTGAAGATATAACATATATGAGTCTGTGGTCTCTGTTAACTTGTGTGTTGGGATCTAGCTATTCTAGGTTGCATGCTATAGTAATGAAAACATGAGGTTGTACAAGTTTTGTAATAAGAGTCTGAAATACTATATAAGATAAATTTATAATGCCACATGTAAACTTGTAATTAATACACAAATCACATTTTTCATCCCTCTTTTTGAAACAGAAAATCTTGGCAATGGAAGAAGCTTTGAATTGGGTGAAATATACAGGCGATGTAACAATTTTACCTAGGTTAGGAGCAGTTGACAATTGTTGGCCTATGTTAAGTATTTTCTTTACTGAATGTAAGTATAAATGCTTTAAATTGTTACTTGACTCAGTTTTATAAAGGTATTATTTTGGAAAATAGGATATGTAGCTATGATTTCTTGTTTATCTTAGGATTTTAAAAAACGTTTTTCTCTTATGAGTAAAAGCCTGAATAAGAGAACTTTAACCCTGTAGTTAATTTTATTCTGTGTTTCCTGTCTTGATGATATCTGTGATGTTAATACTTTTGAAACATCCTAGCAAATGTATGCCATAAATTATTAATATATAATACCTAAAGAGACCACATTGGGGCTCATGTATTCTCATTCATAAGAGAAGTAACTGAGCTAAAATTATAATTTTCATTTCTCTGATGAATTTGTTATATATGATGAAGCTGCCTTATATATATATATATATATATATATATATATATATATATATATATATATTTTTTTTTTTTTTTTTTTTTTTTGCGGTACGCGGGCCTCTCACTGTTGTGGCCTCTCCCGTTGCGGAGCACAGGCTCCGGACGCACAGGCTCAGTGGCCATGGCTCACGGACCCAGCCGCTCCGTGGCATGCAGGATCTTCCCAGACCGGGACACGAACCCGTGTCCCCTGCATCGGCAGGCGGACTCTCAACCACTGTGCCACCAGGGAAGCCCGACTGCCTTATATATTTTTTACCTTGTGAAATATTTTTCTCTAAAATATTTGAGTGTTAGTAGTGTTTTTATAGGGATCTTGAAACGAACTATTTGGCTCTTTAGTTGATAATGACTGATAATTTGCCATTTCCATTTGCCATTTTGAGTAGAGGGCACATTTTTTACTCTTGACCTGAGTGTTAGAGAGAAATTAAGCTTAAATATGAAGACAGGTTTTTCTTTTTTTTTTAAAATAAATTTATTTACTTATTTTTGGCTGCGTTGGTTAGTTGTGGGGAGAGGGGCTACTCTTTGTTGTGGTGTGCAGGCTTTTCATTATGGTGGCTTCTCTTGTTGCAGAGCATGGGCTCTAGGCTTGCAGGCTTCAGTGTTGTGGCACATGGGCTCAGTAGTTGTGGTGCATGGGCTTAGTTGCTCCTTAGCGTGTGGGATCTTCTTGGACCAGGGCTTGAACCTGTGTCCCCTGCATTGGCAGGTGGATTCTTAAGCACTGTGCCACCAGGGAAGCCCCAAGACAGGTTTTCCTGATGTTTATTGGACGGTGGGCTGTATTACGTTGATAGAGATTGTTCTCTTCCTTGTTTTTGAAGCCTTTAATTATAGCCTAGATTTTATGGTGGAAGTAAAGGACCAGTATCATGTACTGGGCACCCATTTGGGCTCGTTTCTGACTCTCTCTCTGTTCTCTCTTTTTATAATAGTTCTGCCAGGTAGATGCTGTGATCCTATTTTAGAAATGAGCAAACTTTGAGAGGTTAAGTGATATTTCTTTAGTCTATTAAGTAGTAGAACCTAGATGAGAAGTCAGGTCTCTCTGATCTCAAAGTTCGGGTTTTTGTTCTATAATCTTATTCTGTCCCTTTAGTATTAGTTTACTTTATTTGGTCACTTTCCAAAATTCTTTCTTCAATCTTAAATTTTAGGTACTGCTTCTGCCTTGGAAATGAATATGTTTGGCTAGAAGCGTAACTATAGTTTTGTTGCAATAAAATTATTATTTACCACTTAAAATCTTTTTTATAGAACAGCTTAAAATACAGAAAATGATGTCTGATCAATTTTTAACATAAATTTTGGTTATTACCTACTGCATTTTAATTAGGTTATTAAATTTTTATGAGAATAATGTTTCAAAAATGTCAAATTTTAACGTTCATGAGAGTCAAAATGTTGAATTAAGACATTTTAAATCCTTCATTTTTTTAATATTCAACACATCTTAGAAAGTAGTTTCTCAGGTTTTTGTTTTCAGAAATTTTAGTTAAACTTCGTGCCAGGTACACCATAGCTCAATAATGTTTGTTGAATGGACTTGAGTGATTATGAGGCCTATTTGGAATGTGTTATGACAGAGCACTGTTAACTACACTTAGAACTAGAGTAGTAATAAACAAGGCTAGAAATAAAACAGATTAGATTCTTAGCACGCAATGAATCTGATGTTTTCTGAAACATTTTATCAGCTGTTTATTACAAATATATTGTTCATACATGTAAAAGATTATAAGAAACATTATTTAGAAAGTATAATATCTTGAACTTTACAGACTCAACCTACGTAGCCTGAGAATTAGAACATTAACAATACCAATTTGTTTTTTTTTAAACAAATGTTCTCTCACTCTCTCCTAAAAATAAAATTTAGACAAGTATCACATAACTAAAGTTGTAACAGAAAACTGCAATTTGCTTGAAGAATTTAAAACTCAAAGTTGTGCGGAGTGTCTAGAGGTGAGAATAAATATTTACTTGTAAGTATATTTTAAGATTTGCTTGTTAGAACTTTTATTAACACTCAGAGGAAAGTTCAGTAAAACCGCTGTCAATCCACAAGGAACTACTATAAAATTTGATAACATGTTTGAGGGAAATTTTTAATAAATTTTGATTGGAATAGTTTTTTGGAAGAGGAAGCCATCTTGATCAGAATTTTCTAATGTTATAGATTTTAAGAGTTAATTGAAAATCGAAATTTGATTTTTTTAAATTAAAAGGCTTTTAATTAGTTGAAGGAATATGATTTTTCTTTGCCACCAGCTTTATTGACATGTAATTCACATGCCATACAATTCACTGATAGGAAATATGATTTTAACTAAATTTTTAAAAAGGGACTTAGGAAAATAATATTCTACTTAATTCTCTAGCTAAAGCCATTGATATAATCCAGTAAATAATAGTTAATTTGTTTATTTTGAAAATTTGAAGGTTTGAGGTGAAAAGTTTTAGTTATATCTGTAGCATCTTTGATTTCATTTTTTGTTGTTGTTGGTTGTTTTTGTTTTTATTTCATCCTTGCTATAGGTCACCTCATTTTTGGGGGGGGCAGTTAGTCTAATCAACAGTGCCTATATGTTATTGATTTATATATTATTTTTTAAGCATTCAGGTTTGTTGAATAACATCACATTTTCTAACCTAAAATTAAAATTCTACTTGGATCGTATTTCTTTTCTGCATATGCAGGCATGTCAAGGTCTGTTTAAAAGTGGGCCTGCCAAATACGGTACACAAGGGGTAAATTGTTAGTGTTATTCATAATGTGATGGCTTTGTTTACTTTTTAATATCCCTTTATCAAAGTTAGCGTCGAGTCATTAGAGACAGACAGGTTTCTTTAAATGTATATTCCAAAATGTTGGGTATTGAATTCTCATTTTCTGCCTAAGTAATCCCCCAGGTTATTTCTGATATCTGAGATAGAAACCCAGAACCATTTTTCCTAAATATTGGGGTTCCTGATTCTCTGCATTTAATTGATGGGTCTTCTTTTACCTTGATTTCTCAGCAAGGAGAGCTAATGAAAATGAAAGGAAATGAAGAGTTTTCCAAAGAAAGATTTGATATAGCTATTATCTATTACACCAGAGCCATTGAATGTAGGTAAGAGCAAAATAGAACAATGAGACCCTTTTTATGTGGCAGATCAAGTTAGAATGCTAGTCATTAGAAAGACACACAAGATGAGGAATTGGAGAATATCATCAATTCGCTATGCAGAATATATCTTCTCACCCGTAGATATTAGAAGCATGAGATGACCTGAGTAGATGAACTTACTAATCAAGTTGTATAACTCAAGCGAGTCAGACGAAATTGTGAATTTGCTTGTACCCTGCCCCACTTTGGTCCCAGGCTTTCCAGTACAGTGTCATCTGTTCTTGCTTGGTCTTGTTTTCCCTTCAACTAATTCCTTCCAAATTATTGACTGATAACAAAGGGTTAGTTACTAGTACTTAAGATGTCACCCATTCAGGGATTTGTGCTTTCTATGAGGGAATTTTTAGAGGGTAACAGCTGGAATTGTTGAGAGAATGCATGTGTGCTCTCTCCCTCATCTTCTGTTTGCTCAGCTGCTAGAATTTTGTAGCATTCCTGCAAGCGTGCCTCACCTGGCTCCTACTGACATCTTAGCTGGCCCACCTAATACTGTAGCAGCCTTAGGAGGGTGCGCTGTAGACAGCTACTCTCTTTGCTGTCTTACCCGTCTCCACAGGGAATGAGTGAATCCAGATAGCACACCACCTCTGAAAGCCTGCTGCTCTGTTCTTCTAGGAAGAGGTAGAGAAACAGTAAAAGAAAAGCAAAAAGGACAAAACTCGAAACGAAGCTGTTTAAGTTACTGTTGTAATTTACAGGCTTCCTGTATTTGAGTTCTTTGTGAAGGTGGTACAGTTCTGACTGACATAAATATTCTGTTCTCTACAGTTACAGCATACTTGTAGTTTGCTAGTTTTTTAATATGTCTCATTTGATCCTTGCAGCAGCCCTATGAGCTAGGCAGAAAAAGTAGAACTTTCTAATCTTCATTTTGAATACAGGGAAGTTTAAGTTGGTTTGAACAAGTTACTCAGGCAGTGAAGGAACAAGAACTATATTCTTTCTGCTCTGCCACACGGATGTCAAGTTTTTGAAAATTATTTCACGCCTTATGATTTCTGTGTTACGTTTGTTTTGTACGTAATGTTCTTTACTGACGAAACATTCTTTCTTTTAAAGACCTGAAAATCACCTTCTTTATGGTAACCGAGCTCTTTGTTTTCTTCGCACTGGACAATTTAGGTAAGTTGGTTAGAGTGCCTAATCACTGAATTGTTAGGCTACATACCTATCTTTGAGAAGTATTTCTGTTTTGCAGTTACGCAAGAAAAGTCTTCAGTAGTTCTTCGGCAGAAATAGTTAAATGCTTAGAAGAGAGCTCTTTAGGCTTTATGTATAAAGACAACAATGACAGCAACAGCTCTTCTGATTGAGTGGATAACATGCTATGCATTATTTTAAGCACTTCATATAGGTTATTTAATTCTCACAAGACATTTAATAGATAATTATTCTCCGCATTTTACATTTGGGCAAACTCATACCATTAGTCATTAGTAATTGTGAATTGGGTTCTACCCTGCCCCATTGTTTTTCAAGCTATGATGCAGTGATGCCAAGATTTGAACACAGACCTTATCTGATGATGTCAAAGTCTGTGTTCATAACACCTATAATATATTACCTTCTTTTGCTCTATTAACTATTCTGTATAGTTCTGGAAGAATTTTTGCTGTATTTGTTTCCTCTATCTTGGTATGAAAAAATCAAGTAAATATCCTTCATAAGTGAAGGAAAAGAAATTTAATGGTTTAACTCTGGGAGTGAAATCATAATTAATTCTTAGTTCCTCATGGTCCACTAAGCTTTTATGTATTAGTTGAGAAAGATTGTTGACACTGCACCATGATTTTATTGTCTCAGTTTAAAATTTTTAGGACTTAAATATTAAGCATTAATGTTGAGCAGTGTAGATGACAGTTATATTTCACTGTCTCCTACCTTATTGTAAGAAGGGTTTCGGGTTGCTTCAAGAATACACCCACTCAGTAGAAAAATATTAAAAACAAACAAAACAAACCAAAAAACCAAGTTAGAGCCTGGGATCCTTAGAATAAAGCTGCATAGGCATAAGGTCCTGCTTAGTGATTGGTTATAATTCATATTTGCATCTGACCTTTCTGTTGCCCAAAATAAAAAGAGAATACCCGACAAGTTACATAATTCTCACTGACCATGAAGAAGGAGGACACCAGTTGCTCAGGTGAAACTTTTCCTGGTGTTTAGTTCTGGAAGAAGTTTCTTATATGGCTTACAAGTAATACGAACTGAGTGGTAGAGTAGAGAAGAACCTCAGCAACATTCCTGTTCAAAGGAAAACACTCCCTGAGAGTGCAGTGTTGGGTTTCATAAATAATTTTTTTCATTAAGTTTTCTCATGATGAAAGCAGAGAATATGATATCAGTTGTTGCTCAGGGAAAGGACTTACGTTGGGAGGTGGGAGTGGGGACTATAGTATATTCCAAGTATGAAGCTTTTAAAAATAACCTGTATGTTTTTCTTTTATTATAAACAGAACACTTTCTCATGGTAGAAAATTTGGAAAATACAAGAGTTTAAAAAGAAGAAAATAAAATCACCACCTCGGAGAATACCGCTGTATTAACGTTATGCAGCTTTTAGATGGCTTAAGCCGTGGATAAACCGAGGCTATCTAGTCTAGAGGAATGGATGGGCTTGACACAGTCTTCCGTCAATACCACTGTCCTCAACTGGTTCTGACAAGAAATGAGCTGCAAATGTCTTTAGCTTATTGCCTCTGGCTAGGTCCAGAATTGCAGATATCCTGTGCTGTTTGAAGGTCAATCTGTATGCTTTCAAGATGAATAGGTTGGGCAACTTGGCTAGCCTCTTGTGAAAATCGAGGCACCTATCTGAAACCTTGATTGGGTGGAAGGTCATCCCCTCTGCATAGGGGATCGCCGGGAGCTGAGAGGCAAACCAGGGGTTTCTGCCCTCTTTCGTGAGTGTTGAATGCTAGACACTCAAGCAGGATCCTGCTAAAACTCTGCTGTAAAGGAGGTGCATCAAAGTAGAAGTACAGAAGCCAGGTAGCCTGGTGAGGTCAAGGTCAAGAGCAGGGTTGTGCATCCATCCTTCTACCTCCCTCCTGCCGGTCTAGGTTTGTGATTCAACACCAATGAAGTTTTCTTTAGAGGCAGGTCAGCAGCATTTCCTTATTAGGCAATCACCAATATGTGCTGGATGCTTATTTAATGTCAGAAGCATTATGCCACACATTGGTTTTACTGTTGTTTCCCACCTCATTCATTGTTTATATGACTTGCTCAGTAATGTAGGGATAATGTTTTCTGAACCTGCAATACACATAACTCCTGACCAGTTGAGTGGTTGATATGACTTCAGAAAAGAACATGTTTTCAGTGATTCAGACATGCCGTTGACTCAGGAGGACCCATGCCATTTAGCTGGGTTACCAAGATTGAGATGTTTTGAAGCCCTCACATCTGAGGGTTGGTAGGTCCATTATGGGAATCTGGCTGAGCAGCTGCAGGAACAGCTGAGGGTAAAGCATCCGACCTCCCTGGCATTGTTCTGAGCATTCTGCGTGTATTAACTCATAAAACCCTCACAACCCCGTGAGGTAGGTGCTGCTCTGTCGTTACAGACGAGGAACCTGGGACCTGGGGGAGGTCAAGCAGTGTCCTCAGGCACTAGGTGGGTGTGATGGAGCCAGAATTTGAACCCAGGCAGCCTGGATGCAGAATCTCTACTATTAATCACCATAAGGTGATGATAGAATCAAACGGCAATGTGAAAGTTGAAAAAAATTAAAATAATGGTCTAAATAGTCAATAAACATGATTGTCCTTACAGGATGTGCAGATTAAAAACTGTGAGTCTCTCTTTCGTACCCATCAGATTGGCAAAAATTTAAAAACCTCATAACACCAAGTGTTTGAGAGGATGTGGAACAAAGGAAACTTTCATACTCGGCTGGAGAAAAGTGTAAATTGGTGCAATCACTGTGGAGAGCCATTTGGCAAGGTGAAGATGTGCGTACTCTGCCGCCCGCTTCTGGGCTACCCAAGAAGATGTATACGAGCCTTCATTAGAGCGTTGTTTTTAAGAGTAAAGAAATGGAAACAACCTAAAAGTCCATCAGTAGGGGAATGGATAAAATGAATTATGGTATATTCATACAATGGAATTCTGTGCAGCAGTTAAAATGAATGCAATGTTGAGTGAAAAAGCAAGTTGCAGAATGATTTGTACGGTATGATGCCATTTATATGATGTTTTAAAATGTGCAAAATGATATGCATATCCATAATTAATACATAGTATGTATTAACAATGTTTTTAAAGTGCATGGGCATGTTAAACACCAGGGGAGTGGCTATCTCTGGGGAGGGAGGGAGGGAGGGAAAAGGATTGCAGCTGGGAAAGATGGTTCACAGTGGGTGTCAGCTGTAACAGACCTCTGCAAGAAGATCTGAAGTAAATATGGCAAAATGTTAAGGTCTTGCTAAGCCGGTACATGGGTGTTGATTATGTTAATGGTATTCTCTGTACTTTTATGTATATTTGATAAAAAAGTAACACAGTGTAATTTAAAATGCACATAAGATGAAAAAAAGAAAAAACACCAAACATTAAGGATAAAATAAGTGGAAAGTCATCTTGAAAGGAGAGAAATAGAAGTATTTTAAGACCAGTGGTTGGGAGCCTGAGGTGAAGTATGTGTGGGGAAAATGCTTCACTCAGAAGTGGTCAGAGAGTGCTGGAGGTTTTCATGCCGAATAGCCCCACTTATAATGGCCTATACTTGTAAGTCGGGCCACCCTTGGGTGGGTATAGGGGAGGCCCAGAGTCAGTCAGAAAGAACCCTTACCGCTCTCCAGAGGTGTGCACCTCCAGGTCAGCAGATGTTGCCCTGGGGAAGCAAATGGAGTGGGGTTGGGCTTAGGGAGGGCGGGTGGAAATACGCTCCCTCCTGCCACTGCTTCTCCCTGCTGAATCCTGCAAGCTGAGGAATGCGTGCAGTGTATCCCAGCATGCCTGGCTGGGGTGACATGTCCTTTTTATTCTGATCTTCTGTAAGTTCACTTTTTAAGTATAATTTGAGAGTTAGAGGGCATTTTAGAGTGATCATTTTAATTGAAGTAATTAGAAGTTTACAGATTAGAGGGGAATCTAGAAAAAGCAATCAGGCATCTATAGCATCTATAGTTACAATGATTTTGCAAGGTATATGATTAGGCTTACTGTTTAATTCATTCTTGTGGGACTCGTGAAAATTTGAATTCTTTGGTGGGATGGGATAAATTGTGTAATGGGAAATGTAATTGGAAAAGGGGAAAGCCTTGGATTTTTTTAAAAAATTTACTTTGGAAAACGATGGAATTTTATTATTTATTTATTTATTTATTTATTTATTTATTTTTGGCTGCGTTGGGTCTTCATTGCTGCACGCGGGCCCTCCCTAGTTGCGACAAGCGGGGGCTACTCCTCGTTGCGGCGCGCGGGCCTCCCATTGCGGTGGCCTCTCCCGCCGCAGAGCACGGCCTCCAGGCGTGCAGGCCCCAGCAGTTGTGGCACTCAGGCTCAGGAGCTATGGCACACGGGCTTAGTTGCTATGCAGCATGTGGGATCCTCCCGGACCAGGGCTGGAACCTGTGTCCCCTGAGTCAGCAGGCAGACTCTCAACCACTGCGCCACCAGGGAAGCCCCAAACGATGGAATTTTAAAACTTGATATTTACTTTGACCTTTTGGTATTTAACTATCTACCCGTTATATGATATTCCCTTCTGTTAGCTCCCAACTTGTGATTAATAGCAGGTGGATAGACTTTAAATGATGTGTGTGTGTGTGTGTATGTTTCTGAATTTCTCTGAGGCCCGAGGTGTACATCAAGTCAGTTGTATGTTTCTGTGAGAATTTCAAAAATCTTAGTGTATGTGGGGAGCTTTAGTGTACGTGTTGGTTGGTGAATTATTCCTCACTCTTTTCTCTTACTTGTGCCGTCTCTTTATTTTGCTTAAAAGCTGCTGAATTTGCTTTTGAAGGAAAGAGTTATTTTTGCAGTCTTCTTTGGGGCACATCCCCTTTTTAAAAAGCAGTAACAGGGCTTCCCTGGTGGCGCAGTGGTTGAGGGTCTGCCTGCCGATGCAGGGGACGCGGGTTCGTGCCCCGGTCCGGGAGGATCCCACATGCCGCGGAGCGGCTGGGCCTGTGGGCCGTGGCCGCTGGGCCTGCGCGTCCGGAGCCTGTGCTCCACGACGGGAGAGGCCACAGCAGTGAGAGGCCCGCGTACCACAAAAAAAAAAAAAAAAAAAAAAAAGCAGTAACAAATGCACATCATAAAAAGTTGTGTGCTAAAGGATAAGCTGAAAACTCTTGCCCAGCTGAGACCCCTGCCCTAATTCCTTTTAGATCCTTGTGTATTTCCATGATATTGATATTCCATGACTATACTAGCACTTATTACATTGAACCAAATGAAGTTGCTTTTATAAATCAGAATAAGGCAGTTTTGTTTGGTTCAGTGTGATGTATATGTCCTTTTTTTTTTTTAACATGGGTAAGAGCATATTATACACCCTGTTGTACCTCTTGCTTCTTTTAATGTTTAAATCTTGGAGTTGTTGCATATCAGTGAATATAGAGACCTACCCTAGTTTTTACTCATGGCTGCATAGTATTTTACTCAGTAAATTAGTTTGTATTAGCATATAGCTTATTTCCAGTTTTAAAAATTATATACAGCAGTATCCTTTTACTTACATTCTACACTCAGATGCAAGTATATATATATGTAGGGTAAATTCCTGATAAAAATTTATTTTACTTGGATGAAAGAGCATATGTAATTTTAATTCCAGACACTAACTTTTGATTTAAAATGTATGTGTTTATTCAGTCAATGGTTAATAGTCACTGCATATTTGACGGTAACTGATATTACATCTGAATCCTGCTTTTGCTGTTTCATTGTAAGATGGAGAACCTTGGGGAGTCATATTGTTACTTCTTTGTGGTCTGGTCAGGCCCTGAAAGTGATGATTTACAATAGGGGGAGAAATAATTCTTTTGTGGTATTCGAAGTTCTTACATACTTACATGTTGTGTTTTAAGAGAGTCAGTTAATGGCATCTCCTTCCCCTCTCAAGTCCAGAATTACCGAAGAGATGGAAGCAGAAGACAGTTGATGATGCAGTCTCGCCTCCATTACTAATACAGTTGTTGGAGAACCGGGCCTTAAGTCTGATAGCCAAGAGACTTATTATTAGTTCACCCATGTCACAGACAGAACCAGGCAGCAGGGGCCCTTGTGAACTTTAAGCTTGGAGGAGAAGGGAATCTGGTGTTACGTTGCTGTTTAAGATAAGGTCCCAAAGGAAGAAAAAGAAGAGGCTAAGCCCCATATGATTGATGCCTCTCCCCAACCATTAGATAAGTTACTATTCCCTCGGGGAAAAGTTAGTGAGGTTTAGGGAGAGGAGAGAGCTCACTAGTGATTAATCTAGCAAATCCACATGGAAGCTAGAGGAGGGGGAAGTAAGTGTTTTTTCATAACATAATTTAGGGCAAAATGTAACATATTGTATGTGAGAAACTAGATAGGGGTAGGGACTGGAGAAATGCACTTTCCCATGTAACATGTAATAAATTGGGGCATCTGTGCTAGAGCTCTGTTTCTTACCCTCTGTTCAGTACACTTATTACTGAGTTGCATTGTTGGGTTTTCCTGTTTTCATAGATGTATTGTGCAGGGTATTGCTGCTGCTAAAGTCAGGCCTGCCCTCCAGAGTGTTTGGACCCTGGGCTACAGTGACTTGGATGAGCAGTAACACGACGTAATTTACTCCACCCACTTTGCTTTCGTAGACGAATGTGGTCAAATGCTAGTAAATACGAAAATGTTAATATACATTTATATATTAATAAATATACTTAAAACGTGATTATAATTATAATAGCAATATAATATTATATATTATAGGTATTATAGTATTGTTTATTATAATAAAATTAAACACTGGTATGTTAGAAATGAGCCAAAACAGACATAGTCCCTGTGTTCTAGACAGTGGACCAGCAGTGTGGGAAGGAGCACGTTGCATTCCAGGTTTAGTTTATGTTCTGCCGAAGCGAGCACGGCATGTTGCGTTCATGGAATTACTAGTGTGTCTGAATACAGAGAAGGAGGGGGAGAGGTGGCCAGGGGCTAGACCAAGGAGGGTTTTGTAGGCTGCAGTCCAAGTTCTGATTGAATTAATTGGGCATTGGGCTTTTAGAAGCCCCCCAGGTAGTACTAATGTGCAGCCAGGTTTGAGACCCACTAGTCTAGAGAGGGCAGGGTCGAGATTAGAAGAGGAAGTAGGACCGGACTTTGAGGGACACAAACAGTGGCCAATTAGAGAAGGATGAACCTGCACGGGAGACTTCTACGAGGTGGCCAGAGAGGTAGGAGGAAAGTAAGTGTGGGATCATGGAAGCAAGTGAAAGAGTAGTCAGCACTGCCTGTTGCCGAGAAGCCATTTGGAATTTGGATTTAGTTCTATGGATCTCTTTTAGTTACCATAGGGAGAGCCATCAGTGGGAAGCTTGGAACAGACGCCGGGCTGGAGTGGATGGAGAAATGAGGGTGAGGAAATGGAGCCAGCTAGCATAGGCAGCCGTTAAAGGTACTCTGGGGGAGAGGCAGTGAGGAACAGAAGAGGTTTGCCATTGCATTAAGATGTTCTTCGGCTGCAAGTAGCAGAAGTCTCTTATTCAGCTGGTTTAAATGGTGAAGAAAACTTACCTTATTCACGAGTTCCAGAAGAAGGTGATTCTAAGGTTGTGCCTTTATGTCATCAAAGACCTAGGTTTTTTTTTTTCCAGCCCCACTGCATGACTTGGACCTCAAGCTGCCTCCTCAGGATGGCAGGATGGCCACTGTAATTCAGATACCACACTGGACATTACAGCCTCCAGCAGAAGGATGACTGTTGTAATCTTCAAAACTAAAACCTTAGCACATACACTGAGAAGTGTACAGTTCATAAGTGTATAGGTTGAATTTTCAGAAACCAAACAACCATAACTAGCACCCAGATCACCACCCCAGTAACCCAGAAGTCACCCTTATTCCTCCTGTCACTACCCACTTCCTCCCCCCAGGGTAACTCCTGTCCTGACTTCTGACAGGACATAGGTTAGTTTTGCCTGCTTTTGTGCAATATGAACAGAATCATGTGGTATGTGCTCTTTTATGTCTGGTTTTCAGCATTGTGTTTGAGATCCATGTTGTTGCATGTAGCTGTAAAGTGTTCATCTATTGCATGAATATACCACATTTTATCCATTCTCTTGTTGATGGGCATTTGGGTAGTTTCTAGTACTTGACTTAGATAGTGTCATTGTGAACACGTCTTCATTTCTGTTAAGTATATAATGAAGGAGTGGCACTGCTGGGACAGGAGGGTGTGCTTATGTTCAGCTGTAGCACACTGAACATAAGCACACCCGTGGTTGTATCGTTTTACACTCCTGCCAGCAGCATATGAGAGTTTTAGTTCCACATCCTCACTAACACTTCTTATTTTGTGTCATTTCATTTAGACATTCTGCTGGGTGTGTAGTGATACAGTGCTGTGATTTTAATTTGCATTTCCTTAAGTTGATTTAGGAGATTTAAGTTGAACATTTTTCACATGCTTATTGACCGCTCAGATATTCTCTTTTGTGAAGTGCCTGTTTGAATCTTCAGTCTTTTGCTATTTTTTTTTCTTTTGAGTTGAATGTCTCATTCATCAGTAGGAGGTTTTTTTAAAAAAATTCTGGATATGAGTCATGGGGCAAATATATGTATTACAAATACCTTCTCACACTCTGTGGCTTGCCTTTTTGCTCTTTATGTTTTCTTTTTGCAAGCAGAAGTAGTAATTTTAATATAGTACAATTTATCAATTTTTTCCTTTGTGGTAAGCACTTTCTGTGTTCTGATTATAATCTTTGCCTACTCTACAAAATGTTCTTTGTTCTTCTAAAAGCTTGATTTTTTAACTTTGGTATTTAAATCTGTTATTCATTTGGAGTTGGTTTTTGTATTTTGTATGAGATAGGGTTCAAGGTTCATATGAATGTCCAGTTGACCCAGCCCCATTTTTTTTCCTTCTTTTTCTTTTTTTCTTTTTTCTTGGGCCCAAGACCGCCCCACACACCAGGGCTAGCCTTGGTGGGGCTGCTATCCCAGGGCAAGCGAGCGGGGCTCCCACTGCAGCCCTGCCTCTGAGGGACCAGGCCAGAATAGGGCCCTCCCCACACCCCGACTCCCACACCAGGCTCCTCGGAGAGCCTGTGAGTGGGGATCAGTCCGCTTCTCACCTCTCTGCAATCCTGGTGTTACCTGCAGCTAATTCTGCTTTCCAGAACCCCCTACTCTGAGCTCCCACCACAGTGAACCCACCTCCTCAAACCTGCCCGTCCGTTGCTTCTTGGGCTGCTTTTCTGGAGCCCCCTCCCCTGGGTCTGGTCCTCTACCCAAGTACTGCCTCTGGCCCTGAGGCTTCCAAAGCCAGCTCTGATGAGACAGCCTTATTTCTCTTTCCTGCCCCGAATCCGTCAGCATTGCCCTTGGAGACCGACAGGCCTCTGCCCTCGCCTCCAGCCCTCGCAGGTCCTCAGGCCCCCAACCCAGGAACCCTTCCCATCCCTGCCCCCTCCTCTCTTGACCTCTGTGGCCTCTGCTGTCACCCCCTCCCCTCTGCTTGCTTGCCCCCCTTTCGGCCCCAGACCCTGTGCACTGTCTGTCCCCTCTACCTGGGACGCTCTTCCCTGGCATCACAGGGCTCCCACCCTCCCTTTATTTGAGTTTCAGCACAAATATCACCTCCTCCTAGAAGCCTGCCCTGACCCATCTTCCTGAAAATTCACTCTCTCCACCTCTGTGGTCTTCACCTGGCTTAGAAATCACTTAGTTATTTGTTCCCATATTGTCTTGTCTCCCTATTAGAATGTCAGCCCCAAGAGGGCAGGGCCGTGTCCAGTTTGTCCACATTGTGTCCATAACACAGTGCCGGGCATGTAGTAGATGCACAAGAAGTGGGTGGATGGATGGAGGAGGGGGAGGAGGGGGGAGGGGGAAGCCTTTTTAGCTTCTCCACTTGCTCGCAGCCCCCCACCCTCTTTGTGCTTCTGCCTCTGCTCTACCTCTGGCATGCAAATGTGGAGGACGCATTTATTCATTCATCCATTCACTCATTCTTTGAACGTATAACCAGTGAGCATCTCTACATAGCAGGCTCTGCACTAGTTGTAGGGGTACGGAAGAGACCCCCTTCAGCCGACCCAGCCCCATTTTTTAAGAGTATGTTTTTTCCATGCACTGCAGTGTCATCTTTGTCATATAGATCAGGTGACTCTGTGTAAGGATCTGTTTCTGATTTCTATACCCTATTCTGTTTGTTAGATCATCTATCTTTAGATAGCTTTTTATTTTTTATTAAAAGAAATGAATATTTGGCCTTTTAGTAGGTATTGCTATCTGGTAGGGTCAGTTACCTAGTTTTGTTCTTCTTTGTAATCTTTTTATTTATTTTTTTGTAATCTCTTTTTTTTTTTTTTTGTTCGGTACATGGACCTCTCAGTGCTGTGGCCTCTCCCGTTGTGGAGCACAGGCTCCGGATGGGCAGGCTCAGCCGCCATGGCTCATGGGCCCAGCCACTCCGTGGCATGTGGGATCTTCCTGGACCGGGGCACGAACCCGTGTCCCCTGCATCGTGTCCCCTGCATCGGCAGGCAGACTCTCATCCACTGAGCTACCAGGAAAGCCCTGTCATCTCTTTTTAAGAGTGATAAGTCCCTTCAGGTCTGGGTCACATGACTACCCCTAAACCTGTCAGTGGAAAGGAGAGTAGGATTGCCTTGATTGGTTTAAACTAATAAGGAATCATCTCTACATCTTGTACTAGTGAGGTAGAGCCTCACCATGGAAGTCTAGTATCAGGTAGAGGAGGGGATGGCTGCTGGGTCGATGACCAACAGTGTTTGCTTAGGGTTTAAGATTTATTTTTTTATTTGCTTTTTAAAGATGAGAGAGATCTGAGCATATTAAAAGTTGATAGGAAGTTGCACAACAATGTGAATGTACTTAATGCCACTGAACTTTACATTTGAAATGGTTCAAGTGGTAAATTGTATGTTATGTACATTTCACCACAATAAAAAAATTGATGGGGTAGATTCTTGAGAAGGAATGGGTAATTTTACAGGTGAGAGAAGAGATAATTTATATTGTAAGGGTGGATAGTTATATGGCACAAGTGGAGAAACTGGCCATAGAAGGAAGAAGGAGACACTTTTTTTTTTTTCTTTGCGGTATGTGGGCCTCTCACTGTTGTGGCCTCTCCCGTTGCGGAGCACAGGCTCCGGACGTGCAGGCTCAGCGGCCATGGCTCACGGGCCCAGCTGCTCCGTGGCATGTGGGATCTTCCCAGACCGGGGCATGAACCTGTGTCCCCTGCATCGGCAGGCGGACTCTCAACCACTGCGCCACCAGGGAAGCCCAGAAGAAGACACTTTTATTGTGAAAGAGAAAAGGCAGGGCCAGGTGTGGGTTTGTCTTTAAGTTTGGTTGTAGGAAATTGAGAGAGAGTTCTCTTTGATGTCTCCAGTTTTTACTCATTGAAATAGAAGCAGAGCTCATCTGCTGAGAGAAGGGGGAGTTGGAAGTCTGAGGAAGGGACGTAAGATTTGAAAGGATCATTTTACAAAGTTAGAGGATGATTTGGTCTGAAATAATTGGTTAACAATGTTCAAGGCCCCTTTGGGTTGTTGGGATCCTGAGCAGCAGTGCTACCTGTGTGCTCTGCTGTATAATTTTCTCCAGCAGTACTTGGCTCCCTAGGTGTAGTCATGGAGGAGGCAGAGGAAGCAGGGTTGGTCCAGTGTTGGGTTTTACCATAGAGCAAGATGTAACCATAGGGACAAAGAAGTTAAAGAAGTTGTATGCATGGGAATATGCAATGATGAACCAACGAATCTTAAGCTAGATAAATAAGGAAGTTAAAAAAAAAAGAGAGAAAGTGGGTAAGTCAGTGAGTTGGGCACCCTGAGGAGATAGTAGGAATAGTTGAACAAGTAAGACAGAAGGAGCTAGGTTATGGGGGAAAGCGTGGGATGCCTGAATTAGTGATTTGGGGCTTTGAACAGTTTTGAGTGGCGAGAAAGTTCCCTGGGAGGGCGGTGGTGGGCGGCTGAGCTGGGGTAGAGGAGGAGGTCATTGAATGTAAGGAAGCCAGGAAACTGAGACTGGGTGTTAGACCTTAGTACCTGACAGTTTACAAAGCACTGTGCTTTAGCGTAGTATCTGAAAACAGGAAGAACACAGTTATTAGCCTCATTTTACAGAGGAGAAAATGGCCCCAGAGAGGTTAATAACTTCTTAACAGCCCCAGTGAGAATTAGTGATGGAGTTGGACTTAATCCCCATCTCATATCCCAACTTTCATGCTCTGTCCACTATAGCTTAGCTGATGTGTGAAAGATCTGGAAGTTTTATTTTCCGAGATCAGAAGTCTTGCTGACTTGCAAAAACAGTACCCAGAAAAAACCGTACAAAGAGTAACAAGAAGTTAGGCATAGGTAAGATGTAAATAGTTGTGTGCAGGAAGTACTCTGGAATATTAAAAGTAGCTGTTCCTGGGTAATTGTGATTGTGACTCTGGGTGACTTTTTCCCTTTGTTTTACTTTTCTGTATTTTCCAAATTTCCTATAATGGACATATATTACGTGGATTAAAAAAATTAAAAACTAGATTATATATGGAAAATTATAGTCTAAATAGATATACAATATATAATGCCTTTAGTTTGAATATTTCTTCTTTTTTTTTTTTTTAGAAATGCACTTGGTGATGGAAAGAGAGCTATTATTCTGAAGAACAATTGGACAAAGGTAGGTTTCTTTCTTATTTGCATTGGACAAATAGTGCCGTACAACTTCGTGAAAAATCTGTTTACAGAATGTAAATCGGTATGTAAAAATGCTGGATAAAATTATGCAGAGCTCAGGAATGTGGCAGGGGCATCTTCATTTCCATGATCAGAGAGGAGATGCAGCCCAGCAGTAAGGGCCACATGTGTCTGAGGAGGACAAGCGGCCCCTAGGGATCGTGAGCATCCCTTAATGGTTGAGGGGACGGCATCCACAAGTTCTGGATGGATTCAGGACCTGGCTGTGGAAAATGAGCCTAAAAACCCAGAAGGAGCTGTAGGAGACTAGCTTTGTAGCCTTGAGCTGGGAAAGGATTTCTTAAATAACATACATGCACAGGTCAGTGAAGGAAAAAACTCTGATGAATTCGACGATCTCAGACTTAAAAATTTCTGTATGTCAGGACACCATGAAGGAAATAATTTGGGAGGAGATAGTTTGTCATATATAGAACATATAAAACTGATAGGATTTATATTCAGAATATGCAAAGAACGAAGATAAATAAGAAACCCAGTAGGAAACAGGCCAATGAAATAAACAAGCATTTTAGAGATGAGGAAACCTGAATGGGCGATAGAAAAAGGTATATTCTGTTTCCTAGTAATTAAAACTGTAAAGAGATAGAAACCTAATAGAGAGAGCCTAATAGACAGCCTCCAAGCAGACCCACATGTACACCCACAAGTGAAAAACAATGTGATGTTGAGTCCTTCAGATGAGCAAAAGTTAGAGATCGATAGTCCTGAGTATCAGTAGTGTGTTTACTAACAGGAACTCTCAGTAAACCAGTGGGGTGTGAATTTGTCACAGCCAACTTGGAGAGCACTACGCTGTGCGTATGCCATGATTGATTCCAAGGGTGTGTACCCCACAGGCATTCTTGCATATGTGCACCTGGTGAGATGTACAAGATTGGTCACTGTGGTATTGTTTTACTGGCACAGAACTGCAAATAACCTAAGTATACATTAATAAAGCAGTGGATGAGTATGGTTCTTTCGCTTGATCAAAGTTATTACTAGGATCTCTCTGACCAGCCCCCTGTCTTTAACGCCCGTTATTTCTCCCAGCTCACTCCTGCTGCTCTCTCCCTTGTCCACTCTGGTGGCCCGTCGGCCTCCTCACTGCTCCTTACACATGCCAGGTCCACTCCCAGTTTGTACTTGCTCTTCCCTCTGCCTGGAATTACAGCCTTTCCCCAGAGCCTGAGCTAGCTCTCCTATTTCCTTTCATTGTTCACTGGAAGTTCTCTTCTCAGTGAAACCTTCCCTGACCACATTACTAAAATGCAAAACCTGCCCCTTCCTAGACATTGGCTATTTTTCTTTGCTTCACTTTTTTTTCCCTCTTAGCGTTTATCATTATTGAACATACGATATATCTTATTTAAGTTGTGTTGTTTTTTGTGTGTGCTCCAGTACATTGTGAGCTCCCTGAGGACAGGTTTTTTTGGTTGGTTGGTTCACTTCTGAATCTGGACTGCCTGACGAGCTGCCTGGCACATAGCAAGCACTCATAGTCAGTATTTGTTGATTTAATAAATGAGTTGAATGAATGGGTTGAAATGAGTTAACTGGCTTACCAATATTTATAGATTTTAAAAAGTGTTCACATATTTGTTTATAAGCCAGAGTGAATAGAATCATAGAATTTCAGAGCCCCCAAATTGTGATTCAGATGGCCTAGGAGTGTATTAGAGTCTGGGGATTATAAAATTCTCCAGGTGGACTTCTGCCTCCAAATATTGGAGTCACTTTTAAATGCCTCAGTTATAGATGAAGAAATTGAGCCCCAGAAGGATAAAGTGACTTTTACAACGTGTCGTTGCAAGTAAAAGACAAAATTGAATTGAGAATCCAGCACTGGATATGCTTCTCTTTGAAGGTGGTGAGCTTGTTTCCATTTTCATTGTGAGTTGCTGTTGTACTTGAAACATAATCTCTGCTGATCATTTGGCAGGTGCTGTATAAATTACTTTACGGAACAAATGGATGATAGAGTTCATAATACTGAAATACTGAGACCATAATACTGGTTTTCCAGGGATAATTTTTGCTATTTCAATCTATTATCAACTTAGAAAAAGTATACTAATACTTTCTTTTTTTGTTTTTTTAAAATGGCTTTATTTTTATCCCAGTTATTAAATAATAGTTCAGCAGAGTATAATATTCTTTGCAGATGTTTGAGTCTATGTTCTTTTGACTTTTTTTGCCACTGTTGACAAGTCTGCTATTTTTCCTTTGTAAGTAATCTTTTCTTTTCCTGGGTGTTTTAAAGATCTTCTCGCAGTCTTTAACGTTTGGCAATTTCATTGCAATGTGTCTGAGGAATTTTCTTTAAATTCATCGTAATTGGGATAGCTTGGCTTCTAAAATCCGAGGATTCATGTCTTTCAGCATTTGTGGAAAATTTTCACCCTTAATCATTTGAATATTGCCTCCTTCCCAGTTTATTCTTTTGAAACGTCCATTAGATATACACAATACATATGCGATCTTTCATATATCTTAAATTCAAAACTTTCTTAATTACATTGAGGACTTTATGTAAAATGTTTATTCCTGGCTTAACTTATCAAACATAAAATATTCACTCTTTTTTTTAAGACTTTATTTTCTTTAGAGCAGTTTTAGGTTCACAGCAAAATTAAGAGGAAGGTCCAGAGATTTCCTGTAAATTCCCTGCCCCCAAGCTTGCATAGTCTCCCCCATTATCAGCATCCCCCAACAGGGCTATACATTTGTGAAAACTGATGAACCTACGTGGATGCATCATAATCACCCAAAGTCCATAGTTTGTCTTAGGGTTCACTCCCTAAGTGTTCCATGTTTTATGGGTTTGGATAAATGTATAATGACATGTATTCCACCATTATGGTTCATACAGAGTATTTTCACTGCCCTGACATCCTCTGATCCATCCTTCCCCCCAAACTCCTGGCAACCATTGATCTTTTTACTATCTCCATAGTTTTACCTTTTCCAGAATGTCCTATAGTTGGAATCATACAATGTATAGCCTTCTCAGATTGGCTTCTTTCACTTAGTAATATGCAGTTAAGGTTCCCGCATGTCTTTTCATGGCTTGATAGCTATTTCTTTTTAGCACTGAAAAATATTACATTGTCTGGATATACTACAGTTTATTTATACATTCAGCTACTGAAGGACATCTTGATTGTTTCCAAGGTATGGCAATTATGAATAAAGCTTTTATAAACAGCTATGTGCAGGTTTTTGTGTGGACCCACATTTTCAACTCCTTTGGGTAAATACCAAGGAGTGCAGTTGCTGGATCATATGATAAGAGTATGTTTAGTTTTTTAGGAAACTGCCAAACCTTCCAAAGTGGCTACACCATTTGCACTTCCACCAGCAATGAATGAGAGTCCTTGTTGCTCCACATCCTGCCAACATTTGGCATTGTCAGTGTCCTGAATTTTCGCTGTTTTTTTAAAATTTTAATTAATTAATTAATTTATTTTTGGCTACGTTGGGTCTTCATTGCTGCTTGAGGGCTTTTCTCTAGTTGCGGCGAGGGGGGGCTACTCTTCGTTGCAGTGCATGGGCTTCTCATTGCGGTGGCTTCTCTTGTTGCAGAACACAGGCCCTAGGCACATAGGCTTCAGTAGTTGTGGCTCGCGGGCTCTAGAGCACAGGCTCAGTAGTTGTGGTGCACGGGCTTAGTTGCTCCGCGGCATGTGGGATCTTCCCGGACCAGGGCCCGACCCCGTGTCCCCTGCATTGGCAGGCGGATTCTTAACCACTGCACCACCAGGGAAGCCCTTGGCTGTTCTAATAGATGTGTAGTGGTATCTTATTGTTTTAATTTGCATTTCCCAGATGACATATGATGTGGAGCATCTTTTCATATGCTTATTTGCCACCGTGTACCTTTTTTTTTCTTTCTTTTTTAATTAATAAAAATTTTTTTGGCCGCATTGGGTCTTCGTTGCTGCGTGCGGGCTTTCTCTAGTTGTGGCGAGTGGGGGCTGCACTTCGTTGTGGTGCATGGGCTTCTCCTTGCGGTGGCTTCTCTTGTTGCGGAGCCTGGCGTTCAGGCTCAGTAATTGTGGCATGCAAGGCATGTGGGGTCTTCCTGGACCAGGGATCAAACCCCTGTCCCCTGCACTGGCAGGTGGATTCTTATCCACTGTGCCACCAGGGAAGTTCTATTTATCTTCTTTGATGAGGTGTCTGTTAAGGTCTTGGGTTCATTTTTTAATTGGTTGTTTTCTTAGTGTTGAGTTTTAAGAGTTCTTTGTATATTTTGGATAACAGTCCTTTATCTGGTATATTTTTTGCAAATATTTTCTCCTGGACTAGGGCTTGCCTTCTCATTTTCTTGACATTTCTTTCACAGAGCATAAGTTTTAATTTTAACTAAGTCCAGCTTATCAATGATTTCTTTCATGGATCATGCCTTTGGTGTATTTAAAAAGTCATCACCATACCCAAGACCATCTAGATTTTCCTCTATGCTATCCTCTAGGAGTTTTAGGTCTGTGATCTATTTTGAGTTAATTTTTGTTGAGGGCTTTAGGTCTGGATTCATTTTTTAAATTAGTTAATTAATTAATTTTTATTTTTGGCTGCATTGGGTCTTCGTTGTGGCATGCGGGCTCTTCGTTGTGGTGTGTGTGCTTCTCTCTAGTTGTGGCGTGTGGGTTTTCTCTCTCTAGTTCAGGCATGCAAGCTCAGTAGTTGCGGCATGCAGGCTTAGTTGCCCCGTGGCATGTGGGGTCTTAGTTCCTCAACCAGGGATCAAACCCGTGTCCGCTGCATTGGAAGGCGGATTCCTTACCACTGGACCACCAAGGAAGTCCCTGGATTCGTTTTTTTTGCATGTAGATGTCCAGTTCCAGTATCATTTGTTGAAAAGACTGTCTTTGCTCCATTGTATGGCCTTTGTCCTTTGTCAAAGATCAGTTGACTGTATTTATGCGGGTTCACTCATTTTTTTAAATTGGGATTTTTTTTTTGATGGTTGCAAAAGTATTTGTGTAGATGAAAAACACAACTCTTAGTAAGTATTCAGAAAATTTGGTAACTATATATTGAGGTCATTTATCATTTTATTTTACCAGAAAGGAATGCTCATTGAAGGATATTTTAAACTTCAGAAACAAAAGTAGACTGTGCAAGATGCATTCTTTACTTTTATTTATTTTTTATTTTTTAATTTTTAAATAGACATTTTAAAATAAATAAATAAATTAATTAATTTGCCTGTGTTGGGTCTTAGTTGTGGCACATGGGATCTTTAGTTGTGGCATGCGGGATCTAGTTCCCTGACCAGGGATCTAACCTGGGCCCCCTGCATTGGGAGTGCAGAGTCTTAACCACTGGACCACCAGGGAAGTCCCCATTCTTTTATGAGTTCTTTTATGAATCTGAGTCTATTGAGTCGTTCTTCTAGGATATAAGCCTGTATAGGAAGGTACTCTGTAGATTTCTACGTGAGGGTGGACCATTTTTTCTTCCTTCTTTCCAGGTAGAGAAGACTGGTACAATGTCAGCTGTCATAGACACACTTTAATTTTTTAAATGATTTATTTTTTATTTTCATTATTTTTTTTATTGAGGTATACTGATTTACAATATTATATAAGTCCTACACGTACTTTTAGGCTTAAGAGAGGGTGAGTCATTGTATCCCAACGAGTGAGAATTTTTACAGTATAGTCAACAGATATTTGTTGACATTTCCAAGTGCATTATCTTTTGATGTTATACAGGATACAAACCAGTAGCCTCACAAATGTCCTCAAGAAATTTTTAATATTGAGGAGTATATTAGAATTCTTTTGTTTGGGAGTGACAAAACCTAACTCATAAGTAGAAGAGAGAATTCATTGGTTCATGTAATTGAAAAGTCTAGGGGGTCAGCTTCAGGCATGGTCAGATCCAGATCTGTACACATTTTTCTTTCTGTTTCTCACTGGTGCTTCCCTGTTAGCATCATTTTTAATCTTTTTTCTCTTTTTGCTCTGATTCATTTTACCTAGATTCTATTGCTCTGTCCTCACGTTGACTGGTCTTTTTCTTCTGCTATGTCTAATCTGCCTTTATTTCCATCTAATTTATTTTTCATCTAAATGCTATAGCAGTCACCTCTAGAATTTCAGTTTGAGTATTTCTTATATATTTCATGTGCTTTCTTAATATGTTCAGTTTTTCCCTTAGCTTCTCGAACATCTGAAATATATTTATAACTGTTTTAATGTCCTTCTCTACTAATTCTATCTTCTGTGTCATTTCTGGATTGTTTTCAATTGATTGATTTTTTTTCTCTTCATTATAGATCACATTTTCCGTCTGCGTACCTAGTAGTTTTTGATTGGATGCCAGAGATTGTGAATTTTACCTTGTTTGGTACTAATATTTTTGTATTTCTGTAAATACTTTGAGTTTTGTTTTGCGATGCATTGAAGTTACTTGGAAACAGATTCTTTGGGGTGTTGTTTTAAGCTTTGTTGGGTGATATCATAGTGGTATTTGGTCTAGGGCTAATTTTTTCTGCACAACTGAGGCAAAACTCTTTTGAGTACTCTACTTAATACTCCATGAATTACGATGTTTTCCGCATTGGTCAGTGGGAACAGGAATTATTCCTTGCCCTGTGTCAGTGCTGACTACTGTTCCCTTTTAGTCTTTCAAGTGGTTCTTTCCCTGGCTTGGGTAATTGCCCCGCATGCATGTACTGATTGATACTCAGCTGAAGACTCAAGGGAGACCCTCTGAAGATCTCTGGAGTTCTCTGTCCAGCTCTCTCCTCTCTGGTCCTCTGCCCTGTGAACTTGAGCTGCCTTGGCTCTCCTGGACTCCTGGCTCTGTCTTCACTGAGACTGTGGTCTCTCCCTGGGTTCCTTCTCCCTGTGCTATGGCTTAGAATCTCTCCTTAAGTAAGCTGGAGCAATCATAGGGCTTTCTGTATTTCTCATCTCTCAGGGATCACTCTCGTTCGTTGCCTGATATCCAGTGTCTTGCAAACCTTCGTTTCATGTATTTTGTCCTCATTTGTTTTAAGCAAGAAGGAATATCCAATCCCTGTTACTCCGTCTTGACCACAAGTGGTAATTAGAGCATAGGCTCTCTTGGCTTCATTTTGTAAAAGTGATATCCTAATAACTGATATCCTAGTAACTGTTTATTCTAGTGGAGAGAGAGCCTCTGTTAGTGTTTATGTTGTATGACTGTGGAGTGCCTCAGACTGATCCTGGTTGAGCCATGTGCCCACCTGTGGATCAATTACTGTGACCTGGGAAGTGGTGCATTTGGATTGACCGGTCTCCTGGGTCACAGCTATGCTTCTACCCTGCCAGCCATTGTTGAGCCGGGGGCACTAGTGGGGGCATTACTGTGTGGAGTAGGGACATAATGGCACACAGAGGAGGGGATGCTGGTCAGATGAACTGTATATGTGATAGAGAATGAGATAATGTCAGAGAAGAGCAAAACTTTCTGTGTAATTGGGTTCAAGAAACTTTCTGAGATACCTTTAATTTAAGCTTCATTCAGACACCTTCAGCAGAGAGATCTGAATAAACTCCTTTCTCAACTGATAGAAGTTACGCTGGGTTTTATAGAGTTTAGGGAAAAGGACCCAGTAAAAGATGAGAAAGGTGAGTGGAAAAGAGAAAGAAATGAAGCGTTTTCTACACATTTAGCAGGTAAGGTTTATAATCTCTCATAATTTCCTATGCTGTGATTTTTTTTTAATGCAGTTATTCAAACTTTGAAGTTGATATATGCTTAGTGGATAGAATTTTGGTCTTGTAGCGTATCTGTGAGAACTCTTTATCTTATGCCTTTGGAGGAAAAGCAGAGTTTAACCAAATGCAATCTGAATTGGGATCTTTGATCTGAGCCTAAAGAGCCTGGCTAAGAAATGCCCTGGAACAGGTTGGGTTGGTGCACCAGAGTAGGATTATATATGCTCTGAACCTGCATAAACAGAGGTCCTTTGGTTGTTTCTGGCTTCTTTTAGGGAAAGTCGCATCTTTCTTAAAAGGATCACATTTCTGATTTCATATTTTCTCGTAACTCAGAATGTTCTTTGTAAAATGTGTAGTAAAGAGGAAAGAGCTCTGGACCTGGAGTCCTAAGATACAAGTTCTTTGGTTTGTCTCTAAATAAATGTGGCATTAGGCCAGTTTCTAGCCTCTCTCACTTGTAAATCACTTGTTAAATGGTGATACTGTGCCTAAAATGGGAGTTTGGTTTGGGAGTAGCTACAAGAGGGGTTGGCTGAGTTAGCCCCAGGTTTGGTAATATTAGCTTTCTAGATTAAAATGTTCATGCTTGATATAGAAGATTTCCCAAAATGCATAAATGGGACCAGCCAGGACTGTGGTTCTGTAGCAATAAAACAAACAACCTGATCATTGGAATTAAGGGTAAATCAGTGGTTTTTGGATCTTTTCTTAAAGCCAAGAACTCTATACTTAGAGGTAAAATAATTAAAAGCTGATTAAGAAAGATGGAATTAATAGATGCACCCCTTATCTGTGCCCGTGCTCTTCAGCAGGGTTGGAAAACTACTGCACAGGCTGATTGTTCCTCCCAGCTCTAAAACGCTTGACTTCAGAAGTGTAGGGAGTGTAATGACTTAGAGACTATTACTGCCTAAAAGTATTTTGAAAAAAATTAAGTTATTTATAATGCATCATTTTTATACTTAATTTGGCATAAAAATAATGTATTTCTTTCTTATGTACAATAAAGGTTGAATTATTTTCTTTGTGGGGGTACAAAAATCTCTTAAGCAGAAACACTGATCTCTAGTCAGCTGTTAAAAATTATTATGAATACTATTTGTAGCTTTTCATTTAACTCATTTAGGTGACTTTATTTCCTGAGAGGTATTAACATTTTTATTTATTTTTTATTGATAGGATCCTAATGTAACATTTTAAGTAACTAATCATTTTTCAAGCAAAGTATTTTTTCCTTATCTATTTTCTTGAACTTAAGCATATTTTTGAGAAAAAATTGAATTTATCTTTTTGGAACAGGGTCATTATCGTTATTGTGCTGCTCTTTCTATGCTGGGGGAATATGACTGGGCCCTGCAAGCAAACATAAAAGCTCAAAAACTCTGTAAAAATGACCCTGAGGGAATCAAGGATCTAATTCAGCAGCATGTAAAGTTACAAAAACAAATAGAAGACCTGCAAGGTATTTCACCTAAGATTCTTTTGGTTACAGTCGAATTCCCTTTAAAACTTTTGAAGGTGGGTTTCTTGGATTAATGGAGGACCATAAATCAATTCTCAGATGATTTGTACTTCCTTTATGTTATTTCCGTTAACTCAGTTAAGTTTTTCATTTCTATTCATGTAGAATTTTGTTAGTATTGTATTCCAATAGGTAATAATAAATGATTTGTACTTTTTATTTGAAACAGCAACAAATTATTATTTATTCTTCTGTAGAAAAATATACTTTCTTGAAATTTTGAATGAAGTGAAGCCTTTTGAAACAAAGTTTAAGATTTTTTTCTCCATTATTATACTTATTTCCTAAAGAAAAGGCCCTTCAATAGAGTTGTTTGATGTTTTTGCACCAAGTTTGTGGCTAATTCTGTAGCATGCTGAATGTATGTATATACATAGGTACATCATAAATTAGTGTGCAGGCTAGGAATTCCAGATTTTCATTTTACCCTTGTTTTCTCTCCTAAGTCGTTTTGCTTTCCCAGTACCTGAATGCTTTCACTCTATGCTTTCAGCATATAGATCTTTCCTGTTATTTCTTCTTTCGGTAGTTAGTGTCTTATGAAGCTGAGCTGAACAGTCCTATTTCACTAGCAGATGTTGTCATCCAACAGAACATGATTATAAGATTGTGAGCTCCTTGAAGACAGGTACTGTCTCTGATTGAGATTTATATATTGCTGCATCTAGTCAGTGATCACATATAATGAGATGTCAAATAAGGTTTGTGTAACATTTTGTAGACCTCATTCTAAAACTAAAAACGTCTAGAAGCGTAAAATTGTTTAGGTTTATTTTTCAGTTCCCTAAATTTGATATTCTTACTGTCAGCTTAAAAGAAATGTGAAAATCTTTTAAAGTATGTGTTGCCAGTCCACTGATTACTATGTGTGTGTGTGATTCATTTTTGTAGGTCGAACACCAACTAGGAATCCAATTAAAGCCTTCTATGAAAGCAGGTGAGTTAATATCAGATCAGTAGCTGTTACTTGGAATGGTTTTGCTCTGTGAGTTTAAGAATTGCTGTTTGATGCTTTAGTAGATAATAGCAACCACAGTAAAGTTAGAGATGGAAGGATGAGAAGAGGTTTTTAAAGTGTTTGTAAGACCAGGCGACCTGTGATTTGCCTGATTGGTTTTGCTTACTGTTTGGCTGAACTCTTTGCATATGTATATATCGGAGATCCATAGCCTAAGCCTATGGGAGAAGAGGCGTGAAATGTTAATTGGATGTTACTGCGCTTGAATGGCACCAGTTTAGCCACGAGGTTCCTGGCAGCAGAGAGCGGGGCTCAGTCTGTGCCTTCTCTCCCTCACCTCTGTCCTGGAAACATCTGCTTCCAGCCTCCTGATAACCTTTCAAAGGCTAAGACACTTCTGTTAGAAACAGGCAGCAGATAGACTTGAGTGTGCTCATAAGAAAACAAATAGCAGCCAGGATTCTACGTTTTTCACTTGGCAGTTAAAATAGATTAAGCTTTTCCCACATGCTTAAATGCCTAAGATATTGAAGCTGTTAAATTTATAACAGGGAGACTTAACTTATTTTAAAATTAGAAACCAGAATACATTTCTTGAACTGTTCTTAATCTACTTGGAGTTTTTAATACCAAATTTAAAGTAATATTTATGTATGATACCCAATCTCACAGGTAGAGATTCTTTTTGAAACAATATTACCTTGCTTTCAAGGTAAAAAGGCTATACTTGCTGAAACCTCTTTGTTTAAAGGATAATTTTTTAAAAATAATTTTTAAAAAATGATTATTCCTTTTATTGCCACTCAGGGCCTACATACCTAATTTGTCAGCACCTGCATTTAGTACTTCACTTAACTTTGTGGAGACAGAAAAAAATTCCAGAAAAACTAACCACGAAATGGCAAACGGTGGTAATCAGAATCCAAAGGTAAGCTCAGTTAAAAACTAAAATTAGAATTATTTCAAGTATAGGTAGTCTTATATTTTTACAATAATATTTTTGTGATCATCGAAACCAGTACGCACCTCTCAGCCTATAGCCTGGCTCTGTGATCAGTGTCCCAGATGACCTGTATCTGAGTTTTCCTGAACTGTAGTGTACTCAAAGCTCAGCAGGTATCGCCAAGTTCACATTTATATTTCCTTCCAGGGTTTGAGGGGAAAAAAGGGAATTGGTGTTTTCGGGTTAGTAGTACGTCGTACGCATTGAAGGGAACTTTCCCAACCCGCTGTCAAGTCCTTCTGTTGTTAATAATGAAAGTCTAAAGAAGCTGTAGTATTCAGTCAGGGAGAGGAGACTAAGGAAAGTTGTGATAGTATTAATTCAGTATTTATTGTTCGGTGGTTACCAGTTTGTTTATTCATTTGGTAAAGCTGAGTATTTTAGGCACTTGGATACATGCTTTGCTACTCAGTTTTATTATTGAGCTATTGAATTTTTCATGGCTGTCTTTTTTTGGAAGTGTCACTAATTTTATTTTCATGGTAGGTGGCAGATGAAGCTTTGAAGGTAGATGATTGTGACTGTCATCCTGAATTTCTGCCACCATCAAGTGAGTCTTTTTCCCATATGTAAATTGTTGCCGAATTAGCGTAGTGTTGCCTCAACTTCCATGCCCTAAACTTCTCACAAGCCTCACTTTATATTTGCTATTATTCTCCTTTTACTTCACAATGCTTCTGTGTCGAGAAAACACTGAATGTTTATTTGAAATCAATGCTCAGTCTTTTCATATTGTTTAATAAATTTAATTTTGGAAAACCAAATAAAGGAATGGAGAAGAAAAATGGTGCTCTTCTTGGTCTGCTACCTAATTTCCACTAGGCCAGTATTTCTCCACTTCTATTTCATTATCTACCCCCTGCTCCCAGAGCCTTTTTAGACACTTTTTTCCCCTAATTACCCTCCCCTTGTGAAACTTTAATATCACAGATACTGTTTTTCTGTTTATGTACTGTATGTACATGTGTGCTTTATATATAAAAATGGATTTTTTTCATCTTCCAATAACCAGTTACGACTTTCTTGTGGGTGATGTCACCCCTGTTGAGAATGGATGCATTAGCCTAATACTAGTTTATTTAAATTGTATGAGCTTAGTGCATATGTTTATTTATGCATCTAGAAAATATGCAGACACACAGCCAGACCTTGTCTACTTGGCATCTTTGGGAAATGAAGGGTTCCAGAGAAGTGGATATTCATGCCTCGTTTATTTCTCAGTCTCCGTTTATACTCCCAGCTTTTGAGAGAAATCGTTCTAAGTGGGTTATTCTTCTCTGCCTTTTAAAACAGTTGGAGAGAATTCAGCAACTCAAAGTTGTTGTTACGCACAAGTTACTTATCTCAAGCTTTCATGTGCTCCTTTCAGAGTTATTGTGGTGAGATTGTTGACCTTCTAGTTAGTGATCCTGTTGCTCTCTTTTCCTTCCACTTGTTTTTTGGTTCATTTGTTTATTTTTTTCAGTGTTTTTACTCCTGGCAGCCATTTCTGTCTTTTACTTCCTGCAGCTCTATCTCCTCTTAGGCTCCAGTGCTGCGTATCCAGCCACTTAACTACTGGTTAGCACTTCAGCACAGTTACAAAGAGGGGGAAACGCAGGTGTTTGTCTTACCTGATGTGACTTTATAGCACGTGAAAAGTCTTTGAGAATGAAACTGTTTTTTTGAAAACAGCTTTTAATTTATTTGTATTTCTTAGACCATTATTATCAGATAGCACATTTAAATAATTTAAATACCATCCATGCTTCCGCATCTATATTCAGTCAGAGAAATCGAGGTCCCAGGGTTAGATTAAATAGTTTTGCCCTAGGTCACACAGTAGAAATCAAACTAGAACTCTTCTTTCTTTCTAGAAGCCTCTTTTGTTTTCTGAGGCCATCAGACCTCAGGCTCTCATCCCCTCCCTAATACATCGGCTCTGACTTGCCTCTGCCATCTCTCCCAAAGCTTCCATCAGAGACACCCAGTCCCTATTGCTGTGCTCTCTTCTACACAACTTTGCACGTGTGACTCCCCTGCCCCAAAGTGTACAGTGGCTCTCTCCTCCTTTCAGTGGGATAAAGACTGAGCTCGCAGAGCTGGGGAGTCAGAAGCCCTGGGCCTGGAAACACTCATACCAACCTGCCTGGCTTGCAGCCCCTTTCAACCTGTCCTTACTTAACTTGCCCAGTCACACAGGTTTACTTAGTGTTTCTTAAAATAAAACTTCATTTGGCCCATTCTTTGCAAATCCTACTTGTTCCTTAAAACTAAATACAAATGCTGCATCCCCACTAAGGTGTTTCCCAGCCACTCCAGCTTAAGTGATTTTTCCCTTCTAGGAGTTATAAGAGCAGTTACTATGGAATTAATATTTCAGTAACAATGCATCTTCTTTTCTTCTTAATGGGGATTGTTACTTAATTGGTGAAGTGACTGTCTTTTCTTCCCATCTGATTGTAAACTACCTGAGAACAGGAACTACAGCCTGTATCTCTTCTATATCTACTATAGGACTAAATGATGATCATTATTATAATTTATCTTTATAATAATTTTATAGCATACATAGAGAAACATCAGTAGCTTCTTTTTTTTTGGCTTACCTGTTTATAGTTAGACTCACATGCAGTGTTGCCTCCTTTGCTTTCTTATTCCAATTTACGTTTTTAAAAAATGTTTTACTTTCAAGCTTGTAGATTCTTATGTACAGATTTCAGGAACAAATACTTTTGTATTCACAGGTCAGCCTCCAAAATATAAAGGAAAACAAAAATCCCGAAACAATGAATTGGAGAAGTTCAGGTATGTTTTTTAATGTAAGGGTTTTTTTTGTTTGTTTGCTTTGTTTCGTTTCTGTAATGACCTCCTCCCAAGAAAAAAGAAAAAAGAAAATTAAATCTCTTTCTAGTAGTAGCTACCTTTACATATGTGTACTATGATAAGTACTAAAAATCCCTTTCGAATAGCACGGCATGTCTTTATTAGGAGAGGGTCATTTTTGACTAAAGGAGTATTAATCCTGGATGTTAATACTGATTTCTGAAAATCATATAATACGAGATATATCAGTATTAATTTTTTAAAATTCCAAAATACAGGCTCATAACAGGAAAAATGATTCAGATAAGTATAAAGTGAAAACTTAGTCTCCTTCCCTGTTTGCTTTATTTCCCCTCTCTCTGACTCCGTTCTCTAGCGCCTTGCTTTAGAAACTTGCTGTTAGCAATTTCTTGGCCATCTGGGAACTTAACTTTGCATACACTGGCATGGCTATCTGTATATTCATAGGCAAGGATTTACTAATGAACCGACCACTTACAAAATTCGTTCTACCAAACATCCCCCCCAAATTAGCAGTAGGAATTCTTGTCACCAATCTTTAGAGTTAATCCCCCATTAGCTACAAAGATATCAATTGATTGCAAAGTGAAATTGTAAATCTTGTAACAGATACAGAAATTCATGAAATCAATTAAAGTGGTGCTGGAGAAACTGCAAAGCCATTTTTGCCACAGTTCCACTAGTTTCCAGTTTTCTCTTCATTTCTTAAGGCTGACTCCTTGATAGGTGCTTAAAGGAGAATGATTTGAATATCAAAGCACTAAGAGAAATTAGTAAAGCCCTATTTTTAAAAAATGACCGATTTTTGATGGTGCCTCAAAAGTTAAATACAGAGCAAGGCCATAGTGCCCTTTGTCGTTCTGTTATTTGTTAGAAAAGTCCTGAGTCTTCCTTCTTGCCCCCCTTCCCTCATCATAAAAGGAAGCCAAAACCCAATACATACTCATTCTTTGAATGCACAGTTATAACTTTAACCTGTTGTGTTAAAGATAAATTTATTTTCCTGGTATTTTGTTTCTGTTTTCAAAGTGAATGCTCTTCTTGATTATGTCTACTTCATGAGGTTATTTAACAATTAAATGGGACAACCACATAAAATACTTAGAGCCCCGGAACATGGTAAATGCTCAATACACTTGAACTATCGTTATTGTTGACACTATAGTTTTCATTGTTGTTGGAACTATTCTGGCCTACAGCTTGCTTTTATCTCTTTCACAATGCCTTGACTACCTTTCCATATCAGACCATGGAGATAGGTCTACATCCCTCCTTTTCATGGCTGCAGGATATTTCCTAGTATAGATGTGTGTGAAGAGAAATTTCTAGAGTGGAACTCCTGTCACGGGATGTGTAATTTTAACTTGGATAGAGACTGCCAAATTCTCCCCTCAGAAAATGAGCAGCGCTCACACTCCTCCTAAGCTATGAGAGGGTGTGGTATAATAAAGATATTTATATATTCGGTCTGTGTCCCCAGTTCCTGGCACAGGGCTCCTAGGACCCTTGGAATTTCCTGAGTGATGAGAGAGTCTTTTGTTATTTATAACGAGCCCCTTCCTCTCTACTTGAGTTTGTACTAATAAAGTGACCCAAGGCTGGGTCCCTACCTTCAGGATTGAGGCTGGTCACCGGAAAGATAAAGCGTGTGATTGGTTGGAACTTTTCAGCCCCACCCCCGATCTTTGGGGAGAGGAAGGGAGCAAGAAATTGAGTTTAGTCACCAATGTCCAGTAATTAAATCATTGATGCCTGTGTAATGAAACATCAGTAAGAACTTCTAAACATAGGGGCTCAGGGAGCTTCTGGTTGGTGGATACATCGAGATGCTGGGGAGCTGGTGCACTCTGGGACTGTGTGAAAGCTCTGAGGCACCCCCTTCCCTTACACCTTTCCATGCATCTTTTCCATTCAGCTGCTCCTGACTTACATCCTTTACAATAAACTGGTAATGGTAAGTAAAGCGCTCTCCTGAGTTCTGTGAGTTGTCCTAGGGAATAGTTGAACCCAAGGGGTAGTCACGGGAACCCCTGAATTTGTAGTCGGCAGGGCAGAAGTATGGGTAGCCTGGATATCCCATTGTGGCTGAAGTGAGGGCAGTCTTGTGGGACTGAGCCTTTAACCTGTGGGGCATGAGTTCTTAACTCCAGAGTTGGTGTCAGAATTGAATTGTTGGACACTCAGTTGGTGTGGAAAAATGACAGGTATGTGGTGTGAGAAACCCACACATGTGGTATCAGAAAACACCACCAGGAGTACCTGAATCTTCCTTACCCTCACCAGCATTGGGGTTCAGACTTTCTGGAAAGATTATATCTTATTAACAGATTTTCATATGAGATGGATCATCTTTGCAGTGTTTTAGGGCACATTTCTTGTTTCATGACTTTGTTGTTATTGATGACTTTAGATTTATAATAACTTTAGGTAATCAGTGTAAATCCACCAATTTCTTTCTTTCCTTTTTTTTTAAAGCTGTTCTTTTATAACATCTGAATAATCAGTTCATCTAGTCCCCTTTCCCCAGTAAATTTACAGAGATTTTTATTGGATTTAGAAATTAATTTGGAGAGAATTGGCATCTTGGTAATATTTCTACTTAGGAACTTGTGACTCTCCATTTACTAAGTGTTTAAAATGACCTTCAGTAAATATTTTTTTCTTTATATAATAAGCAGGATTGTTTTATTTTAAAATAATTCAAAACAGTGCTTTTCTCTTTTAGTTCTGGTTCACAAGGGAGTTTACCAGTAGATTTGAAAAACATCTTGGAGAAACAGTTTTCTAAATCCTCCAGAGCTGCACACCAGGTAAAGGCAAAGGCTTTTCTAATGGAAAAGCAAACTCTTTGAACATAACATTTTTCACATGAATTAAGTCTAATCGTGTACATCTCTAAAGTTTTTTTAAAATAATTTTAGTTATGAGCATATAATTTAATAGATGATTGCTAAGAAACCAAATCGTCACTAATTTATGTTTTAATTTGGTAAGTGTGTGAACCAGAGATTTAACTAATGGTTAATACTGAATGCAAAATCGTTTGTTTCCCATAGATTTAAAAGGAAGAAGCAAGTCTTCCTAAAGTGTTAACTTTTAAGTTAAATATTTTAAGAAGGTTTAAATCATTTTAAAAGGTTTAAGTACCTGCGGTTTTACTACACCTACTATAGAACCATTAAAGAGCAAAGTTTATTCTTTGAATGATTTATCATATAACTTTGTATATAAAATTCTGTAGTATTTGGTAAATAATGAAAAATGTACATCAAGGGGGAAGAGATGAATAGGCACAGCAGAGAGGATTTTTAGGGCTGTGAAAATCCTCTGTATGATAGTATAAATGATAGATACAGTCATTATACATTTGTCCAAACCTGTGGAATGTACAACACAAAGAGTGAACCATAGGGTTCATAGGTAAACTATGGACTTTGGGTGATTATGATGTGTCAGTGTGGGTTAATCCTTGGTTAAAAAAAAAAAAAAAGCACGCCCCCCCACACACCCTCACCCCGTGTATGTATATTGGGTTGGCCAAAACGTTCGTTTTTTTTTTTTAATTAATTTATTCTTTTGGCTGCGTTGGGTTTTCGTTGCTGCGCGTGGGCTTTCTCTAGTTGCGGCCAGCGAGGGCTGCTCTTTGTTGTGGTGCGCAGGCTTCTCATTGCAGTGGCTTCTGTTGCTAGGGAGCACGGGCTCTAGGTTTGCAGGCTTCAGTAGTTGAGGCTCGTGAGCTCAGTAGTTGTGGCTCACGGGCTCTAGAGCGCAGGCGCAGTAGTTGTGGCGCACGGGCTTAGTTCCGCGGCATGTGGGATCTTCCTGGACCAGGGCTTGAACCCCGGTCCCCTGCATTGGCAGGCGGCTTCTTAGCCATTGCACCACCAGGGAAGTCCCTCCTTTGGTTTTTTACGTACGACGGCTCTAGTAGCACTTAGTTGTCTTTAACTTCATTCGAAACAGTTTTGATTGTATGTGACAGCTATCATATCAGTGTGCATTTAAAAAAACGTTTCAAAATCGGTGAATTTTTTTGTAACCATTTTAATACTGAAGGTGGAAGAAAAAAGCGATATTTTCAGCGTACTATGCTTTATTATTTCAAGAAAGGTAAAAATGCAACTGAAATGCAAAGAAGATTTGTGTAGTTTATGGCGAAGGTGCTGTGACTGATTGAACATGTCAAAAGTGGTTTGTGAAGTTTTGTGCTGGACGTTTCTCGTTGGATGATGCTCCATGGTTGGGTAGACCAGTTGAAGTTGATAACGATCGAATTGAGACATTAATTGAGAACAGTCAACGTTATACCACATGGGAGATAGCCGACATACTGAAAATATCCAGATCAAGCGTTGAAATTCATTTGCACCGGCTTGGTTATTTTCGTCTCTTTGATGTTTGGGTTCCACATAAGTTAAGCAAAAAACACCTTCTTGACCATATTTACACATATGATTTTCTACTAAAACGTAATGAAAACATTCTGTTTTTAAAACAAATCGTGATTGGCAATGAAATGTGGATGCTGTATAGCAATGTGGAATGGAAGAGATCGTGGGGCAAGTAAAATGAACCACCACCAACCACACCAAAGGCTGGTCTTCCTCCAAAGAAGGTGATGTTCTGCATATGGTGGAATTGGAAGGTAGTCCTCCGTTATGAGCTCCTTCTGGAAAACCAAACGATTAATTCCAACAAGTACTGCTCCCAGTTAGACCAACTGAAGGCAGCACTCGATGAAAAGTGTCCAGAATTAGTCAACAGAAAATGCGTAATCTTCCATCAAGATAACTCAAGACCGCATGTTTCTTTGATGACCAGGCAAAAACTGTTAGAGCTTGGCTGGGAAGTTTTGATTCATCTGCCATATTCACCAGACACTGCACTTTTGGATTTCCATTTACTTTGGTCTTTACAAAATTCTCTTAATGGAAAAAATTTCAATTCCCTGGAAGACTATAAAAGGCACCTGGAATAGTTCTTTGCTCAAAAAGATAAAAAGTTTTGGGAAGATGGAATTATGAAGTTGCCTGAAAAATGGCAGAAGGTAGTGGAACAAAACAGTGAATATGTTGTTCAACAAAGTTCGTGGTGAAAATGAAAAATGTCTTTTATTTTTACTTAAAAACTGAAGGAAATTTTCTGCCAACCCAATATACCATTCTGAGGAGTGATTTTGACGATGGGGGAAGCTATTCATGTACGGGGCAAAGGGGTATATGGAAATCTCTGTACTTCCCTCTCAATAAAAAAGTGCAAGGGGTATGACTTTGATATTACTCTGAAGCAAGTAATATTACTTTGAATCAAGCTAAATGTATGTATTACAGGAATAGAGAGTTTTAGATTAGTGATGCATTCATTCCAAGAGCAAGGAAAAAAACCCAAAGAAAGTAGACGGAAATAACAATGTAGAAAATAGTGAAGGAGATTGGTTCAAGATAGCGGAGTAGAAGGACGTGCATTCACTCCCTCTTGTGAGAACACTGGAATCACAACTGACTGCTGAACAATCATCGATGGGAAAACACTGAAACTCACCAAGAAAGATACCCCACATCCAAAGACAAAGGAGAAGCCACAGTAAGATGGTAGGAAGGGTGCAATCACAATAAAATCAAATCCCGTAACTGCTGGGTGGGTGACTCACAGACTGGAGAACACTTATACCACAGAAGTCCATCCACTGGAGTGAAGGTTCTGAGCCCCACGTCAGGCTTCCCAACCTGGGGTCTGGCAACGGGAGGAGGAATTCCTAGAGAATCAGACTTTGAGGCTGGCAGGATTTGATTACAGGACTTTGACAGGACTCGGGGAAACAGAAACTCCACTCTTGGAGGGCACACACAAAGTATTGTGTGCATAGGGACACAGGGCAAGGGGCAGTGACCCCATAGGAGACTGAACCAGACCTACCTGCTGGTGTTGGAGGGTCTCCTGCAGAGGTGGGGGGTGGATGTGGCTCACCGTGGGGACAAGGACACTGGCAGCAGAAGTTCTGGGAAGTACTCCTTGGGGTGAGCCCTCCCAGAGTCCTCCATTAGTCCCACCAAAGAGCCCAGGTAGGCTCCAGTGTTGGGTCACCTCAGGCCAAACAACCAACAGGGAGGGAACCCAGCCCCACCCATCAGCAGACAAGCGGATTAAAGTTTTACTGAGCTCTGCCTACCAGAGCAAAACCCAGCTCTACCCACCACCAGTCCCTCCCATCAGGAAACTTGCACAAGCCTCTTAGATAGCCTCATCTAAGAGAGGGCAGACAGCAGAAGCAAGAACTACAATCCTGCAGCCTGTGGAACAAAAGCCACATTCACAGAAAGACAGACAAGATGAAAAGGCAGAGGACTATGTACCAGATGAAGGAACAAGATAAAACCTCAGAAAAACAAGTAATTGAAGTGGAGATAGGCAACCTTCCAGAAAAAGAATTCAGAATAATGATAGTGAGGATGATCCAGGACCTCGGAAAAAGAATGGAGGCAAAGATTGAGAAGATGCAAGAAATGTTTAACAAAGACCTAGAAGAATGAAAGAACAAACAAACAGAGATGAACAATACAATAACTGAAAGGAAAACTACACGAGAAGGAATCAGTAGCAGAACAACTGAGGCAGAAGAACGGATAAGTGACCTGGAAGACAGAATGGTGGAATTCACTGCTGTGGAACAGGATAAAGAAAAATGAATGAAAAAAAATGAAGACAGCCTAAGAGACCTCTGGGACAACATTAAGCGCAACAACATTCGCATTATAGGGGTCCCAGAAGAAGAAGAAGGAGAGAGAAAGGACCCGAGAAAATATTTGAAGAGATTATAGTGGAAAACTTCCCTAACATGGGAAAGGAAATAGCCACCCAAGTCCAGGAAGCGCAGAGAGTCCCATACAGGTTAAAGCGAAGGAGAAACACGCCGAGACACATAGTAATCAAATTGACAAAAATTAGACAAAAATTATTGAAAGCAGCAAGGGGAAAATGACAAATAACATACAAGGGAACTCCCATAAGGTTAACAGCTGATTTCTCAGTAGAAATTCTACAAGCCAGAAGGGAGTGGCATGACACATTTAAAGTGATGAAAGGGAAGAACCTACAACCAAGATTACTCTACCCTGCAAGGTTCTCATTCAGATTCGATAGAGAAATCAAAAGCTTTACAGACAAGCAAAAGCTGAGAGAATTCAGCACCACCAAACCAGCTCTACAACAAATGCTAAATGAATTTCTCTAAGTGGGAAACACAAGAGAAGAAAAGGACCTACAAAAACAAACCCAAAGCAATTAAGAAAATGGTAATAGGAACATACATATCGAGAATTACCTTAAATCTGAATGGATTAAATACTCCAACCAAAAGACAGAGGCTTGCTGAATGGATACAAAAACAAAACCCATATGTATGCTGTCTACAGGAGACCCACTTCAGACCTAGGGACACATACAGACTGAAAGTGAGGGGATGGAAAAAGATATTCCATGCATATGGAAATCAAAAGAAAGCTAGAGTAGCAATACTCATATCAGATAAAATAAACTTTAAAATAAAGAATGTTACAAGAGACAAGGAAGGGCACTACATAATGATCAAGGGATTGATCCAAGAAGAAGATATAACAATTATAAATATATATGCACCCAACATAGGAGCCCCTCAATACATGAGGCAACTGCTAACAGCTGTAAAAGAGGAAATCGACAATCAAACAATAATAATGGGGGACTTTAACACCTCACATACACCAATGGACAGATCATCCAAACAGAAAATTAATAAGGAAACAAAAGCTTTAACTGACACAATAGACCAGAGAGACTTAATTGATATTTATAGTACATTCCATCCAAAAACAACAGATTACACTTTCTTCTCAAGTGTGCATGGAACATTCTTCAGGATAGATCTTGGGTCACAAATCAAGCCTCATTAAATTTAAGAAAACTGAAATCATATCAAGCATCTTTTCTGACCACAACACCACTATGAGATTAGAAATCAATTACAGGGAAAAAAATGTAAAAAACACAAACACATGGAGGCTAAACACTACATTACTGAATAACCAAGAGATCACTGAAGAAACCAAAGAGGAAATCAAAAAATACCTAGAAACAAATGACAATGAAAACACGGCAATCCAAAACCTATGGGATGCAGTAAAGGAGTTCTAAGAGGGAAGTTTATAGCTATACAAGCCTACCTCAAGAAACAAGAAAAATCTCAAATAAACCATCTAACCTTACACCTAAAGGAACTAGAGAAAGAAGAACAAACAAAACCCAAAGTTAGCAGAAGGAAAGAAATTATAAAGATCACAGCAGAAATAAATGAAATAGAAACAAAGAAAACAATAGCAAAGATCAATAAAACTAAAAGCTGGTTCTTTGAGAAGAAAAACAAAATTGATAAACCATTAGCCAGACTCATCAAGAAAAGAAGGGAGAAGACTCAAATCAATAGAATTAGAAATGAAAAAGGAGAAGTAACAACTGACACTGCAGAAATACAAAGGATCATGAGAGATTACTACAAGCAACACTATGCCAGTAAAATGGACAACCTGGAAGAAATGGACCAATATTTAGAAAGGTATCTCCTTCCAGCACTGAACCAGAAAGAAATAGAAAATATGGACAGACCAATCACAAGTAATGAAATTGAAACTGCGATTAAAAATTTTTCAACAAACAATAGTCCAGGACCAGATGGCTTCACAGGTGAATTCTATCAGACATTTAGAGACGAGCTAACACCCATCCTTCTCAAACTCTTCCAAAAATTGCAGAGGAAGGAACACTCCCAAACTCATCTATGAGGCCACCATCACTCTGATATGAAAACCAGACAAAGATACTACAAAAAAAGAAAATTACAGACCAATATCACTGATGAATATAGATGCAAAAATCCTCAACAAAATACTAGCAAACAGAATCCAACAACACATTAAAAGGATCACACACCACGATCAAGTGGGATTTATCTCAGGGATGCAAGGATTCTTCAGTATATGCAAATCAATCAATGTGATACACCATATTAACAAGTTGAAGAAGAAAAACCATATGATCATCTCAGCATATGCAGAGAAAGCTTTTGACAAAATTCAACACACTTTTATGATAAAACCTCTTTAGAAAGTGGGCATAGAGGGAACCTACCTCAACATAATAAAGGCCATAGACGACAAACCCACAGCAAACACCATTCTCAATGGCGAAAAACTGAAAGCCTTTCCTCTAAGATCAGGAGCAAGATAAGGATGTCCTCTCTTGCCACTGTTATTCAACATAGTTTTGGAAGTCCTAGCCATTGCAATCAGGGAAGAAAAAGAAATAAAAGGAATACAAATTGGAAAAGAAGAAGTAAAACTGTTACTGTTTGCAGCTGGCATGATACCCTACTTAGAGAATCCTAAAGATGCCACCAGAAAACTACTAGAGCTAATCAATGAATTTGGTAAAGTTGCAGGATACAAAATTAATGCACAGAAATCTCTTGCATTCCTATACACTAATGATGAAAAATCTGAAAGAGAAATTAAGGAAACACTCCGATTTACCATTGCAACAAAAAGAATAAAATACCTATGAATAAATCTACCTGGGGAGACAAATGACATGTATGCAGAAAGCTATAAGACGCTGATGAAAGAAATTAAATATGATACAAACAGATGGAGAGATATACCATGTTCTTGGATTGGAAGAATCAATATTGTGAAAATGACTGCACTACCCAAAGCAATCTGCAGATTCAGTGCAATCCCTATCAATACGAATGGCATTTTTTACAGAACTAGAAAAAAAAATCTTAAAATTTGTATGGAGATGCAAAAGACCCCGAATAGCCAAAGCAGTCTTGAGGGCAAAAATCGGAGCCGGAGGAACCAGCCTCCCTGACTTTAGACCAAACTACAAAGCTACAGTAATCAAGACAATATTGTACTGGCACAAAAACAGAAATACAGATCAATGGAACAGGATAGAAATCCCAGAGATAAATCCATGCACCTATGCTCAACTAATCTGTGACAAAGGAGGCAAGGATATACAATGTAGAAAAGACTGTCTCTTCAGTAAGTGTTGCTGGAGAACTGGCCAGCTACATATAAAAGAATGAAATTAGAACACTCCCTAACCATACAGAAATACAAACTCAAAATGGATTAGAGATCTTCGTGTAAGACCGGATACTATAGAAGTCTTAGAGGAAAACATAGGAAGAACACTCTATGACATAAATCACAGCAAGATCTTTTTTTATCCACCTCCTAGAGTAATGGAAATAAAAACAAAAATAAACTAATGGGACTTAATGAAACTTAAAAGTTTTTGCACAGCAAAGCAAAGTACAAATAAGACGAAAAGACAACCCTCAGAATGGGAGAAAACATTTACAAATGAATCAACAGCAAAGGATTAATCTCCAAAATATATAAACAGCTCATGCAGCTCAATATTAAAAAAACAAACAACCCAATCCAAAAATGAGCAGTAGACCTGAATAGACATTTCTCCAGAGAAGACATACAGATGGTCAAGAAGCCCATGAAAAACTGCTCAACATCACTAATTATTAGAGAAATGCAAATCAGAACTACCATGAGGTATCACCTCACACCAGTTAGAATGGACATCATCAGAAAAATCTACAAACAACACCTACAAACATCTAAAAACAAATGCTGGAGAGGGTGTGGAGAAAAGGGAACCCTCTTGCACCATTGGTGGGAATGAAAATTGGTACAGCCACTATGGAGAACAGTATGGTGGTTTGTTAAAAAACTAAAAATAGAATTACATATGACCCAGCAATCCCACTACTGGGCATACACCCAGAGAAAACCATAATTCAAAAAGACACATGCATCCCAGTGTTCATTGCAGCTCTATTTACAATAGCCAGGACATGGAAGCAACCTAAATGCCCGTCATCAGATGAATGGATAAAGAAGATGTTGTACATACATACAATGGAATATTACTCAGCCATGAAAAGGAACGAAATTGGGTCATTTGTAGAGACGTGGATGGATCTAGAGACTGTCATACAGAGTGAAGTAAGTCAGAAAGAGAAAAACAAATATCGTATATTAATGCATATTTATGGAACCTAGAAAAATGCTACAGATGAACCGGTTTGCAGGGCAGAAACTGAGACACAGATGTAAAGAACAAACGTATGTATACCAAGGGGGAAAGTGGCGGGAAGGGGGGTGGTGTGATGAATTGGGAGATTGGGATTGACATATATACGCTAATATGTGTAAAATGGATAACTAATTAGAACCTGCTGTATAAAAAAATAAAATAAAATTCCAAAAAAAGAGAAAACAATGAAAATGGAAAAACTTGTAAAGAAGGATCCACAAAGCTATAAGTTGATTCTTTACAATATACATAAAATTTACATATCCGTATGGAAACTGATTAAGAAAGGAAGAAAAGAAGACACAATAAGACAATTTCAAGAATGAAAAAGGAGACTTCCCTGGTGGTCCAGTCACTAAGTCTCTGGGCTCCCAACGCCGGGGGCCCAGGTTCAGTCCCTGGTCAGGGAACTAGATCCCACATACCACAACTAAAGTTCCTGCATGCCGCAACTAAGACCCAGTGCAGCCAAATAAATAAATATTTTTTTTAAAAAGAATGAAAAAGGATACATTACTACAGACCCTTCAGTATTACAAATACTATATCAAAATACTATTATGAACAACATTATACCAGGAAATTTGAAAATGTACGTAGGTGAAATGAACAAATTCCTAGAACAATCCAGCTTATACAAACTAACTCAAGAAGAAATAGAAACCTGTACAGAGTCCAGAATTTATAGAACCATGGCTAATCACTATTCCAGTCATTGAATACCTGTAGACTATGTATTATCAGTGAAAGATTGTTCCTTTTGGTTAAATGTGATTCATGTGAGTCTGCTTTGACACTTCAATGCTTTGTGTAAATACAGTTCTATTTCTTCTAAAATAAAATGTTGGATTTAAATTTCAGCCCCCCAAAATGTATATTAACATGGAACACAACACATTTTAATATCTGGGTCATTTTAAAATTCTGTTAACTATGTTAGGTATATATGACAGATAGCTTTTTAAGGACTATTGGAATGAAGCATGTTAAGCATTTTTAATCAGCTTCCTAATTGGTTTCAACAGTTTTCTAATTAGTTGCATCAGAGAATTTTTAGAATTTCTAACAGTTGATGATTTTTAAATTGTCATTTTATATTGATTTTACTGATTCTAAAAACTGTGATGGACTTAAATTGTAACGACAGCCTGTAAAGACAAAAGCGTATTTAAATAAAAATGATGGTTATTTTTGAGCCTTGATTTGTTCATTTAGCACACTTTTCTTCAGGCCCCTGCTTATGCTGAAGACTGACATTGCCATTCAGCCCGCTCTCATGGAGCTTTCAGTACAGACCATTTATTTGTACTGTTTTGAGAGAAATAATTTCCAATGGAAACGTGAGGCAAATGGATTTGTCTTCTAGAATGAAAGAGAATGGAATCAGTTCATCCAAGGCTGAATAATAAATAATAAACTAGTGTGTGTGGAGATAGCACGTCATCTTCTATAACTGTTAAAATTCTTATCTTAACATTAATATGGCGATCGTTGAGCTTTTTAAATACTGTATAGCAAATACCAAGTTTACTTGAGAGCTGCTCTTTTCCATGTGTTTTCTGGGGGGAAAGTTCTCCTAAACTTTGATGCATTGGACGAAAAGCACTAGGCAGCTTTTGTTTATGTGTGACCAGACTGCTTTTCCCTCTGTGTTTTGTGCAGTGGGGTCTCCTTTTGGATCCTTATCATTAGGAACAGTGGGGAATGTCACGCACATATTTGCATTTTCTGCTCCCTTGAACGGTGTACACATGTATGGCAAGGTGTGGGAGATCTAGCTTAGCGCCTCCAGGCTTGCCTCTCCAGTCTTTATGGAACTTTTGTGGCCTATAGCTATTGCCATGTAACTAAAATCTGAATACAAATTATAATGTATGTGCTCACGTATATTCAAATTACAAAGTTTTTTTCTTGCTTTATTCCAGGGTACATTATAGCAGTTTTTTTCTTATTCTCTTCTCTTTGCATTTAACCTAGTAATATCTCTCCCGATAATATTATCTAGTTATATTCAGGTACACGTTAGGCAGGAGTAGAACTAGAGCTACATATCTTGCTGAGAATTTAGGTTTGTTCCAGGGCATGAGGGCAGTTGTTAAAATCTGGTAGTGACCAGGAAATTGATTGCTTGTTCTTATTTGTCTAATTGTTCTAGTCTTGGCCAAACAATTTACTTATTTAAATGATGGCTGATGTCCTCCATTTGAGCTGTTAAAACGTCCAAATACTGTCTGGTTAGCCTGGAAAAGTGAGCACAGCTTAGCACCACATAGCGTAAAGTGAACCACGCTTCTTTGTCATGCGCAGCACTAGCAGTGTTGGGATTAAGATGGTGAAGCAGTGCCTTTTAATTTCCACTTTAGTGGTGCTGTGCTGAGGAAGGAGTATAATGCATAAAGGGTAGCTTTGGGTATTTACATGTTTTATGATCAGTTATAAAGTATAACTGCCCAATCATGGACATTGGCATCTTAAGTTTTAGACTAAGCATGTGTAGCTCTGGTTTACTGAAAAAGAATTTCTTTTTTGCAGGATTTTGCTAATATAATGAAAATGCTGAGAAGCTTAATCCAGGATGGTTACACGGCTTTGCTGGAGCAGCGCTGCCGCAGTGCTGCTCAGGCCTTCACAGAGTTGCTCAATGGTTTAGATCCTCAAAAAATAAAGGTGAGATTGCCTCCTGGGAACTTGTTTACCGATGCTAATGCGTTTCAGAGGAATGTAGAAGGGAACCAACACTTTGACTTCATTGTACTCATGTATCGTCTTGCTGAGATCAGCTGAATTTACTCCGGCTTGTGAGAAGCAGATAATGCTCTGATTCAGCCTTTATGGTTGCAGCCGGTAGAGAAGCCAGGTTTAGACTCTCCCCTTGCACTGTAGTTGGTGTTCATTAGAACTCTTGGCGTTTTATCTTATTAGAGCACTAAGTCAAGGATTTGGACTCACTTTAGTCACATCTTTTCATCCACAAACAAAAGTATTAGCTGGGTAAATATGCAAGGTTGTAAGAGAGCAAATAACTTAGTCTGTTACTCATCCCATTGATATGCAAAAGAATATGACATCAGTTATTCTATCTGTTATGAACCATGCCTTCAAGGAACTCTGAGACAGTGATTCTGTGTTTTAGATACTTGATAGCAAGATAACTGCATATCTTTGCAAAATGTATTTTCTAATTCTGTTTGGTCTTTGTCCCACAGTGATTAGTAAGATATTTTTATACTTACTTTACTGTTGTGGCTAACAAGTTAGTATGATGCAAATTGGGCAGAATTATGTTCAGATGTTTAACTGGAGCATTTTTATTGACAGCAACTGAACCTGGCCATGATTAACTACGTCTTAGTAGTCTATGGACTTGCCATTTCACTCCTTGGAATAGGACAGCCTGAGGTAAGATTTGTAACAGAGATAATAAACAATTAAAATATGTCATTAATTTTAGAAGGTATGTTAAAATAGTTTTTCCATTTTGGCTTATTTCCTTCTGGGTACTTTTTTTTTGCTTTTCCAGTTTTATTGAGATATAATGGACATACAGCACAGTATAAGTTTAAGGTGTACAGCATAATGATTTGACTTATGTATATCATTAAATGATTATCACAGGAGTTTAATGAGCACTGTCTGTGTACTTTCTTGAAAATTTTTTCTGAAATACCTAAATTTAATTTAGTTTGTGATTTTTTTTGAAAAGAAAATTTAGGTTGTGTTTCCGTTAGAAAAAAGTTATGCCACACCACCAGTGGGAATCTATGTTTTATTTGTATAAAAAGTAAAGGACCTGATATATCATGAAAAGTTTTGGAAACATGTTGAGGTAAAAAGGCAAGTTGGAGAATGTAGTAAACATCGTGACACCACTTATGTGCAATTTGGAAAACTTACAGGACAGTAGTGTATATTGTTTATGTCTATCTGTGAATCTGGCAAAAGTAAAAAAAAAACATGGACTAGCCCTACATCAAACTTAATATAATGGTTGCATTTAGTGATAGAAGAAAGGAATGGGACTTGGAAGGTTAAAAAAGGAGAGTTCAACTTTGTGTCATGCCTTTTTATTTTTTAAATCATAAAAAGGATGCTAATGTTAATAGCTCTTAGTTCTGGATAGTAAGTACCTGGGTGTTTTATCTTCTAGAATTCAGGCTTCCCATAACCACATGCAATCAGTGTATGGGTGTCAGCACACATGGTTTCCATTACTCATGGTCCTTCAGTGCTCTCCTGGAAAGCTTACTTACCTGCACTGCTCAGCATTATACTTTGCTTTCCATGGCTTCGAGTTTTTGATAAAGGTTGAAATGGCTCAGGAATAATATATCCTTTCTACCAACTTGGGCCCCAAGCTTCCTAGGCTAGATGAGGCTTAACCCTAATTGCTCCCTAATAAGGATCAGGTTGCTTTATGTTCGGCCCTCTGAGTGGTCCATAGAGCCTGAGGTTCATTTTCCTTGTGACATGCTGTTGGTCTCTTTTTTTTTTTTTAATTTATTTATTTGTTTTTATTTTTGGCTGTATTGGGTCTTCGTTGCCGTGCGTGGGCTTTCTCTAGTTGTGGCGAGCAGGGGCTACTCTTCGTTGTGGTGCGCGGGCTTCTCATTGTCGTGGCTTCTCTTGTTGCGGAGCACGGGCTCTAGGCGCACGGGCTTCCGTAGTTGTGGCACGCGGGCTCAATAGTTGTGGTGTATATGGGCTTAGTTGCTCCGTGGCATGTGGGATCTTCCCGGACCAGGGCTCGAACCCGTGTCCCCTGCGTTGGCAGGCGGATTCTTAACCACTGCGCCACCAGGGAAGCCCCCTTTCTTGTTCTTGATGGGACAGATGAGTGTCTTTCATTAGGGAAAATCTCTAACTCTGTTTTCTAGTAGATTGTTGGAGACAGAACTGTATGATCTCCATTCTTCTATTCTTGGCAGAGTAACAATAAGCTTCTTATCATGTTTTGCCTTACCAGAACGGAAGAAATAGTTTATTACATTTTTTATTTACTTTGATTTACTTTTGATTAAAAAAGAAACTAAATAGGTACGATAGGACTTGGACATTCAAGAGAATTTCATCATTCAGAGTGTCCCCAGAAGGAAGTTGTATTCCCTCCAGAACAGCCCTTGCTGAAACATTTTTGGCATGCCTCCTTTGGAGCTGGCCTCAAAGCTTCTTATAAACTCCATTTTGTAGTGACATTTCCTTTTTCACCCACAGTGGAGTGGCCAGTATTGCTTTGAGCTAAGTGTCTTTTGGATTTTTTCCAAAACAATATTCATTCAAAGCCCAGAGGCTTCCACTGTTGAGAATATTCAAAAGGATGTACTCTAAGCTCTGTAAAGTTTACTGAGAAGCTGTTTTTAAGACAGAGCATTTGTCTTTTGTCACAAAACATTGCGACAACATCATTGGCATTCTTGTGATCCCAAGGGGGCAGCACTTACTAGGATATATGTTATGGCGTGTTTGCATCCAAATCAGTCTCTTTTACCCTGAATTCACACCTTTTAGGGTTAGCCAGCACACACTGGGACCTCTGTGTGTTAGTAAATGCTCATTTGGTTGGTTGTCTGATTTCAGTGCCAACTTTTCATTCTGGAGCTGGATCATTTTGGTTGTGTCTCTTGAGTATCCATATGGCCAAAATTTATGTAATTGTTAAGAAAATGAAGTGCAGAATGTATAATTTTGCCATAGAAATTTTAGGGTATAGGTTGTTTTTAATATTACACAAAAGGAATCAACTTTCAGGTAAAATCAGTTCCAGTATTTCTCTTTTTGTGTAAGTGATCACTGTTCTCATTGCTACTGAAGGAATTATCTGAAGCTGAAAACCAGTTTAAGAGGATGATTGAACACTACCCCAATGAGGGACTTGATTGCTTGGCCTACTGTGGAATTGGAAAAGTGTATTTGAAAAAAAACAGGTTAGTAGAAACCACACTACTTTATGCTCTGGGCTGGTTACTCATTTCAAATCTAATGTGATGATGATCCTTTTTCTGGAGTTATTTTAATATCTTCTCTGTGGCACACTATGATAATTGTGTTTACTTTGAGGACTGGCATTTGAATATTAATTATTAAAGTAAGGTCAATCACTTCAGTTCCCAGGGCTTTCTAATTTTGAATGTAATAGGAAAATCAATAATAGAGTAATTTGGACTTCTCTGGTGGCACAGTGGTTAAGAATCCACCTGCCAGTGCAGGGGACATGGGTTTGATCCCTGGTCCAGGAAGATCCCACATGCCATGGAGGAGCTAAGCACGTGTGCAACAACTACTGAAGCCTGTGCACCTAGAGCCCGTGCTCTGCAACAAGAGAAACCACCGCAATGAGAAGCCCGCGCGCTGCAACGAGGAGTAGCCCCTGCTCACCGCAGCTAGAGAAAGCCCGCTCATAGCAACAAAGACCCAACACAGCCAAAAATAAATAAGTAAAAAATAAATTTAAAAAAATGATAGAGTAATTTGACACAAAAGATTTTATGTTTTATCTTTTAGTATATGTCATTTATAAATGGTGACTGAGTTGCTATAAATTAATGCTTTACAAGTGTGATTATATAATTTTTTGGTTAAATACCCATTTCCCCCAAAAAACTTGTATGAGGATTTTTTTTTTAAAAATTATTTATTTATTTATTGGCTGTGTCGAGTCTTCATTGCTGCGTGTGGGCTTTCTCTAGTTGTGGGGAGCAGGTGCTACTCTTCGTTGTGGTGCATGGGCTTCTCAGAGCACAGTCTCAGTAGTTGCGGTGCGCGGGCTTCTCAGAGCGCAGTCTCAGTAGTTCGGTGCGCGGGCTTCTCAGAGCACAGTCTCAGTAGTTGTGGCGCACGGGCTTAGTTGCTCCGCGGCATGTGGGATCCTCAGGGACCAGGGCTCAAACCTGTGTCCCCTGCGTTGGCAGGCGGGTTCTTAACTGCTGCACCACCAGGGAAGTCCCTAATATGAAATATATATATGTTCAAGGACATTATGAGTTAGAAACAAAAATCTCTCCTCTGAACCTATAGTTGAAGTACAGCCAATATAGTGGTAGGGATGTTAGATTACTTTTATAAAGAAATAATTGTTGACTGATTGAATATCGTTCATAACTTTTAATTATCCTTAAATTTTCATCTAACTGTTTAGAGGAAGTTTTATCAGACCATTGGTATTCTTGGGAACCCAATCTTAGGGGGTGCCTAGAACCTTCTTTAAAGATCTTTAAAGATTAAAGAAAGTTCTTTTACTTCCTGAAGCTACTGTCTGACCAGTTCAACTCTTTAAGAATCAGGGGTAGTGAGGATTTAGCAGTCACCTCTATGGTAATAAATGAAATTAATTCCAACTTAGCATACGTTGTTTGGGACATACCTGTTTAACGCAGTGGCCACATGCAGATATTCACAAGATCTGGGAATGTAACAAAAATGTGTAGCATCATGGAGGTTGTAGTACATGAAGATGTGTTTGCCATTTTGAAAGGCATTTAAAATTTTTAAAAATTTATTTTATTGAAGTATAGTTGATTTACAGTGTTGTGGAAAGCCATTTAAATTTTAATTTCACAATAATACGGTTTGTGGTTCAGTGTCCAGTAAGCTGGTTTTTTGCTGTTGCAGTATGCAGTGTCTGGTTAAAAGTCCTGCTGTTTATAACTGTCTTATGGTGGATGCTGGTCTAGCTTTTCTGCAGGTGAAGTTTTCTGTACCCAAAGGCAAAAATGACTTCTTCAATTGGGAAATCATTTCAAGATTGGAGAAAGCAGAGAACCCTCTATTCTGTCATCTGAAGAGAAGAATAAAGACTGGGATAACCTTATGATCCAGTATTCTAGTATTCTTTTGTTGAATGGACTGTGGGAATCTATTGAGATTCATTTTTAAACCATAAATTGGAACTGAAAGATTTCATATTTATAGTTAAAATAGTTTACATACACATTTGTTCTGTTAAAATAATTCACTGCTTTATAGTTGAAGATGTCCAGAATATACGATTTCTTTAAAAATTTTTCAGCAAAGCGGTTTTACTATAGATGTTCTAAATGAGTCAAGTTAAAAAAATTTCCCTGGGCTTCCCTGGTGGCGCAGTGGTTGAGAGTCCACCTGCCAATGCAGGGGACACGGGTTCGTGCCCCAGTCCAGGAAGATCCCACATGCCGCGGAGCGGCTGGGCCCGTGAGCCATGGCCGCTGAGCCTGCGCGTCCAGAGCCTGTGCTCCGCAACGGGAGAGGCCACAACAGTGAGAGGCCTGCGTACCGCCAAAAAAAAAAAAAAAAAAAAATTTCCCTATTTATGATTAATTAGTTGAAGTGGAGCTTTGCTGTTGCTCTACAAGAATCTACTTTAATTAGATTAGTAAATGAAATAAAAATGGAACAAGCATAATTTATTCAGTTTTCTGTTTTAATTGTTGAAAACTTAAAAAAAATTACACCTTTAAAAGGACTAGTGTGCACCTACCATAATAAAGCCAGTGTCCAGGTAGATTAGTGTTTAATTTATATTATCTTTGTAGCAAACAGTGATAATGTCTTGGTTTTTTAAAGAACATATGGGTTACATTGAATATTTCTGTGTAGTGATTTGTCAAATGTACTCTTACCTAGTAAGCTTGAAATCTCTGTGCCTTGTGGGGAATGAAAATTCATGTCACATCTTTAATACCTTCTTCATAATTATGACTTTAGATTTCTAGAAGCTCTTAATCATTTCGAGAAAGCAAGAACCTTGATCTGTCGTCTTCCTGGAGTGTTAACTTGGCCCACAAGTAATGTGGTTATTGAAGAGACTCAGCCTGGGAAAATAAAGGTAACCGTTTAGTTCTCTAGAGAGCATCTTACTAACCATAAAAGCTCATCTGTGCTTCTGTGCTCTGACTCAGGTATCAGAAGACAGGTAGGAGTACTCTCTCCTCAGCTCCTCCACATACGTTTCCCCTTGAAAGACTGGTGAGAATCACCAACGTTTATTGAATGTTTCCTGTGTGCCAGTCATACACCTTCCATTTATCATTACCTTTAACCCTTACAGCAACCCTATGTGATGAGCACTATGATTATTCCCATGTTACAGATGAGGAAGATTACATTTAGAGAGGCTAAGTGTTGAGCTCAAGGTTAAACAGCTAGGAAATGGTAGAGCTGGGACTTGAATCCAGGCATTCTGACCAGAATGTGCACTGTTAATCAGCATGGCCTACTGGTTGTACTTAGAGAAAGGTATAGCATTGTTTTTTCATCATGGTTATTAATGGTACTTGAAGACTCTGAAAATATAAATTTAGTCTCATATCCAGAAGCATAGGAATCTTTGCCAGTTCGAGAAAGACTAAAGTATGTGAATTGACTAGGATAGGCCTTTACTTGTGATGAACCCGGGTATTTACTCAGAACTTGCTTTTGGCTGAAGCTTTTAAAAGCAGAGGAATCAACTCTTACAACTCAGTAATAAAAAGACACTCTAATTAGAAGTAGCCAAAAGATCTGGATAGGTGTGTCTGCTAACAAGTTGTATAAATAGACAAGAAGCATGTAAAATGTGTTCAACAGTTAGCCATCAGAGAAATGCAAATTAAAATGAGATACTGCTTCATACTTACTAGGGTGGCTGTAATCAAGAAGGCAGACAATAACAAGTGTTAGCAAGGATCTGGAGAAATCAGAACATCCATACATTGCCGTAAAGTGTAAAATGATGAAGCTGCTTTGGAAAACAGTCTGGCAGTTCCTCATAGGTTAAAGATAGAGTTACCATATGACCTAGCAGTTTCACTCCTAGGTATGTACAGAGACAGGAAAACATATGTTCTCACAAAAACTTGTACATGAATGTTCATAGCAGTATTATTCACAATAGTCAGAAAGTGGAAACAGCTCAAAGTGTCCGTCAACTGATGAATGGTTAAGTAAAATGTGGTATATCCATATAATTGAATATCAGTGACAGAAACCAGACACAAAAGGCCACATACTGTATGATTCTGTTTATCTGAAATCTCCAGAACAGGAAAATCTATATGTGAAGACAGATAGTAGATTAGTGGGCTAGGGGATTGAGGAAGGTGGGGGAGGGATTGCCAATGGGTATGGGGTTTCTTGTTGCATGGTGAAATGTTCTAATTTTAAGTTATCGTGATGGTTATACAGCTCCAAATACACCAAAAACCCACTGAACTATATACTTTAAATGTGTAAATTGTATGGTATATGAATTATATCTCAACAAAGCTGGTATAAAAAATAAAACTAAACCTAGGGATTGTTGGATTTCCCTCTCTTTATACTGGATTGGAGTGGAGGCACAGGAACTACTGATAACAAACAGCCAGCACTGGAAGCGTGGCATGAGTCTTGGGGGCTTCAGTGGCAGTGGTGTAATTCTCCAGGTGATGAACAGGCACAGGTGGCGGGGGTTCAGGGAGGTAGATGGATGGCAGTGGTGGGGTCCTAGGTGAAATGACACTGGGAAGGAGGAGAACAGTAGAGCCCTAAGGGTTATTCTGCCTCATTTGGCTCCCTGTGAATGCTTAAAGGAGATTTCTAAAAGGTGTGTAGTGTAAAATGAGGTCTGATGATTATAACACAGGATAAGATTTTGATTCAGAGTCTGAAATTCTGAAAATTTTTTGCTTAGCCCTTTTTCCCCATCTTTGTCTCTTGGCATGTCTCTGTATCAACCTCTCTCTAGAAGGAAAAACTTTAAAAGTTGTATGTAGTTCTTGGCTAAAAGGCGTTTGGTCCTTTCTGTGCCGAAAATATTTTGATGGCAAGAGGTTATTGAAATCACAAACATGTTATTGTTGAAGAAGTGTTGTAGTAGTATCATTTTTGTTTATTTTTGTTTTAGATGCTGTTAGAGAAATTTATTGAAGAATGCAGGTTTCCTCCAGTGCCGGATGCCATCTGTTGCTATCAGAAGTGCCGTGGATATTCCAAAATCCAGATATACATAACTGATCCAGACTTTAAGGTACTAATGGGTGTGTACTAGGTCATTAACTTGCTGAATTGTGCCTTAAAATGGATTCAGAACAAATTCTGTAATTGGAGACACTTGAGTGCTGTGACTTGTCAGCAGTTTTATGTCCTCTTGTCCTCTCCATCCCCTGGACTTAAGTCTATATCATCTCACATGGGGGCCCAGAGCCACTGAAATAAACACCGAGAGCAGGGATGGTGACCTGAGAAGGCAGGTTGCTGATTCCATTTCCCCTTTCTAGCCTATTTTTAGGAGCCCAGGGAACAAAGGGAGGTTAGTACCCCTGATTTGTTGCAATTCCAATTTCTTGTAAAATTTGAGTCCAAGAATCTGAAGGCCATTCTGATCATTGAATTAACTCCTAGAGACCTAAGTCTGAGACCAAGTCTGGCAATGAATTGAGTGAGTAAGACCCTGGGCTTTAGGTTATTCAAGAAGATAGAAGCTGCTCGCTGTCCCTGGTTCGTAGATCAGATGAAATAAAGTTTATAAAATATTTGATATTGTAAAGGATAACGCAGCTGTAAATTGTGGAACTGAATATGTCAGTTAAGCTCAGTGTTTCCAGCACTAGGCAGTCTGGGGTACGGAAGTCGTATACTCCCCCAGGAGGAAATGTGACATCTAGTTATGTCTGCCAGGTAAGTGCAGACAGCTCTCTATCTTAATATGTGCTGTGAGTGAGAGAGAGAGAGTGTGTGTAGACATCTTTCAAAAGTGAGTTAAAAATTGTTTTAAACCCTAGGGTTTTATACGAATCAGCTGTTGCCAGTACTGTAAGATAGAATTCCACATAAACTGTTGGAAGAAGTTAAAAACAACAACCTTTAATGATAAAATTGACAAGGTAAGGCTAACAAGATTGTCTGGATTTTTCAGTATGCTTATTGTATGTTGATTTTTTCCCCTAAGAGTCTTTAGGAAAAGTCTTAAGAGGATATGAATTCCTCCCTGTGCATGAGATATAATTAGAAAGTATTAAATTAAAAATTTAATGATAAAGTTAGAAGAAAATCAGTTTTTGTTTTTAACGTATTTATTTTTTATTTATTTTATTTTCGGCTGCATCGGGTCTTCGTTGCTGCACACGGGCTTTTCTCTAGTTGCGGCGAGTGGAGGCTACTCTTCGTTGTGGTGCGCAGGCTTCTCATTGTGGTGGCTTCTCTTGTTGCAGAGCACAGGCTCTAGGCGTGCGGGCTTCAGTAGTTGTGGCTCTTGGGCTCTAGAGCGCAAGCTCAGTAGTTGTGGCGCACGGGCTTCGTTGCTCTGCAGCATATGGGATCTTCCCGGACCAGGGCTCAAACCCATGTCCCGTGCATTGGCAGGTGGATTCTTAACCACTGTGCCACCAGGGAAGCCCAGTTTTTGTTTTTATTTTATACAAGTGTAAAGGCAGTAACCATAGAGGCTTGTAATAAACTGTTGAACCCCTTTTACATTGGAAATATTATGATCAAAAATAAAAGTTTAAATGTCTGATTTTAATGTTATGATGTAGAATTGGGGCTTCAAATTTTATACTTTCTAAAAAATTTTGATGAGATAATTTGTAGTAAGAAATCAACTTAAATTTTGTACTGCCACATCTAACGGGTTTTCTCTTAATTAACAAGATAATGATGTTAATTACCATTAGCCAGATATACCTTGAGAGCAGTCACAGTTTAATAATCTTGTTTGCATTGATAGACTTTGTTTCTGATCCATATAAGCGATGGACTTAAAAAAAGAAAACCTTTTTCTACTGCTGCTTAGCCTCATGTAAACCCCTGTCCTTACTGAGTAAAAAAAATAAGGTGGTTGTGCTAGGTGAATGTTAGCAATAGAATTATTGAAGTTTAGTAGAAATAAATTCTCACATTTTACACATTTTCATGTAGTTAACTAGGGGTGTAATGATGTGACCAAATAACTGCTGCCATTGAGTCACTTCTGCTGTGTCTTTTTTTTTTTTTTTTTATCTTTTTTTTTTTTTGCGGTACGCGGGCCTCTCACTGTTGTGGCCTCTCCCGTTGCGGAGCACAGGCTCCGGACGCGCAGGCTCAGCGGCCATGGCTCATGGGCCCAGACGCTCCATGGTATGTGGGATCTTCCCGGACCGTGGCACGAACCCGTGTCCCCTGCATCGGCAGGCGGACTCTCAACCACTGCGCCACCAGGGAAGCCCTCTGCTGTGTCTTTGCCTTACCTTAATTGAGCTTCTCTAGCTGTGCCCTCGCCCTTCGTGGTCTTACCATTCCCATGGGTTGAAATACCCTCTGTAAATTCGCTTTCACTAGGATGTATTGAAGTAACTCAAATATCTTATGACTTACAGTAAGAAAGGCTCGTTCCTTGCTTGCATCACTTGTCCTGAAGTTTTGCATTCGTTGTCCAGGGTTGGGCTGTGGCAGCTCCAGTCTGTGGGGCTGTGTTCTTTGTTTCTGAAATGAGGCTGAGGAGTGACTGGAACCTGTTCTTATGGCCGAGGGAAAAGAGCAATGGCCAGTCCATTCAGTGTTTCTTAAAGCTTTTGCCTGGATGTAGTGTACATCATGTCAGCTCACCTTACGCAAACAAAGCAAGTCCCGTGGTCACCCCTACAGCTGGGGGCTCCGGAAGTCAGATGGCAGCGAGCAGGGACTTTATGGCATGTCCCTGAAGGAGGTTTTAGATCACATTTTGACTGTTCCTGATGGTTAAAATGGTATACATGTATAGATTTATGCTGAGATGGAGCACTTTTTTTTTTTTCTAATCAAATAGGATTTTCTGCAAGGAATTTGTCTTACTCCTGACTGTGAAGGAATCATTTCAAAGATTATCATCTTCAGCAGTGGTGGTCAAGTTAAATGTGAGGTAAGTATTTAATAAAGGGGAAGTCTCCTTAAATTAATTTAAAAAAATGCTGATACCTTTTAAAATGTGATTTAAATTTGTGGAAATTGTACTATTTGGATCTTGTGTTTTCCAGGAAAGAAGCAGTTACTTAATATAAGAAATTATAGGAAGTAACAAGATGTGAGAATGCTTCTGTGCATTGAAGGATTCTCATATTCTTTTATCTCCTAAAAGGAGGAGGAGGTCTTTTACATTTTAGTTTTACTGTTTTTACTCTTGTTGATAACCTTATTTTGTTAATTCCCAGTAAACGTTTGGTTGTTGGCAATGTGGGGGATCTTAGGGAGGGAGGAGAGTGTCTTGAGGGATTACCTTTAGCCTCACTGTATGGGAGTTGGCAGGAGTGGGTTGTTGTAATGACACCTGTAGTTTATTTGATCTTCTGCTTTCTCTTAATTTTTTTTTTAAGCTTCCTAAATTGTGTCTACTCTCTTGTTCCTCTTTTCAGTAAATTGTTTTGCTAAAGTTTTCTGGGCTTTTGTTTGGGTCAGAACATCATCACTGTTCCCTATCAAATTGAACATTGACTGTGTGTGCTTCTGAAATGCTTGTTACTTGTGGTTTTGTGCTTTATGTCATGGGAGCATGAGACAAATTTTGGATGTGTCTGTTTTATTTAAAGTTTGAACACAAAGTCATTAAAGAAAAGGTTCCTTCAAGACCTATTCTGAAACAGAAATGTTCTAGGTAAGATTTTTAATAATCAGTAGCTTAATAATGTCTATTAGAATATAATTCTGTTAAATGCAGATTTCTAAATTATGCTGTTTTTAAAATTGGCTCTGCGCATATATCCAGATAAGTGGTTCTTAAGTGAATTTTATGGATATTTATAACTTTCAAGGGAACTAGCCTAGAATGGTTAAATGCTAAAAACTTGAATAAGATGCATTATTTAATGGTTGAATTTATGAGTAAAATTATGAAATTGAACTACGAAATGACATGTTCAATAGATTTGGCATTTGGATAAAAATTATATACTTAGCTCTCAGTTGTTGAAACTTCAATTCCAAAAGCATCTTTCCTTTTACTCTCTTCAGCAAACATTTTGAACCAGTGACTGTTTCTCACCCTGAAATACTCAGTGAACTGTCAAAGTTATTCATTTCTCTCTCTTCTTGTTCAGATCAAATAATTCCAATCCTTTTTTCTTTTCTTTGGTCCTGCTTCTTGCTTTCCATTTTAAGAAGTGATTTTTTTCATCATTGGTGACCAGGAAAGAGCAGAAGAAAAGATGAACAGAATTATTTGTTGAGGAGAACTTGTTGTAACCATATTGACCAAATTCTGGCGCTGTGGGCCATTATTGGGTTGTGAAAATAATATTTTACTGTGGAAATGAGTATTTACATGTATTACCTTGCAGAGTCATTTTTACTAGTCCTGTTTACCCTAAGCAGTAACTCATATACATGGAAATAACATCTGCATGATCTGTACATGGCATCCTTAATTAGAAGTCACTCAGTCATTGAGGTTCTTGTTTTCATGAAAACAAGTACACTTGTTTTGACTGAACTGACCACGTCTCAGAAGTTTTTGATATTGAACAGAAGATATAGGCCAAGTTTTAACTAAAAAAGGAAACTTCTAACTTACACTAGGCAAAGGAAAATAGTTAATTGAGTTTATAACAAAGGTGAGTTATGACTAATTGTAAATACTTATCAGCCTAGAGAAGTTAAGGCTGAAAGAAGACAAAAAAGTGAAGCGGAAGATGCAAAAAAAGGAAGCAAAAAAATTAGCGCAAGAAAGATTGGAAGAGGACTTAAGGGAAAGTAATCCACCGAAACCTGAAGAGCAGAGAGGTATGCTGGGAGTCCACGCCATGATAAGAAGGATATATTCTTGCTGAAAAGTATAAATATAAATATTCATCTTGTTGGGCCTTGTGTTAATTGTTATTGAATTGCAATTTAGATTTCCGTTGGCATTTTGATTTCATCACCATCTTCTGATTGACACTGAGGTGGGGAGGGCGTTGGTGTGAGGAACATTGGATTTAGAAGCAACATACAGGGACTGAAAACGCTACCTGCCACTAACTCAGGGCAAACGGACCCTCTGTCCGTTTGCTTATCTCCAAAGTGCATGTGAGAATAATACCTGAAATTCCTATCGTATGTTTAACAGTGCTTTGTAAACCCTGCTACACAGATTTAAGTTCTGAAACGTTGAACTGTAAATTAGCCACTGATTATCTGAAATATACTGAGTTCAAATACAGAAGCAGTTCATACTAGGTGCCAGAGAGATTACCTAGTCCAGCCTTCTGTTTTACACCCGTCTTGTCGGCATTCCCTGATCAACATGGGAGCGGTCTCAGTAATTTACTGTTTCTGTGGACATGTTTACTTTCAGGTTTTGGGGGGGGGGTTGAGGTTTTTTTTTATTTTAATTGAGGTATAGTTTCAGGTGTACAACATAATGATTTGAAATTTGTATATATTGCAAAATGATTACCACAGTAAGTCCAATTAACATCCATCACCATACATAGTAACAGAATTTTTTTTTTCATGAGAACTTTCAAGATCTACATGCAAATACGCAAAACAGTATTATTAACTATAGTCACCGTACTGTACGTTACAGCCCCAGGTATGCTTTCAGTTTTGAGTTGAAGTACGTTGTTCTCATTTTCTACTATGATGGCTGTTCCCAAAATGAAATATTTCCTCTTGCTGTCTTTATTTTTCATCTAGTATTCCATTAATGTTTCACAAATCAATCACAATTATCTTTCCTACCGAAAAAAATTTTAGTGAACATTATTTACTTATTTTATATATATATATTTTTGTATTTAATTTATTGTCTTAGCTTCAAGAGGCTAAATGGCCATTTTTAGGGGGTAATGCCTGGGTGGGAAGATGAACTTCTGAGATATTTTCCAGCTTGGAATCAATGACTCCACAGGTCTATGATGTAGGATTCAACAATAAGATGAATAACATACAGTAACTACCAAATGCTAATTGTATTTATACCTGAAGAAATGATCCCTTCAACTCTAGGAAAAAACCCTTTGCATTCATGCATGAAACATATTTACTGAATATAAAGTTTGGGTAGTTGATGAGGCTCAGTTAGGATTTTTAGATGAGTGGTACAGGTGAAGGAAATAAGGTACTTGATATGTTCGATTTAATGTGAACTTTCATACTTTTTAAAGATGTTAAATATTTTATTTATATTCCTAATTTAAAATTTCTTAGGCTATTTAAAACAACATAAAGAATACATCTGAGTCATGTTTTATATTGCTATGTAATGTTATGTTAATTTTTTCTGAGTTTATATTTTTGCAAATTGGTCCTCTTTCTCCTTTTTACTGACCACTGTTATTTATCCGTAGAAACTGTAGACAGTGTTCAGAGTTGCCAGTTCCTTGATGACAGAATTCTGCAGTGCATAAAGCAGTATGCTGACAAGATTAAGTCCGGGATACTGAATACTTCCAAGCTTCTCAAAGAGTTGCTTTCTTGGAAGGTTTTAACCACAGAAGACTACACAACCTGTTTTTCTAGCAGAAATTTTCTGAATGAAGCAGTGGACTATGTCATTTGTCATTTGGTTCAAGAAAAGAATAGAGTGAAGACAAGGGTGTTTCTGCATGTTTTGAGTGAACTTAAAGAAGTGGAACCAAAATTAGCCACCTGGATCCAAAAACTTAATAGCTTTGGTACGTCACTTAATTCTAGAGATGCAGTTTCATAGGAAGGATAAACGTAGGCCTCTGAATCCTTTTTCATTTTCCTATCATCATTTATGATTTTTTAAAATGTAGAACCACAAATTTGTATGGTTAAAAATGCTTTTTCCCCCAACTCACAATTTTTAGGTTACTTTATGGATGGGTTACAATATGCTTTTGTATAAGGTATAAACACAGGAAAGTTCAGTCAGTAAGAAAATCCAGTCCTATGTTATGCAGAACGATTTGTCCTTGTGTAAAGTACGTGAATACTGGGTACAACCATGGGTAAATAGCACCCCCTGGAGTCAGCTGCTGGGGAGTGCCCTCTGGGATTGTGTAGTTTAGTAATCACATTCCTTAGTGAAGAATTTCCAGGAAAGAGTGGATGGAACTAATTGCTTAGGATCACCTGAGGCAAATCTGTATCTAAGGATTAAGAGAGAAATACCCTGGGGCTGACCTTCAGTATTGTGAATCACAGGGTCATAAAATTCTGGTACTCTGCCCTGATTTTCCTAATTCGGTTGAGGAAGAACCCCCCAAGCAGGCTCTTTGACCAAAGCCACCTAAGGACTGCAGAAGGCAGCTGCAGAGAGAGTTGTTGACTAAACTAGATGGTGATCTCTTCTGGTACCAGGGCCTTGTTTGTCCTGGTGACCAGATTGGTTGCTGCCTAGTGCCGTGGATGATTCACTTGGCACCTGCTGGGTAAAAAGGCTAGTGGGAGCCACAGCAGGGCAGGCCCTTTCAGCAGCGGTCTATAGAGAGAGCCTGCCTGACCTGCCTTAGAGGCATGGAGCTGATAGAATTCCAGGGTTTCAGAGAATATATTGATATGTTTCTGTCAGTAGAGACAAAGTAAGATGGCAGCACACTCGGTGTAGTTGATAACTAAATGGTGCTGTGTTGAGCGTACATCTCCATGTGTTTCTGGCCCTGGACAATTTCACCTAAGTGGTGATTGCTATTAGTGTCTACTGACAATCAGACGAGTAAATTATAAAGTTATATCTTACTTTAACCTGCTGTATTTAACAAAGAGCTGAGTTTAAATGCAGTGGGAGCGGGGGTTAACGTTTCAGTACTAGGTGTGATATGCTCCCTTCCCCTTAACGAGCACATGCTTTGATGTGAGCCATAGATGGGGATGTGAATGTGGTATTTCCTCATTGCTGATTCCCTTGAACCTTGTATGAGTATTTTATGTGATCTCTGATTCTGGTGTTTAAATACACTAATTTTTCATGTAACATGGCTCCTGCAAAGCTAACTATTTCATCTGGAAGAAACAGCTGTCCAGGGTAATTTTAACTTGGCAATCTCTGCTTCATTTGCGGACTGAGAACCTGTGGTCCGTCCTGTGTTAGAGGCGTGTCGGGGGAGAGAACAGAGCCAATCCTTGCTTTTTGGTGGCTGTGTTAGTAGGTAGCAGGTGTTCACCTTTCAGTAGTGGCATGTGAAGTTGCAGCCACCCCTTTCTCTGAGTTGGAGAAGGGAAGGATAAAAGCGGGAATAGTGACCACCTCGCATCTTGTGAGGAGGGTAAGGAGCCATGATATTTTGGGGGATAAGGTGTAGTTCTTGGAGGTGTTGGGGTGAAGAGTTCGCCCATTTTCTGTTTTATAGGCACTTGGGAAGTTCTGTATATTATTGATATTTTGTTATTATGGAGTATATGTAGAAAAGCATTGTAAAATCTTGCCAGCTTATACTAATTGGATTGCAAATCATTACGAAGTAGTGAAAAAGTTATTGTAATATTTTTAAAGGAATTTAATGCCTTTAAAAATGCCTTTTAAAGGCATTTAATTCATTTTATCTCCTAAGTCTGATAAAAATAACTATATTAATAGAAACCTTGGGCCTACCTTGTTCAACTAATAGATAAGAATTATTATAGTTAACATATTAATGTGAAATTGTGTTTCTAAAATGCATAATAGCTTGAACAAGTTTGTTTTCAGTTATTTGAACGTTTTCACTGAAAATGTAAGCAAACTATAGTAGAACTGTTTTCAGAGATGTGAAACTGAATGTGATTTTACAGCAAATAATTTCCCCCTTCTTCTGACTTGGGTTTTGCTTTTATTATAGGCTTAGATGCCACAGGACCTTTTTTTTCTCGTTATGGGGCCGCTCTTAAGGAGCTTGATTTTAGCATCATGACTTTTCTCTGGAATGAGAAATATGGTCATAAACTAGGCTCTATAGAAGGAAAGCAGCTTGATTATTTCTGTGAGCCAGCGTCATTGAAGGAAGCGCGATGTTTAATATGGCTGCTGGAAGAACACAGAGACAAGTTCCCAGCACTGCATAATGCTTTGGATGAATTCTTTGATATAATGGGTATGTGGACTGAGCTTCAGTTTATATCTAATCTTAGAAAAAATCTCCAAAGGATTTAGCTTACTTAAATACTTAACAAAGAAAATAATGAAAATTATTATGGTACAACTGGCTTATTTGGGGAAATGAGTGTTAAGAATAGTGATTTTTTTTTAAATGTCATAAAACCTTCTTACTCTGTGGAGTTAAGTGTTGTAGAGATATTCAGATGGATACATTACATGGCCTATACACCATACTATTCTCATCGTAGGTATTTTGACGGTGTCATGGCAGAGATTGTATATCAGAGGGATGGAATTTCTTAGGAAATGGCTTGATTTGTAGCATTCAAGAAAACATTGGCCTGCAGAAGTAGGCGATGCTTGCAGAATCTAGAACAGATAGAATATGTATTGTAGTGGGAAGAGCCTAGAGCTGGGAGTCAAGAAAAGTAGGCTGTGGCCCAGCTACTTGCCTAACTCAATTAATTAGAAACTTTCTTTTACTACGGCTTCAAGGCCCTGTGCTAGGTGTTAACAAGGAATTCAGAAATGCTTACGCCAGTCTCTGCCCTCAAGGACCTTATGTTTCAGGAAAGGCAGTAAAATGAATATGCAGATAACTGTAATATGGGAGAAGAGAGGACCAGAAAAAGTGCTGAGGGGTCCTCCTCGGGGAGCAGGAAAGCCTTGGTGCAGGCGTGGAGTCCAAGTCCAGCTTTGAACATGGAGGTGGAATTTGACAGGTTGACATCCAGAGTTAGAGACAGGGTGGAGGGGACTTGAGGGGGCTGCTTGGATAATGGCATGGAGTCCAGGTAGAATAGGTTAACTAGTAGTTAATTCTTTATAGAATTATAGTAGTTAATTCTTTATAATTCTTTATAATAGGTTAACTAGTAGTTAATTCTTTAGCTTCTCTTGAATGTTAGTTTCTTCATCATTAAAATGAGGAATTGGAGCCAGTGATCCGTGTGATTCTGTTTTGTTCAAAATTTTAATATTCTTAGATTCTAGATTAATTTAAATTTCTTGTCTTTGGTACTGCATGTATCTCTTAGGATAATGCCTCACCCCTGCCCCCCACCTTTTCCCTTAGCATCAGAAGTCTGCTTATATATTGTCAGGAGTTAGACTTTCAAATTTTGTGCCATTTGTTTTAAAGGGTACATGAAAAGGTCTGGCCTTGTACAAAAATGTTATGCATTATGAAGTTCAAATGCAGTGTAAGGAACTGAAAGGCTTACTTTTGTTGTGGTTCTCAAATACAGGTGGCTTTATTTTCCTAGGACACGGCTTCATGACTGGAGGTGACATGCTTCTTGATAGCCTGAATTTATTGCCATCAGTTTGCTGCTGCTGGTAATAAAATGATGTTCTGGGACTGAGCTTGCAAAACTCAGTGCATGTTTGGATCACACAAGATAACTAAAAAGGACACAACCCTCTCATTATGTGTTTTCCCTGATTCTTATGTTCTATACCTAAAATATACAGTCCATCCAGTTGTGACTGTTTCTCTGCTTTTAGTCATAGGGTTGGAAGCCACCAGCCAACAGATTTTCAAGTTCACTACTTGTGCCTCTCACCCTCATCCCAGACATTTTCAGTTTTGTCTCCTTTCATTTAAAGGAATGACTGTATTTCTTAAAACTTCAAAATCCACCGATCCTGTAAATAAGGGTAGTCAATAATATCACCAATGCCGTGATAATTGGGAGACCCAAACTCTCCTGGATCCTGCATGCGTATTTCCCTGTTGGAATTTCTGTGTAGATGGCCAAGAGACCCATTAAGAGCAATATGGCTTAAGCCACTTGTATCTCTAGAGATCTGTTTTTCCTGGTTATCTCAGATAATAACATTTTAATATTGTTTTTAAGCAGGAAACTCTGAAATTGGTCTACACCCTTCCCCTTGCCTGTTACCCCATGTCTCGTTTGTTGCCAATTCAAATAAGCTTTATTTTTGATCTGCCCTTCCCTGTCTACCTCCGCTTCCCTAGGCCAGGATCTTAATAATCTTTCCATGATTGCAGTAGCCTCCAAACTGTTCTCCATGCTTCTGACCCTCCTACTCCAAATCTTTCTCTTATGTTGCTGTTAGTGACTCTTCTAGAACATCTGTCTGATCCTATAAGTATTTTGTTTGGGAAGCACTTGCTTCATTTTGCCTACAGATTGGATTCACATTGTCTGTCTGGGTTCATCAGCACTCTCCCCATCTGCCCTCTGAATATACACCCCACTTCCTACTGTGTCCAAACCTGCATTGTGCTTTCCTTGCTCACATCCCACCCCTTTGCTTGTTCATTTCAAGTCTAACTTGTTCAAGTCTCCTCCTCCCCACATCCCTCCCTGACCCCTGACTCAGGCCACTCCCCTTGAAGACTTTATTATTCTATCAGCTTTGTTTCCACTGTATTTGCTGTGGCATTTAGCACACTGAGCTATGGGTGTTTGCCTCTTTGTGTAGCTTGCAGGACGTGAGGTTATCGATGACAGGGACTTCTCTATACATGTCTGTATTCCCTGCACCTAGCATAGAGTTCGGTGCCTAGAAAGCAGTCAAATTATGCTGAATTGGATTGAAATTTTGTGATTCTTTGTAGTTGGTTTTCCGATGAGTTAGCCATTTTGCTCTTGGTTTCTAAGCTAAACTTATGTCAAAGCCAAATAAGGAGTAGAACACAGTGGTTGTTAGTAGTATCTGGGGTGGTTTTCTTTAAGGCTTTAGTGTATCCTATGTCAATATAAACATTTTGTTTCCTCACAAAACCATCTGTATCTTCCTACAGACAGCCGCTGCACTGTATTAAGGAAACAGGACAGTGGTGATGTTCCAGTAAGTTATTCGATCACTTTCAATGTTATGTTCTAACTCGTGTCAGCCAAAGGAAGAGAGGGGGACCCAGGCCAGTGTTTGTTTACATCACAAGAGGCGCTCCAGAACCAAATCTTGAGGACTTCTGGATAGCGTGTACGATTTCCTTACTTAGAAAGTCAATCCCAATCTTCTTCTTGGAATTGGAACAACAAGTCAGCACACTCTGAAGTTTAAATTAGACAATGTCCATAAGTTGTCACAACTAATAAATGTTAATCATAGATATAGGAAAGGAGTTCTTCAGTCATCTGCTGGCATAAAAATGAAAGGTTATCTGTAATGATTAAAATGGCAATGTTTTGTTCCGTAAGGAAAACAAATGGACTTTGTTTTGAGTGGCTTACAATTGAGCTTAAGTTAAAATAATTCCAGAGTTGTCTTCCTTAGTAGTTCGTGGCAGTTTTCAATCAGAAAGATACTTGTTTACTGATTTTTAGGATCAAATCATCTATACTTGAAATTTTGTCTTAGTCCACTCTAATTATTAGACACTGTCTGGCTAACTATAGAAACACAGCTGACATACCCCATGGGAAGTTAAATGCTTCTTCTGAATTCACTGTTTGTGCCCTGGTGTCTGGCCAGCTGTAGAATGTTGAGTTTGGTTTAGTAAAAGGAAAATCATTAAAATATGATCAGCATATAACTGGAATTACTTAATAAGTCTGATTAATTACTTGAAATGACATAAGCCTTGTTGAAAATGAGTACAACATGTTAGGTTGGAACAATTTAATTTTAGTTATAGCATTAGGCATCATTTAAGTTTTTCTTATTTTCTATTATAAATCAAAACACTAGGGCTTAACACACTATAGTGTTAATTTCTGTTAAACATTTCATGTACTTCAGCTTAGGACTAGTCTATGAAAATCAGTATGGTGTCTTTATAATATATGGCAGCTTCATAATGCTGTTATATGAGTGTTCAATAATTTTTTTTTATGTTTCAGTTTAATTCTACCAAGATAAAAAACAAAGGCAAGAAAAAGAAGCTAAAAGATTCAAAGGTATGGAGTATTTTCTGTATTGATTCTTGTCCAAAATAATTAATTGAATATATAAATAAAAATAAATAAGAATTACCCAATTCTTGGGATATTTTGAAGCATTTTGTAGAGAAAGAATTTCTAGGCTTTCGTCTAAAGATGTTTTGGTAGTCTTGTACATTTTGAAGAAGTTTAAGGTTCGTGTCATATATAAGTAATTCTTGAAAGACACTCTTTATCTTTATTGTCCTTTTTATTTTCTAGATATTTCCTAATGAAATCGTTGTCGTAATGTAGGACTTTGTATGGCTGGTCATAGAGCAATGTGACCAAGGCTGCTTTGGGATCAGGCAGACCTGGGTTCTTATCTTGGTTCTACCAGTTGTTATTATTTTTATTATCTGTGCGACCTTGGGCAAGTTATTTGACTTCCGTGTGCCTTAGTGTCATTATCTGTATGACAAGACATGATACCTATTACTAATAACTAATAGAAGTATTATCTAAAATATCCAAAATAAAGATACTGAATACTAATCATCATGACAGTCTCAGAACTGAAAGGCTCCCTTCCTTCCTCTCACCTAAAGCTCTGCTTCGGGCACATGAGGTAACTAGGGCATTATTTTTAAGTCTTATGGTGGGTTCTTCATGGCTCTCATGTATTTGGGGGATCAAATAGGGGGCAGGGGTTGAAAAAGTGAACAAATATTAGGGGAGGATGAGAGCAGCTTATACGTTCCAGTAAAACTTTTTATCTTTGACTGTATGTCTTTAGTGTATCTAAACTGAGAGTTTAAACAGTGATCATTAAAAAATTTTTAGAGCATTAGAAGCTACCTAAATGTTAACTTGTGCCTATTTTTGGCGGTTGAAAGTTTTATTACTGTATGTTCCCGTTCACAAGAAGATTTAGATCAGTCATACATATTGGCAGTTTGCATGCGTACTTATTTATGTAAGCATCCATCAGTTTTAGTGGTAATTTTCAGGTGGAAAATGCTTGTTATTTTTCTGTCCTTTACACCAGCCTATGTTAGTTGGGTCTGGAACCGCGTCAGTCACACCAACTAATGAGACTGGCACTTCAGGTGAAGACCATAAGTAAGTACAGTCTGAAATGTTCTCCTTTATTTGAACTTAAAAGTGGCATTAATTTAAGGTGCTTTAAACTTGTGTCGTATTTTCCTAACTTCTCTAAAGATGTGCATCTATTAATGACAACCTGATGTGACCCCTCTGGTTGAATTTATAGTGTGGCCTGTCAGTGTTAAGAATTCATAGAAACTGCATTAAAATCACAGGGCTGGTGACCTTCATTTCATAAGTTTGAGAACCTACTAGGTGCAAGATACTGTGGGGAGATCCTAGAAAATATTCTTTCAAATGTTCAGTGAAGAGAATGTCCTGTTGATAATTACTGGGAAGATGTTTTGGAGGCTCTAAATGATGTTGTGCTTTAACCTTAGATGTTAGTGATTTCCAGTGGTAGCTGGTTGTTGAAACAGAGTTTTCAAGAGACAAATAGACATAAGAAATAAAACTAGTGAGAAGCAGTGACCTTCTGATATCATATTCCTATATGGACCAGAAACCAACAAAATTTTTTCCCCCATGTCTTTTTTTTTTAATTAAATTAATTTATTTTTTAAGTTATTACTATCCACTTTTTTTGAATTTTATTTTACTTATTTTTTTATACAGCAGTTTCTTTTTAGTTACCCATTTTATACATAATTAGTGTATACATGCCAATCCCAATCTCCCAGTTCATCACACCACAACCCCCCTGCCACTTTACCCCCTTGGTGTCCATACGTTTGTTCTCTACATCTGTGTCTCAGTTTCTGCCCTGCAAACCGGTTCCTCTGTACCATTTTTCTCGGTTCCACGTATATGCATTAATATACGGTATTTGTTTTTCTCTTTCCGACTTACTTCACTCTGTATGACAGTCTCTCGATCCATCCACGTCTCTACAAATGACCCAAGTTTGCTCGTTTTTATGGCTGAGTAATATTCCATTGTATATATGTGCAACATCTTCTTTATCCATTTATCTGTCGATGGACATTTAGGTTGCTTCCATGACCTGGCTATTGTAAATAGTGCTGCAGTGAACATTGGGGTGCATGTGTCTTTTTGAATTATGGTTTTCTCTGGGCATATGCTCAGTAGTGGGATTGCTGAGTTGTATGGTAGTTCTATTTTTAGTTTTTGAAGGAACCTCCATACTGTTCTCCATAGTGGCTGCATCAATTTACATTCCCACCAACAGTGCAAGAGGGTTCCCTTTTCTCCACACCCTCTCCAGCATTTGTTGTTTGTAGATTTTCTGATGATGGCCATTCTAACTGGTGTGAGGTGATAACCTCATTGTACTTTTGATTTGCATTTCTCTAGTAATTAGTGATGTTGAGCAGCTTTTCATTTGCTTTTTGGCCGTCTGTATGTTTTCTTTAGAGAAATGTCTTTTTAGGTCTTCTGCCAATTCTTGGATTGGGTTGTTTGTTTTTTTAATATTGAGCTGTATGAGCTGTTTATGTACTTTGGAGATTAATCCTTTGTCCATTGATTCGTTTGCCAGTACTTTCTTCCATTCTGAGGATTCTCTTTTCGTCTTGTTTGTAGTTTCCTTTGCTTTGCAAAGGCTTTTAAGTTTCATTGGGTCCCATTTGTTTATTTTTGTTTTTATTTCCATTACTCTAGGAGGTGGGTCAAAAAAGATCTTGCTGTGATTTACATCAGAGTGTTCTTCCTATGTTTTCCTCTAAGAGTTTTATAGTGTCCAGTCTTATATTTAGGTCTCAAATCCATTTTGAGTTTATTTTTGTGTATGGTATTAGGGGGTGTTCTAATTTCATTCTTTTACATGTAGCTGGCCAGTTTTCCCAGCACCACTTATTGAAGAGACTGTCTTTTCTGCATTGTATATCCTTGCCTCCTTTGTCATAGATTAGTTGACCATAGGTGCATGGGTTTATCTCTGGGCTTTCTATCCTGTTCCATTGATCTATATTTCTGTTTTTGTGCCAGTACCATATTGTCTTGATTAGTGTAGCTTTGTAGTGTAGTCTGAATTCAGGGAGTCTGATTCCTCCAGTTCCGTTTTTTTCCCTCAAGACTGCTTTGGCTATTCGGGGTCTTTTGTGTCTCCATACAGATTTTAAGATTTTTTGTTCTAGTTCTGTAGAAAATGCCATTGGTAATTTGATAGGGATTGCATTGAATCTGTAGATTTCTTTGGGTAGTATAGTCATTTTCACAGTATTGATTCTTCCAGTCCAAGAACATGGTATATCTCTCCATCTGTTTGTATCATCTTTAATTTCTTTCATCAGTGTCTTATAGTTTTCTGCATACAGGTCTTTTGTCTCCCTAGGTAGGTTTATTCCTAGGTATTTTATTCTTTTTGTTGCAATGGTAAATCGGAGTGTTTCCTTAATTTCTCTTTCAGATTTTTCATCATTAGTGTATAGGAATGCAAGAGATTTCTGTGCATTAATTTTGTATCCTGCACCTTTACCAGATTCATTGATTAGCTCTAGTAGTTTTCTGGTGGCATCTTTAGGATTCTCTATGTATAGTATCATGCCATCTGTAAACAGTGATAGTTTTACTTCTTCTTTTCCAATTTGTATTCCTTTAATTTCTTTTCCTTCTCTGATTGCCGTGGCTAGGACTTCCAAAACTATGTTGAATAATAGTGGCGAGAGTGGACATCCTTGTCTTGTTCCTGATCTTAGAGGAAATGCTTTCAGTTTTTCACCATTGAGAATGGTGTTTGCTGTGGGTTTGTTGTATATGGCCTTTATGAAGTTGAGGTAGGTTCCCTCTATGCCTGCTTTCTGGAGAGTTTTTATCATAAATGGGTGTTGAATTTTGTCAGAAGTTTTTTATGCGTCTATTGAGATGATCATATGGTGTTTCTTCTTCAGTTCATTAATATGGTGTATCACATTGATTGATTTGCATATATTGAAGAATCCTTGCATCCCTGGGATAATCCCACTTGATCATGGTGTGTATGATCCTTTGAATATGTTGTTGGATTCTGTTTGCTGGTATTTTGTTGAGGATTTTTGCATTTATATTCATGAGTGATATTGGTCTGTAATTGTCTTTTTTTGTAGTATCTTTGTCTGGTTTTTGTATCAGGGTGATGGTGGCCTCATGAAATGAGTTTGGGAGTGTTCCTTCCTCTGCAATTTTTTGCAAGAGTTTGAGAAGGATGGGTGTTAGCTGTTCTCTAAATGTTTGATAGAATTCACCTGTGAAGCCATCTGGTCCTGGACTTTTGTTTGTTGGAAGATTTTTAATCACAGTTTCAATTTCATTACTTGCGATTGGTCCATCCATATTTTCTATTTCTTCCTGGTTCAGTCTTGGAAGGTTATACCTTTCTAAGAAGTTGTCCATTTCTTCCAGGTTGTCCATTTTATTGGCATAGAGTTGCTTGTAGTAGTCTCTTAGGATGCTTTGTATTTCTGAAGTGTCTCTTGTAACTTCTCCTTTTTCATTTCTAATTTTGTTGATTTGAGTCCTCTCCCTCTTTTTCTTGATGAGTCTGGCTAATGGTTTATCAATTTTGTTTATCTTCTCAAAGAACTAGCTTTTAGTTTTACTGATCTTTGCTATTGTTTTCTTTGTTTCTTTCATTTATTTCTGCTCTGATCTTTATGATTTCTTTCCTTCTACTAACTCTGGGTTTTGTTTGTTCTTCGGTCTCTCGTTCTTTTAGGTGTAAGGTTAGATTGTTTATTTCAGATATTTGTTGTTTCTTGAGTTAGGATTGTATTGCTATAGACTTCCCTCTTAGAACTGCGTTTGCTGCATCCCATTGGTTTTGGATCATCGTGGTTTTGTTGTCATTTGTCTCTAGGTATTTTTTGATTTCCTCTTTGATTTCTCCAGTGATCTCTTGGTTACTTAGTAACATATTGTTTAGCCTCCATGTGTTTGTGTTTTTTACATTTTTTCCATGTAATTGATTTCTAATCTCATAGCATTGTGGTCAGAAAAGATGCTTGATGTGATTTCAGTTTTAAATTTACTGAGGCTTGACTTGTGACCCAAGATGTGATCTATCCTGGAGAATGTTCCGTGTGCACTTGAGTAGAAAGTGTGATCTGTTTTTGGATGAAATGTCCTGTAAATATCAATTATCAGTTAAATCTGTCTGGTCTGTTGTGTCATTTAAAGCTTGTGTTTCCTTTTTAATTTTCTGTTTGGATGATCTGTCCATTGGTGTAAGTGAGGTGTTAAAGTCCCCCACTATTATTGTGTTACAGTCGATTTTCTCTTTTATAGTTGTTAGCAGTTGCCTCATGTATTGAGGTGCTCCTGTGTTGGGTGCGTATGTATTTATAATTGTTATATCTTCTTCTTGGATTGATCCCTTGATCATTATGTAGTGTCCTTCCTTGTCTCTTGTAACATTCTTTATTTTAAAGTCTATTTTATCTGATGAGTATTGTTACTCCAGCTTTCTTTTGATTTCCATTTGCATGGAATATCTTTTTCCATCCCCACTTTCAGTCTGTATGTGTCCCTAGGTCTGAAGTGGGTCTCTTATAGACAGCATGTAATATGGGTCTTGTTTTTGTATCCATTCAGCCATCCTGTGTCTTTTGGTTGGAGCATTTAATCCATTCACGTTTAAGGTAGTTCTCGATATATATGTTCCTATTACCATTTTCTTAATTGTTATGGGTTTGTTTTTGTAGGTCCTTTTATTCTCTTGTGTTTCCCACTTAGAGAAGTTCCTTTAGCATTTGTTGTAGAACTGGTTTGGTGGATTCTCTTGGATTTTGCTTCTCCGTAAAGCTTTTGATTTCTCCATCGAATCTGAATGAGATCCTTGCCGGGTAGAGTAATCTTGGTTGTAGGATCTTCCCTTTCATCCTTTTAAATATATCATGCCACTCCCTTCTGGCTTGTAGAGTTTCTGCTGAGAAATCAGCTGTTAACCTTATTGGGAGTTCCCTTGTATGTTATTTGTTGTTTTTCCCTTGCTGCTCTCAAGAATTTTTCGTTGTCTTTAATTTTTGTCAATTTGATTACTATGTGTCTTGGCGTGTTTCTTCTTGGGTTTATCCTGCCTGGGACTCTCTGCACTTCCTGGACTTGGGTGGCTATTTCCTTTCCCACATTAGGGATGTTTTCAACTATAATCTCTTCAAATACTTTCTTGTGTCCTTTCTCTCTCTCTTCTTCTTCTGGGACCCCTATAATGTGAATGTTGTTGCATTTAATGTTGTCCCAGAGGCCTCTTAGGCTGTCTTCATGTCTTTTCATTCATTTTTCTTTATTCTGTTCTACAGCAGTGATTCCACCATTCTGTCTTCCAGGTCACTTATCCGTTCTTCTGCCTCAGTTATTCTGCTGTTGATTCCTTCTAGTGTATTTTTCATTTCAGTTATTGTATTGTTCATCTCTGTTTGTTTGTTTTTTCATTCTTCTAGGTCTTTGTAAACATTTCTTGCATCTTCTCGATCCTTGCCTCCATTCTTTTTCCGAGGTCCTGGATCATCTTCACTATCGTTATTCTGAATTCTTTTTCTGGAAGGTTGCCTGTCTCCACTTCATTTAGCTGTTTTCTGGGATTTTATCTTGTTCCTTCATCTGGCATATAGCCCTCTGCCTTTTCATCTTGTCTATCTTTCTGTGAATGTGGTTTTTGTTCCACAGGCTGCAGGACTGTAGTTCTTCTTGTTTCTGCTGTCTGCCCTCTGGTGGATGAGGCTGTCTCAGAGGCTTGTGCAAGCTTCCTAATGGGAGGGACTGGTGATGGGTAGAGCTGACTGTTGCTCTGGTGGGCAGAGCTCGGCAGAACTTTAATCTGCTTGTCTGGTGATGGGTGGGGCTGGCTTCCCTTCTTTTTGGTTGTATGGCCAGAGGCAACCCAACACTGGAGCCTACCTGGGCTCTTTGGTGGGGCTGATGGTGGACTCTGGGAGGGCTCACGCCAGGGAGTACTTCCCAGAACTTCTGCTGCCACTGTCCTTGTCCTCATGGTGAGCCACAGCCACCCCCCACCTCTGCAGGAGACCCTCCAACACTAGCAGGTAGGTCTAGTTCAGTCTCCCATGGGGTCACTGCTCCTTCCTCTGGGTTCCGATGCACACACTACTTTGTGTGTGCCCTCCAAGAGTGGAGTTTCTGTTTCCCCGAGTCCCGTCAAAGTCCTGTAATCAAATCCTGCCAGCCTCAAAGTCTGATTCTCTAGGAATTCCTCCTCCCGTTGCCAGACCCCCAGGTTGGGAAGCCTGACATGGGGCTCCGAACCTTCACTCCAGTGGGTGGATTTCTGTGGTGTAAGTGTTCTCCAGTCTGTGAGTCACCCACCCAGCAGTTATGGGATTTGATTGTATTGTGATTGCACCCCTCCTACTGTCGCCTGTGGCTTCTCCTTTGTCTTTGCATGTGGGATATCTTTTTTGGAGATCTCCAGTGTCTTCCTGTCGATGATTGTTCAGCAGTTAGTTGTGATTCCGGTGCTCTTGCAAGAGGGAGTGAGAGCACATCCTTCCACCCCACCATCTTGAACCAATCTCTCTCTTCCCCCACGTTTCTTAAATGAGTTGTAATGACAGTTGGCTTTGCACATTTCCATGGATTCTTTGAATGGAGGAATTGTTTTAAGTTAAAATAATAGTAGCCTATATTTTGATAGCACTTATGGACCAGGCACTATTTTAAGAGCTTTTTATGTATAACTCATTTAAGCCACTCCTCTTTCTAGGAGATAAGTAGTATTATTATATTCATTTTACAGATAAGGAAACTCAGGCACAGTGTAGTTGAGTGTCCAAGGACACAAAGCTTGTACATAGCGGAGACAGAATTTAAATCAGCAGTCTGGTTTAGAGCCCACACTCAAACTATTACATCTTTTTAGAGTGCTAGAATCTTATACTGTTTTTTAAAAAATCTTTTTATTTAAGTACCTTTTACCAGTCTCAGTCTCATCTTAACTTAAATTGATAGCAGTTATAATAAACTATTTCATTTTTCTCTTTAACAGGTTACAATTAATGCAACATTGATTTTTTTTAAAACCAGAATTAAAAAAAATTTGCTCTTGGTAGCAAGAGTAAGTAGTTAAAAGTACTTAGGTGTCTTGTACCTTACTTAGTAGTCAGGTATCTTGTACCTTATTCAGTAGTCACGTATCTCATACCTTACTGAGTAGTCAGGTATCTCTTGACTGTAATTGTGGAAAGGTAACTGTTCTGCATTAAATTCTCTGGTAGTGTTTTTTTGCATCCTGAAGTTGAGTAATATATTACTATCTTTATTTCAATTTAAATGTTACTCTGGGCCACCTGAAAGTTAATTATTCACAAAATTGTGTGTGTGTGTTTTTTTTATCAGCAAACGCAATTCAAATTCTGCGGGCCCATTTGTAGTGCCTGACCATCTTCGTCACGATGTAGAAGAATTTGAAGCTCTGTATGAACAGCACAGTAATGAATATGTTGTCCGTAATAAGAAGCTGTGGGACATTAACCCAAAACAAAAATGTTCAACTCTATATGAGTAAGTAGTTTAATATTCCTACAACTATTATACTGAGGCTGCCAGTTAAAGATCTTAAGTTGTTTACTTTTTGTCCCTTTATGTTTATTAAAGGAATCACTGATTGGCTCACAGACTCTGGGGAAGAAAAGTGTTTTTATGGCTTTTGTCATGTATTACACAAAGTTAATTGAGGATTTTTAACTATTACATTTAGAATCCTAATGATTATTAGTTTTGTCAGTTTGAGCTGCTAAGGTAGATTCTGTCTGTTTCCAAAACTGTCCTGGTTATGTCCTGATAGGACTGATAAACAGTTTCCAGCCATAATCTTTTATCATGAATTCCAAAGCATATACATTTGACAAGGAATAGTATAACTATTTGATCTCATTGTCCTTAATGTTGATGATGCAGTTGTTTGGCATCTCCGAAGTCCAGTGGCAATTAATGTAGCTTGGTGAAGTACTACCCTTTTATTGGGGAAGGGATACCAGGATCTCGTTATTACTTCTGATGAGATAGTTGTCCAGCTGTGATGGTATAGAACACATATAGAACCCTGCATCTCTTTATTGTATTGAAAACTTGACTTCCCGACATTTATCTAAGAAAAGAGAAACTTTGGGCTGAATTACTTTTGGATTGAAAATATGAATGTGAAATGAACACTAGGGGACTTCCCTGGCAGTCCATGATTCAGTGCTTCTACTGCAGGGGGCACAGGTTCGATCCCTGGTCGGGGAACTAAGATCCTGTATGCCACATGGCATGGCCAAAAAAAAAGAAAAGAGAAATTAACACTAAAGTCAAGTCTTTGTGGGGTGGATACAGTAGTGGAGTAAAGAGTTCAGGAAAATCTAGGAAACGTTTGCCTTTTTGTTGTTTTTTTTTTTAGCTTGTCATTAATAAGTTGTGCATGATGCCTTCCTTAGGAAAAGAAGGTGAGGGGCAAAGATCTGCAACAGAAAATTAATTTGAAAGCAAACTCCTGTCTCAGAAAAGAGGGGATATATGTATACGTATAGCTGATTCACTTCGTTGTACAGTAGAAACTAACACAACATTGTAAAGCAACTACACTCCAATAAAAATTAATTTAAAAAAGTGAACTCCTGGAAAACCCATCACTCATCTATAATTTGGTTATTGTTACTTCTTCTATTTTTCTCAGTTGCATTGTTCCTATTCAGTCTTTTTATATCCTCTTGGATCCCTTTTCATGGTTTTTCTTCAGAATTGAAGTGGTGAGCAAATCATATTCTCAGAACTGGATGACAACCTGGAATCAGCTATAAAACTATACTAGTATTTCTTAAAACATGCTGGACTTTGCTTCAGGCATCCAAAACTGAAGCTAAACTGTAGTTTTCAGGAGCTTGCTTCTTAAAGAATTTATTACCACTATAAGTGGGAGGAAATTTAATAAGTTTATGAGAAACCAATAGCCTGATTTGTTTGTGTATTTTGAGATAGAATTTATATCTTATAATAGGAGAAAGTCAAAAGTCTAGAAGTTACAGGAAGTCATACCTCAAAACAATTCTTTCCTTGAATTTTCAAAAGTAAACATGTAATTAATGATTGGCTTAAGAATGATTTTTTTAGTGGCCAATGGGTAAGAGAAAGAAAAATAAAATTATTGTATATGAAAAGAGTGTAGAATAGAAACATATTAGACAAGAAGTCAAGAATACTACGATTGGGCTTCCCTGGTGGCGCAGTGGTTGAGAGTCCGCCTGCCGATGCAGGGTACATGGGTTCATGCCCCGGTCTGGGAGGATCCCACATGCCACGGAGCAGCTGGGCCCGTGAGCCGTGGCCGCTGAGCCTGCGCATCCGGAGCCTGTGCTCCGCAACGGGAGAGACCACAACAATGAGAGGCCCGCGTACCGCAAAAAAAAAAAAAAAAAAGAATACTACGGTAACTGCTGTTAACTTTTTCTTGATGTAAGTATTTCAGTTTAAAGTAGGGGGTTGGACTGATTTTTGTTTTCAGTGACCTCCACCTTGTTCTAACATTTTATGATACACATAGTTGAAGCAAAATAAATTTCAATAGGTGGCATTCTGCATTCAGTTTTTCCTAACACCTCTTTAGTAGTGTTAATTAGTCAAGATTTATTAATAACCACTTAAGGTTAAGCACTGGGGAAGATTTCAGAAAAAGTAGAAAATGTAGTTCTATCACGCAGCTTACAAGAAGCAGGAGCGCAAAATTGATCATTGGTTGAATCACAGTGTATTGCAAATAAAAATGACTTTGTGCAATAAGAATCGGGTTTTTTCTCCCTATCAGTCTTTGCCTACCAAAAAGAAAATGTGGTTCTTGCTTACTTGTCATGCTCTCTTCCAAGAAAGAGGGAACTGGGTCCTCATCTTTAATCTATTTCTTTAAAAAAAAAAAAAAAAAAAGGAATCATGAGCATGTAGAAAACAGTGATTTTTCAAAGGGGCACAACCAGAATAGTAGGATGGGAATGCTTTTGGAAATATTTTTCCCATTCCTATCCCTTGTCCCTGTTCTGACAGTGACATGCACTAGCACTGTGACAGTCCATTAAGGACCATTTAAGACACTAATGATCATCATTGAGTTATGAAAATATACATACACATATTTGTAAAAGGGAAAATATTTGCAAATCGCATATCTGATAAGGGGCTAATATCCAAAATGTATGAAGAACTGATACAACTCGATATCAAGAAAACCAAACAGTCCAATTAAAAAATGGGCAGAAGACCTGAATAGCCATTTTCCCAAAGAAGACATACAGATGGCCAACAGGTACATGAAAAGGTGTTCTGCATCATTAATCATTAGGGAAATGCAAATCAAAAACACAATAATGTAATAACCTACAATGGAAACTAACCTGAAAAAAATATATATAACTGAATCACTTTGCTGTAAAACCTGAAACTAACACAATATTATAAATCAACTAGACTCCAGTTTAAAAATAAACACACAAGCTATCATCTCCATCTCATACCTGTTAGAATAGCTTTTATCAAAAAGACTAGAAATAACAAGTGTTGGCAAGGATGCGGAGAAAAGGGAACCCTTGTTCACTGTTGGTGGGAAGGTAAATTGGTATAGTCACTATGGAAAACAGTTTGGAGGTTCCTTAAAAAATGAAAACATGTACATGTATATAATATAGCAACTATTGTTATCTGTGGTAAAATTAACTTTATTATTATTTTTATCACTTCCGTCAAGCACACCATGGCCAGTCTTTGCCTCAGGTTCTGAAGTGCAAGAACACTGTCCCTATTAGAGTCTGGATTATGAATAAATCATATTTGTGCTATCTGGGGCCCCATGTTTATCTACAGGGACTATTTTTCAAGGCTAGAAAAGCATATAAATAGAGTTAAAGTTCATTCTGTGTTGCATTTCAAATAACAATCACTATAAAAATTTTATTCACAATGTGGTTATAATACTATTTTTCTTTGGGCTAGGGACCCTTGTTGAATTAAATTTTGTTCTGTTTGAATGTATGAAAAATTCATTGCTCTTTAGCCAGTGGAAAAAACGTGGAGGCTCTATTTCTTCGAAAAAAAGGTGCGTATCCTTTCAGACTTTTTATTTTATTTTTTTGGCCGCGCCGTGTGGCATTCAGGATCTTAGTTGCCCAACCAGGGCTCAAACCCGTGCCCCTTGCAGTGGAAGTGTGGCGTCTCAACCACTGGACCAGGGAAGTCCCCAGACTTTTAAAATGTTTATATGTATGAAATATATGTTTTGGACTTTATAAGCTGTTATTTAACTATACACTCAGCTTTGTCATTTGCCCTTTTCACCTAAAAATGCATGGTGAGTATTTTTTTGTATCCTTAAGTATTCTTCAGGAATCTGACTCTTATTAGTTACTCAATAATCATCACCATATCTATATCATCATTCATGCTGCGAACTCTTGAAAAGCTCTTTGCTAAATTACTGGTAATGGATTTCTTTCCTGTGGTCTCTGTTCTTTAGTGATCCCATTTTGGATTTAAGTATTTTAATGCAGGTAGAAAAGCTTTATTTTTTAATGATTCTCTTTAGTATTCATCACGGAGAGCAAAAAGTAAATACACATACACCACTGATGAATTATCTGCTGTTGCTTGTGGCAGCTAAACACCACCTGGAAAGGTCTCTCTTGGGACAGATTGTGGGGTCAGTGTTATTTATACCTATCGGCCAGAACCCTCAGAAAGGGTTATTGTTCCTGAGGCTACAGTGATTTACTTCTTTTTACCTTATTACCCTCCCTCAACAGTTTCTGCTTTTAGAGATTTCTCATTAAAAATGAAGTTTGATTAGAATCTTAAGGCAAACGCTTATTTAACCTGTTACCTTGCAAAACAACATGTATGTAGGGGAGTTTCTATTGCAGAGCTTATTCTAAGGGGAAAATGTTTATCAAAAAACACTTTAAAAGAGACTGACGGCTTTTAAGTATTTAGATCAGCAGTGCAGACGAGGAGAAGTGGCTTTTGGTCTTTATGTATCAGTATAGCAGTTGCTTTGAATAGGGATTAATCACTTGGAATTGTCCTATGCATTTATGTGCAGCAGCATCTGCACATAAAGTGGATTTCTTTTGCTTCAAAGAAGTATTGTTTTTACCTTCTTCCCGATTAAGTTATCTTCCTGGTTAGCTTTAATTTACTAAGAATATTCCTTTGGAGGTTTTTGCTCTTGAAAAAGCCTTCTTAGTGTACATGGTATGTGTCTTTCTTGCTAGTTGTGCCACTGTTACAGACTGAATACCAAATTCAAATGGGAGAGGAAGCCTCTTTGAGCCTGGCACAAGAATGGCAAAAGAGCATGGCCCCAGAACTGGAGTGAACAAACCCAGTCCACAGATGGAGGCAGGTTAAGGGATTGGCCCCATTACTGTGGATCTGATCCTGCACTGTGGTGGTTTATTGATCAGACCTGATTGATTTCAATAATTCTGAATCATTGTATATTCCTAAACAGAGAAATGTTAATAATTTACTATATGTAAATTCTAATAGGATTTTTTTGAAATTTGATTTCCTTTTTTCATTTGATGTTCTTGTTATTGATAGCCTTGTTATTTTTCTTGAATAAGTTTCTTTGCTTTTCATTGTTTTTTAAAATATATTGAATAATTATTTAACTGAAACTTATAAAAATAACTTTTTAATCTCCTTTTGTTTTTTTCCCCAAGATTTTTTAAAGGACTATTTTCTGAGGGGTAAACAAAATTTTATTTATAGTATCATTGATTACAGTTAGCCTTTCTCAGATTTAATATGAGTATAATATATTTGATGGGGAGGTGTCAAGATCAGTTAGAAGTGAAGTAGTATTTTACTTTGGGAGAAATTTTGGGAAATATTTTTTTCAGATAAACATGTACAAGTACTTCCTTATAATAACTTATGTAAATTTTTTCCTAGTTATTTCTCTCAGTTGTTAGAGGAACATGGTCCCTTGGACATGAGTAACAAGATGTTTTCTGAAGAATATGAGTTTTTCCCAGAAGAAACTCGACAGATACTAGAAAAAGCAGGAGGTTTGAAATCTTTTCTCCTGGGATGTCCTCGTTTTGTTGTGATTGACAACTGTATTGCGTTGAAGAAAGTTGCGTTACGGCTTAAGAAAAAGAGAAAGAAGAAAAACATTAAGACAAAAGTAGAAGAAATTTCGAAAACAGGAGAGTATTTACGAGTTAAACTACCGCTGAATCCAACTGCTAGGGAATTTAAACCAGATGTGAAATCCAAACCAGTGTCTGACTTATCTTCAGCACCAGCTTCTGAGGATGTGAAGCCCTACCTTACATCTGCTAATTCTCCCCAGTCACCTTGTGAAGCTGTGAAGCCGAAACTAATTTCCGATAATTCTTCCAAATCAGTTTCTGAGGATGAGAAGCCCAAAGGGGTGTCTTCTGACTCTCCCAAACCAGTCTCCGAGGAGACAAGTCACAAGCATGTCTCCTCTGATTCTCCCAAACCAGTTACGGAGGATGTGAAACCAACCTATTGGACTCAACCCCAATTGGTCACAGGATACTGTACGTATCTTCCCTTTCGGGGATTTGACATTACCCAGACACCACCAGCGTTTATAAATGTGTTACCGACTTTGCCCCAGTATAGCATTTACGCACCTCTGGCCAGAATTTCTTCTGAATATCAGCTGCAAAGATCAATACCAGTGGTGCCGTCTTTTGTAGCCAGTGACATAACAGAAGTGCATTTTGAGAGCCATTATTTCAGTACTGAGAATGCCCCTGGTAACCAGATTGCCTCTGAAACACAGATCCTTCAGGAATCTTTGGAAATACCAGTAAAGTCACAGTGCATCACGGATGGTGCTGATACAGCCCAAAGTGAGTCTAACAGAACTGATGACCACTGTGGAAATTCTGCCAAGCAGGAAGTAAAACCAGAAAGCACCAATGAAGTAACAGATATTCCACATACACAAATGGTTGCCGTACAGGTAAGACTGAAAATAGAAAGTCTTCTTCATACTAAAGTTAAATTTTCCTCTTCATTTTTCATTGCCATCATATTTACTAAAATTCTTTAAAATGATGGACTTTATGAACCCTTTTGTAGGGCGTGACAGGTAATGCCAGAAGGAATTTTTGGGTTTAGTAAATAACATCCTTCTTCCTATCCAAGTTTTGCACCAGTTGAGAAATAAGATAGTGGAGCCAGCAGATGGAGCCAAAACATCACCTTGATAATTAATAAAAGTATGGCAGGAAGATGTGGCTGTTTCTGTAGAGTGCATGTCCTAAGAGTGAAGCCCATGACATACCAGCTTCCCCACCTAGTTAAAGCAGTGCTGGACTAGAAGGCCTCCTAACTTGGGTGCCTGCCGCTAAGACTTACTGCATGGAGAAGGAAGGGGAAAAGGTGCTTTCTGCATGGGCAGCTCCCAAGAAAAAGAAAAAAGGAAGAGTCTGGGCTGCACATGCCCAATTCTCCTACCAAACCAGGGGAGGAGTGAGGGAGTTAAAAGACACAACCAGATGGAGAGAAACAAGAGAGATGTGAATAAAAGTTCCTTCCTAACAAGCACGAGAATAAGCTAAGGTTTCTCTGTAGTTAACTTCATAAGGCATGAATTCATTAAATCCTTATTGGTTATCCTCCTACTCATTAAGTTTTTTGCTTTCTAGAAAACTTTGAAGAATTATGTTAACAGTAATGAACCAAAATCATTTTCACTTTTACTAATTATAAATGATCACTTTTTCCTGTTTACAAATATTTGTAGAAAGCATAGAACATTATCTAGAGTGGCCAAAAAAAACCTTGAAAAAGTTATGGGCATGTTTCAAAATGTTATTACATGATGGATTTATTTTACTAGAGCAATTGAGATAGACTGAATGTGTTTGTTTTGCCCCAAAGGTGTCTTGGAATATAATGCATCAAGAAGTCAATACTGAGCCGTATGATCCTTTTGAGGCACAACAGGTGAGTCAAAATCCTATTAAACTGTTTAAAGGTTTAATTTTCTTTACTTTTACCTAGATGGGAATGACGAACTTAGAACTATTTTGAAGCCAGTTATTCCATACAAAACATTATAGAATAAGCTTTAGAACATAACAAAAAATTATTGTTTTGTTGTTATTGTTCGAAGTTGGGAAGGAGAGGCAGAGGAAAAGGTAAGTTTTTTCCAGCTTTACTGATTGTGAAGTCTAACGGCTTTATTGTTTTAACTGGTATAATGAGCCTGTGTTAATTTATAAGTAAAAGCTTATTCACATGAGTAACACAGAAATTATTATAAAAACCTTCACCGCTTTAAGAATGATTCAATTAGAAAATCTATTAATATAATTACTGTGTTAACATATCTTAAGAGAAAAGTCATTTGATCAACTCCATAGCTGCTGATAGGGTATTAGAAAAAATTCAAGTTTTTTTCTTGACTAAAACTCATAATCAAATGGGAATAGATGAATACTTTTCAACATGCTTGTATCTTTCTTAAGCCAAATGCGTCATCTTGCTTAAAGGTTATATATCATCGTTAATATTTATTATTATCCTGGAGATATTAGCTGACAAAATCAGATACGAGAAAAAAATAAGATTTTAAAGGTGGAGGTATAAGTATCATTATTTACAGAGGCTAAGACTCTGTCCCTGGAACATCCAAAGTGATCAACCGAAAACCCAATACCAAAATGTAAGATAATTCAGAAGGTTGATTGGATAAAATTCCTTTCCAGTTATAAACAACCCATTGCAAATTATATTAAAGAAAAGATTACGTTTTCAATAGCATCAAAAAGATAAAATATGTAAACCTGTGAAAGAAGACTTTAAAATGCTACTGAGACACACAGAAGACTTAATGAGAAAATGTTAAGTGTACTTGAATAGGAAGACCTATTATTAAAGAGATTGTTTCTCTCTAAAGATTTTAATTTAACACAGTCTCAAAACAAACATGAACAGAGTGTATTAGTTATCTATTGCTGCATAACAAGCTACCTCACAATTTCTGTGAGTCAGGAATGGAGGAGCAATTTAGCTGGGTCATTCCAGATATTTCTTATGAGTTGCAGTCAAGGTGTTGACCTTGGCTCAAGCATCTGCAGGAGTAACTGGGACCAGAGGTGCTACCTCCAGGATGGCTCATTCACATGCCTAGCAAGTTGGTGCTGGCTGTTGGCAGGAAGCATGAGTTCCTTGCCTGTGGACCTCCACCTAGGGCTGCTTGAGTGTCTTCCTGAGGCCTGGCTTTCCCCAGAGTGGGTGATCCAAGACAGAAGTAGCAGTGGCTTTCATGACCTACTTTAGGAAGTCACAGTGTATCGCTTCTCCTGTATTTGTCTTGGTCACATAGACCAACCCACCAACCCTGATACATTGTAGGCGAGGATTATACAATGGCATGAATACCAAGAGGCAAGGATCTTGGGGGCCACCTTGGTGGCTGGCTACTGCATAGAATTTATTTGAAACTGGACGAATTGATTCTAAACTTCATGTGGAAAAACAAACATCAAGAATGCCCATGGAAAAGAAACTATAGGAAGGGGAGTTGTGCAGGTAGGTATCAAAACATAATATAAATCTATATTAGCACATAAATAGATCATTAGACTAAGAATCCAATAGAACAAAATATAGAAATTTAAGGTCTAATAAAAATGCTAGCTGTTGGTGAGCAAAAAGTAGATTGTTAAATACGTGGTGTTAGTAGAAGTGGGTTGCCATCTAGAAAAAATTAGTTTGGATCCCTACCTCATTCCATATACCAGAATAAATTCCAGGCAGATAAAATATTTAAATATTAAAAAATGGACCTAGGGCTTCCCTGGTGGCGCAGTGGTTGAGAGTCTGCCTGCTGATGCAGGGGACACGGGTTCGTGCCCCGGTCCAGGAGGATCCCACATGCCGCAGAGCGGCTGGGCCCGTGAGCCACGGCCACTGAGCCTGCGCATCTGGAGCCTGTGTTCCGCAACGGGAGAGGCCACAACAGTGAGAGGCCCATGTACCGCAAAAAAAATAAAAAATTAAAAAATTAAAGATGGACCTAGAAGAGTACCTAGAAGAAAAGGAAAATTTTTTAAATAAGATTAATGAACAGCAGGACAGAAAAGTATTTGCGTATATGTGTTTACACACACATATGTAATGTGTCTATACATGCACATAACATATATATATGTATGAACAAATATATACAGCATCAAAACACAAATGACCAACTAGGAAAATTATTTGCAGCATAGGACAGAGAACTAATTTCCTTGCTTAGCATATGAAGTTGCTGTAAATCAATAAGGAAAAAATTAATAATCTGACACAAAAATGGGAATGGATGGGAATAGACAATCTGCAATAAAAGAAATAAGGATAATTTTTAAACATAGAAAATGATGCCCAACCCCAGTGGAAGTAAGAAAAACAATCATTTATACATTATTGAAAGAATATAAAAATGTAAATTTTGGGGGAAGGCAGTTTGGAATTTATCTGCGTTCATATATGTGTACAGAGACCAGTGAACAGGATATTTGTATATTACCTGTATTTATGTCAACAGAAAATTGAATACAATGTGAATATGCATCGATATTCACTAGTTAAGTGAATTATGGTAAATCCATATAATGAATATTACTCTGTCATTTAAAAATGAAGCGATTCTATGATCACTGATTAAGAGTGATTTATAATATCAGATGTGTAATTAATTAGGAATAAGTAAGGTTAGAACTTTGTGTTGCCTGCTACTATTTTTACAAATAGCTTTACAGTTTTAGCCAATTATAAAATATAATATAGAGCCCTTAAATTTTTTTAATGAACAATACTGAAAATTATGAAAGAGAAATTGAAAATTATCTACATTCCCATCACCCATGTTAGAATCTGATGTGCAGCCTTCAGGTTTTATTTTAACATTGGCATTCAAGTTAGCAATGCTTTTTATTTTATTTATTTATTTGTTTGTTTGTTTGTTTATTTAAGCAATGCTTTTTAAAAGATGGGATCATACCATATATGTTACATTTGAAATTTTCAGTCTTAATATATTGTGGACTTTTTTCCATGTCAGTAAATACCAATTTTCACCAACATTTTTAATGCATGCTTGGTATTCCATTATATGAATTCATAGTTTATTTGACTAGATTCTTCTGTTGAACATTTAGATTATGTTAGCTTTTCATGCGTACAGTGCTGTGGTGAACATTGTTGACTGAATATGAGTGTATACCAAGTAGAATGAGTGGTATTGAGTTCTTACACTACTTAGCTTTAACCAGGTATGCTGTGTTTGAGCCAGTGTTTTTACCCTCATATAAATATTCTCATCAATGTTGGGATAATTCACGAATACTTTCTTAAATTAGCTCTTAGTTTCAAGACCTTGACATTAGCATAGCTGATTGCTGGTTTCTCAACCAGTGAGACTTAAAATTATCCCCAGCACGGCTGCTTTCTTCTGGGACTTTGAGAAGTTGCCTGTCTTCTCTAAACCTTGGTTTCCTGATCTGTAAAAACTGAAAATAACATATCTCTTACACAATTGTGGTGAAATTTAAGTATAATAACATAGAGATGGCATATAACTTGCTGCCTGTCTCTGTTAGCAATTTGGGGCATATGAATTAATTCATAATACTGAGTTGCATTGTGATCCTTTCGCTGAATTGAGACTGAAAACAGAAATAACTAAGATCTGAAACCGTAAAGGCTTGCTTGTGGGTCATAGTAAGGTTCACCATTTAGTTGATTATTTAAATATGGGCTGTATTCGTAGAGCTGAACTTTCAGTCTGGATGACAAAAACTGAGACTCTCCACAGCAAATTGGCACGTATGGTCACCCTGGCCATAGTTCACGGTTCTCAGATAATTTACAGAATTTCAAAACCTTGATTCCCTGCCTTTTTACACTTGGAAGATGCTAAGATGCTGGGAGAGGTACAGGAGATGGGGAAGACGGACCAAGTTTGTGCCACTGGGTTAGATTTCCAAAGCCTGGCTGCCCAGGCCCCTCGTATCTTGGTAGAGCAGTTACCTGCAGCTGGGAGGAATTGCAAGCATTAAACAGGTGCTTCTTGCAGACAGAAATGTGTGATTGCTGCCAGTCTTAGCAGTATGAAAGGCTTTAAAAAACTACATAAATGCTGCTTTTTGTTTGCCAACATTTCACACTGCAGTATGACTTCTGTGTGCTTTTTTTTTTAAAGCTGTCTGGGAGGCAGTTACATAACTGTAAATAATTTATTGATAATATTTTAACTCGTCTTTTAAAAATATCAGCAACTATCCATTTGAAACACTATAAAAGTAGGGCCAAAAGTATGTCCTGTTCATCTCTAAAATATGCATAATATTTGCAGTTTTTAAAGCTGGTAAGTAGTTCTTGATATGCATCGTGGAGGATGACATTCATATCAAACTGTTAATTTAATATTGGACTCTTCTAAAACGAATATTCAGAGCTAATTACGGTACATAGTGAGAAGTTTCCTTATGAGTTCCAGTAATATGAATAATTTTTTTTTAAAAAAAGAGCTGGCTTGGTACTTCTCTGATGGTCCAGTGGTTGGGAGTCTGTCTTCCATTGTGGGGGACACAGGTTTGATCCCTGGTTGGGGAACTGGGGTCCCACATGGCCACGGGGCAGCTAGGCCCACACGCTGCAACTACTGAGCCCGTGCGCTGCAACAAAAAAAGATACCACATGCCGCAACAAAGATCCCACGTGTCACAACTAAGACCCAGTGCAGCCAAAGAAAGAAAGAAAGAAAGAGCTGACTTTGATAAACAGTGTAACAGGTTTTAGTTCTTGAATTATTGTGACATTTCCCTTGTAAATTTTCATCTGCCATATATTCTCCTTTGTTTATTTTAAGAGACAGTTCAGAACAAGATCAGAAATAGGCTTTTAAAACTACTTTTAATAGATAATTTTGTATTATACTTTCAGGGGAGTATTTCACAGATTGAAAAGGAGTACCAAGCTTTACAAGAGCAGCTTAAGGAAGCATGTGAAAGTTATGAGCAGAGAAATATCAAGGGCTCAGAAGAAACCAAGGATTTGGAAGAAAAGTTGAAAAGGCACCTAGAAGAAAACAAGGTAATCCTATCTGAAACCCTCTTTAATAGCATGCGGTATCATTAAGAGAATTGTGCTTGTGTAGCCTCAATTAGCTGAGCTACTGCATTGTTGGCCAAACAAAAGGATTCTTTCTCGTTGCCTATTTCAAATTTCTTTATGACATATTAAAGTAACAGTGTTTTTTTTTGCAGTGTTTTAGAAGCTCTACAAGTTGCAGTCTAAGAAAAGGGCTGTGAATCTGAATTTTCATATATCATAATTCAGTTTGCTTGCTTAACTAAAACTATTTTCTAAGGGAACCCTCTTGCACTGCTGGTGGGAATGTAAATTGATACAGCCACTATGGAGAACAGTATGGAGGTGCCTTAAAAAACTAAAAATAGAACTGCCATATGACCCAGCAATCCCACTATTGGGCATATACCCTGAGAAAACCATAATTCAAAAAGAGACATGTACCACAATGTTCATTGCAGCTCTATTTACAATAGGCAGGACATGGAAGCAACCTAAGTGTCCATCGACAGATGAATGGACAAAGAAGATGTGTCACATATATACAATGGAATATTACTCAGCCATAAAAAGAAATGAAATCGAGTTACTTGTAGTGAGGTGGATGGACAGTCTGTCATACAGAGTGAAGTAAGTCAGAAAGAGAAAAACAAATACTGTATGCTAACACATATATATGGAATAAAAAAAAATGGTTCTGAAGAACAAAGGGGCAGGACAGGAATAAAGACACAGACGTAGAGAATGGATTTGAGGACATGGGGAGGGGGAAGGGTAAGCTGTGACAAAGTGAGAGAGTGGCATGGACATATATACACTACGAAATGTAAAACAGATAGCTAGTGGGAAGCAGCCACATAGCACAGGGAGATCACCTCGGTGCTTTGTGACCACCTAGAGGGGTGGGATAGGGAGCGTGGGAGGGAGACTCAAGAGGGAAGAGGTATGGGTATATATGTGTATGTATAGCTGATTCACTTTGTTAAAAAGCAGAAACTAACATACCATTGTAAAGCAATTATACTCCAATAAAGATGTTAAAATATATAAATAAATACCAAAAAAACCTCAAAACTATTTTCTGGAGACTAAGCTCCAAGTTAAATTATTATTATTATTATTGTTGTTGTTTAAATTTTTTTATCATTGTGTTCTGAATTCATGGCATTTTTTTTTTTTTTGGCTGCGTTGGGTCTTCGTTGCTGCACTTGGGCTTTCTCTAGTTGCAGCGAGTGGAGGCTACTCTTCGTTGAGGTGCGCAGGCTTCTCATTGTGGTGGCTTCTCTTGCTGCGGAGCGTGGGCTATAGGTGCGCGGACTTCAGTAGCTATGACTTGCAGTCTCTAGAGCGCAGGCTCAGTAGTTGTGGCGCACAGGCTTAGTTGCTCTGCAGCATGTGGGATCTTCCCAGACCAGGGATCGAACCTGCATCCCCAGCATTGGGCAGCGGATTCTTAACCACTGTGCCACCAGGCAAGTCCCTAAATTCTTGTTTATAGTGAGACAGGTTGTGTAGCAATAGTGGTTCAGAGTGTGAGGCCTGGAGTCAGACTGACTGGATTCAGATCCAGGCTTAGTTCTATACTAGTTCTGATCTTGGTCAAGTTATTTCACATCTCTGTGCTTTAGTTTCTTATCTGGAAAAAATGGGTAACAGTGGCTCCCATTTGCCGGGTTAGATTAATACTTGTAAAGTACAGTTATCCCTCAGTATCTGCAGGGGATTGGTTCCAGGACCCATTCAGAAATACCCAAATCCACAGATTCTCAGGTCCCTTGTATACAATGGTGTAATATGGTTAGCCCTCTGTATCTGAGAGTTCCACGTCTGAGGACACAGAGGGCTAACTGGACTTAACGTTGCCTGGTGCATAGTAAGAGCTCTCTGAGTGTTGCCTGCCACTATTATTACTACTACTACTATCATCATCATCTTCATCTTACTACTCAGGAAATATAAAAAGAACGCATGGAGCGTTGGCATACTAGAACTGTAAAGTCACCCAGAGTATCTTGGTTGAGTCTACTGATCTTGAATTCCATTCGTTAAGATTGACCTTCAGTTACATGTGACTGGTTCTTGGAGTAATACTGATTCATGGCAAGGCCCAGTTGAATTAGTGGGAAAATGGAATTATAGATGTGAGGAAATCATGGTACGTTTGTTTTTTAAACTAAGGTCTTTTTTTTTTTTTTTTTAGTCTCTGCTTTACAACAAAGTGAATCAGTCATACATATACATCTGTTCCCACATCCCCTCCCTTCTGCATCTCCCTCCCTCCCACCCTCCCCATCCCACCCCTCCAGGCGGCCACAAAGCACCGAGCCGATCCCCCCGCGCCGCGCGGCCACCCCCCACCATCCATCCACCCCACGCCCGGCAGTGTATACACGTCCATGCCTCTCCCCCGCCCCATCACAGCCCACCCCCCCATATCCCCAAGCCCACCCCCAGTAGGTCTGTGTCTCTATTCCTGTTTTACCCCTAAGTTCTTCATGACATTTTAAAAATGGCGTATAATCTAATAAAAATATCAAGTCACTATTTTGTATACCTGAAACTAATATTGTAAATCAGCTATATTTCAATTTTTTTAAAAAAATTATACGCCATTTAAGATTATACACCATTTAAAGTTATTACAAAATAATGCCTGTATTTCCCTGTGCTGTACAATATATGCTTGCTGCTTATTTATTTTATACATAGTAGTTTGTGTCTCCTAACCCCCTACCCCTATCGGGCCCTTCCCCCTTACCTCTCCCCACTGGTAGCCACTCACTTGTCCTCTCTATCTGTGAGTCTGGTTTGTTATATTCATTCATTTGTTTTATACTTTAGATTCTACAAATAAGCAATAACATAGAGACTTGTCTTTCTCTGTCTGACCTGTTTCACTTAGCAGAATACCCTCTAGGTCCATCCATGTTCTTCCAAATGACAGAACTTCATTCTTTTTTATGGCTGAGTAATATTCCATTGTGTATATATATATACCACATCTCTTTATCCATTCATCTGTTGATGGACACTTAGGTTGCTTCCATATCTTAGCTATTGTAAATAGTGCTGCTGTGAATATTGGGGTGCATATATCTTTTTGAATTAGTGTTTTTATGTTCTTTGGATTTATACCCAGGAGTGGAATTGCTGGATCATGTGGTAGCTCTATTTTTAGTTTTCTGAAGAACCTCCATTCTGTTTTCCATAGTGGCTGCACCAATTTACATTCCCACCAATAGTGTACAAGGGTTCCCTTTTCTCCACATCCTTGCCAGCATTTATTGTGCTCTTTTAAAAATTTTTTTGGCTGCATTGGGTCTTGGTTGCTGCAAGTGGGCTTTCTCTAGTTGTGCCGAGCGGGGGCTACTCTTCGTTGCGGTGTGTGGGCTTCTCATTGCGGTGACTTCTCTTGTTGCAGAGCATGGGCTCTAGGTGCGCGGGCTTCAGTAGCTGTGGCACGCAGGCCTTAGAGAGTGCGGGCTTCAGTAGTTGCAGCGTGCAGTCTCTAGGGTGCGCGGGCTTCAGTAGTTGTGGTGCACAGGCTTAGTTGCTCCACGGCATGTGAGATCTTCCCGGACCAGGGATCAAACCTGTGTCCCCTGAATTGGCAGGCGGATTCTTTTTTTTTTTTTTGCTTTATAACAAATTTAATCAGTTATACATATACATATGTTTCCATATCCCCTCCCTTTTGCGTCTCCCTCCCACCTTCCCTATCCCACCCCTCCAGGCGGTCACAAAGCACTGAGCTGATCTCCCTGTGCTATGCGGCTGCTTCCCACTAGCTATCTACCTTACGTTTGGTAGTGTATATATGTCCATGCCGCTCTTTCACTTTGTCACAGCTTACCCTTCCCCCTCCCCATATCCTCAAGTCCATTCTCTAGTAGGTCTGTGTCTTTATTCCTGTCTTACCCCTATGTTCTTCATGACATTTTTTTTTCTTAAATTCCATATATATGTGTTAGCATACAGTATTTGTCTTTCTCTTTCTGACTTACTTCACTCTGTATGACAGACTCTAGGTCTATCCACCTCATTACAAATAGCTCAATTTCATTTCTTTTTATGGCTGAGTAATATTCCATTGTATATATGTGCCACATCTTCTTTATCCATTCATCCGATGATGGACACTTAGGTTGTTTCCATCTCCGGGCTATTGTAAATAGGGCTGCTATGAACATTTTGGTACATGTCTCTTTTTGAATTATGGTTTTCTCAGGGTATATGCCCAGTAGTGGGATTGCTGGGTCATATGGTAGTTCTATTTGTAGTTTTTTAAGGAACCTCCATACCGTTCTCCATAGTGGCTGTACCAATTCACATTCCCACCAGCAGTGCAAGAGTGTTCCCTTTTTTCCACACCCTCTCCAGCATTTATAGTTTCTAGATTTTTTGATGATGACCATTCTGACTGGTGTGAGATGATATCTCATTGTAGTTTTTTTTTTTTTTTTTTGTGGTACGCGGGCCTCTCACTGTTGTGGCCTCTCCCGTTGCGGGGCACAGGCTCCGGATGCGCAGGCTCAGCGGCCATGGCTCACGGGCCCAGCCGCTCCGCGGCATATGGGATCCTCCCAGACCGGGGCACGAACCCGTATCCCCTGCATCGGCAGGCGGACTCTCAATCACTGCGCCACCAGGGAGGCCCTCATTGTAGTTTTGATTTGCATTTCTCTAATGAGCAAAGATGTTGAGCATCCTTTCATGTGTTTGTTGGCAGTCTGTATATCTTCTGTGGAGAAATGTCTATTTAGGTCTTCTGCCCATTTTTTGATTGGGTTGTTTGTTTTTTGGTTATTGAGCTGCATGAGCTGCTTATAAATTTTGGAGATTAATCCTTTGTCAGTTGCTTCATTTGCAAATATTTTTTCCCATTCTGAGGGTTGTCTTTTGGTCTTGTTTATGGTTTCCTTTGCCGTGCAAAAGCTTTTAAGTTTCATTAGGTCCCATGTGTTTATTTTTGTCTTTATTTCCATTTCTCTAGGAGGTGGGTCAAAAAGGATCTTGCTGTGATTTATGTCATAGAGTGTTCTGCCTATGTTTTCCTCAAAGAGTTTGATAGTTTCTGGCCTTACATTTAGGTCTTTAATCCATTTTGAGCTTATTTTTGTGTATGGTGTTAGGGAATGATCTAATCTCATACTTTTACATGTCCCTATCCAGTTTTCCCAGCACCACTTATTGAAGAGACTGTCCTTTCTCCACTGTACATTCCTGGCAGGCGGATTCTTAACCACTGTGCCACCAGGGAAGTCCTATTGTGATCTTTTTGATGACAGCCATTCTGACAGGTGTGAGGTGATATCTCATTGTAGTTTTGATTTGTATTTCTCTCATGATGAGTGATGTTGAGCATCTTTTCATGTACCTGTTGGCCATCTTAATGTTTTCTTTGGAAAAATATCTTTTCAGGTCTTCTGCCCATTTTATAATCAGCTTGTAAAAACTGAGGTCTTTTGTACAGAGGTAACAAAGGGCTGTTTGTCCATTTAAGAAAGGAAGAATTTGTTCCAGATGTCTGAGTCAACAGCTGACGTCACATATTAAGTAGAAGAAAATGAGCTGTGGGACCTTAATCAATAAACTCATTTATTGAGATTTAAGTATGCCCAGAAGAAGAGGGTTGGTATGTAAAGGTTACTGTTATAACATTCCTTAGGACATGTTTTTACTTGGGATGAGACTGGGGAGATTTGAAGAATGAGAAGAATTGGAAGGAACCAGCCTTTCTGCTCAGTTGCCCAGTTGAATGAAGTCTTCTTGATCGTGAAGAGGGAAACATGAGCAAAAGTAAAGCCCTGCACAGTGGCTCACAGAACGCTAATTTGGATAAGCTACTTGGGGGGCTTAACAAAATAAAATATTTTTGTAAACTTTGTATTGCCTCAGGAAAATTCAGTTTTCAGTTTTAATAAATCTGTGCGGGAATGCCTGTGTTCACCCGATTAAGTGCTGAGGGCAGATTTGCAGACTCAGCCACTTAATTTTAGGTGGGCATCTGGTGAGTGAGGTTTCTTTCTTTCTGGCAGAGGCTTGTCCAGCTTTATAAACTGCTGGTCTGACTGGGTCCTGTGTTTGTGCAGCTCATCAAGGCTTCTTTGTACACTTGACCAAGAAATGTCCAGTAAATTAGCACCCAGGGAGGAGGGCTGTGGGAGGGCAGCAGCTTGGGCTGGTGGGCTTGGGCTCTTGACCTGCTTTTTAACTTTGCCAAGGCTCTGGGTCTGGTTCCATGTGGTTGTACTTAAGAGTAGTCAGTCCAGTTTTTAAAAAGAGCCATTATTTAGTCCCTCAAATTACAGGCCAGTTGGGTTATTAGACTTTCCATGTAAAATGTATACCCGTTTCCTAGCAGGATAAATTGCTTGTCTGAGATCCTTAGGTTGTTGTCTGCACAAGAGCAAATGAGGTTTAGTTGTGGCCACTTCACTAATCGTGACTATACTCAGAATTCACTTGTGGAAAATCTTTTACAAACGTAAAAAGAAAGTTCTACTTTTGTTGATCTTTCCCTTGGCCTTTGACTCTCTTAGATCACTGAGGTTATGAGCTAATACTTACTTAAAGTTTCTCGATCCCACATTTGGATATATTAGATACAACAGCCCTTCCCCCTTATAGAGAATAGAGAAGCAAGCAGTAGCAAATCACGTTTAAGAACTCAGGCAAGCAGAGCAACTAAGCCGTGCGCCACAACTACTGAGCCTGTGCTCGAGAGCCCACGAGGCACAACTGCTGAGCCTGCACTCTAGAGCCCACGAGCCACAGCTACTGAGCCCACGTGCCACAACTACTGAAGCCCACATGCCTAGAGCCCGTGCTCCGCAACGAGAAGCCCCCGCAATGAGAAGCCCGTGCACGGCAGCTAAGAGTAGCCCCTGCTCGCTACAATTAAAGAAAGCCCATGCACAGCAACGAAGACCCAGTGCAAAAAAAAAACAAAAAACACTTGGGCAGTAAGAGTCAGACTGCCTGACTCGTGACCCCACCACCACCACTTAATAGCTTTGTGACCTAAAATAATTTACTCAATCTCTTCGACCCTCAGTTTCCTCATTAATAATGTAATCTCTACTTGATAGTTTTGTGAGGACTCACAGAGGTGGTTGGAAAGGGGTGGGGAATGGCCAGAGGTACGTATAGAAGGAGGAAGAATTGTCCCCCACCCAGAATGCTGTCACGCCCTCTTTGAGAAAAATCACTTATTTACAAAGCACTTGAAAAGTGCTGAGCGTTTACAAAGCATCAGTAAAAATCGGGGCCAGCTATTGCATATAGCTGATGGAGTTTGATTATCATGAGATAGGGATGGGCCAATTCTCTATTCCCTGCCAGAGGAAAATAGCAATTCTAAAGCCAGAGTCTCCTGTTGTTTTTAATGTACGTCTCACCTGCAACCAGCAGGTTATAACTGGTTGCCATATTGCTCAAGGGTATATGTTCTTTCTTGTTTTATTAAGGTAAAATTCACCTTTAACCACTATAAAGTATACAGTTCAGTGGTTTTCAGTATATTCATCATGTTGTATAATCATTACCACCGTCTAATCCAGAACCGTTTTCAACACTCCAAAAAGAAGCCCTGTACCCATTAAGCAGTCACTCCCCATCTCTCCTAGGTCATATGTTCTTAAGGTGCTTTAATGAGATTTGCTTATAGCTAAGATGGGGATTTAGTTGACATTGACTCTTAAAACACAGTCAAAATAATTTTGGCCCAGAATAATTTATGGAGTAGAATTTGTAACTTTGTCCTGTTTCAACAGAATCTTGGGCCCCTGCCTGCCAAAACTTCCTCAGCTCACGTCTGCATAGAGGTGGGGTTCTCCTGTTCAGTTATTGCCTTTGCCAAGTTCAGCCTTTTTAAATTTTTTTCTTAAGATATTTTTTTTAATGTGGGCCATTTTTAAAGTCTTTACTGAATTTGTTACAATATTGCTTCTGTTTTATGTTTTTTTGGCCACGAGGCATGTGGGATCTTAGCTCCCCAACCAGGGATCAAACCTGCAACCCCTGCATTGGAAGGCGAAGTCTTAACCACTGGACCACCAGGGACGTCCCCAGCCTTTTTTTTTTTTTTTTAACATTTATTTATTTAGTTATTTGTTTATTCGGTTGTGCTGGGTCTTAGTTGTGGCAGGCAGGCTCCTTAGTTGCACCAGCATTTTTTTTAATCTAACATTTATGGAGCTCATGTTATGTGCCATACTGAGTTGTAAATATTTTACATGTATTATTTTATTTAATCTCAGAACAATCCTAGTGTACTAGTGTTACAGTATAGTATATAATATTCTCTCCATTTTACTGATAAGGAAAAAGGAGGCCGGACTTGCTAATGCTTCTTGCTCCAAGTCACACCAGTACTAAGCAGGAGAGCAGGTGGTGAGTGTCAGGCTCCAAATACCTTGCTTTTGTCCTCCCTTAAGAGAATGTCAGTTCCACAACCAGATGAAAAACATTTCTCAGCATTTCATGAGCAGCCTGTCAATTAATCGACGCCATAATAATGCCGGGTAACAACCACCCACAAAAACCCTCAGTGATGTATAACAATAAATATTAAATGTGTGAGTCTGTGGGTTAGCTGATCCCGACTGGGCTTGGCTAGACTGTTTCACCTTTGGGTCAGCTAGGGCTCTGCTGTTTTTGGCTGTGCTAGAATGGCCTCAGCAGGGACAACAGGGGCAACTAGATCTGCTCCATGTGTCTTTTATCTTCCAGTAAGCACAAGGGCAAGCGAGGACAGTCACTGCTAATATCACATCAGGCAAAGCAAGTCACATAGCCAGCCCATATTCAAGGGGTGGGGAAAAGAGACTGCCTCTTTAGTGAAGGGAACGCCAAGGTCCCATGAGAAAGGGTGTAGATATGGGGAGGGGTGAAGGATGGGGCTGTGAATGCCATCCCTCTGCCACAGTAGGTGAGCACCAGTAATTCACTAATGCTCAGTAATTACCAAGAGCTTAAGAGACCTTCTGTGATTGGTATCTAACTCCATCTTCTGCCTTCTTCCTTACGTAATGGATAGTGCTTGTCATGGGATTTGCTCACTTCTGGACCTTTTCCCAGCACTGTTCCTTCTGCTTCAAGTAGCCTTCTTCCTCCCCAAGCCTGGCTCACTCCTCCTCGCTGTTTGGGTGCAACTCAGGCATCACTTTGTTGAGGAAGCAGTCACTGACGACAGCTCAGGCTTGGTTAAACGCCCTTATTAATGCAGTGGTGATAATGAGTGCCTCACACTATATTATCCAGTAATTATCATTTTGTTAACATCATTATTGAGATATAATTCACATAGCATAAAATTCACCCATTTAAAGTATATAGTCAGTGTTTTTAGTATGTGCACGCTGTTGTAGCCATCACCACAATCTTAAGTTTAGAACATTTTTATCGCCCCAAAACGAAATCTCGTAACCACTACCGGTCACTTCCTGTTCTCCTCCCTCCCTCCCCCGGCTGTAGGCAAGCACTAATTTACTCTATGGATTTGCCTGTTCTGGGCATTTTATATAAATGGAGTCATATTATATGTGGTCTTTTGTGAGTGCCTTCTTTCACCTAGCTTAATGTTTTCAAGGTCCATCCGTGTACATTCGTCCAAGTAACATGTATCAGCACTTCATTCCTTTTTCTACTGAATAATATTCCTTTGTATGCTGTATCACATTTTATTTACCCATTCCTCAGTTGATGGACATCTGGATTCTTTCCAGTTTTTGGCTGTTATGAATAATACTGCTATGAACATCTGAGTACAAGTTTTTCTGTGGACATATGTTTTTGTTTCTTTTGGGTATATACCTAGGAGTGGAATTGCTGGGTCATATGCTAACTCCATATTTAAGAGTCTGAGAAAGTTCCATACTGTTCCAGAACAGCTGCACCATCTTACATTCCCACCAGCAGTGTATGAGGGATCCAGTCTCTCCATGGTCTCACTAATGCTTATTATCATCTCTCTTTTTGATTTTAGCTATTCTGATGGGTGTAAAGTGGTTTCTCATTGTGGTTTTGATTTGCATTTCCCTGAAGGTTAATGGTGTCGAGCATCTTATATGTGCTTAATGTCCATTTTTATATCTTTGGAAAATTTGGAGAAGTGTCTGTTTTAATCCTTTGCCCATTTATTAATTTCATTATTTGTTTTTTAATTATTGAATTAAGAGTTTTCATATATATGTATTCTAGGTACAAGTTGCTTATCAAATATATGATTTAGAAATATTTTCTCCCATCTTCCATATTTACAACTTTATTTCTTCTGTCTCCTGTTCCGTGGGTTGCCTTTTCACTTTCTTGATGGTATCATTTGCAGCACACAAGTTTTAAATTTCAGTGTAGTCCGCTTTCTCTATTTTTTCTTTTGTTGCTTATGCTTTTGATGTCATAGCTGAGAAACCACTGTCAAATCCAAGATCACCAAGCACCAAGATTTACTCCTGTATTCTAGAGTTTTAAGTTTTAGCTCTCTCCACTTAGGCCTATGATCCATTTTGAGTTAATTTTTGTGTATGGTGTAGTAATTATCTTTTATGCATATTTCCCCCACCAAACTGTGATCTCCCTGAAAGTGAGGACTGTTTCTTAGCCATCTTTGGATCTCAGCGTACAGACTAGGAGCTCTGCCGATGTTATCAAACAGTTGTACTTGGGCCCTTGAAGAACTGGGTTTAGTGAATTGTGTCTTCATATTCTGTCAGCCTACGTGAAAGGCCATCAGGCCTGGATGTTCTGTGAAGATTGTTGCTTTATTTACTGCTAGTATGTAGTTGAGGATATTACCCATTCTTTCATTTGACAAATATTTATTGGATGCTTCTTAAGTGCCAGGCTCTGTGCTGATCTTCCAGGACTTTTATGTAGCATCCTCTTTATGAGGCCCTGAGAAGTCATTCCTCTCTGCTTTTACTATCTGTGTTTCTTTGTGCAGCGGGCTTGTTTTTATTTGACTTCAACTGCCAGAAAGTTTTAATACTGTTTCTGAAGAATGGTTAGGACCTCATGCCATTTGTTTTTATATTACTCTGGCTCTGTTTTTATATTATCATTCTTGTCTTTTTATTCTGTTTTCTTTACTTAGCATTCTTTTTTATTTTGTATTTTTTAAATTATATATATTATTGAAGGCACTTCAAATATTTATTTTAAAACATAGTTGAGGTTTAAAAAAAGAGGTATAAAAACCAAATGTTCTCTAATTGAGAAAAAGACTTTCAGAGGTGTTTATAATTATGTCAGTGAACTGTGCAAATACAGGATGCAGTTGTATATAGCCTGTTGTTTCTCCTATTCTAATGTTTCAAAGAAAAGCATTCAGATTATTCTTTTTCATGTAGTCAGAGACAAGCTCATGATAGCTGCCTTAGGCCAGCCATGTCATTAAAGCGTGGTGAGTACAAATGGCAGATGAGCTCATGTAGCATTTTTCATGGCTGAGCTGTAGGGGGGGGGGGGTTGTGTGTGTGTGTGTGTGTGTGTGTGTTTATAATACTTTGTGCCTTTTGATACCTGAACCAGTATAACCTTGAGGTTGTACATCATCTCCCAGCCAAAGGGCTGAATCCTAGGTGAAATCATTGGCTTAGAATAGAGGCAAGAAACAAGTTTGGCTTGGCCGTCAGCAGCAAGGCGTGCGTATGGACATTGGTCATGGTAGTAGAATACAGGATCTTGTAAGCCTAGTAGGCATGGTGGTCACCTCTGTCGCAGTAATGACTCAGCACATTCAGCATCAGCAGGATTGCAGCAAGGAAAATGTGAGTTGAACCGTCCCCAAGATGGAGGGAATGTCACTGAGCTGTTGAGCCTCTGCTGCCTTAGAACAGTTGGCCTGCACATCTCAAGGCCACTGAGGCCAACTCTACTCCTGCGGCGGGACTTTGAAGTCATTAAGAATCTGGACTGGTTAGCAAATCTGCTTCCCAGGAACATCCGAAACCTTGGTGTCGAAAGCTGATGAGGGAGAAATGTCTTTGTAAGTTGATGCCTCTTTGACTAGAGAGCCGTATTTCACAGGGAGTCTGTGTAACTTGGCTTCAGGGTACACCGTCTTTTCTGAAGGAGGAGGCTCCAAGTTTCTGTAGCTGAACCCATGTCTCAGTGACCTGGTCACATTCTAAGCCTAAGCGGGAAGTTCAGGCTACAGGGAACCTGGTCAGAGGTGGAAAATGAAAGGCTCCCTAAGCAGAAATGAACCTGGGACTTCATTAAGCAGCCGTCGTTACTAGTAGAATTTCAAACTGGAAAAGAGTAAAGTTGAAACGTGCTTCTTTTAGTCTCTTGTAAATGTTGCTCCATTCTGATTCACATAGTAATTGTTAGAAATATTAGTCTAGAGCGTGTTTACTTATAAGTGGCTGGCATCTTACAAGCATATGCACCACCTGTATATCTGCTGGCATTGAAGAGATGACACCTCGAAAAATGACATAACACTTTTAGAGAATTCGTAGGTTCAGAAGAAGTTTCAAAAGGCAACACCTGCGTAAGAAAGCTGACCAAGAAGGCTGTCTCAACGGGTGTTGTACCTAATCGTCCAGAGCATCAAGATAACAGCTTTTCATTTCTCTTTGTCATATTGCCTGAAATTCTGGCAGGTATTGCAAACCAAAGGCCTTTGTGACCAGGCAGAGAGAACACATTTATATTTTGAAAAGCAAACGAAAAGTACTGGGCTTGCCAAATAAAACATGTGTGCAGACTCCCTGTAGCTTAGAGGATCATTTAGGCTGAAGGATGAAGTGTGGATACTTCCAGGCTGGTTGAAGTGGTTCGTCTGAGCACCGTGCTGCGGTCAGGCGCCCTCGGGGTGAGGGGTGGCAAGGGGAGGGGAGGAAGGCCGTTCTGGAAGGATGCCTGGGAGTTGGCAGGCCCTCAGCTGGGGGTGGGCTTACGTCAGGGGTCCAGGGAAACTTGAGGGTGTTGAGGGAGGAAGGGCCCCCAGAGGGCGGAACCCGCTGCCAGAAGGAAGACGGGAGGCTGCTGAAGACAGACGACAGTCTTTTTCAAAACCGTCTCAGAGGGGAGTCTTAGCTTTCCTCCTCGTCTTTCCAGCACCGCAGGTCTCTGCTCCCAGAACCCCGGTTGAGGCTACTACTTCTCCAGTCAAATAGACTCTTCATGGTCTGGAAACTTGCCTTCTTTAACACTGTAGACCTCGTTTTATTCACCGTAACCACCGTAACTGTGAGCTTCTTGGAAGAGAAGTGTTGGCTATTTAACTGATGTTTCTAACATGGCTTTTTATGGGGAAATGCATTCCAAGTTACAACTAATTAATTGGTGAATGGACTTTTGGACTGTAGTATATTAATGGGGTTGGAGTTTGCCATATTGGGAAAGGTTCTTTGGGGAGCAGAACGCGCCTGACTTGATGGGGTGCTGACCCACTCCAGAAGAGCCTGTTAGAAGACGTGTAAATCAGCAAAACCTGGAAATACGTCATTCCTTTCTGTGTGGCTATGTTGGAAGACTGTTTGAGTTCAGAATTTTATTCCTTTGATTTGTAGTCTTCGTCCAACACTTACAAATTTCTACTCTGTCCCATGAAAATGATTGCAGGGTCAAAATTATTAAGTTCTTATATCTATTTTATTGTTTACTCATAAATTTATTTAAACATACATACCTAGGTTAACTTCCCTCTTTCCTGTACATCTTCCATATTCTCCTTTTTTGTTAATGGAATTTTGTTTAGTTATTCATCCAAGGTAGAAACTTATCTTTAACTCTGTTACCTTCTGCTTTACCATATATCCAGTCGGACATGTGGTCTTATCCATTCTAGTCTTCTAAAGTTTCCTTTATTTTTTTTTATCGTCCCTACAGCTACCACTGTCATCCTCATTGTCTCTCACCTGGGCTATTGCAGTGAGATTTTACCTTCTTCTAGTCTTTAACATTAAAGGCTACAATTCATAATGGGCTGTGAAGTCAGTTTAATGATGGTGACTAGAATTGTTTTTTTTGTTTTTTTTGTTTTTTTATTATTCATTCATTCATTCATTCATTTATTTATTTAGGCTGCCTTGGGTCTTTGTTTCTGTGCGTGGGCTTTCTCCAGTTGCGGCGAGAGGGGGGTACTCTTCAGTGCAGTGCACAGGCTTCTCACTGTGGTGGCCTCTCTCGCTGAGGAGCACGGGCTCAAGGCTCACGGGCTTCAGTAGTTGTGGCACACGGGCTCAGCAGTTGTGGCTCGCGGGCTCCACAGCACAGGCTCAGTAGCTGTGGTGCATGGGCCCAGCTGCTCTGCAGCATGTGGGATCCTCCCGGACCAGGGCCCGAACCCGTGTCCCCTGCACCGGCAGGCAGACTCTCAACCACTGCACCACCAGGGAAGCCCTAGAATTGTTTTTAATAGTAGAATAGAATAGAAATATCAGAAAACATCTCAGAAAGTGAGGGCAATTTTTTTTCAGTTTTATGTGTATATACATGCATACATACATATGTATATACATATGCTGTAGATCATTATTAAAATGTATTTGCTATTGTGGGTCACAATAAGAAAGTGTCAGAGAAAGTCAAGAAAATGTGAAAGCCACTGTTCTCATCTTTCATGTACCCTCTTACCCCTAGTCTACCTCTTTGTCTTTCAGTTATTTTTCTAAAATAAGAATCTGATCATCTCACAACCCTGCTTAAGAGCCTTCACTGGCTTCATGTTTTCTGCAGGATAAAGTCCACACTCCTTAGCATGGCTTACAAGGCCCTTGATCATTTTAACCCAAGGTGCCTCAGATGCCATTCTCCGTGCCCTGACTTCCGAACACCCACCTCGTCCTCCAACCATGTAGCACCTCTTGCTTTTTTGCACAGACAGGCCTTACTCTTTTTTTTTTGTTTGTTTGGCGGTTCACGGGCCTCTCACTGTTATGGCCTCTCTCGTTGCGGAGCACAGGCTCCGGACGCGCAGGCTCAGCGGCCATGGCTCACGGGCCCAGCCACTCCACGGCACGTGGGATCTTCCCGGACCGGGGCACGAACCCGTGTCCCGTGCATCGGCAGGCCGACTCTCAACCACTGCGCCACCAGGGAAGCCCCGGCCTTACTCTTTTAACCTTCTGCCTCACCAGTTGCCACTACTTGGAATCCATTCTCCATGTGACAGACCCATTTTTGAAGACAGAGATCAGATATCACTGATTTTGAGAAGCCCTTCCCAAGTACCAGATAATGTGTCATGTCTCTCTCCGTCCTTGTTTAAGGGCTGAGGCTGTGTGTTGTGCGACTTTATGTCCCAGCCTCGGCCAGGGTAGCACATACAGCCAGCTCCTGAGTGTGTGTTCTGTGGGACTGGAGTCATTGGTTAAGCTAGCACACCACCACAATTCTAGTCTTTCAGGCTCTTTTTTTTTTTTTAAGTATATCTTCCCATTTATTTAGGTACTTTCTAAAATGTTTTTAGATCTCAAAGACAGAATTAGATTGGTTCCTCGAAGATTTGGAAAAGGAAATTAAAAAATGGGAACAGGAGAAAAAAGAAATCCAAGAGAGACTAAAGGCACTGAAGAAGAAGATGAAAAAGGTTTTAAATGCCAGTGAAATGTAAGTAACACTTGAAAGTCAATGATTTTTACTTATTTATTTATTATTTGGGTATATTTTGGGTTATTTTTCGTTTTTGATATTCAATTTCAAGCTATGTCAAGTAAAGTGAAAATTTTAGGTATTTTCATTTCATTTTAAAGAACATCCGTTGGGGAATTATTGCACCGAAAACTTTTTATAAACCTACCATGTTTGCAGATAAATTACATAAAGGTAAGAGTGCAAATCAACAAAGAACCGACTTCCAGTCTGAACACCACCTCTTACTGTGAACATTACCTTAAACCCCTTTTCCTTATTGTAAAATGAGGGGGCTTGTCTAGATCTAAGGTTCTTTCCAGCACTAAGATTCTGTGATGATCATTTTATTTATTACTTCCATCCTGAATCTTTAAATTATTAAAATTTGGTTCTGTAATATGAAGGATTTGGTAATACATTCAGGCAATTGTTAGATGGGCCAGGTTTGTTTCAAGATTCTCTGTGATCCATTCCTAACCCCTCTTTCCCTAAACAGTGATATGTCATATGATTCCTCAGCTGAACTGTTATCTACTGTTGAACAAAACACCAGAAACTCAGTGGCTTCAATTACTTTTTATTTGATCCTGCTCTTGCAGTCTGGGCTGTTTGGCTGGACCATTCTTCTGCTGGTCTTGTCAGTGGTTCCTCTTGTGGCTGGGCTCAGCTGGGATGCTGGGGTGACTTGGCCTCTTTCTTCCTATGCCGTTTCAGGCCTTCTCTCTCTCCATGTGGCTTCTTCTATCTATTTGATCTCTCATGTGGTCTCCGTCATGGTAGCCAGACCTCTTATGTGGTGGCTAAGAGCTTCCAAGAGTGCAGAAGTGGAAGCTGCCCACCTTCGGAAGGTTCAGACCCAGAAGTGTCAGAGCATCACTTCTTTTTTTGTTTTTTTTTGCGGTACGCGGGCCTCTCACTGTTGTGGCCTCTCCCATTGCGGAGCACAGGCTCCGGATGCGCAGGCTCAGCGGCCATGGCTCACGGGCCCAGCCGCTCCACGGCATGTGGGATCTTCCCGGACCGGGGCACGAACCCGTGTCCCCTGCATCGGCAGGCGGACTCTCAACCGCTGCGCCACCAGGGGAGCCCAGAGCATCACTTCTGCCACATTTTCTTGTTCTGAGCAAGTTGCAGGTGCAGTGGCAGAAGCCAGAGATAATTATGAAAGAAGGCAGAAATTCCATGAAAAGCCACCTAGCATTGAGAACTTAGAGGAACTATTTTGTAAAAGAAGTGAAATGGCATTTAACCTGGTTCTCAGTGGAAACGTGGGTTTTTTAGCAAGTAGAGATGACTAAACAGGTGTATAGGTGAGCGTGAAAGAGGCAAAACCCACCTGCTACAGGACATTGCTTAAGTATCAAAGATATACACACTTTGTTTAGAAGAATTGTCCCACTGTGTGCATGCGAGTGCGTGTGTGTGTGTGTTCAGTTGGACTTGAGGTTCTGTTTTAAAGAATAGAAAGCTGTTTTCACTTTGAGTGAGAACCACTGTTAAACTGATGATGATCCGACCCCTTACTCCTCTGTCTCGTGTTGAAGCCCCTGGAGGTGCTCCTGACAGAGGACTGAGACAGGGAATCTTTGCTGCAGTCACGCGACTTAGAGTGAAGAAAAAGGTGATCTGCCCTGCAGGTGTAGAAGGAAATTTTCCCAAAAGGAAAATCGTCCAAATTCTTTGCCTATTTAGAAGATATTAGAAATGAAACAAAAATAAATGTAAAGAATTCTAGAAATGTTTGCATGGATATAGGAATTTACTGTGTCAGATCGTGTTTTTAAAAACCTTTGAAAATTAATTAAAATTTGGTGATTTATACTTACTTGTAGGTATACCCAGGAAAATGCAGGAAAGGAAAAGGAACGTGAATTACTTCTGGACCAGTCCTTTGAAATCAGGCAAATTAAGCTTAAATTTATTTTAACATCTTATTATACTTTTAACACCAGAGGCACAGTCTGCACATATTTAGACATCCAAATATATATATATATATATATATATATATATATTTTGGCGGTACGCGGGCCTCTCACTGTTGTGGCCCCTCCCGTTGCGGAGCACAGGCTCTGGACGCGCAGGCTCAGCGGCCATGGCTCACGGGCCCAGCCGCTCTGCGGCATGTGGGATCTTCCCGAACCGGGGCACGAACCCATGTCCCCTGCATCGGCAGGCAGACTCTCAACCACTGTGCCACCAGGGAAGCCCCCAAATATATTTTTACTTGTCTGTTTCTTTTAATTAATTATGTTTCTCTTTTTAAATTTTTCTCTATTTTATTATTTAAATTAATATTTAAATAAATTTATTCTTTAAATATTTTTATTTTATGATGTTTCTCCTTTTGTTTCACATTGTCGGTGTAAAAAATGTCCTGAAGTTATCATTGTTGATTACTCTTCTTTTCCCTTGAATTAACCTGAAACTAAAAATGTGTTTTAAAAACTTGTATGTTACTTGAAATAACAGTCTCGACTGTATTATGGTAGTTTCTTGCTCTACAATTAAAGATTTATTTAAGAATTTTTGTTATGAACCTATAAAAAGTTTCCTTTTAACCTTTATTAATAGAAATGTTTATACATACTGGTAACCAGTGTATTCAGTAGTAAGCAGTTGGATTCTGCTTTTCTTATTTAATATTGTTTCATACACATATTTCCATTTAGATCATAGTCCATGCTGGGTTTTTGTTTTTGTTTTTAAGCTGTTATAAACGTAATGCCATGAACAGCTTTGTGCATATCACTTTTTTCCTTTGGGTTATTACCTTGTAATATGGGTCAAAATAGAATTTCTGACTCAGTAGCCAGTTTAGACTTAACCTAGCCTCATAAAGATGGTGAACCAGTTTCTCAGCAGTCCCACCAATACTCACTTTTAATTTCACATCTTCCTTCAATCATTTGTAAAGTGCAAAGAGCACATGTGAGTCTTGCATTATATAGTCAAATATTAGGCAAGAAGTTTCTCTGGAAGATGTGTAAGTCTTTTCGTGGCATGACTTAAAAGCTAACCTGGCTTCATCCTTTGTGATCTCACTGATGAAGTTTTTTTCAATAAGTTTTTTTTCTTTAATATTTGCAGTAATACATTTATGAATGAGAAAATGAAAATAGAAGAGTGTATAAAGAAAGAGAAAGAGCATTATGAAGAGAGTCTTCAAAGGGCTGTGGATGCAGAGGTGAGTCCAGGACACTTGGTAACTGACAGATATGGCAGGATATCATTTGTTTACTTTGGGTTTAATTACACATGAGGCAGGACAGCGTTGCTGGGAAGTGTGGAGGCTGAGGGATATCCTTTCACCCATAATCCTACCTCCCTGGAACAAGCACTCTCTCCTTGCCTGTAGCTTTAAAATTTTTTACCTTTGTGCTTATTTATTACATAGCTGTACTCATAGTGTACACCACATTTTATAACCTGCTTATTTAACATAATTCAATCATTTTTTTTATGCTCTACCCTGTTAATGACTTCATCATATTTAATCAAGTGACGCACCATGAAGTAGCCAACCATAAAATCTATTTGCCAAGCTAGAAAAGGAACTTGAAAATAATCCATTTATTAAGAATATACTCTCCTCCCTGCAGAAGAATATATACCAATGTCAGTATACTATTTGAGAAACTACTGAGACAAAAATAATAATAATGACTTCTGGCTCTATTTTATTTAGTTCCTGAAATATGGTTGTCTTTGTTTTTCTAATTGAGAAGTAAATGTTATTTATTTGTGTATGTGTCTATGATTATTCTAGGAAAGTAAGGAAAAGCTTAGCTTATGGAGTCTGTAAACATGAGTCTTCCAGTGAAATATCAGCTATGCAGCTGCTTTTATAAAGAAAGGAAGGAAAAAAAGTCCAAATACTTCTACTTTGCGGATACTATGCCTGCATCTCTGTTCCCAAGTCATTCAGTTCCCATTTATCACCATTAGGCAAGCAGGTTTGCCTGGTGGGCCCTGTCAAGGTTACTGACACCTGGATTAAAACAAGGCAGGTCTACATTTCCTGCAGTGACTTTTACAAAAATGGCCAGTTGGCTTGTGCGGGGAGCCAGAGAGTCTAAAGTTTTAAAAACATGCCCTAGAGCCTTTTGATGCCCTTGCTGATAACAACTTCTCTGAGGCTTTTATTTTATTTTAATGCAGCTATTCTGTAATTATTTACTTATTTATTTATTATTGAAGTATAGTTGATTTACCATGTTGTGTTAGTTTCTGCTATACAACAAAGTGATTCAGTTATACATATGTGTGTGTGTGTATATATATATATATATATATACACACACACACACACATTCTTTTCTTTATATTCTTTTCCATTATGGTTTATCACAGGATATTGAATATAGTTCCCTGTGCTATACAGTAAGACCTTGTTGTTTATCCATTCTATATATAATAGTTTGCATCTGCTAATCTCAAACTCCCACCACATCCCCCACCCCCCTCTCCCTTGGCAACCACAAGTCTGTTTCCGAGGCCTTTAAATTCGGTAGGGTTCAACCTTGGGGTTGTTCTGCAGGGTCCTGGCCCTCTGCTCACCATAAACAGGGCCATAGATTATGCACACCAGGTATATACATGTAGGTAACCTAGCTCTGTGCTTGTATATGGCTTAAGCAGTAAGCCATGTGGAAAGTTTCATATCTGAGAAAAGTATAATTTTAGGTATATAATTTTACTGTCATCTTGTTATTCTATTTTCAAATCCAAAAGTTTTAATTCATGTTCACCTTAGAGAAATTATAACGTAATTAAGTTCTGGTGATTCTGATCATATGTCATTTAAGGAGAAACTTGAAAGTGGTTTAGGATGTTTGTTTTAACAACTTTAAAATAGTTTTAGTTTTAAAATACTTACATTCTTTAATCTAATGGTAGGTATCTGTGCTCGAAAACTGGAAGGAGACAGAAGTATATAAGTTACAGACCATGGAGTCACAAGCCGAAGGGTTTCTTAAGAACCTGAAGCTAATGAGCAGGTATTGTGATGTCACAGGTGTCTTTCCAGAAGTGTCATTGAGTAAAAAAAGGTTAGGGCTGATTTAAGAAAAAAATTACATTAGGACTACTTTATTTTTTTATTTTTATTTTTTGCCGTATGCGGGCCTCTCACTGTTGTGGCCTCTCCCGTTGCGGAGCACAGGCTCTGGACACGCAGGCTCAGTGGCCATGGCTCATGGGCCCAGCCGCTCCACAGTATGTGGGATCTTCCCGGACCGGGGCACGAACCCGTGTCCCCTGCATCGGCAGGCGGACTCTCAACCACTGCGCCACCAGGGAAGCCCAGGACTACTTTATTTTTAATAGTTAATATAGTTAATACATATTCAATTATAGAAAAATCAAAACATGTAAACAAAAATAATAAAAATTATCCTAATTCTTAATTAAGCTATAACTAATTAATATTTTGCAGCAAATCCATTAAGTATTTGAAAAAAAAATTTATAGTCTTCACTAAGTAGTATACAGGAAGCTTCCTTTCATATCAATAATTATGTTTCTCCAACCTAATTTTAAAAGGTTAAATAGTATTCCAGTGTACAAACATGTCATGATTTATTAAACACCACTATAGTGGGAGAGTTGGGTTGTTTGCACATTTTGTTAATAAAAGCTGCACTGTAGTAAGTATCCTTATAGCTAAAGTTTTATCCTTATAGCTAAATTATTAGTCATTTCCATGCAAGAAATAAATTTCTGGAATGAAGATCACATTTTTAAGGCTTTTTAAACATTTGCCTTCTGTAAGAATAGTTACTTAACAGTCTTAATGGGAGAGTATGGGCATGTCACTTCAAAAGATATTTATATCTGGTCATTTTTTTTCAACCCTCTGTAATCTTTACCTGTTTTTCTTTCTTTTGCTTTGTTTTTGGAGTAAGGTTTACCTGGGAATCCTAGAGGGTCTCCTTCAGTCTAGCATTTAGCACTTTTCTGTATAGATTTTTGCACATGGGATTACTTTTCATCTGGTCCTTTTATCATATTCCACACACAGGTTTTTTTTTTTTAAACATCTTTATTGGAGTATAATTGTTTTACAATGTTGTGTTAGTTTCTGCTGTATAACAAAGTGAATCAGCTATACATATACATATATCCCCATATCCCCTCCCTCTTGCATCTCCTTGCCTCCCACCTCCCTATCGCACCCCTCTAGGTGGTCACAAAGCACCGAGCTGATCTCCCTGTGCTATGCGGCTGCTTCCCACTAGCTATCTATTTTACATTTGGTAGTGTATATAAGTCCATGCCACTCTCTCACTTCGTCCCAGCTTACCCTCCCCATCCCCATGTCCTCAAATCCATTCTCTATGTCTGCATCTTTATTCCTGTCCTGCCCCTAGGTTCAATAGAACCATTTTTTTAAGATTCCGTGTATATGTGTTAGCATACGGTATTTGTTTTTCTCTTTCTGACTTACTTCACTCTGTATGACAGACTCTAGGTCCATCCACCTCACTACAAATAACTCAATTTTGTTCCTTTTTATGGCTGAGTAATATTCCATTGTGTATACGTGCCACATCTTCTTTATCCATTCATCTGTTGATGGACACTTAGGTTGCTTCCATGTCCTAGCTGTTGTAAATAGAGCTGCAGTGAACATTTTGGTACATGTCTCTTTTTGAATTATGGTTTTCTCAGGGTATATGCCCAGTAGTGGGATTGCTGGGTCATATGGCAGTTCTATTTTTAGTTTTTTAAGGCACCTCCATACTGTTCTCCATAGTGGCTGTATCAATTTACATTCCCACCAACGGTTCCCTTTTCTCCACACCCTCTCCAGCATTTATTGTTTGTAGATTTTTTGATGATGGCCATTCTGACCAGTGTGAGGTGATACCTCACTAAAGTTTTGTTTTGCATTTCTCTAATGATTAGTGATGTTGAGCGTCCTTTCATGTGTTTGTTGGCAATTTGTATATCTTCTTTGGAGAAATATCTATTTAGGTCTTCCGCCCACTTTTGGATTGGGTTTGGTTTTTATTTTGTTTTTATAAATTTATTTGTTTGTTTTTATTTTTGGCTGTGTTAGGTCTTTGTTGCTGTGCGGGCTCTCTCTAGTTGCGGTGAGCAGGGGCTGCTCTTCATTGTGGTGCACGGGCTTCTCATTGTCGTGGCTTCTCTTGTTGTGGAGCACGGGCTCTAGGCATGTGGGCATTGTGGCATGCGGGCTCAGTAGTTGTGGCTCGTGGGCTCTAGAGCGCAGGCTCAGAAGTTGTGGTGCACGGGCTTTGTTGCTCTGTGGCATGTGGGATCTTCCCGGACCAGGGATCGAACCTATGTCCACTTCATTGGCCGGCAGATTCTTAACCGCTGCACCATCAGGGAAAGCCCGGGTTGTTTGTTTTTCTGATATTGAGCTGCATGAGCTGCTTGTGTATTTTGCAGATTAATCCGTTGTCATTGCTTCCTTTGCGAATATTTTCTCCCATTCTGAGGGTTGTCTTTTCATTGTGTTTATGGTTTCCTTTGCTGTGAAAAACACTTCCTAACACCATACACGAAAAGAAGTTCAAAATGGATTAAAGACCTAAATGTAAGGCCAGACACTATAAAACTCTTAGAGGAAAACATAGGCAGAACACTCTGTGACATAAATCACAGCAAGATCCTTTTAGGCACACCTCCTAGAGAAATGGAAATAAGACAAAAATAAACAAATGGGACCACACACAGATTTTGAATTCTTAATTCCTAGTGCTTTTTGATTTAAATTTCAAACCCTCAGTGTTGAACCAGAGATTCTGTGGGTTATGGAAAAACAGTTTTATTGTATAGTTCTTTATTTCTTCATGTTTAAAGATTAAGTTTTTTTTCAGAAAGGTGAGAAAACCTTTCTGATTAAAGGTAAATTGAGGGGGCTTCCCTGGTGGCGCAGTGGTTGAGAGTCCACCTGCCGATGCAGGGGACACGGGTTCACGGGTTCGTGCCCCGGTCCGGGAAGATCCCACATGCCGTGGAGCCGCTAGGCCCGTGAGCCATGGCCGCTGAGCCTGCACGTCCGGAGCCTGTGCTCCTCAATGGAGAGGCCACAACAGTGAGAGGCCCGCATACCGCAAAAAAAAAAAAAAAAAAAAGGTAAATTAATATGCTGATTCAGATTACAGGACTAGTACAGCTGAGGTTGAGACCACGTGGTGTTCAGTTGCCAGTATGCAGCACAGCTGTAGGCTATGCGTTGTGGTGCATCTGGGAAACAAAGATATCTCAGGCCTCATTTTATCTAATGGTATTGACTCCTTATTAAGCCTCACAGTACACAGCGTTTTTTCTTAGGGATTCTGTGCTAATTCTGCTCATTCCACCAAGGATAGCAAAAGAGGAAAGCCATAAAAGCAGTGTTGTGGTTTTTCTTTAAGACGTATACTGAGAACTGACACCATTGCGGATTGGTAGTGTTCCTGATCTTCTCAATCAGGAGTAGAAAACTTATCTGTCACTTTCAGTGGAGCAGATTCATGAGGCACTGAGAAGTTTAACATAGCCTGTTAGACACCCACCCTTTATTTTACAATAAGATGGGGTTGAGGGTTTTATTGGGATGTTTCCAGGCTGCCTTTGTTTTTTGTTTGTTTTTCAATACAAAGATAGCCTTTGATGTTAAATATGAAGATGTCAACTGAAGAGTGTCTGATCTTCAAATTCAGGAGAATATTTGCTCTCTGCCTATCAGTTTTGGGATTTGGATTAGATCAACAGTTAAAGTTTCCTAAAGTGTAGTGACTGTAAGATATACAGTTCTTTAAAAATAGTTGTTTTTGTGTGTGTGATCATGTTTCTCTTGTGTTTAAATGTTTATTTTCATTTGTACTTTAGTGCTTTCAATTTAAAAAAATTTTTAAGTGGACATTAGCAGTTTTATAAATTTTTCTACTTTCTCAGTGATTCTGCAGCATATCCTGTCATGGAATCTGACATACATTCATGGGAATCATTTCTTTCTAATGTTAGAGAAGAAATTGAGAAAGCAAAGGTAAGTTATAAAGTATTTTATAATTCTGTCAAAATCTATGTGATGGTTATAATTCTAAGGAGGTCATGTCATATTGAAACTATTTCTTTTTTGAGCTGTTAAAGGCAATATTTATTTTTTGTTGTAATTAAGAAATTTTCATGAAAGAAATGCTATCTTCTTAACTCTCTTTAAACTCAGCCCTTGATTGTTAAGATTAGAAAAGTTATGTTTGATAAGGCTGTAGAGCATTCCGATTAATAAGGACTTATTTTGAACTTCTTTCCTTGCAACTCAGTTATATTTCTTGGAAAACGGTTGAGCGTTTGTTATGTATGTATAGTAAGGGGAAAAAAGTATTAATTGACAGTTGTGGTTTTCTCTTGGAATTTGTTAGAAAAACTTAACATTTTTCCTTCTACCTACAGTCTCAGTTTGAAGAACAAATTCAAGCAATTAAAAATGGTTCTCGGCTCAGTGAACTTTCTAAAGTGCAGATTTCTGAGCTTTCGTTTCCTGCCTGTAACACAGTAAGTCTACTACATCTTTTTTTTTTTTCTTTTTTTTTTTGAAAGAAAGAGAACAGAAAAGGAGTGAAACACAATTTCTTAACTGGCCAAAAGTAGTTTGTTGTTATTGTTTTGGGAGTGGGCATGAGATGGATTAACAGTTGCCTTAATGTTTTCATTAAGTGCTAGGTTAAGCCCTGTGAGGGCTGCCCGTATTTACCCCTCACTCTGTGACCCTTCTGTTAATGCATTCAGCGTCTTGGATTGTAGGCTCTGGAGCTGCAGTCAGAGGCCTCATCTTGAGTGTCTTTTTCTCCCCAATATCCTCCCTAAGCATTCATACTTACTGTGGATTCATCTGCAAAAAAAAAATGGTTTAAAACGTTAAAAAGGTTAGCCACCTTGGACTGATTATATTTTCTATTGAGCACCAGTTTTTTTCTCTCCATAGAAAAAGTTTTTTCTCTCCATTGAACTGAGTAAGAAACAGAGTTTTATTTAGAATTAAAGATCACTTATTTATAGTGTTTCCAAGTTCTTATAGCAGATATGGAAGGGGGAAAAGCATTAGATATCAATAGACTATTTTACTATTAATTTTTAACTCTAGTTTATGTAATTTTAAAATTTAAAATTCCTTGGGAACTCTCAGTGTGCCAGGAGTTTGAGTAATAAGTACCCCTAAAAACGATTTACCTACTGTGTCATTTCTCTGCTGTTCATTCATTGGGTATTTAGTGGTGATCAAGATTAGATGTGGTCTGTGCCCTCAAAGTGCATATGGGTTTGGGAAAGAGAGACTTTAAACCTATAATTATAAGCCAAGTGTGCCAAGATTTTTCACAGGAACATAGAATGCTATGGCAGCATAAATTAGGAGGAACTAATGTAACCCAGAGGCCTAGGCCTCGGCAGAAGCTCCGCTGTTGGAAGTCTCAGTGAGTCAGAGATCTGGAATAGGAATTAACCAGGCAAAAGGAGTAAGGGGGTGTGTGTGTGAGGAGGGGGGTGTGGTGGGGTGTTTGCAGGGTCGAAGTGTTCCCAGTGGAAGAAGCAGCATATTTGGAGGCTAGAAAAAAGAGAATACACTCCTTTCATAGCTATAAAAGGAGTCCACGGTGACAAAGGGGGCTATAGGGAGAAAGATTATAATCTCGTGCCCATGGGCCGGAACAAAGGGAGCCTTATTAAGGTTTAAGGTGTGTTCAGCGGTGTGGACTTTTCCTCAGGTCACTGAGAAGCCAGTATAAGTTTCCAGTTAGGGGACGACATCAGCAGTGTACTTGACGAGCGGCCTGACTGCGGTGTGGAGATGTGGTGGGAGAGGGAGCTGAGTGTGCGATTTCCAGTCAGCCAGCTGCAGCTCACTGTCCCCAGCCGTGTCCCGGCTCAGAGAGGCAGCGGGACTGCAGGGAAGAGAACCGGTGTGAGGGGTGCGCAGGAGGTCAGACGAAAGAGCGGTGCTGCTTGTGAGACTGCAAGGACGACAGTCTCGAGGATGACTCTGGGTTTCTGTCAGTGCAGTGGCATCAGAGGAAGAGCGGGGTGAGGAGGCCGCCCTGAGGCCGGTGTTGAAGACGCAGGGCTTGAGTGGCCTTGGACTCAGTCACCCACGTGGATCTGCCCATTAGGAAGTTTGGATGTGCAGATTTGGATCTCAGGAAGATACTCTAGACTGGAATCTTCTTCAAAGTGGGCCTTATGGATTTCCCTGGCGGTCCAGTGGTTAGGACTCTGCGCTTCCACTGCAGGGGGCATGGGTTCGATCCCTGGTCGGGGAACTGAGATACTACACGCTGCACTGCGTGGCCAAAAAAAAAAAAAAGCACACAGTCACAGAGGCACGAGAGGGCGTAGCACGGGTGGGGTGGAGGCCGCACCTCTGACAGCGTGAGGGGTCAGCAGCACTGCAGGCGTGACGGCGGCCGGGCCGCGGGGAGAGCTGAGCCGGGGCCCAGCGGATGGGACGGAAGCCGGCAGTGTGGAGCCATGAAGAGGTCATTTTGAGAAAGAGAAGGTGGCCAGCAATTTTTAAGAACAAAACACTTAATTTGTTGTAATTCAAATACTGCGCACTTGAGCGGCCAGGTTTTATTATAGTTGTGCTTAATTGTTAGTCTTTGTTCACGGAGGTAACTCTTAGTGATCCAGCCCCTGTGGTGTGTTCCTTGTAGATTCATCCCAAGTTACTTCCTGAGTCTTCAGACCATGATGATCAAGGCCCCTCCACTTCTACAAGTCACAGGACTGGAGACCGAACAGCAGTTCCCGAGGAATCTAGTCTGGTCTCTGCTACTGATGGCCCAGTGGAGTCGCCCTCCTGTGAGCCAGAAGCCGGCCGGCTGCCAGAGCGTGAGAGCGCCGGCCGGGCAGCTCGGTCAGAGCCAAGCCCGGCAGCGGATCAGAAGTTACCTGGTGCTCCAGGACGTGCCACCCGTTCAAGCCCGTCTCCAAAGAAGCCGTTCAATAGTATTATTGAGCACCTGTCAGTGGTGTTCCCCTGTTACAGCAGGTACGAATCTAAAACGTCTGCGACTCTGTTAAGCGCTTTATTGAACTGAGGTTTCCTGATTAGATAACATTACAGCCAATTAGGGGCTGAAGTGGAAAGGACTGCAGAATTGTTTTACTCAGAAAGACAAGCACTGCACTTTTTCCTTTTGTAAACACAGAAGTGAGCAGTTTCCAGCCAGTAGATTGAAAACATTGAACACTGGTGAATCAGTCCTCATCAGAACCCATGGCAGTTTGCTAAGATTTTGATGAACTCAGTAACTCTCCAACACTAGTTATGGAATCACTAAATGAACTGCAAAACATTCGTTTTACATTATTTCAGGGAAAAAAATCCCACATATAGCAAAGAAGGCAACAGCAACTTACACCTCGTTGGACAGCACCTCCGATTTGTTAGAGGTGTGAGGCTGACGAGGCTAGTTGTAATCTGCTAGTGAGTCAGGTGTGTGAGCATGTGACAAAGGGATCCTTATGAGGGTGAGGAGAGCTGCTTTTTTGGCGGGCGGGGTGCAGGGAGTATAGTTGATTTACAGTGTTGTATTAGTTTCAGGTGTACAGCAAAGTGAATCAGTTGTACATTTATGTATATCCACTCTTTTTTAGATTCTTTTCCCATGTAGATCATTACAGAGTATTGAGTAGAGTTCCCTGTGCTATACAGTAGGTCCTTATTAGTTATCTATTTTTCTTTTTAATATTTATTTGGTTGCACCAGGTGTTGGTTGCGGCAGGCAGGGTCCTTAGTTGTGGCATGCAAATTCTTAGTTGCGGCATGCATGTGGGATCTAGTTCCCTGACCAGGGAGCAAACCCGGGCCCCCTGCGTTGGGAGCACAAAGTCTTAACCACTGCACCACCAGGGAAGTCCCTAGTTACCTATTTTATATATAGTAGTGTGTATGTGTCACTCCCAGTCTCCCCATTCATCCCCCGCCCCCCCCTCCAGAAACCATAGTTGTTTTTTTATGGCTGTGACTATTTCTGTTTGGTAAATAAGCTCATTTGTACCATTTTTTTAGATTCCACGTATAAGCAATATCATGTATTTGTCTTTCTCTGTCTGACTTCCTGCACTCAGTATGACAGTCTCTAGGTCCATCCATGTTGCTGCACATGGGGGGAGCTGCTTTTAACTAAGTCAGCCAGAGTTGTCATTCAGGCACTTCAGCGGTGCTTCTGCATCAACCTCTGACCTCACTCCAGATGGGTGCAAGGGGACAGAGGTACTCCTGGTCTCAGCCTGGAGAGAAGGTGAAGTGGAGGGAACGTCTCTGGGATGCAGCTCAGAAGAGAGGGATCCACATCCAGGAATGACCCTCTGCACCTCCCATGTTATGTCTGTCTTTGACACACTATTAGTCACAGTTTTTGAGATTAGACTTTTGAAACCCAGTAGTTAATTATGATTGGCCAAATTTGATGTTTTGCGTTTGTCAGTGGAGCCCTGCCCATTTGGAAATAAATGTATCTTGTCTGCACATGGGCATGTTTAGCCCTGCTCAAGTTTGATAAACATTGTAAGTTCTCTCAATAGCAATTACCATGCAAATTAGTAAAAATAGTCAAGTTGTAATTACCAAAAGTACATTACAAATAAAATTGTTTGCAGTCCTGACTAAATCTGGCAGAATATAAACCACCAAATAGATATGCATCCTAATTTTCTGCATGTTAAAGCATTTTAGGTATTAGTGCTGCAGATACCAAGTTCCTACTGATCAACAATATAAATCACATCCACTGCTACCTATGAAAAATTCAGGCTTTGCAAACTTTGTTGTTGGTTAGATTTTTAAATGGAAGAAGTCAACAAAACTAGTTTGTTCTTAGATAGAAAGAGATTTTATTGATTTCAAGTCAGATCCAGTGGCGTCTGATCATTCATTGATTTTGCTTAAAGCTACAGTATGTCCAGGCTGTAAGAAGTCAGGTTTCTAAGTAGAGATGGAGATCTCAAATGGATCTATCAGATACACTGTTACTTTGAAAGTCTATTAAAACAAATATTTAGAAATAATATTGGAACTCTCATAGTGGTTTGAAAGAGTGATTTTGCTGCTCTCTATATACAGTTACTGTTGTTGTTTACAGATGAATTATTTGTGTGTATTTGATTTTGTTTCTTTTTGCTGTTGGGTTAACATTGGCCCATAATATTTCTTTGCAGCAGAAAACTTTAACTTTCTCTTGACATTATTCCCACTTTGCCTTTCAGCACCGAGCTTGCTGGTTTTATTAAAAAAGTGAGAAACAAAAACAAGAACTCACTCTCTGGATTGAGTATTGACGAAATTGTCCAAAGAGTGACAGAACACATTCTAGATGAAGAGAAAAAGAAAAAGGTCAGTATTTCATTTAGATGCAATAAAATGTTCCACTTTATTTATAAAATAAGAGAATTGTGGGAAAAAATGCTTCCAACCCAAAACTGGAGAGCCGTTTAGTAGACAGAAGAGGGTCAAGTTTTTGGGTAACTGAACTTGCTTCCCTGCTCCCATGTTCTTGCTGCAGCCAAATCCAGGAAAGGACAGGAGGCCGTCTGAGCCCAGCTCTACTGCTTCTGTGACCAGGGCCACCCAGGTTCCGCCCTCCGTGGTGGTTGGATCATCACCCACAAGCAAGGAGCAGAAGACAGACGACGTCTCTGTGAGTGCTGCATGTATGACCACAGAGTCAGTTGTGTTCTTCTGATGAAGAACAAGAAGGAAACAACTATTAATCCATGATTTAGCCCCATTTTTCTAGATTGAATTTATTTGGTCTTGAAATTGGAAACCAAGTTTAGACGTACTTGAGTGTTTCCTTAGGAGAGCCAGTGAATGGCAAGGTTGTCTCTCCACTTTCACGGGTAGCTCGGGGCCCCTGCATGTAGTGACAAGAAGAGCTGTGACCACATTGTGGGAGCTGGGCCTGTGGATGGTCAGATAAATTCACTTTTTGTATCAAGTGTGAATGGTTGGAAAAATGGATTTTTGGATAATTTTCTTCTACGTGTGACCATGGGCTTTTGAATAACACAGACTTGGTTCCGTCACTTAATAAACACTGTGAGCTCGAATCATACCTGCTTGTTCGGGTCGTTGTGGGGATGAAGTGCTGCAGTAGAAGAGGCGGAGTCAAGTGCTGCGCTCGGGAAAGGCTGGTTGCTTCCCTCCTGTCTCCCCTCAGGGGGCGCGGGGGGCACACAGGAAGGAGCCCATTAAGTTAACTTGCCTTTAATGTGATACACTGATTTAGAGTGTTTGTTGTCCTTTCAGACAATGAGAACGTTACGGTTACACAGAACTTTTTATCAAATACTGTTATGTCTGTGGTGTCAGTTGACAGGGCAGTATGACTGTCTTGACGAACGAGGAATCCGAGGCACCGGTGGCTCGCGCATCTTGCCAGTGTTCCTTCCTTCGATTTGAGCACAGCGTCCTCAGCACACTGACCAGCTCGTGCTGGGGACTGTGCGTTAGGGACCGGCTGAACGTGTGGCTGGAAGAGAGATGGCCGCCTGGCGGCTCACAGCCGTGGGCTCCAGATTGAACTCTGGTTCAGAGCACATTTCCCTTTTTTATAAATATATTTATTTATTTATTTTTGTCTGTGTTGGGTCTTCGTTTCTGTGCGAGGGCTTTCTCCAGTTGCGGCGAGCGGGGGCCACTCTTCGTCGCGGTGCGCGGGCCTCTCGCTGTCGCGGCCTCTCCCGTTGCCGAGCACAGGCTCCGGACGCGCAGGCTCAGTAGTTGTGGCTCACTGGCCTAGTTGCTCCGTGGCATGTGGGATCCTCCCAGACCAGGGCTCGAACCCGTGTCCCCTACATTGGCAGGCAGATTCTTAACCAGTGCACCACCAGGGAAGCCCCCACATTTCCGTTTTTTGTCCAGCTACAGTATCACCGTTCAGGTGAAATTGAAATTAGAAGAGTTGCAGGCCCCAAAGCGCAGTCAGCAGTGCAAGACTGCACAGAGAGCGCTGGTTTGCTGACTTGAGCTAAGCAGTGAATCTTTCTTGTGAACTCGTTTTTATGCCTCCCATACATTTTCACTTTCTACTACCCTTTGGAGACTTTCTACATCACATACACTCAGGTCCCAGAGGGTCCCACCCCAAAGGGAAAGCTTATGATCATGCAGAGCATTCCTGCAAGGCCTGGCTGGAGTCCCCTCCCTCTCTCAGGGGTGTTCCTGCTGGTCACGTGCTCTGTGGTCGAACAACCAGGTCAACTTCTTGGCATTCTCACTGATGTGTTAGTGTGCGTGTGAACTCCTTTGTGTGCGTGTGTGTGTGTGTGTGTGCACGCGTGTGTCTGTGTGCTTGTTGGCCATCCCAAGATAGACCATAATCACCTTTTGGGAAGAGATTGCTTTCTACTTCATGGTTGATGTTGATAGTAATAAAGGTGTAAAAGCTGACTTATAAGAATAATATGTATTGAAACTGGGACTTAATTTGCTAATCATAGGTAGTTTTTTAAAAATTAAAAGTAATTTGCTTTTTTTTTTTTTAATTAATGTAAAATTTTACTTTTGGCTGTGTTGGGTCTTCTTTGCTGTGCGCGGGCTTTCTCTAGTTGCGGCGAGCAGGGGCTACTCTTTCTTGTGGTGCACGGACTTCTCATTGTGGTGGCTTCTCTTGTTGCGGAGCATGGGCTCTAGGCATGTGGGCTTCAGTAGTTGTGGCACGTGGGCTCAGTAGTTGTGGCTCGCGGGCCCTAGAGTGTGTGGGCTTCAGTAGTTGTGGCTCGCGGGCTCTAGAGCACAGGCTTAGTAGTTGTGGTGCACAGACTTAGTTGCTCCACGGTATGTGGGATCTTCCTGGACCAGGGCTTGAACCCATGCCTCCTGCATTGGCAGGCAGATACTTAACCACCGAGCCATCAGGGAAGTCCCTGCTTTGTATTTTTAAATTACAAAAGTTTTGTGGTTCATAATAGAAAATCCAAATAAAAAGAGCATATAAAGGGGCTTCCCTGGTGGCGCAGTGGTTGAGAGTCCGCCTCCCGATGCAGGGGACACGGGCTCGTGCCCCGGTCCGGGAAGATCCCACATGCCGCGGAGCGGCTGGGCCCGTGAGCCATGGCTGCTGAGCCTGCGCGTCCGGAGCCTGTGCTCGGCAACGGGAGAGGCCACAGCAGTGAGGGGCCCGCGTACCACCCCCCCACACACACAGAAAGAGCATATAAAGAACCCCACACCCACCCTCTAAGGGTAACCAGTACTATCACAATAGGATACGTGTTTCTAAACTCCTTTGTATCTGTGTGTGTACTGAAGTTAGTCAGCTGTACCTATATTTGTGGGGTTTTTTCCAATTAGAAATATGTTGTGCCCACTTTTCCATACTAGGAAATAGTCAAGTGAACTGTGGATTTTTCTGAACTTTGCAGAGGCCTTAACCTGCCCTTTCCCCAGGGCTGACACCTCCATTTCCTCCCAGACCCTTCCCTGGGGGGCCGCAGAGAGGAGTGAGAGCACATCTGTCCCATTGCTGCAGCGGCAACAGTGCCGTGGGAAAGACAGAAAACCCCGTGCAGCAGTGCAGGGTTTCATAGCCTTCAGGCACTGCCCCCAGCTGTACTCCCCGACCTTAAGCCACTGCCAGGGCTGCGTTCATTCCCTTTCTTGACAGTTTATGGAGTCTCAGTTTGGGGCCAGGTTCCTTGCCAGCTGCTAAGAACACAGATAAGCAAGGCCGTTTCCTGCGTTCAGGGTGCTCAGAGTTAAGATGGGGAGTGAGAGTCGAAGTTAATGATGCGGTGTGAGGTGAGTGCTGTGAGCCGTAGGGAGAGCTTCACGCCTGGCGTTCTAGGCTGGCGCTCTGCTTTCACACAGAGCACGCTGTCTGTGCTCAGCAGACTGGGAGCGGTGAGGGCCGGAAGCCCCTCCATTCACCTCTGTGCCGCTGTGCCCCGCACAGTCCCTGACCGTGGATGTTTGCTGAATGAGCCATCAGTTCGTTTTGTTTTGATTTATACAAGTAATCCACATTCATGGAAACTTTAGAAAAATAGCAAAGAAAAAAGTTAAATCTCTCAACCAAAAGTAGCCAGTAACCACTGTTAACATTTTATATCTTTCTAGACTCTTTTCTAGGCATCTCTGTATATACACATTCTCTCTATTTTTAAAATATTGAATTATATAATCATATGATACATACTGTTCTGTAGCCTACTTTTATTCAGAGAGTTTTAGTGACTAACTTTCCACGTCAGGTATTATGGAATTCCGTCATGATTTTAATCAGCCCCATGATAATCCATAGTGTAGAGATGTCATAATTTATTACTGTCTCCAACTGTTAGACAATTAGAGGAACAATTAATTTGTAATATTCAGCTAGTACCACACTTTAGGTATGGGTTGGGGTAAGTAGGTATTTGTAGTATTTTACCTGGGAATGAGTTAACCACATACAACATTTTTTTCTCTGAGAAAATTAACACTCTATTTTTTCCTAAGAAATGTTATTAGAAAATAAGTTGTTCCCTCAGTCTCCTTAACTAGAATTGAGAATAATTTGCCACCTTAGCTGTGAAAGTTCTGGAAGGCCACTTATAAGAAGAGCTCATGTAGTCAGAAGAAATTGAGTTATTCTTTACTATTGAGATGCATTTGTTTCCACAGGTGTCCGGTGCAAATTCCTGTGAAATATGCCTAGAAGTGTTCAAATCCAAAAATGTACGTGTGCTGAAATGTGGGCACAAGTTTCACAAAGGGGTAAGAATTCTCCTTGGCCATCCTCATGTCATGCATTTTGACTGTGGAGTATTTTGAAAATAAGAAGGGACTTTGTTTTCTAGGCTTCACTACTTGCATTTTCAAAGCACTTTCTAAACCTCCTCATGTCTGCGATGATCGTCTCCCTCCCAGAGGTTGATGCTGCAGGAAGGGGGGCGGATTCCTGGGCCTGCAGCGGGCACCGTGCACACTGTCCTCTCCTCTGTGTCATGAGTGCCGAAGAGCAGTTGCCTCCATAGTTGCTGAAAGTCAAAGCAACACTAGTTCCTTAGAAGTCAGTTTTCTGTACGCATCAGTTTCTTATATGCATGGTCAAACAGGTACACAGTGCAGCAGGTTGTCAGTTTACTGCAGTAGGTGAAGGAAGTTTAACATTTTGGAGGAGAAAAACTAAACCTAACTGGGTCCAGTGTGCCTGATCCTGGGAGATTCTGGCCTGTGCCCTTCCAGGATTTGTGGTAACTGTTTTGGTGTTTTGGGTGCTGTGAGCATTTGTCCTGCACCCCTGCTGCTGGGTTAGAGCAGATCAGGTCTCTGCCCTGTCAGTGTAGGAATCCCTGAGAAAAGGGGTACACACAGTACACTCACTAGGAAGAGTCCAGACAGCTTGCAGTCTCCCGCGTGGCCTGCCGCCTTCCTCCTTCCCGGGTAGGGGCATCCTGCCTGGGCTCTCGAACTTACACACACACTCGGCTGTGTAGCAGCAGCGGGCCAGCCGGGAGCATGCTGGGTAGACAGGCTCCAGTGAGGCTGTGTGGCGTGCAGGTGTGTGGGATGGGCAAGGAACAAGACCAGGCAGACAGGGTGAGTCCAAGGGCCAGCCTCTAGAAGTCAGGGCGGCTGAAGCACGAGACTGGAGCAGGGTGTGGGGGGATGGGAGGGCAAGGCCATGCCCCAAGGTCAGGCCCCCCGAGTGCTCAAGGTCACATTCTGAGGTGGGTTTCTTTGTTCCTGGAGCTTGGTCCAGACGCCTCCCCTGAGCAGGCTCTGGCGTCCCTGCGTGTTGGGTGGCTCCAGGCCCTACCAAATGTCACAGTGAAGTTAGCCGTGTGTGCTGAGGCGAGTGGTACAGGAGGGCTGAGGTTCCAGGTGCTCCTAAAGGCACTGGCTAATTGTCTTTTCTCATTTCAGTGCTTCAAGCAATGGCTTAAGGAGCAGAACGCTTGCCCAGCCTGCCTGGCTCGTGATCTCCTGTCCGAAGAGTAGCCTGCCCTTCCGGAAGAGGCCCCCCCACTATTCTAGGTAGTTACAATTCACTAAAGGGTAGATACTGTTTGTTGACTTGGAAGAATAACAATATACTACCTTTGATATAAAAAGCAACACGTGAAGATTCTTTGCACCGTGTGTCTAATAAATAGAAATCTTTAATACAGTTGACAGGAAGTCATCTCCCAACTCTGACTAGCCACTTAATAATCGCCAAATGGTGGCTGATAAAAGTTACGTGTAACCACATCCTTACATTGCTGGGGCTGCTGCAGAGGTGCTCTCTGAGATGGAAGGAAAATATGGTGAGTGCCTCAAAGCAGGACTTAAATTTGACCTTTTAAAGTGCCCCATGTTAAAGTTTTCTGAGATCAGTATTCCTAAACAAATGCCTACATTTTTCCTTAAAGATTCTGCATTTTAAAAAATGGGCTTAAGCAAACCACATTTGAATAGGTTGTAGTTGATGTTAAAATATTGGCTGATTCAGACCAAAAGATTCATTCATTCAGATCTCCTCTTCATGTGATTTGATTTTTCATTTCATTATTTTATTTCTCCCCAGTAGATTTATAAGTGCTTGTTTTTCATATGTTAAAGACATAATGATTTTTGAAAATCACACAAAAAACTTACTAACATCAGCCAAGACTTTTTTTAACCCCTAAAATTGAGGCTCCTTATCCATTATCCCAGCCCCACATTGGGAACTTACTCTGAACACTTTTCTATTCTCATTAGTGATGTTGTCCCTCTCTATGAGTTAGACAACAAGTGTTTGGGTGTCTCCCTCTAGCACACAGTGGGCACTTTCCTTATCCTACCACCAAAAAGAGACACTTGTGTAATTAGACAGTCCTAAGGTGTCCCTGTTACAATTGTTCGGTGTTTGACATTTGTGTAAAGTAATGCATGCTGTCTTGTACTGTGGCCTGAGAACAAAACTGTAACTGCATTAGAAACTGTTAAAAAATTAGTTCTCTTTGGTGACTTCATAGGCAGTGGTAGTAAATACAGAAACATGAATTCTGGACACATTCCATTTCTCTCAAACAGGAAGGGTCCAAAAATGTTTTTCCGTGTGTTCTTTGTTACCCCCTAGAAGCTCACAGTCCCAAGTTCAGGAGCTGATTTGGTCGCTTCCCTCTGCCTTGGTTCCCTGTGAGTTTTGATGTCTTAGTGACTTCGTGCATAGAAGCTTCCTCCGTATTTTGAAGCAGGCCCCTAAAGCATTGTCTGCATGTTCAGAATAACTGAGGACTTGTAGGTATGAAGGTACACAGGGCCCAGTTTGTAGCAGCAGGAACAAAGGGAAAGAAGAGCACCTGGAGAGAAAGAGAACGTGGTTTGTACATAACTTCAAGCAAATACTTGTGAACACGCCTTACACGTGTCCTGTAAGTGTCGAAATAAACAGCATTCTAAAATAACATCAGTTTACTGTCGTGTTACCTGTTCTTCGTCAAGTAATTTAAAGTATTCTCCTTGAAAATTCAAGACGTATATTACGCTGACATTTTGAAAGGTGACTTCATTTGGAAAGGAGCCACGGTACGTCCGAGGAGTCTAACCAAGAGATCTTAGGACATCTTAGAGCCTGGATCAAAATCATCCTCTCTGCCTAGATAGAGGTTGCTACACTCAGGTTCACAAGATGGGCTGTTGAAATTTGTGAATGGAAAGATTATACAGAGATGGTAGAGTTTACTGTTTAGGCTAGAATAAGAGGTTTTTCATGTGAATACACGTGAAAATGTTAGAGTTAATCAAATTGCATTTCTCAGTATTGACTTTTTTGAGGTACTTGTGGATGGTTAGCAGACTTTTGGTCCACACCAAAATGTCCTTGATACTTGGTCCTGTCCAAAACCATTTGGCACGGACCAAATATGCTTATGGATGTTTTAGATTGAGCCAGATTTCAAGGACCTTTTGGTCCTTGTGGATTCATTAGAAGGGTTTCCGTTTTAGAGGACCTTCTGGTGTGCTGAGCACTAAGAGATGATTGAAAAAAGCCAATATGAATCAGTCTGTGTCTTTAATCCGGTAGCATTTAATTGAAAATAGTGTATAACTTAAAACAATGACTGTTCTTAAGAGTTTGGATTATTTTCCCTGCTGAAAAGTTTAATCTATGCTATAAATAATGCATAATCCAATATAAAATTGAAATGGTACCCCAGCATTGCAAAATGTTGCTACACTTTTAAGGTAATTTCAAAGACCGTAGAGTGGAAACAGGTGGGAAAAGTGATCACACCACAAAACTGAAGCAACGAAATTATTTTAGGTAGTTTTTCAATCAGATGTCACTCTCTGGAAAAATGGATTAAAGGAAACAAGTAAAAGAGATAATAGAAAAGTGGAAATTTCTTTCGTCAACATATGAGGTACTTGCTGATGAGGCTGATAAAAAGGGAAGACAGTGAAGTAGATGGGAAGGCTTGTCTGAATGAGGACCAAAACCATCTCCAGTATGACCCTTCGTGAAAGAAATAGGAAATACATTTAACTTTACTCAAACTTGATTAATAAACGTTAATCATCAAACTTTATTAAAAAAATAATTGTAAGAAGAATGGATCATCGGTTGTATCTAATCCCTTTTTCTCCTCTTCACCCTGATATGATCTACTGAGAGGACACGTCCACCTTCAAGTAGCCATATACCTTCAGTGCTTTGCTGAGAAGGGTGGGCAACCCTGGACAACAATGAAAACAAATGTGTACTGAGTATCTACTGTGCGCTAGGCCCTGGGCTCGACATCCTGATACGGCAGTGAAGGAGAGACAAGGACTGTGAAATTTATCTTCCAGTTACAGACAGTAAACAAATTTAGAATGTAATTTCAGGTGCTGAGAAGGGCTTTAAAAAAGTATCAAGGAAGGTGTGTAGATTAATAATAAAATTCCTGTAAAGTGCTTAGCATAGTGCCTAGCACATAAGCCTGTGATAAAGGGGAGCCAGTGATTGTCACCAAGGTCAGGGCCTGGAAATTGCACAAGGGAGAGAGCTTGGTGGTCCTGTGTAAGAAAAGCTTTGTTAGATAAGGAGATTTCCTCAGTGTAGCCTAGACTGTGGAACGTAGTCAAGTAGAGAACAGAGAGAGAAGAGATCAAATCACCTCAAAGTCGTTTTGAAAAATAACAGCTTTGTTCCTGAAATCTCCCTGAGTTGACTTTGGTGACACTGTGATTCTGTAGCAAAGGATAATTTCACCTGTGGCTTTCCCAAATCACCTGGATGAGCAGTTTTGAGGTAGGTTTTCCATTCAGTTTGGTTTTAGGACCAGAGTTCTGTGCCTGGCTCGGCTGGGGGTTTGTACTGGAGCATGGGAGAGGCCTGGGGAGGCTCATCCCAGTAGAGGAGGCATGTGATCCCAGCTCCCCGGTTTGGGGGGAGAACTGCTGTTACCATCACCTCCAGTTTATATTGTCTCTTCCTATCTACCCTTTAAAGGTGAAAGAAAAAAAGACAAAATATTCAGCCCAAATCCAGAAATTAAACAGCATTAGTAAACGACAAAATCCTAATGCGACAACCATCAATAATCAGAAAAAAGTTTTTAGCCACATTAAGAACACTAATTTGGGGCATACATATGGGAAAAAATGAAGCTTGACCTCAAACCATATATAAACATCAATTCCAAATGGATGGATTCCAGTGGCCCTAAATATGAAAAGTAAAATAATAAGGCTTCTGCAGAAAACACAGTCTTCTTGGCCTTGGCAAAGATTTATTAGGACATGAAAAGCACCATGAAGATAAAAATCTGATAAATTGTATCATTACAATTAAGAACTCTATCAAGTCAAGCTATGAAGTGGAGGAAATTTTTAATATTTCCAACAAAGGCTTCGGAATATATTTAAAAATGTTAAGAAGAAGAAAAGAAAATGATGTTAAGAAAAAGGTGATATATTTAGAAATGAGCTAGAGACTTGAATAGGCTCTTCACAGATATCCAGATGGTTAATAGGCATCTTGATAGCCAGATTTGTTCAATATCCATCATCAGAGAAATACAAATTAAAACCAGTGACATAGGTGCCCACCAGGATGACTAAAATAAAAAAAGACTTGACAGCTAATACTGTAGTACCCTATGACAGAGTGCCCTCCCAAGGCATGCACTTAGCAGAATCGCGTGCCGTAGTACAAGTATTTTAATACTCGCTTCATTCATAATAGCCTCAAACTAGAAACCATCCAGATGTCCCTCAACATAGAATGGACAAATCATGGCCTATTCACGTGATGGGATACTCGGCAATGAAATGAAGGAATGACTACTACACAAAACCACACAGACGATTCTCACAAACAGTACTGAGCCAAAGTAGTGAAACAAAATAGAATTCCCTTGATGTGAGTTTCGAGAACTGGAAACTGGTCAGAGAGGTCAGCATCCTTACCTGTGAGGTGATGCTGCTAACGGGGAAAGGGCATTGGAAATGGTCTGCAGTCTTCAGCTGAGCAGTGCTGACCGGAGTCATTCAGAAAATTCATGGAGCTGTACATTAAACATGCGTGCACTTTTGTTTTCAGTAAAACTGAACAGCAAGTGTAAAAAACAAGACAAAGCTGATACACCTGGGCCCCAGAGGCATAGTGAGTATGTGGTCCCTGGCGAAGCTCATGGGAAGCTGGTCCTGCGCCTGTGTGCACGGCCCTCACAGCTGTTAGATTACATTCCCACCAGAGGCCCGGAGTGACCTGAACGCCCCGCCGTGGAACAGGTGCCCCCTCCTTGGGTTGCCGGCTCCTGCAGCCTCCCAGCAGGGACCTCAGCCCGCCAGCGGGCCTTCGGGAAGTTGCTCCGTAGGGTGGTGAGGAAGTGAGCCTGATGCCAAATTCGTTATTGCTGCCGAGTTGAGAGGAAAAAAGCCAGACCACACCTTGCTAGGATGGTGGTGCCAGTCATCTTGGAGTTGCCTGGTACTAGCATGGAGGACCGTCCCCTTTGCAAGAACCGGTGCTGGCATCCTTGGCGTGGGTGAGGTCTGGGGTGCTGGAGTCTGCTCGAACTGGCCCCAGTAACAAGAGCGAGTTGTTAGGTTTTCAGAACTTTTGTGATCTGGCTGTTAAACACAAACTACTCTTAAGAGTTGAATTACATAAACTTATAATTAATTATATAGAAAACAAAAGCAATTACTTCCTAATTACTACAGTTTATCATTCATGCTTTTGCTGGTTACTGACGTATATAGTGTCTGTAGGGTGGAAATACTACGTAATGGGATTCTATGCATCTCTTCCCAACTCTGTTCAATGGTGTCACATAGCTACCTTAGAAATTACATAGGTGTCACATAGATGGCTTGAAATTGGCTATGGTGGGAGTATTTACACCACAGAAATTGGCAAATGCTACATATAAGGCCCCCGCCCACTGCAAAGAATTTGTGAAAGCAGGAGTCTTGTCTGTACGAGAAAAAGCCTGTCTGATGGCACTGAAGATGCCCTTTGTGTCTTTCTCATTTCACACTTGACCTGGTGATTAGGGGACTTTAACACGTAAGCCCTCTGAGGCGATTCAGGCTGAATGAGTCCCTCCCCACGGCTCCATTTGGTGGGGGTCTCCACTCTCACTGCCATGGCTGCTTCCTGCCTCCCCCGGCCCTGGCCCCATCCTGGGTCTGTCATCCTGGGAAGAAGACGCTGCTCACTGCAGTGCCCAGGACGTGCTGGACCAGAGTCAGAGGCCCAAAGTCCATCGCCGAGTCAGCCTCTCCCACAGCAGCTTTGCTCCCCGACCTCGCCTGGCCCTGCTGCAGGTCCTCCTGTGCTGAAAACCAAGGCAGGCCCTCTTCTTGCCTCTGGCGACGCCCTGCCTTGAGAGCTTGCAGGTAAATCCAGAGCAAGTGTGCTTCAGGAGGGTCAAACAAGAAACAACCACGAGGACACCTCCAAGCCAGAGGCAACCGACTCATCTGCCCTCCCCTTGAAATTGGGCCAGCCCTCGGCATGCCACAGGAGCCTTCACAACACAGCAGTTAGTATTTAGTACCCGGGCCTCTGTGGCAGGACACTTCAAAGAGAAAGACTTGCTCTTTCTAACATGTATTTTTGTGTCCAACAGAGGTGTCATTGTTTTCAGCAAATACCTTGGGATTCGAGTGAATAAATACCATTCTGTTTTCGTAACTTTTTTCTCTCCACTTTTCAGAAGTTATGTATAAAGGCACTTTGCCTAATTCCTTGAGCGCTCTATTTCAGCTACTATTGATTTGGTGTGATAGAAAGGTCTTAATTTAGATCTCCCTGCTGCCAGTTCCAAGAAACCTGCCACCAGCTCCAAGCTTCGTGTCCTGAAGTGCCACCCCGTTCTAGCGGGGTGAGCCAACAGCCTCCCAAAAAAGAAAGCAATTGAACAGATCGACGTTACGCTTCCTGACGCTCTCTGCTGTCCCAGTGCCAGCGGGGCTTGGGCTTTTACTGGGGCCTCATTGGAGGCCACATTGCTTTTGCTTCCAGTTTCAAAACTACCACAGCCTCTTAAGTTGGCCAGACCTTTGACAGCTGAGGCCTAGCACTTGCTATACCCCTTCCCTGTGAGGGACGTGGCCATCAAACGTTTCCTGGGCCCGTATGAGACGACTGAGCCTGCGTCTCCTTGTCCCCACTGTGGACCTCTCCTGGGGGACCCGGGCCTTGTCGCCCCTTCCCTTCTCCCGGGGAGCCTCCGTTCATCCCTGCTGTGCTCTCTGGGGGTGAGTCACGTGGCCCTGACATTTCAGTGCGCTGTCCGTTCATTCGTGCGTCAAATCTCTGTCTAGCTCGTGCAGGCACCGTTCTAGGTGCTGGAGATGCGACAGGGAGCAGAAGCGATGAGAGGCCCAGCCTCAGGCCCTTGACGTTCCCGTAGGGGAGGCCGGCGTCAACTGTGCTGGTAGGTAGGTGTTTGGGTATGTCTCTGGTAATCTGGAGGAAGATGCAGCCAGAAAGCAGTGTGGGGCTTCCCTGGTGGCGCAGTGGTTGAGAGTCCGCCTGCCGATGCAGGGGACACGGGTTCGTGCCCCGGTCCGGGAGGATCCCACATGCCGCGGAGCGGCTGGGCCCGTGAGCCATGGCCGCTGAGCCTGCGCGTCCGGAGCCTGTGCTCCGCAAGGGCAGAGACCACAACAGTGAGAGGCCCGCGTACCACACACACACACAAAAAAAGAAAGCAGTGTGTATGGGAGGGGGAGGGTCACGATTCTAAACAATGGCCGGGGGTAACATCAGCCCTGAAGAGTTGGCAAGGAGCTCGGAGGACGGAGAAGGGAGGGCGTCCAGGCAGACAGAAGGCGGGAGCAGGGCCTGCAGGGGGCGACCTGCTGGCGTCTAAGGAGCGCCGCAGGCCAGTGTCCCCCTGGCTCTGGTGGACTGTGCAGAGGTGGGAGGTTCCCGGGGCAGGGACAGGGCACCCCGGGCAGGGGTTGGGTCTTGGGCCTTAGACCAGCCGATGTGGAGGCATTTCAGCATCTGACGGGCAGTGCGGCCTGCAGGTGACCCCTTGTTTAGTTCTACATGTGGACGTAGCGTCACAGAGGACCGGCTCCAGGCCAGGCAGGGGGCATTTCTGATACCTTTCAACTGCATTCCGTCAGCCTCCTAACTGAACCTTTGCTTCTAACCTGGGCGCCCCAGCCCCTTTCCCATCCCCCTCCAGTCACTGGAAATTCTGGCCCCAGTCAGGCCCCTAGGAGCTGCCTTCAGCGGATCTGCCTTATAGGGCTCTGGGGACACCGGTGGGTCCACGTATCCAGGCCTGAGCCCCTTCATTCACTGCCACCCTCCACCACCCGGTCATCAGCCTCTTCCCTGCCTCACTTCCCACACCGGGACCTAACGTAGTCCCTGGCCTGCAGCAGCCGGCCCCCTTCCAGTGCTCCCACCACGGGCTGGCACCAGAACCTCCCCTCTCTTCCTGCCACACTGCCTGCATCCCTTCAGTGGTGTGGCTGGCAAATTATTTCACCTCTTGGAGCTTCAGTTTCCACATGCGTATAATGAGAATTAATGAGTGTACTCGTACAGAGTTAGCTGCTCAATACACACTTAGAAAAACACCCCAGTTCAGGGTCAGAGCCACCACTGCAAACTGGCCTTGGCGGCCTCCGAATCTGGTACCTCCAGCCCCCATCCAACCTTCCTCACATCCCCGAGACACAGCCTCTTACCCTCACGGTCTCCCAACATGCTTTTCATGAATGACTTTCTCAAGTGTAGTAGAATGTTCTGGCTACTGCACGGAGTGATTACACACATCGCAGCACTTACTTTCTCCCAAGTACCCTGCAGAGCAGAGCTAACTCTTACCCGTTTTACAGGTGAGAAAACAAACCCCAAAGTTTACATAACTTCCCCAAGTTCACGTAGCTGGAAAGTGTCGAGTCAGGATTTGCCCCTGCTGGGCTGACTTGCATCTCTAGCTATTTATCTGCTGGCCACTTCCCCTGCAGCCAAAAGAGCTCAGGTTCCCAGGCCGCAACAGAAACTTCTCCAACCACATATTCTGAAAGCCTTCAATGTTTTACCACTAAGCATGTAGGTTTTCCATAGATGCCCTTGATCAGATCGAGCAAGTTCTTTTATATTCCTAATCGGCTGAGAGTTTTTTTAAGTCAGAAATTAATGTTGGATTTGTTAAATGCCTCTTCTGTGTCCATTTGGGTGGTCATGCAGTTTTCCTTTTTCAGTCTGTTCATATGGTAAATTATACTGATTGACTTTCAAATATTAAGGCAATCTTACTTTCCTGGGATAAATCCCATTTAACCATCCTTTTTCATATTGTTGAATTTGATTTTCTAATTTGTTTTAGAATTTTTGCATCTATGTGCGTGAGGAATATTAGTCTATATTATCTTTTCTTGTAATATCTTTCCTCTGGTTTTGATAACAGCGTTATTTTTGGCCTCATATGGTGAGTTTAGAAGTATTCCTCCTTTCTGATTTTCTAAAAGAGTTTGGGTAGAATTGGTAGTGTCTTTCATAAATGTTTGGTAGAATTTGTCATTAAACCCATCTGGACCTGGATTGTTGTGTTTTCATTTTGATTCACTTCAAAATACTTTTTAATTTTGATTTTCTCTTTGACCCATTGGGTTGTTTTAAAAGTATGTTATTTAGTTTCCAAATATTTTGGGGTTTTCATATATCTTTTTGTTATTTCTAATTTATTAATTTTGTTATTTCCACGAGTCAGAGAGCATACTTCGTATGATTTGAATCCTTTTAAAATTATTGAGTTGGTTTATGGCCCACGATGTAGGGCCAAAACTTGGCAAACATTCCATGTGCACTTAAAAAGAATGTGTATTCTGCTGTTGGTAGGTCAAGTGTTCTATAAATGTCAACCAACCAGTGAAATTAGTTGATAGTGTTGTTCAAGCCTTCTGTATACTTTCTGATTTTCTGTCAATTTGTTCTCCCCATTAGAGTGTGAAACTTCTGACTATAATTGTGGATTTCTTCTTGGAGTTCTAACAGATTTTACTTTGTGTGTTTTGAAGCTGTGTTATTAGGTACGTAAATATTTAGTATATGTCCTCTTGATGAATTGACTCCTTATCATTATGAAATGGCTGTTTTTTTTATTTCCAGTAATATTCTTTGGTCTGAGATCTACTTTGTCTGATATTAACATAGTTACTCCAGTTTTCTTTTGGTTAGTTTTGGAACAGTGTATCTTTTCCCATTCCTTTACTTTTAACCTAATTGTCTTTATGTTTAAACTAGGTATTTTGTAAGCAGCATATAGTTAGGTGTTACATTTTTAGCCAACCTGATAATTTATGCCTTTTAATTAGGGTGTCTGGACATTTACATTTGATGTAATTGTTGGTATTGTTGGGTTTAAATCCACCATCTTGCTATTTTCCTATTTGTAGTATCTTTTCATTCCCACTTCCCTCTTTTTGCCATATTTTTGAGTAATTGTGTATTAAATTTTTTGGTTTATTATCTATTTGATTTTAGTTGTTTTATGATTTATAATATGCATTTTTAACTTTCTTCAAATATTGATAATATCGTGCCAGTTTTCTTATGAATACCTTACTACAGTATTCTTCCATTTCCCCCTCCTGGCCTTTGTGTTATTGTTGCTGTACATTTTAAACCCTTTAAGTTAAATTATAAACTCTATAATACATTGCAATTGCTTTTGTTATAAACAGTCAACTGCTTCTTTTCTAACAACTTTATTAGATATAATTCACATACTATACAGTTCACGCATTTAAAGTGTATAATTACATCGTTTTCAGTATATGCAGAGTTGTGCAACAATCGCCACAATCAATTTTAGAATATCTTCATCACCCCAAAGTGAAACTTTATATCTTTTAACAGTCGCTCGCATTTCCTCCATCCTCCTAAATTCTAGATGACTGCTAATTTACTTTTGTCTCTATAGATTTGTCTATTCTGGACATTTGATATAAATGGAATCATAGAATATATGGCCTTTTGTGATTGCCTTCTTTCACTTAGCATAATGTTTTCAGAGTTCATCTATTTTATAGCATGTATCAGTACTTCATTTCTTTTTAATTGCTGAATACTATTCCATTGTATGAATACGCCACATTTTATTATCCATTCTTCAGTTGATGGACATTTTGTCTGCTTCCACTTTTTGACTTTTATGAATAATGCTGGAATGAACATTCACATTCAAGGTTTTATATGGACATATGTTTTTATTTCTCTTGGGTATGTACCTGGCAGTGGAAATGCTAGGTCACATGGGAACTCTACATTTAACTTTTTGAGAAACTGCCAGACTGTTTTCCAGAGTGGCTGGCTGCACCATTTTACATCCCCACCAGCAATATATGAGTGTTCCAACTTCTTCACATTCTCATTGGCACTTGCTATTTCTCATCTTTTTGATTATAGCCATCCTAATGGGTTTGAAATGCCATCTCATGTAGTTTCGATTTGTATTTTTTTTAACAGCTAAGGCTATGCATCTCAATGACTTCTTCCCCCCTCCCAGCTTTATATTGCAAAGTGATTACCATAATAAGGTTAGTCAGTACATCCATCACCTCACATAGTTACATGTGTGTGTTGGGAGGGGGTAAGAACTTCAAAGTTCTAGCAACGGTCTCTTAAGGAGATTTTTTAAATAGGGGGAAAACTCTCTTTTATATTTATGTATGTAGTATTTCTAGTATTCTTTCTTCCTTTATGTAGATACAGATTTCATTCTGGTATAACTTCTGCCTGGAGGACTTCCTTTAACATTTTTTGTGAATCAGGTCTTCTAGTGATGAATTCATTCAGCTTTTAAATATCTGAAAAACCCTTTATTTCACGTTTTTGTGAAATATATCTTTGGTGAATATACAGGTCTGTGTTGATAGCTTTTTGTTTTCAGTTCTCTAAATATATTTGCTTCATTGTCTTTGGGCTCACTTTGTTCCCAATGTGACATCTCATGTCATTCTTATCTTTGCTTCTCCGTATGTAACGTACCTTTTTTCTCTGGCTGCTTTTTAAGATTTTCTCTTTATCAATGGTGTTAAGCATTTTGATTATGATGTGCCTTTGATTTAGTTTTCTTCATGATTCTTATGTTTATGGTTCGTTGAGTTTCTTGGATTTGTGGGTTTATGATTTTCATCAAATTTAGAAAATTCTCAGCCATTATTATTTTTTTAATTTAGAAATATTTATTTATTTATTTTGGCTGTGCTGGGTCTTTGTTGTGGCATGCAGACTTCTTAATTGTGGCATGCATGTGGGATCTAGTTCCCCAACCGGGGATCAGACCCGGGCCCCCTGCATTGGGAGTGTGGAGTCTTATCCCCTGGACCACAAGGGAAGTCCCTCTCAGCCATTATTTAGTCAAATCTTTTTCTTGTTCTTCTCCCTTTTTTCCTGTGGTGTCCAGTTACAGGAATATTAGGCTACTTGAAGTTATCTTACAGCTCAATGATATTATGTTCATTTTTTTCAGTCTCTTTTTTTCTCTATGTTTCATTTTGGGTAGTATTCGTATGTCTTTAAGCTTACTAATATTTTTTTTACTACAGTGTTTGATCTGTTTGTAATCCCACCAAATGTATTTTTCATCTCATTGTAATTTTCAAGTCTAGAAGTTCACTTTAGGTCTTTTCAGTATTTCTGTGTCTCCACTTAACATGCTTGGCATTTCCTCTACCTTCTTGAATATGGTTATAATAACTGTTTTAATGTCCTTGTCTAATTCTATCATCTATACCCTTTTTTGGTCTGTTTCTATTGATTAATTTTCTCATCATTATGGGTCATGTTTCCCTGCTCCTTTGCATGTCTGGTAATTTTTTATTGAATGCTTGACAGTATAGCTTTTCTCTTATTGTATGGCGGATAGTTTTCTATACCTATAACTATTCTTGAGCTTTGTTCTGCAGTGTAGTTCAGTCACTTGGAAGTAGTTGGATACGTTTATCATTTGCTGTAAACTTTGTTAGTTCACACTAGATTTTAGTCTGGGGCTAATGTTTTCTTTACTGCTGTAGCAGTACCTTCTGAGCATTCTATCTGATGCCTTGTAAATTACAAACCTTTGTCTTCTAGCTGTTTGGAACAATTCCTGGTCCTGGGCGAAGCATAGGGGTTATTCCCTGCAGTCCTTTTGAGTGATTCTTTCTCCAGTCTGTTAGTTTCTTTATTTGCATGTGTTGGTCAGTACTCAGCTGAAGACTCAAGGGGGACCCTCTGCAAATCTCTGGGACTCTCTGTATGATTTCCTTTCCTCTGGGTACTCTGCCTTCTCAACTCTGGCCGCCTTGGCCTCTTTCGACTCTCAGCTCCATTTCCTCAATTCAGGAAGCCCACGGGCCTCCATTGGGGTTTCCCCTCCCTATGCTGTAGTCTGGAAGCTCTGTCCATACGGTAAGTTGGGGACATTATATAGCTCACCTCATTTTTTCCCGTTTCTGGAGGATTAGTCTTGTGCTGCCTGATGCCCAGTGTCTGCGTATCGTTTCTTTTTTTTTTTTTTTTTTCTGGTGTTTCAGTGTTTTGAGCAGGAGAGCACCTCTTATCCTTGCTATTCCTGGAAGCAGTAGTCTTAGAAGGCATTTTTTAAAATTGTGGTAAAATGTACGTAACATTAACTTTACCATTTTAACTGTGGTTTTTTTTTTTTTTTGGCTGCATTGGGTCTTTGTTGCTGCAGGTGGCTTTCTCTACTTGCGGCGAGTGGGGGCTACTCTTCGTGGCGGTGCGCTGGCTTCTCACTGCAGTGGCTTCTTTTGTTGCAGAGCACGGGCTCTAGGCGCATGGGCTTCAGTAGTTGCAGCACGTGGGCTCAGTAGTTGTGGCACGCGGGCTGTAGAGTGTGTGGGCTTCAGTAGTTGTGGCTCGCGGGCTCTAGAGCACAGGCTCCATAGTTATGGTGCACGGGCTTTGTTGATCCACGGCATGTGGGATCTTCCCTGACCAGGGATCAAACCCATGTCCCCTGTGTTGGCAGGTAGATTCTTAACCACTGCGCCACCAGGGAAGTCCCTTAACTATTTTTAAGTGTACAGTTCAGTGGCATTGAGTACGGTTGACCCGTGAATAACTGATTAGCATCATCCCCCTCAGCTGAAAATCCATGTGTGATTTTATAGTTGCCCTCTGTGTGTGAGGGTCCATATCCATGGATTCAGCCAATCGTGGATTGTATAGTGCTCTAGCATTTATTGAAAAAAACCCCACATCTTACTGGACCCATGCAGTTCAAACCCATTTTGTTCAAGGGCCAACTGTACATTCATATTTTTGTACAACCATCACCACCGTCCATTTCTAGAACTTTTCATCTTCTCAAACTGGAACTCTGTCCCCATTAACCACTAATGCCCTTGGATTATATACTTGATACTGTGGATGCTTCACTGTTGAGAGTCTCTAGTTCATTGTCTTCCCTTAAATAATGTGTCGTTTTATGCTGAAAGGCAGTTAATTTGCTGATAGAGCTTAACCTTCCCAGTCTTGTTAGTAGGCTTTGTGAGGGACAGATGGCCCTTGCCCTGGGGCTGGAGGAGTCTCAACTAAACGACCGGGTTGTTAGGCTAGGTGTCTCCGCTCTGGCTGGTCAGAACTCCAGCACTGTGTGATTTCCCAAAGCTCCCCTCGTCGCACGGCCCCCCAGTAGCTGTTCTCTGCAAGGCCTGTGGAGTCTTGTCCTGCACACACACAGCTTAGCATCTGGCTGAGGTTCAAGGGAGCTTCAATGGCAGTTTCTGAAGCCCCTTCTTTGTGCAGGTTTTCTCCTCCCTTGTGCCCTGCCCCGCGGATTCCAGCCACCTCAGCGGCCTGAACTCCAGTCTCTCTTGCTTGTCCCCAGCGGAGAGCCCAGCTGCTGTCGGGCCCCTTCCCTGTGCCCCGGGTTGGGAAGTGTCCCCAGGCAGAAAGCCATGGTGAGTCTGCACTCACCTCAGGTTTCACTCTCCTCCAGGGTCATCATGGTCCTGTGATGGTTTTCATCCAAAGTCCAAAAGCGACTGCTTCCTATTTGTCCAGCTTTATATTCTTTTACTGTGAGGGAACAGGTCCTGTACCTGTTCTTCAGTTCTGACGAGACCTGAAAGTCCTGGAGGGCATTTTAAAAACAGCATGTCTCACTCACCATTTGAAGTTGTTTGCATTTCTCTAATACAGACTCCTACTTCCCAACCCTCCCGCTTCTTCATGACATATAGTGCAATTACATCTCTGTGTAGGGCACGGTTTTGTGGAAGGAACAGATTGAGGAAGAGTTTCATGACTCAGTTGAGGTGTCAGAGCAGCAGAAACCCGGAGCAAGAGCCACTCTGAGGACAGAAACCCCCGTGGAACTTGCCAGTATATTGAGGGGAAATTTGGATTTTGATGAGGCTGGGCAGAAAAAGGAATGGATTCAACTTAACCTTGCCTGACTCAGAAATCCAAGAAATCCTGCTGACACCTTAGTTACCTTTATATTCCCCATAGCACCTAACAGGGGCTACCGCTTAGAAATGGAAAGAAGTTATCATAGAAACACAATAAATAAATGGATGAGTTTATGGTCTCACTTCAAAGGCAAAAGAGAATTTTTTCCTATATATTTCTGTAATTTGTTTTCTCAAGTGGTCAAAGGATTTTAGATTTAAGTTCCAATAGCAAACTCTCTTATATCCTAATACTTTTCCCCTGTGCCACACTTTAAAAGAGGTTGACTTTTTCTGTCTCAGGAAGCTTCTGCGTGGGCTTCCCTGGTGGCACAGTGGTTAAGAATCCGCCTGACAATGCAGGGGACACGGGTTCGATCCCTGGTCCGGGAAGATCCCGCATGCCACAGAGCAACTAAGCCCGTGCGCCACAACTACTGAGCCTGTGCTCTAGAGCCCGTGAGCCACAACTACTGAGCCTGCGCTCTAGAGCCCGTGAGCCGCAACTACTGGGCCTGCGCTCTAGAGCCTGCGAGCCATAACTACTGAGCCCTCACACCACAAGTACTGAAGCCCGTGCGCCAGAGCCCGTGCCCCGCAACAAGAGAAGCCACCACAATGAGAAGCCCGCGCACTGCAACCAAGAGTAGCCCCCACTCGCCACAGCTAGAGAAAAGCCCGCACGCAGCAACGAAGACCCAACACGGCCAAAAATAAATAAATAAATTTATTTCTAAAAAAGCTTCTGCATGTCAGGGCAGCCCGACCGCCCCAGAGACAGGTCGTTAGGCGTCTGGAGCGGCGCCCCTGGCAGGGCCTGCGCTCCCTTGACACGGCAGCTGGTGGAAAAGGGCCTCGGGGGACAGCGAGGAGAAGAAAGGAAAGTGACTGTGCAGAATGGACTCTACAGCTTGTCTCCACATGCCTGCTGCTCTGACCAAAGCCCTGAGGCTCTGCCAGCCTGGGGACCAAGCCTGTGACTGTGGAGCCCAAAGAGCCCTCATATGGCCTTCCCATCTCAGGGGGGGCCTGGGGCGCCGGCTTTGGGGCTTTGTGGCGGCCCTGGTTTCCTGTCTTCTCGCTGACCCTCCACTGCTTTCTCAGCAACTTCTGCCTCCCTCGCTGGCCCATCAGGCCGGGAGCTGTTCTGTGGGCAGCAGTAGGGCCTGCGGAGCCGCCCTAGGTTGTCAGTCTGAGGAGGCAGAGGCGCTTTCTGCTGGGACGGGACTCGGGGGAGGGGCGGGAGGACCCTGCAGACCCCTGTTGCCACCGAGAGGAAATATAAAGAGTGGCCTGGATGTGTGTGCCCTTCCAAATGTAAACTGGATGGCTAGTGGGAAGCAGCCGCATAGCACAGGGAGATCAGCTCGGGGCTTTGTGACCACCTAGAGGGGTGGGACAGGGAGGCTGGGAGGGAGACCCAAGAGGGAGAAGATGTGGGAACATATGTATACGTATAACTGATTCACTTTGTTATAAAGCAGAAACTAACACACCATTGTGAAGCAATTATACTCCAATAAAGATGTTGAAAAAAAAAGCGGGGGACAGTCCAAGGGGTGAGATGAGCCCGGAGCTCAGACAAAGGAGATGCGAATACTGGAAAAGTCTTGCCAGTGGTCACCACATCAATCCTAAAAATAGTCTCTTTAATCCTGAGGAAGCAACTAGAGGAGAAATTGGCTGGTTGGTTTTTAACCCTTCCGTGTCTGTTAGATGGACTGGCTGTCAAAGCCCCCGACCAGGGGGTGTGCTTGTGGAGGAGGGGAAGCAAGAGGTGGCGAGGCCACAATGAATAAACCCCACCAACATCCAAACCCTGCGGCTAAATAATACAGGCGGCTCCCTCCTCCTCTTTTACTGCCGTGCTTCCCTCACAGCCTGAGGCTCACTGGGGTTTAGTGGAAAGAGAATCTTGGAGTGGAGCGGATGGGCATTTAATGCCTGGCTAATGGCTCCTATTTAGTGAGCCTCGCTCTGGGCTGTGAGTATATTACACAGCTGATCCCAGGACCATGCAAGGCGGAGGAAGTGCCTGAAACAGAACCCTTTCCCGTCACGGACTTGTTCACAGAGTATCCTTCAGGGCGTCCAGCTGCTCTCGTCACTCTGAGTTTGCAGGGCCCGGGAGGGCCTGCGGACTCGGCTCATCCACAGGTTGAGACCTTAGTCTTCACCCAGTGGTTCTCCACTGTGTTCTACTCATTACAATCCCTGGAAGCCTTGAAGCATCCCATGACCAGGGTTCCCACACCAGCTAAATCTGACTCTTTAGGGGTGATAGCCACGTTATAGACTGATTTTGTGTCCCCCTAAGTTCTGAAGCCATGACCCCCCATGTGACTGTCTTTGGGAGCAGAGTGTTTAAGGAGGTAAATAAGGTTAGAAGAGACCATCAGTTCAGAACCCTAGTCCAATAGGATGGTGTCCTTGTAAGAAAAGGAAGAGACACCAGAGATGCACGTGCCCAGAGAAGGGATCCTGTGAGGGCACAGTGAGAAGGCTGTTTGCAAGCCAAAGAAGAGGCCTCAGGAGTAACCAACCCACAGCCGTCTTGATCCAGGATCTGGGACTTCCAGCTCCCAGCACTGTGAGTGACAGAATAGACTTCTCGTTTAACTCAGCCCATTTGTGATACTTCGCTATGGCGGCCCTTGCAGATGAACACAATCCAGCCTCAGCATTTTTCGTGTTTCAAAATAACTTTGGCTCTTCTAGGTTTTTTGCATTGCCAAATACAATTTAGAAGCAGACTGTCTAAAGCCTGCTGGGGGTTTTGGGATTGCATTGAATCTGTGAATCAATTTTGAAAGACTAAACACCTGAACAATATGGATTCTTCCAATTTCTAAACACAATATATCTCTCCATTAATTTATATCATTTTTAATTTTTCTCATCAATTTTTCTTTCTATATCATTTTAAATTTCTCTCATTGATGAGACACCAGTTTTCAGTCTGGTGTTTCATATCTTTCATTAAATGTATCCCTAAGTATTCTATGTATTTTGATACTACTGGAAATGCTATTTTTAAACTTTATTTTCTAAAAAAATAAGTTTTTGCTGGCACCCAAATATAATTTTTGTATATTGACTTTGTATCCTGCAACTTTGATAAATGTTATTAATTCTAGTAGTATTTTTTATTCCTTAGAATCTTCTATGTAGACAACCATGTCTGCAAATAGAGACAATTTTACTTTTTCCCTTCTAATCTTATGCCTTTTACTTTTTTCTTAATACACTGGCTAGGACCTCTGGTACAAGACGTTCTCACATCGTTCCCAGTTTTAGGGGAAGAGAATTTAGTCTTTCACCATTAGTATGATGTTAGCTGTAGGTTTTCCATTAGATGCCCTTTATCCAGTTAAGGAAGTTTCCTTCATATTCCTAGTTTGGTGAGAGGGTTTTGTTGTTTTTTTTAAATCATTAATAGATGTTGAATTTTGTCAGTTTTTTTTTTAGTGGTATGATTTTTCTCTTTTATTCTGTTAATGTGGTAAATCACATTGATTTTCAAGTGTTGAACCTCCAAGAAACCCTATTTGTTCAAGATGTATAGCTGGATTACATTTGATAAAATTCTGTTGAAGACTTTTGCATCTGTGTTCATGAGGGAGCTCAGTCTGTAAATTTCTTTGTTGGAATGTCTTTGTCAGGATGTGGTATTAGGGTTTTGTTGACCTCGTAAAATGAATTGTAGTGTTCCCTTTTCTGAAAGAGTTTGCATAATGTTGGTATTATTCTTTGTTAAATGTTTGATAATTTGGATTTTTCTCTGTGGAAAAGTTTTATATAGTGATTATATTTTTAAAATGCAAGGCCATTCCCATTTTCCATTTCTTTTTGAATCAGTTATGGTAATTTGTGTCTTTCAAGGAATTTTTCATTAATCTGAATTGTCAAACTTGTTGGGATAAAGTTGTTTAAATATTTCCTTACTATCGTTTTAATATGTAAAGGACGAGTAGATATTTCTTCATTCTTACTATTGGTTGTATTTTTTTTTCTTCATTAGTTTTGCCAGTTTATCAATTTTACTCATCTTTTCAGAGGACCAACTTTTGGCTTTGTTAAATTTTTCTATTGTTTATAGCTCTTCTTTTTCTAGCTTCTTAGATCGTTTTAAACTTATTGTCTTTCTTATCACATGCATTTAAATGGTAAATTTCCCTCTAAATCATGCTCTAGCTGCATCTTACAAATTTTGATGTGTTGTGTTTTCCTTTTTATTCAGTTCAAAATATGTTCTAAATTCCCTTATATCTTCTTTGATCCATGGGTTATTTAGAAGTGTATTTAGTCTCCAATATTTAAAGTTTTTCTAAATACCTTATTGTGATATTCAATTATATTGAACTACTGTGATCTAATATAATTCGGTTGTGATCGGAGAGCATACTTTGTATGATTTGAATCCTTTTAAATGTACTGAGATTTGTTTTATGGCCCAGCTTTTGAACCATGTTGGTAAATATACTAAGTGACCTGAGTCTGTGCTGCCAGAGGGAGATTTGAAACATCATCAAAGATGAATCCAGGGGCAAAACTGGGGTGTGAGTGGTGTCTGAGGAGTTCAGGGACGTGGAAGCATGGAGTGTGCAGCTGAGAGTGGGAGGGGGCTGGGCGGTGGGCAGGCCCTGGGAGCTTCATCCTGTAGGGCAGGGTGGTGCCCCGCCCCCTGCCCCAGGGTGGGTGTTTTGGAGATATGTGAGGATGTTCATGGTTGTTACAATGATTGGGAGTCAGGTGGGGAAGACCAGGGATGTGCGATATTGTGCAATGAGTTGGGTAATCCCATAGAGTGAGGACTGGCCCATTGCCCAGCGACTTTCCAAAGTCCCACCAAGCACAGTCCACACATCAGTGCTGCTGTCTGATAATGCAAGTCACATATCACATTTTAAATTTTCTAGTAGCTACATTAAAAAAAGTAAAAAGAAACTATTAAAATTAATTTTAGCAATATATTTTATTTAACCCAGTATATCCAAAATAATATTTCAACTGATATAAACATTATATATGTTACCATTGAGATATATCACGTCCTTTTTTTAAAAATTCTAAATCTAGCCTACAACATTCAGAGTAGCCACACTTCAAATGCTCAACAGTCACATGTGGCTAGTGGCTTATGGACAGTACGGGCTGAGACCCTAAAACTTCATTTTATGTATATAAATATCAAGTACCTTTTGAATTTTAATGTACTTGAATTTTCCAGGAACGTGTTACCATGCAAATAGAGGTTTGAGGGTTTTGGGTTTTTGGGGTTTTTTTTGGCCATACCTTACAACTTACATGATCTCAGCTCCCTGACCAGCGATTGAACTGGGCCCACAGCAGTGAAAGCCTGGAATCCTAACCACTAGGCCACCAAGGAACTCCCGAGGTTTGAGGTTTGACTCTACTTTTTTCTCTGAACGTTACCAAGAGTTGTTCATTTTGGAAAGTGGTATCATCCATCAGCACAGCACACCTGAATCAGCTACATTTGTAGCTGTCGCATTCATGGTGATCCTACCTGTGCATATAGGCACTGAGTATTTCAATATTCTGTCTTGATGTCTTCTAGTTTATCTATGTCTAAGCATCTACTTATTGAAATATATATATTATTTTATAACATTACTTTTTTTCTATTTAATTAATTTGGCTGCATTGGGTCTTCATTGCTGCGTGCGGGCTTTCTCTAGTTGTGGCGAGTGGGGGCTACTCTTCATCGTGGTGCATGGGCTTCTCATTGTGGTGGCTTCTCTTGTTGTGGAGCATGGGCTCTAGACATGCAGGCTTCAGTAGTTGTGGCACATGGGCTCAGTAGTTGTGACATGCAGGCTCTAGAGCACAGGCTCAGTAGTTGTGGTGCATGGGCTTAGTTGCTCTGCAGCATGTGGGATCTTCCTGGACCAGGGCTCGAACCCGTGTCCCCTGCATTGGCAGGTGGATTCTTAACCACTGTGCCACCAGGGAAGTCCCTATACCACATTACTTTTATTTCTTCTCTGTATTATAGTTGAACATTATATTGATTTTTAAAAATTATGTGCATAGGTGGCTTATACTATGTGTTCATTTCTTATCAGGTTACTGTAGGAGATATTTAAGTATATTCAGCTAATATTAAACTATTGCAAATCATGTAGATATTGGTTGTAAGTAAAAATATAAAAAGTACTAGTTATTAAAAGGAATATCCTTTCCCCTGTGCTGGAGGCAGGGAAAGTCCCTGGAGGCCGTGCAGCAGAGGAAGGGCCCTGATTTAGGTTTTAAGTCCCTCTCTGTCTGGAAGCAGGATAGAAACCAGAGCTGGTCTCGAATGTTGGGACAGAGAAAAGGGACAGATAATTTGCTTTATTCACTTCTTTATGTGAAAGCCACACCAAAAGTTCCCTGACTGTAGAAAACTCGGTGATGCCTTCAGATTGTTTTCCAAGGTAAAGGCCTTCCCAGAAAATATCTCCTACCATGTAAAATAACTTTTTTAAATGCCATTTTTTCTTACTAAGCCAAATATTTACTTTACAATATCAGGACCACCTTTCATCCTCTCATCTTGGAACCAATTTCCTGGTCTTAATCTGATTACATCCACCAGCATCTTATGAGTTTCCTCCTCTGAGAATTTCCCTCTTAAAGCTGGGTGGAGAATTAATGGTTCATCTGAAGATCCAGAGTAGCATACTATGAAATCACTTAGTCTCATTATGCTGCAGAAGAAAATATGTTTTATGCTTTTACATTTTTCTCAATGGCAATAAAAAGAAAAGAACATGACTCCTTAGTATAGATGTAGTAACTAATAGGAGAAAATGAAAATTTATTTTTAGGATATTACAAATATAAATTCAGAATTTCTCAGACCCTGTAACTCTATTTTCTAGTCTGTCTTACCCTAAAGTGAGAGGCCAGTGAAAACAGGGATCATCCGCTTGACCACAGGGCCCGTCCCCAGCATAACGCTTGCCCCGCGGTGAGTGGCCAATAGATATTGATTAAGTTGCTCTGTTTGTCCCTGCGTCTTCGTTGCACACTTTGAGGGAATGATAGTGGCCACACCCAGCAGTTTTTAGGGGCCGGGTCTTGTGCCAGCTGTTTGAATCCTTCAAGGTGGAAGTTATTGTCCCTATTTCATAGATGAGGAAAGATCTGATTTATCTACGTGCTCCAGAGGCAGGTCTGGGGACTATATGCCGTCACTAACTAAATATGGTTGAGCTAATTTAGGTTTTAAGCTCATCTGTTCTTCAAAACAATGGCCAATTCAGCGGTACTAACCACAGGTGGGTGATCTCATCAGCTCTTCTCCAGGCCCTTATTCAACAAACTTTTGTTGAGCACCCGCCCCATGCAGGGCCCGGGGGACTTACTGAAGCCTCTCATGCTGTGTGATGTGAGCTGGGCCAGGGGTGGGGTTGGAAAACCTTGTGCCCCCAAATTACTGCTCCATATCCGAGGGAGAAGTTTTAGAAGTGCCAGAAATCACTGTCTTCAATGAGCGAATCCCCAGCACAGGCTGTGGTCCTCTGGCTTTGAATGAGAATCAACAGCTGCCAGCCTGGGCTTTCTCCTCAGTGCTTAATCAGTCCAACTGTGGCCTGTAGGCTTTTAAAAGCCCTGCCCTAGATACTTCCAACATGCAACCAAGGTTGAGGACCAGGGTACCTGCAGATGTTGGCCACTTGGACAAGTGAATCAATCACATGCATATCAGGCCTGGAAGGGCTTTCTTGAGAAGTGGCCTGGTCACCTCCCTCCCCATAGGCAGGGGCGTATTTGGGACTAGCAGTGACTGGGAGTGCCAGCTCCAGCACTCACCACTAGGTGACCTTGGGCAAGTTACACTGACCTCTCAATGCCTCAGTTTCCTCATCTGTAAGATGGGGACATAAGAATACTCTCTTTATGGCCTTGCTGTGAGAATTAACAGTTAATACACATAAGGCATCTAGAACACTGCCTGGTGCATGGCAAGCACTAGATAAGTGTTAGCTGTTGTTACTAGCTACATGCCAGACATGAGAGACTCTGTCTCTCCTACCTTTAGAGACTCAAGCAAAACAAAGAAGGAAACAGCAGCCTTCCTTACTCCTCTCTTCTAGCCTGAGAGGCTTTGTCTGTACACAGATATTACTGCCCAGGGTGGGTGGGACCCATGGTCATGGACTTAGGTGTGCTGGCCAACACCTAGGTGAGGACCATCCTTGAATCCTGAGGATGCTCTGAGTTACACAATCTCTTCTTCCCCAGTCTCATGCCTTTTTCTAGCTCTCTGTTTTTTAAGCACTCTCTAAGCCTTTACTCCATTTTGTTGGCTTGTTTCAGGTTTATCTAAATCCCAGGATGAACTGTATATGTTGACAAAGGTTTAACGTCACACATAATACAAAAATTATCATAGCATACTTTACCTTTAAAAAATATTTTTGTAGATATTTTTTATTTTTCCCTTAATCTGAACCATAAATATATTTGTATATGTGTGTGTACATACATCCAGATATATGCCAACTTACAGTCCCATCCGCAATGCATTAGAACCCATAAATTTTTTATTTTGCCACACCACGTTACTTACAGGATCTCAATTCCCCAACCAGGGATTGAACCTAGGCCATGGCAGTGAAAGCCCCGAATCCTAACCACTAGGCCACCAGGGAACTTCCAAAATGTTTTTTAATTAAAAAAAATTTTTTTTTGAAGTATAGTTGATTTACAATATTGTGTTAGTTTCAAGTGTACAGCATAGTGAGTGATTCAGTATTTTTTGTTTTTTTGGTTACACCACGCAGCTTGTGGGATCTTAGTTCCCCAACAAGGGATCAAGCCCAGGCCCTTGTAGTGAAAGCACTGTCCTAACTGCTGGACTGCCAGGGAATTCCCATGAGTATTTTTGCAGATTATTTTCCATTATAGGTTATTACAATATACTGGGTATAATTCCCTGTGCCCTATGGTATATCCTTGTAGCTTATCTATTTTACATATAGTAGTTTGTTAATCCCATACCCCCAATTTGTCCCTCCCACTTCTCTCTCCCACTTGGTAAACACAAGGTTATTTTCTGTATCTGTGAGTCTGTTTCTGTTTTGTACATACTTTCATTTGTATTATTTTTTAGATTCCACATATAAGTGATATCATATAGTATTTGTCTTTCTCTGTCTGACTTATTTGACTAAGCATAATATTCTCTAGGCCCATCCATGTTGTTGCAAATGGCAGTATTTCATTCTTTTTTATGGCTGAGTAATATTCCACTGTGTGTGTATGAGTGTGTGTGTGTGTGTGTATATTACACTTCTTAATCCAATCATCTGTTGATGGGCATTTGGCTATTGTAAATAGTGCTCCTATGAACACTGGGGTGCATGTATCTTTTTGAATTAATGGTTTCATTTTTTCCAGGTATATATCCAGGAGTGGGATTGCTGGGTCATATGGTCAAAGAGAGCTGGGTCATTGCTCTATTTTTACTTTTTTAAGGAACCTCCATAGTGGCTGTACCCATTTACATTCCCAGCAACAGTGCACAAGGAGCCCCTTTGCTCCACACCCTCTCCAGCATTGGTTATTTGTAGACTTTATGATGATGGCCATTCTGATAGGTGTGAGGTGATACCTCATTGCACTTTTCATTTGCATTTCTCTAATAACTCGCCATGTTAAGCACCATTTATGTGCCTGTTAACCACCTGTACGTCTTCTTTGGGAAAATGTCAATCCAGGTCTTCTGCCCATTCTTTAAATATTAATTAATCTTTGGCTGCATTGGGTCTTCGTTGCTGCGTGCAGGCTTTCTCTAGTTGCGGCTGGGGGGTGGGTACTCTTTGTTACGGTGCGTGGGCTTCTTATTGTGGTGGCTTCTCGTTGCGGATCACAGGCTCTAGGTGCATGGGCTTCCATAGTTGTGGCACGTAGGCTCAGGAGTTGTGGCTCATGGGCTCTAGAGCGCAGGCTCAGCAGTTGTGGCGCACGGGCTTAGTTGCTCCATGGCACGTGGGATCTTCCCGGACCAGGGCTCGAACCCGTGTCCCCTGCATTGTCAGGCGGATTCTTAACCACTGTGCCACCAGGGAAGTCCTTGCCCTTTTTTTTTTAACACGTATCTATTCTTTTTCAAATTCTTTTCCCATTTAGGTTATTATAGAGTACTGAGCCGTGCGCCCTGTGCTATACAGTAGATCCTTGTTGATGCTGCCCATTTTTTGATTGGATTGTTTAGTTTTGATACTGGATTGTATGAGCTGTTTGTATATTTTGGATATTAACTCGTCAGTAGCACCGTTTGCAAATATTTTCTCCCATTCCATAGGCTGCCTTTTTGTTTTCTTGATGGTTTCCTTTGCTGTGCAAAAGCTTTTAAGTTTAATTAGGTCCCATTTGTTTATTTCTGCTTTTATTTCTTTTGCCTTGGGAGACTGATCCAAGAAAATATTACTACAATTTATGTCAGAGTGTTTTACCTATATTCTCTTCTAGGAATTTTATGGTTTCATGTCTTACATTTAGATCTTTAAACCATTTTGAATTTTTGTATATGGTGTGAGGGAATGTTCTAATCTGTTTTACATGTAACTGTGCAGTTTTCCCAGCACCCCTTGTTAAAGAGACTGTCTTTTCTCCATAATATATTCTTGCCTCCTTTATCATAGATTAATTGACCATAGGTGAATGGGTTTATTTCTGGGCTCTCTATTCTGTTCCGTTGACCCATGTTTCTGTTTTTGTGTCAATACCATGCTGTTTTCATTGCTATACCTTTGTAGTATAGTCTGAAGTCTGGGAGGGTTATACCTCCAGCTTTGTTCTTTTTCCTCAGGATTGCTTTGGTAATTTGGGGTCTTTTGTGGTTCCATATAAATTTTAGGATTATTTATTCTAGTTCTGTGAAAAATGTCCTGGGTATTTTGATAGGGATTGCATGAAATCTGTAGATTGCTTTGGGTAGTATGGCCATTTTAATAATATTAATTCTTCCAATCCAAGAGCCTGGGATATCTTTCCATTTCTTTGAATCATCTTCAGTTTTCTTCATCAGTATTTTATAGTTTTCAGAGTATAGGTATTTCACCTCCTTGGTTAAGTTTATTCCTAGGTATTTTTTTATGTGATTTTAAATGGGATTTTTGTTTTTACTTTTTCTTTCTGATATTTCAACATTAGTGTATAGAAATGAAACAGATTTCTGTATATTAATCTTGTATCCTGCAAACTTGAATTAATTTATTAGTACTAATAGTTTTGGGGTGGAGACTTCAGGGTTCTCTATGTAAAGTGTCATGTCATCTGCAAGCAGTGATAGTTTTACCTCTTCCCTTCCAATTTGGATACCTTTTATTTCTTTTTCTTGTCTGATTGCTGTGGCTAGGACTTCCAATACTATCTTAAATAGAAGTGGTGAGAGTGGGCATCCTTGTCTTATTCCTGAATTTAGCAGGAAGTCTTACAGCTTTTCACCATTGTGTCTTACATTGGCTCAATGGGTTTGTCATAAATGTGCTTTATTAGTTGAGACATGTTCCCTCTATACTCACTTTGATGTTTTTATAATGAATGGGTATTGAATTTTGTCAAATGCTTTTCCCACATCTATTGAGATGATCATGTGGCTTTTGTCTTTTGTTAATGTGGTGTGTCACATTGATTGACTTGTGTATGTTGAACCATCCTTGTGATCCTGGAATACATCCAACTTGATCACGGTGTATGATCCTTTTTATGTATTGTTGGATTCAGCTTGCTAATATTTTGTTGATTTTTGCATCTATATTCATTAAACATATTGACCTGTAATTTTTTTTGTTTTGGTAGTGTCTTTGTCTGGTTTTTGGTATCAAGGTAATGGTGGCTTGTAGAATGAATATGGGAGTATTCCCTCCTCTTCAATTTTTAAAAATAGTTTGAGAAGTATACTGTCTTCTTTATATGTTTGGTAGAATTCCCCCATGAAGCCATCCAGTCCTGGATTTTTGTTTGCTGGGAGTTTTTAAATTACAGATTCCATTTCACTTCTAGTTATCAATCTGTTCAAATTGTCTGTTTCTTCTTGACTCAATCTTGCCAGGCTGTATGTTTCTAGAAATGTATCCATTTCTTCTAGGTTGTCAAATTACTTGGCATATAACTTCATAGTATTCTCTCAGGATATTTTTGTATCTCTGTGGTATCAGCTGTTATTTTCTCATTTCTTTTTTTAATTTAATTTTTTATCGAAGTATAATTGATTTAAAATGTTATGCCAATCTCCTGTATAGCAAAGTGACTCAGTTGTACACATATATTTTTTTAAATATTCTTTTCCATTATGGTTTATCACAGGATATTGAATACAGTTCCCTGTGCTATACAGTAGGACCTTGTTGTTTATTCATCCTATATATAATAGTTTACATCTGCTGATCCCAAACTCCCAGTCCTTCCTTCCCTGACCCCCTCCTCCTTGGCAATCACAAGTCTGTTCTCTATGTCTGTGAGTCTGTTTCTGTTTTGTAGGTAGGTTCATTTGTGCCATGTAAGTGATACCATATGGTATTTGTCTCTGACTTGCTTCACTTAGTATGATAATCTCTAGTTGCATCCATGTTCCTGAAAATGGCATTATTTTGTTCTTTTTCTACAGCTGAATAGTATTCCATTGTATATATGTACCACATCTTCTTTATCCATTTATCTGTCAATGGACATTTAGGTTGTTTCCATGTTTTGGCTATTGTGAATATTGTTGCTATGAACATAGGGGTGCATGTATCTTTTTGAATTATAGTTTTGTCTGGGTATATATCCAGGAGTGGGATTGCTGGATCAAATGGTAGCTATATTTTTAGTTTTCTGAGGAACCTCCACACTGTTTTCCATAGTGGCTGCACCAACTTACATCCCCACCAGCAGGGTAGGAGGGTTTCCTTTTCTCCACACCCTCTCCAGCACTTGTTTGTAAACTTTTTAATAATGGCCATTCTGACTGGTGTGAGTTGGTATCTCATTGTAGTTTGATTTCCATTCCTCTATTAGTGAGGTTGAGCATCTTTTCACGTACCTACTGGCCATCTGTATGTCTTCTTTGGAGAAATGTCTATTAAGGTCTTCTGTCCATTTTTCAATTAGGTTGTTTGGTTTTTTGTTGTTTAGTTGTATAAGCTGTTTGTATATTTTGGAGATTAAGCCCTTGTCTGCAGCATCATTTGCAAATATTTTCTCCCATTCTATAGGTTGTCTTTTCATTTTTTTTATGGCTTCCTTTGCTGTGCAAAAGCTTGTAAATTTTTGTTTTTATTTCTACTGCCTTGGGAGATTGACCTAAGAAAACACTGGCATGGGGCCTCCCTGGTGGCGCAGTGGTTGAGAGTCCGCCTGCCGATGCAGGGGATGCGGGTTCGTGCCCCGGTCTGGGAGGATCCCATGTGCCGCGGAGCGGCTGGGCCCGTGAGCCATGGCCGCTGGGCCTGCGCGTCCGGAGCCTGTGCTCCGCAACGGGAGAGGCCACAGCAGTGAGAGGCCCGCATACCGCAAAAAGAAAAAAAAAAAAAAAAAAAAAAAAAAAAACACTGGCATGATTTATGTCAGAGAATGTTTTGCCTATGCTCTTCTAGGAGTTTTATGGTGTCATGTCTTATATTTAAGTCTTTAAGCCATTTTGAGTTTATTTTTTTGCATGGTATGAGGGTGTGTTCTAATTTCATTGATTTACATGCAGCTGTCCAACCTTCCCAGCACCACTTGCTAAAGAGACTTTTTCCCATTTTATATTCTTGCCTCCTTTGTCGAAGATTGACCATAGGCGTGTGGGTTAATTTCTGGGCTATCTATTCTGTTCCATTGATCCATATGCCTTTTTTTTTTTTTTAACCAATACCACAGTTTTGATTACTGTAGCTTTGCAGTATTGTCTGAAGTCTGGGAGAGTTATGCCTCCTGCTTTCTTCCCCTCAGGATTGCTTTGGCAATTCTGGGTCTTTGATGGTTCCATATAAATTTTTGGATTATTTGTTCCAGTTCTGTGAAAAATATGAGTATTTTCATAGGGATAGTATTTTATCTGTAGATTGCTTTGGGTAGTATTGCCATTTTAACAAAGAAAGCAAGAGAAAAGATGTGGTTTTATTTATAATTTAGGTAAAAATAAAAAGCACAGTTAATGAACACTTTTATTTAACTTTTTTAATTTAAAATTTGAAAAAGACAGCATATCTCATTTTATCAAGCAATTTGTTTAAACCTAGAAGTTAAAGAATACGTTGGAAGGTGTTTAAAGATTGTTCAGATTAAGTTTGGCAGGAAGACAGTACTTACCTTTTGTCTAATTAATTAATCTATAAATTAATTGACTGATGTGTAATAGTTATTAGCAAAGAGTAACACCACAGAGAATTTGATCATGGAGCAGAACCATGTTTTAAGTTTTACTTAGTGTTCCTTGCTTGTTTCAATCTGATTCATTGGCAATAAGTTCTTTGTTTATCTCCCTGAGTAATAAATACTTTGTATTCTTAGTTTCTGTTGGGAGGAAAGAACAGAAATGTGTAACATAGAGCTCAAATGGGAAAAGGATTATAGGTCATGTGACTGGCATTACAGTTATTCTTTTTTTAAAAAAAGGATTCCCACATTTCTGATTTCATACATTTCTGAATCAAGGAAAGAACTTACATAATTTTATATTCCCACAGAAATCATGCTTTTTACCCCTATCACTAGGTATTCCAGAACAGTGGCTGATAAATAGTATTGTTTAATAAATGTTTGCATACATGATGAAATTAATGAGGCTAACCTTTTTTCCTGAGTTTATTGGCCACATGATTTTTTCTTTCTCTTTTAATAAATTTATTCATTTATTTATCTGTGGCTGCACTGGATCTTCGTTGCTGCACGCTGGCTTTCTCTAGGTGCCGCGAGCGGCGGCTACTCTTTGTTGCGGTGCGTGGGCTTCTCATTGCATTGGCTTCTCTTGTTGTGGAGCACAGGCTCTAGCTGTGTGGGCTTCAGTAGTTGTGGCACATGGGCTCAGTAGTTGTGGCTTGTGGGCTCTAGAGCGCAGGCTCAGTAGATGTGGTGCACAGGCTTAGTTGCTTCGCGGCATGTGGGATTTTCCCGGACCAGGGATTGAACCTGTGTCCTCTGCATTGGCAGGCGGATTCTTAACCACTGTGTCACCAGGGAAGTCTCTGATTTTTCTTTTCTGAATTGTCTACTCATATTTTGACCTATTTTTCTTCTGAAATGATATTTTTCTTACTGACCTGTGTGATATTTTTATGTGACATTTTTCCTAACTGGTCTTTTTTCTCTTTTAACTTATAGAAAAATGTAATGTATTGAAGGTTCTTAATTTTTCCATCAATATTTTTCTTCATGATTTTTGTCAGTGTCATGTTTTAAAAGTTTCACCATCCAACAGTTACATATTATCTATATCTTCTTGTGGTATTACGATGTCATTATTTACTTTCATAACTTTAGACCTTTGGTATTTACTTCCTTTTGAGGTGCTTATTGGTAATATAATTTTTTAAAATTAATTAATTTATCTCTGGCTGTGTTGGGTCTTCGTTGCTGCACGCAGGATTCCTCTAGCCGTGGTGAGCGGGGGCTACTCTTTGTTGCGGTGCATGGGCTTCTCATTGCGGTGGCTTCTCTTGTTGCTGAGCACAGGCTCTAGGCACATGGGCTTCAGTAGTTGTGGCCCACGGGCTTAGTTGCTCCACAGCATGCAGGATCTTCCTGGACCAGGGCTTGAACCCGTGTCCCCTGCATTGGCAGGTGGATTCTTAACCACTGCACCACCAGGGAAGTCCCTGGTAATATAATTTTTAACACAATTTATAATATCAATTCTCCTGCAACTGATTTGAAATGCCAGTTTTACTTAGTATTCCTTGCTTGTTTCATATACTGAATTCTTACATATACACGTGTCCAATTATGGATTTTATATTTATTTAATTGACCTGTCTCTTTTGGCACTACTACCACACTTTTAATTTTCATATAATACTATCTCACATCTGGTTTATATTACTTTTTTGTTTTTCAAAATGTTATTGAATATCGTAACGTATTTATTCTTCCATATGAACCTTAGAGCTAAAGAAAATATTACGTTAAGCTGTGCATGGAACAAAGTTAAATGTTAAAATTTAAAAATTAATCTGAGAACTGGTATCTTTACACTTGAGTCTATATATAATAACATGGCATTCTCCTCAACTTTAAAAAGTATTTCTAAATGTTTTATAGATTTCCTTAAATAAGTCTTACAGATGTTTTATTAACAAGTTATATTAAAATTATTTATTGTATTTTATAGTTTTATTTCTATTGTGAATGGAAACATTGATAAAATTAAATCTATTGTTTAGAAAGCTATTTTTACACATCTATAAATATAACAGGCTATTTTATTGAAGTGCCTTTATAGTTATAATATTTTTCTTATTCAGTTGATTTTCTTGGGTTTCAAAGTTTTCAATCATATTATCTGCTAATAATGATAATTTTATGCCTCCTTTTGCAGTGTTTATACCTAATATAGGGAACAGAAACTCACTCAGATTAGTTTCAGTGGAAAACTTGTTAGGATGCATCTAGACAAGACGACAAAAGCTGTTTGGGATCCAAGGGAAGTCTAGGGATTTTTATTTTCCTCACCTACTCTCACAGTCCCTGTGATCTCTGCATGCTGTGCAAACGGATCTATATCCTTTTCCCTTAGCGTGAACCCATGGAAGGGGTCCTGGATTGGATTATCACTATGTCAGATGGAACTACCCTCCTGGGTTACCATAGTTGAAGTACCTGATCTAATCAGTTAAATCCAGATTAGAAGGGTTTCTTTTTTTTTATTTGTGAATTTTATTTTTTAGACAGCAGGTTCTTATTAGTTATCCATTTTATACATATTAGTGTATACATGTCAATCCCAATCTCCCAATTCATCACACTACCACCACACCACCCCTGCTGCTTTCCCCCCTTGGTGTCCATACGTTTGTTCTCTACATCTGTGTCTCAATTTCTGTCCTGCAAACTGGTTCATCTGTACCATTTTTCTAGGTTCCACATATATGTGTTAATATACGATATTTGTTTTTCTCTTTCTGACTTACTTCACTATGACAGTCTCTAGATTCATCCACGTCTCTACAAATGACCGAATGTCGTTCCTTTTTATGGGTGAGTAATATTCCATTGTATATATGTACCACATCTTCTTTATCCATTTGTCTGTCGATGGTCATTTAGGTTGCATCCATGACCTGCTATCGTAAATAGTGCTGCAGTGAACATTGTTTCTTTATAAGCACACATAACCATCACTGCGAGGCTTCCTAGTGCATCTAGTAAATCCCTCTCTTTTCTGATCTTACTGCATTGGCCAAACAGCAAATTTGAATACTTACTAGGAGAGCAGATACCCTCTTGCTCTCAAAATTAACAAGATAGCTCTAACACTTTATTATATAGCTTATTTGCTATTAATTTCTGTAAATCCATTTTCTTATATATTTTAAATTCTGTATTTCTCTAATAAGAGTTTTTGAAAATCAGGAATAGATGCCATGACCAACTGCTTCTTTGAATATGTGAATACAGATGCAAAAATTCCTGAATAAAATTCTAGCGAAGCAAAACCAGCAACATATAAAAAGAAAGAATTATACCGTTGTTTCTCAGTATCGGTAGGAGACTGGTTCCAGGACAGTGCCCCCACCCCACCAGCCCCATGGATACCCAAATCCACAGATGCTCAAATCCCTTATATAAAATGGCAAATTTGACCTGCAGGTGGTTGAATCCATGGGATGTAGAACCTGTGGATTTAGAGGGCCAAGTGTACACACTGCCAGTTTATCCCAGGAATGCAATGTTAATATCTGAAAATCAATTAATGTAATATACCATATTAACATAATAAAGGTCAAAACAACCACATGATTATCTCAGTAGATACAGAGAAAGCAACTGACAAAATACAACACCCTTTCCTGGTAAAGAAGGACACTCAGCAAACTGGGGATAGCAGGGAACTTCCTCAACCTGATAAGAGCATTTATGAAAAACCCATGTCTAACAAACATCGTACTTAACGGTGAAGGACTGAAAGGTTTCCTCCACGATCAGGAACAAGATAAGGATGTCTGCCCTTGGCACTTCTACTCAAAACCATAGGATCTAACCTGGGCACTTGGGTAAGAAAAGAAATAAGAGACATCCAGATTGGAAAGGGAAACATGAAACTATATTTGCAGATAACATGATCTTGTATATAGAAAATCCTGAGGAATTTACCAAAACAAAAAAACTGCAAAACCACCAAAACCTTTTAGAGGTAATAAATATCAGCAAGACTGCTAGATACAAAACAATACGTAAAAATCAATTGTATTTCTATACACTAGCAAAGAAGAACCTGAAATTAGGGTAAGAAAACAATTCCATTTACAACAGCATCAAAAAGAATAAGATACTTATAAATTTAACAAAAGAACTATTAGAATTGTACATTGAAAACAAAACATTGTTGAAAGAAGTTAAACAGGGTGTAAATAAATCAAAAGACTTCTCATGTTTATGAACTAGAAGACATAATATTGTAAAGACGGTAATACTCCCAAAATTGATTCTTTGTAATCCCTATCAAAATACAAGCTACCTCTTTTGGCAGAAATTGACAAGCTGGTCCTAAAATTCATATGGAAATGCAAAGGACCTAGAGTAGCCAAAAGAATTTTGAAAATGAAGATAAAAGTTATAGGACTCACACTTGACAATTTCAAAACTTACTATAAAGCTACAGTAATCAAAACAGTGAGGTACTGACATAAGAATAGACTTGAGAGTTCAGAAACCCACACATCTATGGTCAATTTTTTTTTTTTTAAAGGAAAGAGGTGGCTACGTTGGGTCTTTGCTGCTGCGTGTGGGCTTTCTATAGTTGCGGCAAGTGGGGGCTACTCTTTGTTGAGGCGCACAGGCTTCTCATTGCAGTGGCTTCTCGTTGTGGAGCATGGGCTGTAGGTGCGCGGGCTTCAGTAGTTGTGGCACGTGGGCTCAGTAGTTGTGGTGCACGGGCTTAGCTGCTTTGCAGCATGTGGGATCTTCCTGGACCAGAGATCGAACCTGAGTCCCCTGCACTGACAGGTGGATTCATAACCACTGAGCCACCAAGGAAGTCCCTATGGTCAATTTGTGACAAGGGTGCCAAGACAATTCAGTGGGGAAAAAAATAGATTTTTTGACAAATGGTGCTGGGACAACTGGATATCTACATATAACATAATGAAGTTAGATTCCCTACTTCACACCATATAAAAAATTAACTCAAAATTGATTATAGGCATAAATCTAATAGCTAAAACTTTTAAAAAAAAAACCATAGGTCTTCCCTGGTGGCGCAGTGGTTGAGAGTCCGCCTGCCGATGCAAGGGACGCGCGTTCGTGCCCTGGTCCAGGAGAATCCCACATGCCACGGAGCGGCTGGGCCTGTGAGCCATGGCCGCTGAGCCTGCGCGTCTGGAGCCAGTGCTCCACAACGGGAAAGGCCACAACAGTGAGAGGCCCGCGTACCGAAAAAAAAAAAAAAAAAAAAAAAAAAAAACCCAAAAAAACCATAGGAGTAAATATTCATGACCTTTGGATTAGGCAGTGGTTCCTTAGATAGGACATCAAAAGCTCAAGCAACAGGGACTTCCTTGGCTGTCCAGTGGTTAAGACTCTGTGCTCCCAATGCAGGGGGCACGGGTTCGATCCCTGGTCTGGGAACTAAGATCCTGCATGCTGCATGGTGTGGCCAAAAACAAACAAACAAACAAAGCTCAAGCGACAGAAGAAAAAAATAGATAAACTGGTCTACATCAAAACTTACAACTTTTTGTACTGCAAATTATACCATCAAGATGGTGAAAAGACAACCCACACAGAATGGGGGAAAATACTTGCAAATCATATATCTGAAAAGAGACTTATATGCCAAATATAGAAAGAACTCTCACAGCTCAACAGTAAAAAGACAAATAATCAAATTAAATAATTGGCAAAAGATCAGCACAGATATTTCTCCAAAGATGATATATCAATACAAATGGCCAATAAACACATAATAAGATGCTCAATACCATTAGTTACTAGGAAAATTAGAATCAAAATCACAAGATACCACTTCACACCCACTAGGATGACTATAATAAAAAAGGTGGACAATTACAGGTGGTGACAAGGATGTGGAGAAGTTGGAACCTTGTGCATTACTGGTGGGAATGTAAAATGGTGCAAATGCTTTAGAAAACATTTTACAGTTCCCCTAAAGGTTAAACACAGAGCCATCATATGATCCTGCAATTCTATTTCTAGATGTATATCTAAGAGAAATAAAAACATATGTCCATACAAAACCTTGTACATGAATGTTCACAGCAGAATTTTTTCTTAATAGCCAAAAAGTTAAAACAGTTCAAATGTCTGTTAACTGATGAATGAATAAACACAATGTGCTATGTCTATACAATGGAATGTTATTTAGCAATAAACAGTAATAAGGTACTAAGGAGATCAGCCAAGATGGTACAGTAGAAAGACCCTGAGCTCACCTCCTCTCATGGGCACACCAAAATTACAACTATTTACAGAACAGTTATTGACGAAAAAGACCTGAACCTACCAGAAAAGATCTTCTGCAACTAAAGATATTAAGAAGGAACCACAACAAGATGGGTGGGAGGGGCAGAATTGCAATACAGTCAGGTCCCATACCCTGGGGTGGGTGACCCACAAACGTGAGAATAATTACAATTGCAGAGGTCCTCCTAAGGGAGGGAGGGGTCTGAGCCCCACAGTGGGCTCCGCAGCGCCTATGCTGGGAAAATGAGCCCCCAGAACGTTTGGCTTTGAAGGCCAGTGGGGCTTGCTTTCAGGAGTCCCAGAGGGCTGGGGGAAATGGAGACTCCTCTCTTAAAGGGCACACACAAAAGCCCACACTCCAGGATCCAGGAAAGAAGCAGTAATTTGAAAGAAGCCTGGGTCAGACCCACCTGCTGATCTCAGAGAGTCTCCCAGAGAGGCGGGAGGCAACTGGAGCTCATCCTGTGGACACCGACACAGGCAGCAGTAGTTTTGGGGAGCTCTTTCTGCCACATGGATACTGCTGCTGGCAAGCATCATTTTGGAATCCTCCCTCTAGTTTCAGGACCCAGCCCCGCCCCCACCCAATAGCCTGAAGGCACCAGTACTGGGAGGCCTCAGGCCAAGCAACTAACTGGGTGGGGACACAGCCCCACCCACCAGCAGACAGGCTGCCCTAAGTCCCCCTGACCCCATAGCCACCCCTGGACATAAAGCCCTGCTTACCAGGGGGTGCAGAACCTGGCCCCATAAACCAGTGTGCAGGCACTAGACTTGGGACCCACAGGACACAGCTCCACCTACCAAGGCACCAGCCCCGTAATCTCTGGCCTGTCCGCCAGCAATCCTGCTCTAGCCTTGGGATGAGCCTTACCCACCAGCAGGCGGACAACAGCCCAGGATAAACACAGCCCCACAGACTGCAGACCCAGCCCACCCACCAGCAGGCTGGCACCAGCCCTGGGGCTGGCTGGGCCCTGGACCCACCACTGGCAGGCTAACACGAGCTTCAGGACACTCCAGATCCTGCAGCCAGATGTATCAGGGACTGGCCCCACATACCAGCAGTCCGACATCAGCTCTGGAACCCCTGGGCCCTGCAGCCAGACTCTAGGACCAGCTCTGCCTGCCAGTGGACTAGCACTAGCCCCAGAACCTGGCTTCACCCACCAGTGGGCAAACACCAGCCCTGGGGTCTCCTGGACCCCAACTTTGCCCACCAGTGAGCCAGTACTAGCCCCAAGGCCCCCCGGGGTTCCACAGCCAGCTGATTTATTACACTGCCCTGCCAACCAGTGGTCAGCAGCCTCTGCACAAGACAGGGCCTGCAGCCAACCAGACCGAGGGCCAAGCAAGACTACCAGATGACCCACAGTCATCAATCTGCCACAGCAGGCCCCACACAGCCCACAGAGGGGGCACCCCTAGAGCATATAGCTCAGGTGACCAGAGGGGAGTGCCCTGCTGGGACGCACAAGACGTCACCTACAAAAGGCCACTTCTACAGGTTGGGAAACATAACCAACTCACCAGATACATAAAAATAAAGACAGCAAGCTAGGCAAAATTAGGAGACAGAGGAACATATTCCAAGCAAAGAAGCAAGATAAAATCCCAGAAGAACTAAGTGAAGCGGAAACAGGTAATCTACCCAAGAAAGAGGTCAGGGTAATGATCAGAAAGATGATTAAAGAACGTTGGAGAAGAATGGATACACAAGGTGAGAAGTTAGAAGTTTTTAACAGAGTTGGAAAATATAAAAAACGAACAAACAGAGATGAATACAATAACGTAAATCAATAATATAGTAGAAGGCATCAACAGTAGACTAAATTATAGAGGAACAGATCAGTGAACTGGAACACAAAGTAGTGCAAATCAATGCGCTGAACAGAAAAAAAATAAAAGAGTAAAAAGAAATGAGGACAGTTTAAGAGACCATTGGGACAACATCAACATACTACTACTTGCATTATAGGGTTCCCAGAAGAAGAGACAGAGAAAGGGACTGAGTACATATTTAAAGACATAATAGCTGAAAACTTCCCTAATGTGGAAAAGGAAATAGTCATCCAATCAAGGAAGTGCAAAGCAGCCCCAAAAAGATTAATCCAAAGAGGAACATACTGTAACATACTGTAATTAAAATGGCAAAAATTAAAGATAAAGAGAGAATGTTAAAAGCACCAAGGGAAAAGCAACAAGTTACATAGAAGGGAACTCCCATAAGGCTATCAATCAGCAGACTTTTCAAAGGAAACTCTGCAGACCAGAGTGGAGTGGCATGATATATTTAAAATGATAAAAGGGAAAAACCTACAAACAAGAATACTCTAACCCAGCAAGGCTTTCATTCAGATTTGATGGAGATATCAAAATTTTACAGACGAGCAAAAGCTAAAAGAGTTCACCACCACCTAACAAAAATGTTAGAGTGACTTCTCTAAGCAAAAAAGAAAAGGTCACAACTAGAAATGTGAACATTACAAAAGGAAAAATCTCATTGGTAAAGGCAAATATGCAGTAAAGATAGTAAATCATCCATGCACAAAGCTAGTAGGGAAGGTTAAAAGACAAATGTAATAAAATCATCTATATACACAATAGGCAGTTAAGAGATATACAAAATAATTATATGTAAAATATGATGTCAAAAACAGTAATTGTGAGGGGAGGAGAGTATAAATGCAGGGTTAAAATGCATTGCAATTCAGAGATCAGCAACTTAGAACAATCACATACACATATAGATTGCTATATATAAACATCATGGTAACCACAAACCAAAAATAATAGATATGCACAAGAGAAAAGAGAAAAGAGGGGCTTCCCTGGTGGCGCAGTGGTTGAGAGTCCGCCTGCTGACGCAGGGGACACAGGTTCGTGCCCCGGTCTGGGAAGATCCCACATGCAGCGGAGCGGCTAGGGCCCGTGAGCCATGGCCGCTGAGCCTGCGCGTCTGGAGCCTGTGCTCCACAACGGGAGAGGCCACAACAGTGAGAGGCCCGCGTAACACAAAAGAAAAAAAAAAAAGAATCCAAGCATAACACTAGAGATAGTCATCAAATCACAAGAGAAGAAAACAAAAGAAGAAAGGAACAAAAAAGACCTACAAAACAACTCCAAGACAATTTTTAAAAACTGCAATAAGAACATACATATCAATAATTAAATGTAAATGGACTAAATTCTTCAATCAAAAGACATATAGTGGCTGAATTGATACAAAAATAAGTCCCATATATATGCTGCCTACAAGAGATTCATTTCAGATCTAAAGACACACACAGACTGAAAGGGGATGGAAAAAGGTATTCCATGCAAATGGAAATCAAAAGAAAGTTGGGGTAGCAATACTTTTTTTAAAAAAAATACATTTATTTATTTATTTATTTTATTTTTGGCTTCTCTTGTTGTGGAGCACGGGCTCTAGGCACACGGGCTCAGTAGTTGTGGCTCGTGGGCTCTAGAACACAGGCTCAGTAGTTGTGGTGCATGGACTTAGTTGCTCCGTGGCGTGTGGGATCTTCCTGGACCAGGGATCAAACCCACGTCCCCTGCATTGGCAGGCGGATTCTTAACCACTGTGCCACCAGGGAAGTCCCAATACTTATATCAGTCAAAACAGACTGATAGAGGAAGGACATTACATAATGATCAAGGGATCAATCCAAGAAGTAGATATAACAATTGTTAACAATTGTTTATTAACAATTGTTAATAAATACACACAAACACACACCCACCCACCCAACATAGGCCACAGCAGTGGTCAGAAAAGAAAAAGAAATAAAAGGAATCCAAATTGTGAAGGAAGAAGTAAAACTGTCACTGTTTGCTGGTAACATGATATTATGCCTAGAAAATCCTAAAGATGCCTCCAAAAAACTACTAGAGCTCATCAATGAATTCAGTAAAGTTGCAGGATATAAAATTAACATAAAGAAATCTGTTGCATTTCTATACACTAACAACAAACTATCTGAAAGAGAAATTAAAGAAACAATCCCATTTGCAATCACATTAAAAAGAATAAAATACCTAGGAATGAGCCTACCTAAGGAAGTAAAAGACCTGTACTCAGAAAACTATAAGACATTGATGAAAGAAACTGAAGATGACACAGATAAAAAGATACACCATGCTCATGGATTCGAAGAATTAATATTGTTAAAATGATCATACTACCCAAGGCAATCTACAGATTCAATGTAATCTCTATCAAAATACCAATGGTGGGCTTCCCTGGTGGCGCAGTGGTTGAGAGTCCACCTGCCGATGCAGGGGATGCGGGTTTGTGCCCCGGTCCGGGGGGATCTCACGTGCCGCGGAGCGGCTGGGTCCGCGGCTGGGCCCGTGAGCCATGGCCGCTGGGCCTGCGTGTCCGGAGCCTGTGCTCCGCAACGGGAGAGGCCACAGCAGTGAGAGGCCCGCGTACCGCAAAAAAAAAAAAAAAAAAAAAAAAAAAAACCAATGGCATGTTTCACAGAACTAGAACAAATAAATTTTAAAATTTTATGGAAACACAAAAGATCCTGAATAGCCAAAACAATCTTGAGAAAGAAGAACAGAAGAATCATGCTTCCTGACTTAAGACTATACTACAAAGCTACAGTATTCAAAAACAGTATGGTACTGACACAAAAACAGACACACAGCTCAATGGAACGGAATAGAAAGCCCAGAAATAAACCTACCCACTTATGGTCAATTAATCTACAACAAAGGAGGCAAGAATATACAATGGAGAAAAGACAATCTCTTCAATAAGTGGTGCTGGGAAAACTGGATAGCTACATGTGAAAGAATAAAATGAGGACATTTTCTAATACTGCATACAAAAATAAACTCAAAATGGATTAAAGACCTAAATGTAAGATCTGAAACCATAAAACTCCTAGAAAACAAAGGCGAACACTCTTTGACATAAGTCATAGCAATATTTTTTTGTATCTGTCCCCTAAGGCAAAGAAAAAACAGCAAAAATAAACAAATGGGGCCTAATTAAACTTAAAAGCTTTTGCACAGCCAAGAAAACCAATAAAATGAAAATACAATGTCCTGAATGGGAATGGGAGAATATATTTGCAAATGATATGACTAATAAGGGGATAATATCCAACATACATAAATGGCTCATACAACTCAACATGAAAAAAACAAACAACCTGATTTAAAAAATGGACATAAGACCTGAATAGACATTTTTTCCAAAGAAGACATACAGTCAACAGGAATATGAAATGATGCTCAAGATCATTAATCATCAGAGAAATGCAAATCAAAACTACAATGAGATATTACCTCACACCTGTCAGAATGGTTGTTATCAAAAAGACAATAAATAAGCAGTAAAGTATTGGTGAGGGTGTGGAGAAAACAACAATGAGGTATCACCTCACATCTATCAGAACGGCTATCATCAAGAAGTCTAAAAATAACAGAAGTTGTAGGGGATGTGGAGAAAAGGTAACCCTCGTACACTGTTGGTGGGAATGTAAACTGGTGCAGCCACTATGGAAAACAGAATGGAGGTTCCTCAAAAAATTAAAAATAGAACTGCCATACAATCCAGCAATTTCCCTCCTGGGTGTTTATCTGAAGTAAACAAAAACACTAATTCAAAAAGATATATATGCCCCTATATTCATTGCAGCATTTACAAAAGCCAAGATATGGAAGCAAATAAGTACCCATCTATACATGAATGGATAAAGAAGATGTGGTATGTGTATACACACACACACACACATATACGAACAATGGAATATTATTCAGCCATAAAAAAGAATTGTTACCAACTGCAACAACACGGATGGACTTAGAGGGCATTGTGCTTAGTGAAGTAAGTTCAGAAACACAAATATTGTATGTTAATCACTTATATGTACAATCTAAAAAGTAAAACTAGTGAATATAACAAAAAAGAAAAAAGACTCACAGATATAGAGAACAAACTAGTAAGTTACCAGTGGGGAGAGGGAAATGGGGAGTGGCAAAAGAGGGGCAGGGGATTAAGAGGTACAAACTACTATGCATAAAATGAATAAGCTAGGATATAAAGCTTTGATATATTATATGGCACAGGGAACATAGCCAATATTTTATAATACCTATAAATGGAGTATAACCTTTAAAAATTGTGAATCAATGTGTTGTCTGTATACCTTAAACCTATATAATATTGTAAATCAACTATACCTCAATAAAATCAGCCAACATAATATAAAAATAAAATGACTATTGAAAAAATAATATCTACTTTACAAGCTTCTGATGACAACATGAAATAAGCTATGTAAAGCTTATAGCATAAGACACCTGGCACATAATAAGTACTCAATAAAGTTATTATACTTATTGTGGTAGAAGATTTTTCTAACTTCCATGTAGTCTATTCAAATATAAATAAAAGCTGCCATGGAATATATTTATATCCATATTCTAGAATGGATTTAGGTCTGCACACCCAGGAATGCAGGCAGTTCATTTCCATTTGATAGTCCAAACAAAAACATCTGGCTCTGGTATCTGAAAGAAACTGCATGAAGTTTTTTTTAAGTTAAGAGTGTTCTATTTGTAGATCACAAACCCTTATCCCCAGCTTTTTACTCTATAAAGAAAATGCATGTGTGAACTAACCATTTGGAATCCTCTCGTAAAAGATGGTCATTACCCACTAATTAAAAATAAATCTAAACTATTAGGTATAAAATAAGCTACAAGGATATATTGTACAACACAGGGAGTATAGCCAATATTTTATAATAATTATAAATGGAGTATAACCTTTAAAAATTGTGAATCACTATATTATACACCTGTAATTTATATAATATGGTACATCAACTATACTTCAATAAAATTGTTTTTTAAATTAACAACCTATTGAGTGACAACTTAAGACTACATTTTTAATTCAAGTACTTAATGTATTCCTATGTATATATTCAAACACTATATAAATAAAATGCAGCAATATACATATATACATATATTACTGCATTTAATTCTCATGATGTTCTTATGAATAAGTATCATTGGTCCCATTTTACAAATGAGAAAACTGTGGCCTATGGAATTCAGTTATCTTGCTTATTAGGGTTACACAAGAAATAAGTATCCCAGTGCCCTAGTTCTTAGTACAATGCCCTACATATAAAACTATTTAATAGGGGCTTCCCTGGTGGCGCAATGGTTGAGAGTCCGCCTGCCGATGCAGGGGATGCGGGTTCGTGCCCCAGTCTGGGAAGATCCCACATGCCGCGGAGTGGCTGGGCCCGTGAGCCATGGCCGCTGGGCCTGCGCATCCGGAGCCTGTGCTCCGCAACGGGAGAGGCCACAACAGTGAGAGGCCCGCATACGAAACAAAACAAAACAGAAACAAAAATCTATTTAATAAATAATTGTGGGATTAATGACTGTTAGAATAAATTAATTTTAAAAATACATCTAAAAATGTAAAAAAAAAAACAAAACCAAAAAACTTATGAGCGAGGGGGAGGGAAAGAAAGGCCAAGACAGAAGGAGCACAAGGTGGCTGACAGGAGGAGGCTAAGAGGCGGCGCTGCACTTGACAACCAGCGTGCCGAGATGTCAGACGAGGCAGAAGTAGATGGGGGAGAGAGAGAGAGACTGAGAGACAGAGAGCCAAAGAGGGCAAGAGACTGGACTCTAAGAGACCCTGGACTGACAGCTCCACGCAGTTCAGAACCAGAACGACTATGGCTGAACCCGGGTTCTTGGCGACATGGCAAAGCACTGATCCTAACCTCTTATTCAGAATGTCCCAACAGGTATCAATGTCAGGGTACCAGAAAGAACCCAAACCAAAGCCCTGCTCTAGACTTTGTGGAAAGACTTACTGTCCTGCTGTGGAAAAAACTGTAAAACCCCATATTGTCACGTGATAGCGCATTTGTATGTGGTGCACAGACAGGCAGAAAGTGTGCACCTGTCCTTTGGTTGGTTGTGGGAACGAAGTAATTCCTTTCTAGGTTTGTTGAGGATTTGTCAGTAGCTGCCTCAAATGCAGTGAGTGATGGACGGCTCACCCTAAAAAGGAATTCCCCATTTCAGGAATGTCAGTTTAATGATTCCTCACTTTGTAGACTTTTTGCTCCTTGAGGGTAGTTTTTTGGTGAAGCTCAGTGTCATTCACTGGGAAACAGCTTGATTGATTCTTACTTTGTGAATTGCCATGTTAATCCAGGGAAAAACTACAGTTATCTTCAAATGAGTTAGAACTAAGCTGGGATGGATAGACTGAGATTAGACTGACTCACACTTCAAACGTCTCATCATTTCCCTTCCCAACTGCTTCTTTTTAGTTTTCTTGGACAACTTTGGAAAGTAACTATGGGACTGAATAAATCTTAAAATATGCTACCCCCCCCAAAAAAAATAAAGCAGTTATGAGGTAGTGACAAACGTTTCAATGCAAATGAACCTTAAATACATTATGCTAAATGAAAGAAGCCAGTCACAAAAGACCACACAATGTATGATTCCATTCACATGAAATACCCAGAATACACAAACCTATGGAGACAGAAAGAAAATTAGTGGTTGCTTGGCGCTGAAGAGGAAGGGACTGGCTGCTAATGGCTTCAGGCTTTCTTTTTAGAGTGAAAAAAATAATCTAAACTTAGATTTTGGTGATGGTTCCACATCTCTGTGAGTATACTAAAACTACCAAATTGCGCACTTCACATGGGTAAATTTTATGGTCCATGAATTATATTTCAATAAAGATGTTAACAGATAGACATCTTTTGGGTATGACATAATCTATATGACTCTGTACTTTTCTATACATTTGAAATTTCCAAAATAAAAAGGTTGAAATAAAATAATATATACCTTATGGCGTCCATCAAGATGATCCTCAATGGAGTTGGGACTTGACCTTTGACCTTTTCCCACCTTCATCCTTTCTCCCATTCTGATGCCTGGAATGCAGATGTGACGGCTGGAGCTAGCTGCCACTATCTTGGAACATGAAGACAAGGGTCACACCCTAGAAAAGGCATCACAGTGAGCTGGAAGTAGCCTGGATCTCTAAGAACATCTTGGCTCTGAGCTGCTATGCCAGCTCTGGACTACCTACCTGTGAATATTTATACGAGTCCTGTTTAAGCCACTCTTCACTTTGGGTCTCCCTTACTCACAGCTAAACCTAATCCTAACTGATAATGGCATATTTTTATATTAGGGCTATGCTGGTTTCATAAAATAAATTAGAAGGCTTTTCATCCTTCTCTATATCCTGCACAAGGTCAAATAACAGAGGAACTATCTAATCTTTAAAGCTTTGATAGAAACCTCCTGTAAAACCATCTGGGGCCTGGCACCTTTTCAGTGATACTTCTTTGGCAGTTTTTTCAATTTCTTCCATAGGCTATCATTTTATTCTGGTACCCCATCTTTTCTGGAGTCACTCTGCATTTTATCGACATTTACAAATTTATTAGCAGGAAATGCACATACTGTTATATTATAATTCTTATCAGGTTCCTTTTAATATGAAATTGTTCCTAGTGTTACATATTTTTCTCCCTTCATTTTGTTCTATTAAAGATCAGCTGGTTGAATTAGGCTTTTCAAAGTATAAACTTGTGGACTTATTTATAAATTTCCAGCGTTTTAAATTTCATATCAATATCAATTGGTTCCTGCTTTTATCATGATTATTTCCTATTTATTTTGCTTATCTAGGGTTTTAACTTGAATGCCTAACTCATTAGTTTTCATTCTCTCTGGTATAATAAAAACATTTAAGGCTATGAATTTTCCTCTGACTGCAGCACTGGACATAGTGCAAAGCTCTTGCTAAATAGTATATACTCATTTTCATTAAATCTAAAAGGGTCCATAAATGAAGTTTTAGTTTCCTCTTTGAAGAATGTGATAAAATTTACAAGTGGTTATACTGAATTTGATTTTCCTTTTAGTATCGATTTCTAATTTTATTGCATTATGGTAGAGTATGTGGCTTGGGCAATTTCTACATGTTAACATTTTACTGAGTTTTTTTCTTTGTGGCAAGAACGTATCATTGATTTTTGCAAATTTTCCATGGATTGAAAAGTATGTGTTTTCTGTAAAATATAAAGGAACATGGTGGTGAACATTTTAGGAAGTAAACACTCAATTCTTAAACTTGTCTGCTCTTTTACTGTACTGGGTTTTGAATTTGAGTTTTCTTAATATATACTGATGTTGAAGCTATTTGAAAACAAAAATGAATATTTAAGATTTTTATTTTTCTGCTCTTTTCTACCACTTTTCCACAGCTAAGTCTGAGCACAGCCCTTTCTTGGTGTATCCAGCAGCAGTAGGTCTGGGTTGCTGGCCCAGCCTCCCCAAGGTGGCTGCTCATCTGAAGACAGAAAAGCTCCTCCCACTTCTGTCACACAAGACCCAGAGGTTGTGCTCTTAAAACTCTAATCCTTGATCGAGATGGGAGGCAGTGATCACATCCCCTGTCGTGGGGCCCTTGCTGAACAAACCCCATCTCTCAGAAATCCTTTTCTCTGGAGCTGCTTCTTCATGGACCTTCACGGAGCCTCCTGCCAGTACTGGTCTTTGTCAAGGGAACCAAACAGAGGCCTCTCCTGGAGAAAGGACAGCTGATCCAGATGACAAGCAACCAAACATTCTAGTGTTATCTCAACCCTTGGTCTTCAACAAGCAGATGCTCCCCCAAATCTGATGAGTCCTGAAGAAGCAGGCACCAATGACGTCCTTGTGCCTTTCCATCAGCCGCAATCCCCTCAGCTTTAAATGGGGATGAGTTCCCTCCTCACAGTGTTGCTACACAATTAACTAAGATAACACGTGCATGGCACTCAGCATGGGGTCTGATCCAGAATAACAGTGAATGCTCACAGAGCTCCTGCTCTCATTAGATGCACAGACATGGCCGGTATCTGTCAACACTCCAGCAACTGAAACCATCTGCGTGGAGGCCCCTAAGCGGGAGCGGCCCAGCCCTCGGAGAGGGCGGCCTCACTTGAGAAAGCAGTTCCTGCAGAATTCAAGGATGTGTGGGAACCAGCACCAGACAAGAGGAGCACCACACTCACCAGCCTGCGGCAGCTCTCCTCCCAAAGCACAGGAGGAAAGGGCTGCGTCACAGCTGTCATCACAGAATTTATCTTGGTATTGACACTTCTCCCAGGAAAACCTAACCAAATCTTTTAGATTTCTAGAACCGTGACAGTGAAAACCAGCCTGTTTTCCTTCCACTCTGGTCAGGGAGGTTTTACTGGGTAGGGCTGGGTCAGCTGGGTCCTGCGGTGGCTGGATGAGATCAGTAACAGCTCCGGGGAGGGCTGGTCTACACCCACCCTGGTGTTTGACCAGCTGGGCCCGGGCAAGGTTCTGGACCCTTAAGAATCTTGATGCAGAGGGTGGGCATGAAGATCAAGGAGTATTTCTTCATACTACATGCATGTGGACCTCAGGCTGTACGAGAGGCATGGGTGGGATTGGACCCTCCGTCACAAGCTCCAGGGCAGGACAGGGCAGGGCTGCTGAAGCCCAGACACCCAGCAACCCTGTGCTCTGAAGACGACCCATTCCTTTCCCTCTCCGGTGACCGCGACACAGGTGGGAGGCTAGCTGTTCTGCTCACACGTTCCTTGTGCTCGGCGTGGTCTAGGTGGGGAGCAGGCCTGTTCCCGTCCAGCCACGGGAAGGGCCCCACGTCCTCCCTACCACACTCCACTGCAAAGGAGTTGGCAGTCAGTCCCCAGTCAGGTGGACACGGCTTCACGGAAATGCAACCCTATTTCTGAACTTGGAAGGGAATCAGAGGGGGGCTGTGGAGAGCACTGGTGATCTGCCACAGCCCAAAGTGCCGCCAGCATGTGGGGGTAATCTTACCCCAAAGGTCTTAAAGGTAATTCAGACTCAGGCTTGGGAATTATGAGCCTCAAGAAGGCAGAAATGACACCAGGGACCCACCTCCCCCCCAGCTACCGGAGCAGGTAGGCTCGGGACATGAGCTCTGGGTGAAGACAGGCACGGTATTTTGGCTTCTTTTTTAAACGTTTTATTTCTGATTGACGTCTCCACCTTTCCTGTGGAGCTCACGATGTGGCCGAGAACCAGAGCAAGGCCCCATTTCTGCTGGAGCTCCAAGAGCCAGAAGGTGCTCCTGCCTAACCGGGCATTTCCCCCAAAAATGTACTGTTTTAGGTTCACGGCCTCTTTCCTTCACCTCCCCTTCCTCCTGCTGTAATGGGAGAACCTGACAACGGACACCCCCAGCTCCAGCCAGGGCAGTAGTGGGACTGCTGCTGCCCAAGATACCCAAACATCCGAGTTTTCCTTAATAACTCATAGTGGAGGTGCCCGTCCAAGAAGCGCAAGGAAATGGCCCTCGCTCGGGCCCCTCGAGGTTGAATAAAATGATAAAGGCGGCCGGGCTGCGGGCAGCTCTTCAGGTGATAATTATTCCCTCAGGAGAGGAAGGCCAGGCAGCGTGCACAGTGCGCGGCTTATTTCTGAGGTTAATTGTGGACCCAGAGAAACAACAGCAGGATGTGAAGGAAGAAATGTGTTGTAACAGACCCGCCGTACACCGCAAATTCCAACAGGAGGCGAGGGAGAAAATGGCTTCAGGCCAAACTACCTCCCCCAACCCCGCCAACGCAGGTCCCTCAGGTGGGATGGAGGTGGGCCAAGTTCATCAGGTCCAGGTCCCGCCCAGCACAGAGGGGTCTTCACTGCTGGCCTGGGCCCAGGTCCCCTGCCACTCAGAACCCAGCCAACAACGGGCGTGGACACATGTTTTTATCCCCGACAGAACCTAGCACTTAAACGGACTCCGGGAAGACGGCAGCAGGCAACTTCACACCAGGTCCTGAGACTCAGAAATACTCCAGCACCAGCCGTGGTCACCAGATCCCCTCACTCCTGGGAGGGCAAAGCACACTTTCCCCAGGTCCCCAAAAGTTCTGAAGTTATCACGACAAACGTTATAAAAGACAAGAGAGTGGGAACCACGCTGCACATCTGCAGCAGGCGCCACAGCACCCTCCTTGGCGGGTGTCCACCAACGTCATGAGCAACCAGCACGCCTGTCGCCACCCTGTGGGGTCGGGGAGCTGTCGGGAGCCTGGCCACAGCCGTCAGCCAGACAGGAGGTTTCCTCTGTCCCTGACCTCACTTTCCAGCGAAGTTCAGACTCTGCTACAACTGTGCCCTGAACCTAAGAAGGAGCAGCTTAGTCAGGAGTCACAGGAAGTCTACTCTCTGGGAAACAATCTTGCCAACGCCATGAAGAAATCCTGATGAACTTCAAAGGGAAGCGCTGACTAGAGGGGCCTCGAGGGAATGAAGAAGAAGGGTCGGACTCATCTGATTCAGAACCACCAGGAGAGCGAAGTGGGTGCTGCCGGCTTGGGCTCCCGTAGGTCGGCACGGCCGCATCTCCCCCCGTTCCCGCCTACACCCTGCAGAGCTTCAGCGGGAAGTTCTCCGTGATGAGGTGCTCAGGGTGAAGCAGCACAACGATGTTCACCTCGAACTCTGGGAAGAGAAAGGACAGGCTTTATGCCCACCGGCCCGGAGCAGCGGGAACCAGACACCAACCCCGCTGCGGGCGCGGCGAGCTCTCGACAGAGAGGGAGCGCCGGGCGCTGCGTGGGTTTGCACGTACATCATCCCAAGCGTCCAGGAGAATCAGTGTAGATGGCTACACTGGCAGGACTGCCTAAGTAAGTTGGTCTTCTCACCTTGGAACGTGCTGTAAGGCCTCAGCTTCCCCAAACACTCTCCTGGTCCTTCATCTTTACTACAGAGAATCTTCTAGAATCCTGTCAATTCACGTGTACTCTTTGGCTTTATTTTTACATTTCCTACAGTTTTTTTATTTTATTTTATTTTATTTTGGCGGTACACGGGGTTCTCACTGTTGTGGCCTCTCCCGTTGCAGAGCACAGGCTCTGGACACGCAGGCTCAGTGGCCATGGCTCACGGGCCCAGCCGCTCCACGGCATGTGGGATCTTCCCGGACCGGGGCACAAACCTGTGTCCCCTGCATCGGCAGGAGGACTCTCAACCACTGTGCCACGAGGGAAGCCCCTCCTACAGTTCTTAATGGAAGAGTGGACTCCAAACTGGCCCACTGCTGTCTGGGGACGCGTCTCCCAGCCCAGGCAAGAAACAATGTTCAGAAACAGCAAGCAGTCTAACTGTAGTTCCTTTGGATACTGGTTGGTTTCCCTACAACACCTGTTCAAACATTCCTCTTTTACCTTTCAGCAAACAGGAGTCTTCTCCCCAGCTCTCCAGCCGCTAAGGGTAAGCTTACTGACAGAAAGAGGGGCACGCGTGACGAGGGAGTCCCCAAAGAGAGTCCAGCCCGGGTCCCTCCCCAGCATGAAGAGCGAGGCGGGCAGCACCGCAGCGCGGGGCTCAGCTGGGGAAGGGCCTGGGGGTCAGCTCGTCCAGGACCCCGTCTGTGGCCCAAGGACAACGTCCCCGTGTGTGGCTGTCACCTTCGCCAAGCATCAGCCGGGACAGGAGTTGTGCACCAGCAGCACGCACCCTGTGCCTTTCCTTTCTGTTCCTTGATGATGGTCACGCACTGGAACAGCCCCTGGCCCTGCCCGGCACCATCCCTCCCCAGGTCCTCTAACCACCTCGCGGTCCTCCCTGGCGGGGGGGCACCGTGAGCTGGGCTGGAGGACGCCGTGGGCCTGGCCGTGCACACGAAGCCCCCTGCGGTCAAGGTGAAGTGGTACACCCAGATGCGCGCCTAACGCAGGACGCGGGGCTCACCCCGCCCGCACCCGAGACCCAGAGCCGGACCCCGCCAGCCACGCGACAGCAACCCAGGGACTGCGAGAGGCTGCGGCGCTCAGTGACCATGGGCCACCTCCTCCCTGTGGGACCCCCCCCAGCTGACGGGGCGGCCACTGCACAAGCCCCGAACAGATGAAACAGGAGCCACGAGGACAAAAGCATCAGTGATGGCCTGGCTGATGGACTGAGGGCGTTATTTCTATGGAAAAATCACAGGCACCTCATTAAATCTTATATGGACACTTAGTCTGACAAATATAACACACAGAAGATAGAGGTGCCTAATGCATAGCACAGCAGAAAAAGATAATTTTTGGACCCTTTTTGAAGTTTATGTAGGAAAACCAAGTTGAGAAATCAACAGACAAGCTCCTCGTCAACTTCAAATCAAAGTACAGCCGACCTTTGAACAACACCGACCCCGCACAGCTGACAATCTGCATGGAGTTTACAGGCTGCCCCTTATTCAGCAGTTCCTCCACAGCTGTGGTTCTCCATCTGCAGATTCAACCAACCACGGCTCGTGTAGCACTGCAGTGTATGCTCCCGGAAAAACACCCGTTTCAGAAGACGGTGTGCAGCGTGGCAGGGAGCACCCTGGTGGCCAGGGAGCACTCCCGGTGGGATGCGCGGGGCTGGCACGAGGCTGTGGCCGGGAGGATCCTGGTGGCTGCAGGCACTGACTCTGCACTCGAGGCCCTGGTGCCTCTGGATTGTGTATAGTGGGCATATACTACCTACTCAATAACCATACAGAGTTTTTGAGAAAAAACATGGTACCTTGTTACCTCGGGTCAAGTTTGACCCTATGTCATCTTTCAGCTGACCGTGCTGTGCTTTTCCGTATTCGGTGAACAGCTGGGTCTGTCGCTCTCATTTCTATTGACAAGGGTGTCCTGACCCCATTATGTTCTCGCTACAGTATAACGTTTCAGATAAAGCACTCGAGGGCTCCATTGGTATTAGACTGTGCTTCTAGCCTGCCAGGCTGGCGGTGCTCCGGGGCTCACGCTCACACAAGGGCACAGAAAGGTCCGAGCAGCACCCAGTGATGCCAGGTGCGACCACCTTTCCCTCTCTTAAAACAAAGAGCAAACACTCAACTTCGGTGACGAAACTCTACTTACTTCAAATTTTTTTGTTTTTTGGCTGTACCATGCAGCTCGCAGAATCTTAGTTCCCAGACCAGGGACTGAACCTGGGCCACAGCAGTGAAAGTGCCAAGTCCAAACCACTGGACCAGCAGGGAATTCCCTCTACTTTCTTCAATTTTAAATTACATTATTTGTAATTATTTAAAGTAAAATCACAGTCTAATTAAAAAAAAAAAAAGATTGTCTCTGGACCAGTAATAATGTATGTTAAAAGATTTAGGGGGGGACTTCCCTGGTGGCGCAGTGGTTGAGAGTCCGCCTGCCAATGCAGGGGACACGGGTTTGTGCCCTGGTCCGGGAAGATCCCACATGCCGCAGAGCGGCTGGGCCCGTAAGCCATGGCCGCTGAGCCTGCGCGTCCGGAGCCTGTGCTCTGCAACGGGAGAGGCCACAGCAGTGAGAGGCCCGCGTACCGCCAAAAAAAAAAAAAAAGAAAGATTTAGGGGGAATATGACATTAAGAAAACACATTGGCCTTAGGGACTATGCCCCCATTTCTCAGTGAAATGGGTATAAAAACAATCATTTACCAAAAGCTCCTTATTCTATCTATTCACCAGTGAGCCTGCGCATGACACAGAGCCTGGGGACACTTCTGTGGTCTTTTGGTCAGTCTGCAGAAGGTCGTGTCAGCCAGGGCAGAGGCCCGAGGGTCCGTCCTGCTGTGTCTCTGTGGCAGGGAGTAAGCTCTCCACTGAACTTCGTAAGCATGAGCATTTTATTAGGATGAATGCACCATCAAAATACTTTATAAGAACGCTTAAAACCATGGTAAGGTTCATAATATAAAGGGAAGGGAGGAAAAGCAGGATAGAAAACTGCATCTGTCACGTGATTCAGATCTTGTGGTCAAAATATCTACCCATGTATTCATGGAAAACGACCAACACACTCTCAGCTGCTGGAGCTAAAGCCCTCGGGAAGATTACCGTTCACACTGGGCTGTCTCAGGTCTTACGTCTCCGTCAAATACCAGCCCATCAGGGAGCCGACCTGACCTCCTCATGTGCCCGGCCGGCTGGTCCCTGACTGAGTTAGTGTCCTTCACAGAGCTCGTGGTCACCTACCCGGCCCACGCTGTCTCCCTGGGCGGGGCGGGGGGGGGGGGGCGACACAAGTTCTTCAGAGCCGGGACTGCTCACCAGGGACCCTGAGCGCCACACAGCTGCTCTGCCTGCGTTTTTGTTGAGCGACCAAAGGACTGGGTGCTCTGGGCTGCATCTGACCCCAGCGGACCAGCAGGCCCGTCCCCTCCGGTGGCTGCACCCCTCCCGGGGGCATCCCAAGGGTGGCACACATACCCACTTTGAAGTTGGTGGTCTCCAGTGTCGGGCAGGTGAAGAGCCGGGGGAAGACCATGTATATGGGGACAGAGAGGCCCCGACACACGTCCCCGTCGGCGATCTGAATGTTCTGAATCTCTGTGGCATCGCGGGCGTACCCTTCTGCACAGCCTGGAGCAGGGAGAAAGCATCACGCGGTCAGAACACAGCAAACATCCAAACAGGCTGAGCCACAGGCCCTGCGCGAGTCTAGGAGAACCTGCGTCAGCCCACTCACCTGCTCTCCCCGTCTCTGCAGGATTCTGCAGTCCTCCCTCCCTCCACATCCCACGCTCCTCAAACATACGTTTCTTGGAATTGAGAGGCGAGCTCGTGGCTAAGGGCTGGCGGCAGTGGGGGCGGGGAGGATGGAGGGGAAGAACGGGCGATGGGGACGGGGTGAGGACCTCACCGCACGTCTCCACGCGCACCAGCTGCAGCTCGATGCTTTTGATGGCGGCCTCCGAGCTCTCCACCACCAGCTCTCCCGTTAGTGGCTGCGTGATAACACAGTTGGTCGAGTTGAGATGTCCTCTGATGAGAAATTTGGGGAGCAAGGCTCTCTAAAACAAGACAAAAACAGACACGTCAGGAGTGGGAGGCGCCAGGAGAAGGTACTCAAGTCGCTTTGGTACAAATAAAAACTGAAAACAGGGTCAGGTAATTTTTATAAAATCCACTGGGGCCCTGGTTTACAAAATGGGAAAAAAGGTACAACAGTACTTACATTTTCTGTCAACTTAAGTAACAGGCTGAATTATTCAACAGCTCTATCTACAGACGTAAGGCACCTGATGTTGCTGGCACAGAATGACCAGCTCGCTCACAGAAGCATCCTGATTGCCTAGATCAGGTCTGGAACACTCCTTCTCACCAAGGACACGACATAAAAATGTCTAAAGAAGTTGCTGACAGTGTTTAAGGACAACCAGTCACCAAAAGGAAAAAAAGAGGTTTTAAAAAGATAATCAATTTTTAAATGTTCCCAATTATGCAATTTTGAAAAACCAAGACATTAACTTTATTTCAAGGAAATTTAAAGAGAACAGTTTTCTTTGGTGCTTGACTAAAAAACCTATGGACCTTTTCTCTGCAGACAGAGGAAAATGGTCATGGGTGGGTGACGATGCCACGGGAAAAGCAGAAGTAAAGCGTTAGAGATATCTGTCCTAGCAGTCTTTCCTATGGCTGTGTCCCAGTTACTGCAGATAATTCAGAGTTTAGACCACCACTGTCCAACAGAAACATAACGGAAGCTACAAATGTGAAGCAACTGTGTAATTTAAAATTTTCTAGTAGCCACATTAAAAAAGTAGAAGGAAACAGGTAAAATTAGTCAATATATCCACAATATTGTCAATTCCACACATCATCAGTATTTTACAGTTATGAATGATGTTTTATATTCTCTTTTTCATACCGAGTCTTTGAAATCCAGTCAGTATCTCACCCTGAAGCTCATCTCGATCCGACCAGCCCCACCTCAAGGGTCAGTGGTCACGCGTGGCTGGTGCCCTGTACTGGAGGTCAAGAGCAAGGGCGCTCTGTACCTGGTAGCCCCCAAAGGCAAAGAACTCTACAAAGAGTCTTGATTCAAGACAGAATTCTAAAAGAGGCTATTTGTTTAGAAAAAGGAAAAGCAGTAGCAGTTCCCATTAAAATTCTCTTAGGCAACTGCGTGTTTCCAATCAAGGTTCAAATTCCTGAGAAGAAAATCTCACTGGCCTACTGGGGTCACTGCTCCAGAAACCAGAGAAGGGAGAGATTGTCAATGGATTTCTGAAAGGCTCCCCACGACACACCCCCGCCTCAGCTGTGCCTCCCCCGAGATGAAGCCAATAATCCCCTCAAATTGGCCTTTGACCTGACCCCAGTCAGGAGGGTCCAGGGAGCAGAATGCAGGGTTAGGGTAGGGAGGAAAAGCCACATCCACAAAAGACAAGTGACCAGGGGCCCAGCTGAAAAACCAGGGTATGCGGCCCCCCTGACAGGCAGTGGCGGCCCTGGGGCTCAGGGGAGGGGGTCTCTGACCACAGTGCCATAAAACTGGGAGAAGACAGTAAAAAATTATAAACATATACCCTCTCTTTTAAAAACCATCCTTCTGCTAAGTAGTTACTGAATTTAAAAAGAAAGTAAAATTGAAAATACAGACTATTTCGGGTAGAGACAAAAATTTCCTCTTGCTGATGACTTGATACCCAAGTAAAGAACAGGTGGGCAACAGTCTGTCAGTGGGATCCGGTTACTAAGGAAGCATCCCTGGCACTGGCGTGTAAGGAACACGTTACCTCTTTGACATTCTGTAAGGTTTCAGGCGTGACAGTGAAGGCCACGGGACTCGGAGTCAGTTTCCGCTTCTGAGGCTGCAAGAGGAGGAGGAACCCAAATCAGCGGAGAGTCCCCAGGCCAGACTTGCCTTTCCCCACTTAAGGACACACAAGGTAGCGTCGTGAACCAGGAAGACCTTGGCGCTAAGAGGCAGGATGCCTGGATTCTCAACACGGTTCTGCCAAGAAACAAGGGAGGCTGTGTGCTGTCCAAGGTCCTCATCCCCGTGACTCAGTTTCCTCATCTGTAAGATGGGGGGCAGGCTTCTTCATCTCTAAGGTCCCTTTCAGGTCCAGAATTTAAAAACAGAGCAGTGTCGTTGGGAGACATTTATGTGGAACCTCTTTCTGAGAATCAAAGCCACTGAATCGGCACCATGACCCTGTGCAGTGCTGTTACTGGCCCTGGTCCCACTTCACAGATGACAGTGAGGCACAGAGGGCTCAAATAGTGGCTCAAGCACGGGGCAGAGCTGAGATCCAAACCCAGGCAGCCTGGCTCCAAGGCCGGTGCTGTTAGCCACTCAGCTGCACAACTGTCTACCAGGAGGAATCACACCTATAATGTAAGTAGGTCTATGTTAACGTAATTCATTATATGTTGCCGTGATGAGTTAACAAGGGTCATCTCCGCATTACACAGGTGCAGAATCCATCAATACAGCCAAGCTTCACCGGGCCTGCCCAGTGTCTTTTACTCGTGGGCTGGCGCCAAAAGGCCACTGACGCCCAGATGGCCGGGGAGCCGTGGAGGAAAAAGGGCACCGACCGATGTGCCAAGTTCACTCACTCACCAAAAGCTTATTCTAGGAAATATTCTTCTTGAATATATTCTTTTTACTAATAGCTTCATGAACATATTCTTTAGGGAATAATATATTCTTCCTCACAGTATACAGAGGAATATTTAACTTCATGCACTACAGGTCACAGCATGGTTTGGCTTCTAGTGAAATCAGTCACGAAGACTCTTGAAGGCCGAGTGCGGGTGAACCCCAGGAGCAGGGAGGAAGCCCGAGCTCTGCGGCCACCCGCGGGCCGGGGGCCAGGGTCTGCGGGCCCAGCTCTGGGCGGGGGCCTGGGCTTGGGCTCATTCTTCTTCACGAAGTTGGAGACGCTTTTTATTTAGCACATAAAATGGCAGGTGACTTTTTTAGGGCATAATCTATGTGAGAAAAAGTTTTTTTGCTTCACTTTGAAAACCCTTGATGGAGAAAGGGAAAATATCCATCTAAATCAAGTTAACTTCCAAAAAGGAAAAATATTTTCATTATATTTTACATAACATATTGTATCGCTGAAAGAAATTCTTAACACTATGATTATTAAAAATTTATAAACAGGGAAACTACAAATATTGGAAATCCTAAAAGGTCACAAAAATGATGCAAGGGCATCTGTGATTTTGCCGATCTTATGCACAAGTAATCTGTCTTACATTTTCACTTAATCATCACTAAAAGATACCCATGGACATTTCATAGTAGTGTAAAAGGCCCTGCCCCAAAGGATCTGGAGAGGCTGAGACACAAAGGAATCCAGGGCCGTGGGCACGACTACTCACCACCACGTGTCACCTGCAGCACTGGCACGTGTTTTAAGGACACTCTGTCACTGCAAAGTACTAGCAGAAGGTGTCAGGAGAGGCTCCCCACCCCGGCCCGAGCACCCCTGCATGTTCTTGCTGCACAGGCCGAGAATGCAAGGCCCTGACCTTCTTTCCCTGGGCTGGGCCATTTCTCCCAGCTGTTCGCCGAAGCTGCCTTGAGGGACGAGGTGATGTCTCCCTCCAGGACAAAGAGCAGGCTTGCTCACTGCCTGCTGTAACAAAGGCGGATTCCCCAGCTTGGGGTTCCGCAGCTGAGGCACAAAACCCCACAGGTGCAGCGCCCCTTTGGGCCCGTGGCATCACCCCACAGGGCTCTGGTCCAGGGGAATGACACACATGCTGACACCGGCCATGCCGGGAGAAATCCAGTCCCCTGTCTCTAACCCAGGAGTCCCGAGTCTCTCCCCAGCATCCACGAAACACTACCAGGCTATCGCTTGTAAGTGGGGTCCAGTCCCAGACCCCACAGAAGATTCCTATTACTGAGCCCAGAGCCCCCGCGTGCAGCTTACAGCAGAGTGAACGATGAATTCACAGGTCTTGGTCAAGTCCTTGGCCAGCAGGGACCGCCGCATGTCACAGCGCAGGGTGTACTGGAGGGAAAGGCAGAGGAGAATACATCCTTTCAGATGGTTTGCTTTCATCGTGGAATTTCTTACAGAGAGGCACGTCAGTCAACATGTTTTAGGGAAACTGTGTCCTATTAATGTTATATGAAATTAATAAACATAATAGGGGGAGTTAATGCTCAGAACAAAAACGGTGCTATTAAAAAAACACTTTAAGGTTATTGCTCAGCCCGTTCCCATGGCCACTCTGTAGCTGGGCCCCCTGGAACACAGGTGCAGAGTGTCCCCTGCAACACAGGAGAGGCCGGAGCGGCAGAGCAGCGAGCGCAGGCCTGGAGCAGCAGCAGCTCCCAGCCGGTCACCTGCCTTACTGGACGGGCCCAGACGAGGGGCACAGCTGCTCTGGGCTTCAGCTTCTTGCTCGCTAACACGACCTGAGTGAGGACCCAGCGAGGTCACGCGGGATAAGCCAAGGCCTGGCACACAGCAGCTCTGGGTAAAACGGCAGCTGTTTTGTAGTGAGGATGAGAAAACACAGGCAGCAGGACTGCAAGCCCCCGGACGGCATCTAGACTTCACAGGCCACCCTGGGAGATGTGGGTCGGCCCCCAAATCGCTCTCGCTCGCTGGGTCCTTTGCACGGGCAGCACCGCGCTGGGCGCCGGGGCAAGGGCACAGCTGCGCCCCACGTGGGGAAGAGAAGCGATGCTAGTGACAGGGCTCAGAGTCCTGGAGCTCAGGCCTCCAGGGCATCTCAAAATGAGCTCTTCATATCTTAACCTGAGGAGGAAAAAAGAGGGGAAAGTCTTTGCAAAATTGTTATTTTAGAAAATTGAAATGTATGCACACGTAAAGAGGAGCGTATACGGAAGCCCCAGAGTCCGTTAGCCAGCTTCCCCAGCGGCCGGTCCTGTTCTTCCCCTCGGCCCTCCCCCGTATGCCAGCAAAGACGTATCCTGCGAGCAAGAGAACGTGGACAGGAAAGGGACGGAGCATCACGCTTGCTTTGAACGTGGCCGTATTCAACTCCTCTGCTGTCCCTGTGCTGTCCCTCTGAACTAGCCCCAGCCGGTGCGCCTGCTGCAATGGGCCCCGAGCCGAAAGCTCGGCTCCACCCGGGGCCGTCCCTTCACGTCCCTGTCCACGACAGACTGTGCGGTAACAACACTCGACAGCACCAGCACTGTCTTAATGTGAATCTTAAGCAAAAAATCGCAGAATGTATGTTTGATAAACTGAGCTGTTGTTTTAATCATCCGAGAAAAACATTAAAATAATTTGTAGAACTGGAACTATATGCACAGTTGAGTCAAGAAGCTACAACTAGGGCTTCCCTGGTGGCGCAGCGGTTGAGAGTCTGCCTGCCAATGCAGGGGACACGGGTTCGTGCCCCGGTCCGGGAAGATCCCACATGCCGCGGAGCGGCTGGGCCCGTGAGCCGTGGCCACTGAGCCTGCGCGTCCGGAGCCTGTGCTCCGCAACGGGAGAGGCCACAACAGTGACAGGCCCGCGTACCGTAAAAAAAAAAAAAAAAAAAAAAAAAAAGAAGCTACAACTATTATGCCCAATCTGTCCACGTTAAACAAGAAGCTGCTATGTACTTAAGGTACTCCTGGGAGATTAAAACATTAAAGAAAAAAAGAATCAACCTTTGTCTGCAAGGGCCTTCATATATATATATATATATAGAGATATAGATATACATATAGATATTCTCTATCGAGATTTCAATCTGGTCTCCCCAACCAGACAAGCTCAGTGAGGGCTGTACCATATATGTATATGCTATATTTGTGTGTATAATATACAATATATACATGCACGTATGCATGTCCATTGTCTTTCTCCTGTACAGCCCACACGCTGCCTACAATAGGAGCATTTTGTTCGGGCTTTGCCTGGTCTCCCTGATCGTTTTCCCAATGGGAACGTCCCTTCCTCATTTTCAGTCTCAGGGCTTTGGGCGGGGCTGATTTCCCCCCATCCCACGGGGGTGTGGAAGTGACCAGAAAGGCAGGACTGCTGCTGGGCCATGGGAAACAGTCCCTTCTGCTGGGGCTGCCAGGCCAGGAGATTGTAAGCCTGCGGCCGCCGGCCAACAACCAGCTTCGCCCCCGAGAACACCAAGCTGGGGGCTGAATGGTGTCCGCCCTGGCCTAGATGGTCCCCTGGAATTGAGAGTTCCATGATCCAATATCCCTTTTTTGGCTAAGCCAGTTTGAGCTGGATTTCTATAACTTGCAGATGAAACAGTGTGAGTAACGGGCACCAACTCTTGGTCACTGAAGGTTTTTAAGTGTGAAAGCAATCATTAGTAATACAAGGCAGCTGGTGGGAAGTGGGGGGAAGGGGAGAAAGATGGAGGAAAGAGGAAAAACACTGAGGTTATGTTTTAGGAATTGTGTTAAGTTATTAAAATTTTTTTCTTTTTTTTTTGGCCACACAGCACAGCTTGTGGGATCTTAGCTCCCGGACCAGGGATGGAACCCGTGGCCCCTGCAGTGGAGGCGTGGAGTCCTGACCACTGGACCGCCAGGGAAGTCCCACGTTAAGTTCTTTCACATGTACTTTCTCAATTAATTCTGATAATACAAATGTAAGAACTGTTGACAAAATATAAGGATAGTCACCATTAAATCATTTATTTAATCATTCAGAAAATATTTACTTGGCATGTTCTATGCACCAGGCACTACGCTAAGTACTTCACACCAAGGGCTCATCAACCCCCCAGGAAGAGGGGTCATGAAGCCTGCTTGGGGTCACAGAGTTGGGATCTGAATTTATACCTGCCTGCCTGCCTGCTGCTGAAACCCAGGCTCTGAATCTTTACGCAGTACTGTAACTCCAGCCCAGATCTGTCTGATCTGTCTGCTGCAAAGCCCTGGATCTTCTCGCTCTATCATGATTCTTCCCAGTTACTAAGGAGTGATCTACACGGTGTGAGCTACAGGAGGTCAGAGGGGGTCAGGAGGGTCAGACTTGAGCAGGGCTCCAAGAGGAGGTGCAAGATTCGATCTTTTTTTTTTTTTTTCTTTATGGATGCGCAGCATGCAGGATCTTAGTCCCCCGACCAGGGATGGAACCCGTGCCCCCTGCAGTAGAAGCGCGGAGTCTCAACCACTGGACTGCCGGGGAACTCTCAAGATTTGATTTTTTCGACTGTCAGTAAACACACGACAGGAACGAGGAAAGAGAACGCGTGTCAACAGATTTAAAGCAGACTCCTAGAAAGGAGTCTGTGAACAGGAGGACTAGCATCTCTATCATTTAGTTCTGATACACAGTTGCAGCAGACATGTTGGTACTGCTGTATTTTGTGTTTTATAGTATAAAACCTTGCTAGTATGGCCACAAGAGTAAAACAACCATAATACAACTTCCCCGTGATTTAAACAACTTTTAAAGGAAAAAGTGGCTGCACAGAAGACGACTAGAAACACGGACAGCTTCCTGTACGCTCTATCTACGAATAGGATGAGAAATGGATGCAAGGTGGCTGAGAAGAAGAATCAGAGCAAATAAGATCAAGCCCTCTGAGAAGTTACAAGGAAATCAGCCCCTGCAAGTTGGCAATTTAATACTGGCTACATTTTAAATCCTTTATTCTCTCTTATGATTTTTCCTGTTTTTACATTATGTTACTACAACACAATTCAGAGGATAAATGTAAAATGTCTTTGCACCCGTATAATTTGAGAAAGATGTTATTAGGGCTCAACAACAACACTTTCTATCCCAAGTCACGCACCCGGGACGCTTCACGGGAAGCTCCAGAAGCGATGGCACTGAGAAGGTGACGCCCCGTGGGGCACCTCTCTGCCCCACTGTCCAACAAGGAGGGTAGAAAAAGCCCCATCTCTAGAGACTGAGTGACTGAGTGAACTGATGAATGAAAAAGAGATCAAGAAGCTATAATCCTAGCTTCTCTCAAGAAGTATATTTCTCAAAAGAAGCAACGACAATTTGAATAAGAGCTGAGAATTTGATGATATTGGGGAATATTTATTCATTCTGACAGGTATGAAAATAGTTAACTGGGATTATGTAGAAGAATGTCCCTATTTTTTGGTGATAGATATTGAAGTATTTTGAAATGAATTGTCAAGATTCTGTAACTAACTTTGAAATGATTCAGAAAAAGAAAAATACAGATGAAACAAAGGTGGCAGAATTCTAATAAATGTTGAATCTAGTGGTAAGTGTAAGGTGACAAGCTCTTATAAATTTGAGGTTGAGAAGACATCTCTACGTTTTCAGAAATTTATGAGATATTTGGGGAGGTGCAGAATTCCAAGTTGTAGCATTCTGAGGTTAACCCTCAAAGTGGTAAAACCTGCTCACCAAAATAAAGGGGGTCGGGGTGATTATTTACCTTACTAAAGAATTAACCACATGTTAACTCTTCTTCTGCATTTTAACTAGTTTCCAACTTACACACAGCTACACAGGAACCCAAGTTTTGTATGTACATCTGTCTGGTTTCTTGGCAATACTTGGAAAAGGGTGAGATTTCCAATTTTATTTTAAACAAATTAATCTTTTAACAAGAATGATAAACACAGGAAAAGAAAGTGACAAGTAAGAAGTATGACCACAGAAAATCTGATGTTATTCTATTCAGTTTCTAATGAATATATGCTTCTATTGCTAAATAAGCAGCATCAAAGAACTACTGTGTGGGTAAAGCAGGTTGATGCTGATTCTGGCAAGAGAAGAAAATAATTTTGAAAATGCAACGTTTGCGATATTTTCAGTCTTGCTAAAAAGGAAAAAGGCAATACTTTCTTTCATGGTGAAAGTATTCCCAACCTAGAAAGCTGGTCAGAGGATGCGGGTCTCCACAGCAGCGACCTGTATGTCTATACAAGGAGCCTCCTCTGAACCTAGACACTTCATTGTCACTTCTTATGAGCCGCCCAAAGCCTCCAGGATATTTATTGCCTGGAACAGGTGCACTGACAACAAAGGACTAGAAAAGTTTTTCTTTACAGAAAGGTATTTATTGCGATAGAGTACATCATACTACATGAGTTTCTTCTTGACCGATCTCTTAGGCCATACATAAAACTCACATACAGACAAACCTTTGGTTAAACTCTCACAACTGTTTGGAGGATTTCTATTTTAAAAGTGCTACATTTTAAGCAGGGGAATGGTCTCTACCAAGACCAGATTATCAGCTAAAAATTAATAAATCAAAAAATTTCCTAACTGCCAGCCCTCTTGCACATACGTAAGACAAAATACTTTTGTCTCATCCAGCAGGGGAACCGCTGCAAGGCTGATAACACAAAAGTACCTTTCTTTCCGCTGAATAAAGGAAAGGCTCTCTTTCTCTCGCTCTGAGTCATGACTCCAAACTGCGCCTGAGACAACAATAGGGACTGTGAAAAGAACCCTGAACCAGCGGAGGTAGACGGGAAGTCATAAATCCACTTCCCCCTCATTTACAAGGTTTGTTCAATAAAGAATACAAGCCTATGTCAGAGCGGGAGCCTTTGGGTATGAAACAAAGAGATATTTATACGTATAAAATAGAAAAGTTAGTGTGGGTGCCAGAGAGAAGTGAGGGCATGTCTACTACCAACAATAAAAGCACCCCCCTTACAGTGTCAGTGTGGCCTGAACAGAGCCCCAAAGAAACAACGGAATTTTGGAAAGAAGCTACAGCTTGGGTCCTCCTAGATCCCCATCAAAGATAATGGTCATACATAAAATATGTTCTGCAGGGCAAAATGAGAAATCAGTACAGAATATACACGGGAGGGCTCAGCAATAAATACAGTATTAAATTCTTGGGTCCACCTATGAACTTTCAGTGAAAGAAAGACCAAGCTGTTTTGCAGAAGAAAAGTTGTGAAATCAGCTTCACAGGATAAGGAAACTCTCACCTGAATGTTGACAAACACGCCGTGGTAAGTCTCATACAGAACTCTGTTACCCTTCACGTGCAGAGGAAATTCAAAAGGAATTTCTGTTTTGCCACTGGGAAATTTTCCTGGTTTCACCATTTCGATGGTACTGTTGATAATCTGGATGGGCTGTAAAGAAAACCCAAGTCAGTCCATCAACAAGCACTTCTTGATGCACTTTCTTTCATGTTACTGCATCTATTAAATAATCTCCTGAGACACCACACCCCAGCCGTCAGCCACTACCATCCTGGTGCCCTGTCAGCAGTGAGTCGGCCCAAGGTCTCTGGTTCATTTGCAGGACTGGATGCCTAGGTGTTTGGTGCACAGTAGGAAGTGAACTGATATACTTCCCTCCCTTATCCCGAAGTATCTCAGTTGACTGTCCTAACGACCCTTCCAGCGGGCACCTCCACCCTTCAGGCGTGCATGGCACTTGGCAAGGCGCGGGGCCCTCGTGCAGCCCAGGGCACCTGTGTAGGCCTCCTCGGCTGGGCCCTTGGAGGGAAACAGTACTCACACTTGGAACCTGCCTAAAAGGCAGGTGTTACACCTTCCTTAGTTAAGGTACTCTAAGCCATTGATGTACAACCACTTTGAGAAAATCCACAGCTTCTGAAGTGAGTCTCTAAGTGTTGATGGAAGAAAATAAGAAAACTGTGGAAAAACCCGGGAAGGTCCTGAATCTGAATACTTTTAATGAACCTTTCTTTCCTCTCAACTCTTTCCCCTTCAAAACTTAAAGAGTTAATAATATGTCCTTCAGGAAAAGGAAACTATAAGTATAGAAAAAAGATTTCACTTTCTAGAACACAGAACTTTAAGTGACAGAAAAGAATGGCTCTACCTGCATCTTACCTGAACGCCATATCCAACAGCAGCTGGATTAAAGTAACAGTTAAAATAACAGCTCTGTTTTAGGAAGGTAAGTGCCAGAGTCCCAGGCGCGACTTCTCCAAGCGCTAGGCTCTTTAATGGCTGAAATCAGTCCCCCTAAAGCTCCCCTAATCCTGTCTAATGGGAATAAAAACAAGCAGACTTTCAATAACAGAATATATTCAAAATCAAAACATCTGAATGTTTTTTCAGTTTGATTAGTAAATAGTAAAAGCATAACTACCACCATTCCTTGCAAAATAGCGACAAATAACAAGCCAGACAGCAAGTATAAACCACCACAGACGTTTGAAAAACGAACTACAAACGTGCAACGCTAGCATTCTTACCTTAACAGAATTATAGAATGCTTCGAACACACCCACACTCTTGGCACTGAGTTGGAGGTTCACGGTTCCTTCCACGGTCAAGGAGACTCCCTGGTGCTGGACTGAATCCTTCCCAGATACGACCACCACCCCGGAGAGCATTTCCTGGGGGAGGGAAGACAGCCACCCAACACGTTAGCACGGCTCTTTCATCCACCTGGTTTACTAGCAAAGTCAGCCTCCGTAACCGTCAATTTGCTCAAAGATGCAGACACTCACTGAGTGCTTATCTCAGACCAGATGCCTGGATAGCAGGATGGGGAAGGGCCAGCCCTGGGGGGTCCCGGGGGAGCAGGGCGAGGAATCTCATCCCATCACCGCCTTCCAGACACACCTTCGTTCCCACTGGAGAATCCAAACAAATGTCTGATTTCAAAAGGGCAAAGAGAAGGGCCTGGGGGAATGGCAGATTCACCGACCATTACAAAGGAGCGTGTATGACGATCTCCTCAGAAGGAATATGACACAATAAGACCCTTTTCTTTAGGTTCTTTCTCAATTATGCTGACTAAGATGATTACACACTGTCAAACGCATGAGTAATTGAGCATGGCTGCTGGTCGGGTCTCCTCTGCCCAGAGAGCCTCGTGGGGGGCCTGGCAGTCGTGGATGTACCACCCGACGGCCACACGGCCCTTCACTAAGCCCCCAGCCCCTCTGTGTCCTGCTTCCCGCTGGTGGACAGTTGAGCCCAGATTTCCCTGGTTCATGAATCATTTAAGAAAGCCTTCACAACAGAGCATCCATTCACTTCTCTGGCGATAATCACTGAGTCATAGACTATGGACATTAACTACAGTCCTTCCTGTCACCGTGGGCTTGATGGTCTCAAGTTGCCACTGGGGTTTGAGTGGAACAGGAAGTTGAGAAGATTAACTAGCACCAACCAAAGGAAATCCACAATAGACACAAAACAACGTGTTTCTGAAATGACCTCGAGAAACGGTTTGTGACTGTTCTCAAGTGGTAATGTGATGGCAGAACTGATGACAAAAAGACGAAAAAAAGAAAAACAACAAAAACTAAAAATGGCCCCACAGATCAAAGCATTAAAAACATCTGTCCTCCTGGCGTTTAAATCTGCTTACCTTTTATTTTCTCTAGTCATCTGGTGAAAAAACTTTCACCAAGTTCTCACATTATGTGAAATTTTGGGAGCGGGGACTATTCTAACGTCCCTTAAATATGCCAAGTATTTTGGCTTTGTTTCCCATTCCCCATCCCAAAGCGCTGAAGTCTAAATTAAACAAACACTCTCAGCTCCCTTTTAAGCAGAATTCAAGGGGCAGAACTCATTTTGTTCTTGACATAAGAAGCTCGTAAGAGAATTTAAGTGAAAACCCTTCTGAAATACTAATTTTACTTTCAAATTTAATTAAAATTAATTCTATTAATTTTTTGTACAACCTAAATGAAATTTAAAAATGTAATTTTTAAGAATTTAAATCCACTAGTATATTTTAAGAAATATGCTTTACTAGCATGCCCCAGAATTAAAATCAGAGAAAACAATTTCATGAACTTTATCAATTAAACAACACAATAGTACTTGGTTCTGCTTCTATTTAATCGTAACGTATTCAGTTAATCTCATGGGAACAGGATCTGGGTTGACCACTGAATACCATATTATAATCACGACATCAATAGAACTGTTTCCTTCCTTAATCCCTATGGCATAAGAAGGAAAAAGCAGTGAAGTACCCTGGAAATTAGCAGAGTAAATATTTTATGATTCTTTTGTCATTCCTTGATTTCAATTAAGAAATACAGTAGAGAGAATAAAAAATTAATATAAAATTTGCAGGTAAATTAGGCATTCTAACAATACACAGGTCCATTCAATCCCTACCAACATAAGAAGGATAAAGAATGAGTCCAAGCACAGCCCATGGAGCCAAGAATTTTAAAATATATTTCAACAAAGAGTTAAGACCCATGGTAAGAAGACGACTGACACTTCTTTTTGCTTTTTTAAACTGAGGTATAACCGACATACAACACTGTATTTGTTTTAGGTGTACCAGACAATTCTTGGTTAATCCTGGTGAGAGAGGAGAGAATAATTTGTGTAACTGAAATTAAGGAGAACCCAAGACCTCACCAAGAACTTCCCGCTCAGACTCCCACCTAGAAGGCTCAACAGGGAGAAAAGAAGTCAGGGCCGTGGACAGCGAGGGTACCTCGCTGGTACCGTGACGTGATAAGCGGGGGTCCCTCACTGAGGGCCATGATTTCAAAGAGGAGCCCCTCCTGGACGTAAGGACGACAATGAACCCCGGAAGCAATGTACAGTGTGTGCTGATTTTCGGGGTGAGAAGAGCCAAGGCTTCTGTCACGCCAGCATGGAGGCCCCTGCCCTGAGACAGGTTACGAAACGGAGAGAGACGCAGGCCCCGCACTCGTGCGCGCGTAGCCGACACGAGGAGACAGATCCCGGCGCTCTGGCCCGCCCGTGTGGCCCTCGGAGGGGACCCGCAGCCGCCACGCTCCCACCAGCATCGGCAGAAGCCGGGCCCTGCTGGGGGGCGCGTCCCGCGCGGCGCCCGCGGCCGGCCCGCAGCAGGGGGGCTCCGGGCTCTGCCCGGAGGAGCCGAGTCCAGAGGAAGGCCTGGAACCCCGGCACCAGAGCCAAACCAGAAGCGGGGGCGCCCAAAGGCTCCGGGTCTCCCCGGCAGACCGGCCGCCGGCTTTCTCCGCAGAAGCCGCCGCCGAGGCTTCCCGAGGGGGCTGAGAGGCTGCGGCTTGTAACTCTGTGTTCTCTAAACGGAAGAGGCCGCTGGCGGACTCCACGACTCTTTTCTTCTTTGTTCTCCGGAATCTAATGCCAAACCCATAATTAGGGCTCTGGGCTGCAGGAGGGCAGCGTCGAGTCAGCAACGCCCCCCGCCCGGCCTCCTGGAAATCACCCAGAAGAACAAGACCCAAAACCACAAACGCCCTTCTCGGTGAAGCACGGAGACGGCTAAGTGCCGTGAAATAGGTGAAGAGACGAGCAGGGGCCGCGCAGTCAAAAGCCGAGGTGAGGCCCGCGGCTGCAGGAAGCCGCTTCTGGAAGGTGAGGGGCACCCGGGAGGGAGCCTCCCGACGCCCCGCGCGGGAAGCAGGAGCTGTGTGACCCGCCCCGCAGCTGCTTCTCACATACGGGGGGCGGGGGTAAAGGTTAGAGAGACTCAGGTCAAACCTCAGCCCGCGCGGTCCCGGAGTAAACCATCTCCTGCAAGGAGGAGACATTGAGAGAGCCAAGCACCTCTGCTCTTCTACGTAAAGGAACTCCACAGGGTAAAGGCCAGTCATTTCCACGGCCCTACAGACGGGGGGCTCCCGCCCCACCTGTGTGACCCCATCTCTAAACCCTCCCCCTCTGCCACTCCTCTCCACCGTCCGGGCCCCTCATCCAGCCTCAGGACGTGCGCACACACTCCTGCCCCCACCTGGATGCTCTTCTTCCAGAACCCACGTGGCTCGTGACAGAGACTGTCTCCTTGACCAAACTCCACTCAGCCTCTCTTGAGCTCTCTTTCAGCCAGGCCTCGGCTTTTCATTTCCGTGTTCCTCTCTGCATCTCGTCCGATTGTCGCAAGAATTCTGCTAAGTCAGTTTAACCATCCTCCATATCCATCACCCTCAACACCTGACCAGGTTCCTCATTATCCACCTCTCCTGGCCCCGCGGGGTGTCTGATGGACCTGGCCTGCCTTCAGCAAGAACCCTGTGAGCTGGTTTATTCCTTTACCCTCCTGATGTTTCTTCTCAGTAATTTTCCATCCAGTGAGCACCCCCCCACTCTGCTCCCTGGCGATAATTACCACCTGCCCACACTGCACTCAGAGTCGAGCCTCTTTTCCCCACGGCAAGACCCCACTGCAGTGGTCCCTACATCTATGGCCACAGTTCCCCCCTGAATAAAGTCTGCTTTACCATCTTCAACAAGGGCCATGGATAATTTTTTCCCTCACACTCGCTCCCTCCTCTCCATCAAGTTGGTGCTCAAATGACAACATCCTCATAAGGACTCCCCTGACCACTCCTATTAAAACTGCACTACCCCCTTCCAACACTCACTTATCCCCCCTCCCTAACTTTGCTCTGCAGCACTTGTCGCCTTCTAAAATACTCCATAGGTGCTTATCTATTTTCCTTATCATCTGTACTCCTGGAATGTAAACTCCACAAGGGTAGGGTGACAGCAAGAGCAGGCACTCGATGTTTACTGCTCGGATAAACGACCACCCACCAGAAAAAGACAGCACCATCAAGCACATGGAAACTGTGAACGTGCATTTCACCGTGAATTTTTAAATGACATGATGCCATTGCTTCTATGAGGGATGAACACAAGACAGAGCTATGAGAGTTCAGGGATAAGATGGTGAGGCAAAAGAAAGAGATAAAAAATATAAGAAAAGCTCAGAAAAGAAGTGGAAGGAAAAAATAAAACAAAACCATCACAGAAAACGAGGTGAAACTGAAAGGGGCTCAAAATACATACAGGACAGAAATGGGAAAATTCAAACAAATCGTGTGAAAATTTAAGAAAGAATTAAAAAGAATCACCAGAGAAAAAGATAAATACAAGAGACCATGAGGAACATCCAACATATGCATAATGAAGTTCCCAAATAAGAAAACTGAAATAATGGAACACAACATATTTACTGATGTAAGTTTTAAATACTGAAAAAGCAAATGGATTAGGAACGGTTAAGAAAAAAGACTCTAGTAAAACTATTCTACTTAAAAAAAGAAAGAATTCTTTAGGAGTCAGGCAAAAGAAAAGTCCCTTACAAGAGGGGGAAAAGCAGACTTCTTTACAGCAAAATACAATCCAAAATGAAAGTACAGCAATGCTCAAGGAAACAAAGTGTGATGATACTAGGGTTTTATATTTACCTCAACAGTTGCTCACATATAAAAGAAGTTTTAAATGTGCAAAAGCAAACAAACAAAACCCCAAGGAGCACTGCATAAAAAGCCTTCTTGAGGAACTGACTAGATAGTGAACTATAACTCTTCAAGAGAAACCCTGCATCAAAAAAACCAACTGTGGGCTTCCCTGGTGGCGCAGTGGTTGGGAGTCCGCCTGCCGATGCAGGGGACGCGGGTTCGTGCCCCGGTCCAGGAGGATCCCACATGCCGCGGAGCGGCTGGGCCCGTGAGCCATGGCTGCTGAGCCTGTGAGTCCGGAGCCTGTGCTCCGCAACGGGAGAGGCCACAACAGTGAGAGGCCCGCGTACTGCAAAAAAAAAAAAAAAGAACCAATTGTGAGGACTGGATCCATTCAACTGAAAGAAGAAGACTAAGACGTACGTGATGATTATGGTGAGAGCGCAGAGTGCAAGTCCTGGCAGCGCAGAAACTACTTCAATAACACCAGCTGGGCAACTAAGGGGCTAGAGAGTGGGAGGCAGCACGATGTACGCGGCTTCCTTGTCCTTGACAGCTCGGGTTGAAAAACGTATCACTGAAACCATGCTCTCCAATACGGTAGTCACTAGCCATAGGTGGCTATTTAAACTTCAATTTATATTAATTAATATTAAGGAAAATTTAAAGTTCAGGTCCTCCGTTGCCCTAGCTACATTTCAACTGCTTGCAAGCCACATTATGGCTAGTGGCTATCACAACAGACAGGGCAGATAAATAGCACATTCACATCATCACAGAGAGTCCTACTGCACCGTGCTGATTTAAAGTTAATAAATCAAAAATAAATAAATAAATAAATAAATAAATAATCCATTTATCGTCAAAAAAATAAAGTTAATAAATCAAATAATGTTGTGCAAATAAAGTTAACAAGTTAAACACCAATAAAGGTAATACTTGTAAATAACTAAGATCAGTTGGTAGAAGAGAAGGGAGAAGGAACGAAGAGGAGCCATACTAACTTCATCATTGTCCACAGTAGAGAATTAATAAATAACATCTAAAACAGAGAAGATCTGGGGTACAATAAAAAGCTGTAAGGATAAGAGTTATAATAAAACTGCAAATTATTAGAAGATCATACAAACAACATAAAGCAAGTAAGACTGTAGAGAGGCAGATGTTCTAAAAGCTACTTACAAAACAATACCCCAAGGACTTCCCTGGTGGCACAGTGGTTAAGACTCCACGCTCCCAATGCAGAGGGCCCGGGTTCGATCCCTGGTCAGGGAACTAGATCCCACACGCATGCTGCAACTAAGAGTTCGCATGCCACAACTAAGGAGCTGGCGAGCTGCAACTAAGGAGCCTGCCTGCCGCAATTAAGACCCAGTGCAGCCAAATAAATAAATAAAATAAATATTTTTAAAAATGTTAAAAAAAAAAAACCAATCCCTCAAATGATAACATAGCACCAGTGGCAGAATTAATGCCAAACATATGTCATATATATATATATATATATATTTTTTTTTTTTTTGCGGTACACGGGCCTCTCACTGTTGTGGCCTCTCCCTTTGCGGAGCACAGGCTCCGGACGCACAGGCTCAGCGGCCATGGCGCACAGGCCCAGCCGCTCCACGGCATGTGGGATCTTCCCGGACCGGGGCACGAACCCGTGTCCCCTGCATCAGCAGGCGGACTCTCAACCACTGCGCCACCAGGGAAGCCCCATATGTCATATTAATAAACAGGCTAAATTAATACCTATTAAAAAACAGACGTTCCGATTTTATCTCAGAGCAAAACCCAATTTTATGTTGTACGACAAAGAAGCACCTAAAAACGGCAGGGGTGAGGGTGGATTTGGAAAGGTTGAGGAAGAAAGGATAAGCAAAGGTATATGAAGCAAATGGAAGAAATAAATCGCGGGCTGTAATCTTAATATCAGACAAGGCTGAGTTCTGAGAAAGAAGGATTAAACCAACAAAGAAGGGCACTGTATGCTTTTAAAGGGTACAGCCCACAGGAGAGACATGCGGCATCACTATCTGTGGATCAAATAACACAGCATCAACACTCAGAGCAAAAACCACAGGGGATACAGGAGAAAACTGAGTAAAACACATTCATTGTGGGAAATGTTAATTTACCCCCCTTAGCCAGGATGGAAAAGAGGACAAAAAGAAGAAAAGATATAAGCACCTTAGTTACACATCAGTAAAGTATAACTAATTGAACTCAATACACAACATGCTGACCTCCACACCCTGAATGCAGTAAGTCCAACAGGTCTTTCTTTAGGGAAAAAAATAGCAAAGCAAATTATTAATCTAATCGAGAAATAAAAAATATCAAAGATAGAGCAGTAATTAAAATAAGAATAAAAGAACACATTGTTCAATTGCATATAAGTAAATCTGAAAAGTTGGTAAAGTGAATTACTTTTCTAGGAAAATATAATTTACCCAAACTAACTCCAAAAGAGACAGGAAAGCTAAACAAATAAATCACCATAGAAAAATCAGAGAAAGTTATATATAAGCCCCCCCAAAGCACCAGGCCCAGAGACTTCCACAGATCATTTCCAAATGTGTAAAGTACAGAAAATTCCAATGTTAAACTACTCCAAAACACAAAAAAGTAAAGAATTTCTTTTAAAAAATAAAGCAAATATATCAGTGACACCACAGTAAGACAATATCTATACACACAACACACCCATACAAAAAGAAAACTAGATTTTTCTCACTTATAAATACCAGTGCAAAAGCCCTATATAAGATATTAGCAATACAACCCAGTAGCAACTTAAAGGAATATTACACCATAAGTATGTGGGATTTAGTCCAGGAATGTATGGATAGCTCAACTGTTGAGGAAAACTATTAATACAACTCACAATTAATAGCTCTCTAGAGAAAAATCGTATAGTCATTTCCATAGATGCTAAAAAGTCACTTGCTAAAATTAATATCCATTCTTGATAAAATTCTTATTAGTAAAATAAGAATAGAAGGATATTTCCTTACCCAGAAGCCAGCATCAAACTTAATGGGAAATGAAATACATTGCATTTAAGTCAGGAATAAAACAAGGATGACCACTATCATCACTATTAACGTACTATATGTACTAGTTAATGCAATGAAACTAGAGAAAGAAGTATGAACTGAAATGGAGGCAAAATTATTATTATTTGTAGATGACACGATTGCATGCCTGAAAGAACCCAAGAGAATTTACTGAAAACTATCAACATGAAGAGAATTTCAGGAAGGAAGATAGCTGGGTACAAAATTAATATACAGAAATCAATAAGGCAACATGTACACAACAACTATCAATGAGAAGATACATTGGAAGAAAATACTTTCTTTTTAAAACCAACAAAAAGTTAAAACATTATAAATCAATTTAACAGGAAATGTCTAAAACCCTTAGAAGATGAAAACTTAAAACACAGCTGAAGGGCACAAAAGAAACAAATGGAAAGCCACACCATGTTTTTACACCCTTTACATGTCTACTTTCAGTCTATAAAGGTAACATAATCCAAAGAAAACAACATCAGAATTGTTTTTTCTTTTTTAGAGGTGGGCTGGGGTGAGACAGACTAGACAAGCTGATTTTAAAACTCATCTGGAATAATAAATAAATTTTATTTATTTATGAGGAGAAATGAGGGGGACTAGCCCTACGAGATATTATAACGTCTCAAAAACTTACAAAGTGAGGTGCAGGGCATGTACAGGCTGAAAGGTCAATGGAACAAGACGGAAACTCCAGAAATAAACCCAGATATACGGGAATTTAGTAGATGATAAAGGAAACATTTTAATCCAGAGGGAAAGTTGGAATATTCACTAAAAAGTACTGGAAAACCAGCCAGAGATCTGGGGGGAAAAACTGTCCAGAAAACTGGCAAAAAAAATTAAGTTGGATCCATACTGCAAACCTTTGCAGGTAAAAAGTTCTAAGTGCATCGAAGACTTAAATGTAAAAATTGAATAACCAAAATTTTAGAACCACAGGGAATGATTTTTATCATATCAAAGTGGCAAAGGCCTTTCTAAGAATGACTCAAAACTCAATAATAAATGACTACAAATACAACCAAAAATAGTTTGTTACATAAAAGTGATTACAAGCAACATCACTTATATAAATGATAAACTAGAGAAATAATGCAACTTAATATAACAGGTAAAAGGCTAATTTCTCTAATATTTTAAGCAACTTAATAAAACAGGTAAAAGGCTAATTTCACTAATATTTTAAGAACTCCTAAAAAATAAACAAAACAAAAACCACCTAACAACCTAATAGAAAAATTGAATGATACGAAAACAGGTCACAGAAAAGGAAAAGCAAATTGCTCCTAAGCCCAAGAAAAAATGCTCAATATCAATGATAACATGAGAAATGATCATTAAAACTATCCTAAGTGCCATTTTCCACCTATCAGATTAGCAAAGACCAAAATATGTGATCATACTATGGTAGGGGAGGGGGCAACAGGCACTCTCATACATTGCTAAGGGTAGCTGAGAATACCACAGTCTTGTACGGGCCATTTGGCAAAACCGAAAACATTTTACAAACACCTGGGCCCAGCAATACCACTTTTAGGAATTTTCCTCAAAGACATTTGCACGTTGAAATGATTATGTACAGTAGTTACTCACTGCAACATTGTTCGTAATAACAAAAGAATGTAAACAACCTAAATTCCAACGATAAGAAAATGGTGGTTTTCCCTTTAATATCTTGGAGATATTCATATTAGTACATATATGTTCTTTTTTTTAAAAGGCTGCATGTTGCACCATTGTGAAAAATGGGGAGAAAAAGAACATTTATATATATTTACTTGCATATGCATGAAATAACTTTGGCAGAAATGACAAGAAATCGAGAGCTTTTAGTTGCCCCATAGGAGAGGACCTTGATGGACAAAGGAGGGCAGGCGCATCCATTCTGGAACTCAAGAATTTTAAACCACCTGCACAGATGTTAACTGGTAACATAATAAATCAAGTTTAAAGTAAGATCAATCCCAGGCTGGGTGACCTCGAAGTGTAAAAATGTACAAAGTTCTAAGCCCCTTAAATGCTGATGACCCAAGGGCACAGTGGTCTTCCTCAGGAAAAGATCTGAAGACTGTACGCTAGAAAGTCACATTCTCCGGATCACCTCTTACTTTGGACTTGAACAAAACTGCTAGGGAAGTAAAAGTCTCCGAGTTAATGCCTCAGCCGCTCTCTCTCTAATATTTTCTTTCTGATGGTCCCAAGCAGCATGAGGAGCCTCCACAGCCATCGCTGTCCCCAGGAGTCCTCTGAGTCTCTGAACAAGTCCTTCCTTCTTAACATTTCAGCAATACTCTTAGAAACGCCTAGGATTCTTTTTTTTTTTTTTTTTGCGGTACGCTGGCCTCTCACTGTTGTGGCCTCTCCCTTTGCGGAGTACAGGCTCCGGACGCACAGGCTCAGCGGCCATGGCTCACGGGCCCAGTCGCTCCGCAGCACGTGGGATCTTCCCAGACCGGGGCACGAACCCGTGTCCCCTGCATCGGCAGGCGGACTCCCAACCACTGCGCCACCAGGGAAGCCCAACGCCTAGGATTCTTATACCACGTCGGCCTAGAGATCCTGTACCCCAAGCGTGAGTTGCCCTTTCACTTACAGACAGTGAACCAAATGTGTTAAGCAGTTCACTAACATAAAAAAAATCACAAGGTGAATCACTGCGCTGGGTGGGAAAACACAAGTGGACTTTTGCTTGTTGAAAGACTCTCGTCCTTCTTGGTGGCACTGAGAGACCCGTTTTGGTTGCAAAAGGGAAATCAGACCCATTGAAGAGATTTCAACTTCTTAGGTGTCCCCATCTCCATTTTTCTGTAAAACAACTGTTTTCCATCGTGTTTTAAAACAGAATAAACAATCACCAGATATTTCTCCACATATTAAGTAATGGGCCAGTACTGTGTGGTGTTTACTAAGGTTCTAGAAAGCAGAATTTTGAAGAGATGCATCATTTCCTATCTATCATTAAGACCAAGACAATGCTGTTGAGCAACCCCATTCCTAGATGTTACTCAAATGAAATCGAAGATTTTGTTCACACAAAAACCTGTACGCAAATATTTCTTGTAACTTCACTCATCATCACCCAAGTGTCCTTCAGCGGGCCAATGGAGGAACAGTGGTACATCCATGAAAGAGAAGACAACTCAGCAATAAAAAGGAACAAACTACTGACACACACGGCAACTTGAATGAGCCTCAAAGGCATTATGCTAAGTGGTAAAGCCAGATTCAAAAGGCTGCCTGTTGTACAACTGTATTTATGTCACATATGTGACTTTCTGCAAAAGGCCAACTATAGGGATTAAAACCACATCAGTGATTGCCTGAGGCTGGGGCGCGTGTGGGGCAAGAGGCTGAGTACAGAGGACACGAGGGAACTTGGGGGAGTGCCGGAACTCTTCCATATCTTGATTGTGATGGCGGCTAAGGTCTCAGAGAAACTTGCAGTGAAAAGAGCAATCTATTGTATGTGATAGACGTCAATTAAGAAACTCACAAAGATAATCAAGTATAGAAAGAAACACAGTTATCCTACCTTGTTGACAACAGGGTCACATTCTTAAAGTGATTAATATTTAAGTAAAAATCAAGCAGTTCATTAGCAATGAAACTGTAACAAAATACTGAGATACTAATTTGTGTGGCTTATATATACTTACTGCCAAAACAGTAGAAATAATATAATCATTCAGTCAACATATATTTTTGGCATGCGCACCATGTATCAGATAGTGTTCCAGGCACCAGGGACAGGGTAGTGAACAAAAGAGGTAAAGCCCTTGTTCTCAGTGGGCTTACATTTCAGTACTGCATTCTGATGGTGTACTAATATGGTAAAACAAAGCAGCTTTCTTCTAGGTCAGTATAGTACAAGTACAGGTCTAAATACTCAGTAAAATGGGCTGACAAAAATCACAGCTATTGTCCAATGGAGCCATCTCTGAAATTTCTAGTTCTGAAATTTTCTTGAGAGTCTGGAAAGGAAACCTGAGCCCCTGAATAAAAGTTGAGATGAAAGGGGCAAAATGAGATTGCCAATACTAGTCAGAAAAGTAAAAATTAATAAGAGTAAGTAAATATAAGGTCTTTAGCGCAGGAATATTAAAATCGAATCTTGGCGTGCTGCATGGTTTCAGGGGTTAGATGCTACATATTAGCAAAATTATGAGTTAATACAGATGACTAGATTTCAGATTTCAGTAACATTAAAACTCACAGAAACTTTATAGTGTTGATACTCGTTTGGCATTATTGGCCTAAGTGAAGGCAAAGACTCCAGACTATAAACCCAAGAGTTTAGGAGAGCTCTGACCACAGAGGCGTCTGGGAGATGGCCTGATTACAGGCCAAAGTAATGACTGTGGAATACAGGCAGATGGCCAAAGAAAATGCTCTGAGTAGCCAGCCCAACACTTACATAACGAACCACCACCACCAAATTGAATACCAGTCAGAGGGAACTCAAGTAGGAGTGAGACCGACAGTGCATCACCCAAATCCAAGGCACAGGCAAACTCCAGGAACAGAGAGCGAGAGGTGAGCCCTGCAGCAAACTAGGCCACGCCAAGGGCTGCTGAAAGCAGGAGCTCACAGAAGAACTCAGGGCAGTCACGTGCTGCCCAGCACAGGTGCAGCCTCCCTGCTTCAGACGGGCCCGGCAGCTCCCAGGGCCACCGCCCGGGGCCACCATCCCAGCCCACAGCAGAGGCTGGGAATGTGCAGCATTGGTCCTGGGAAACGCACATGGAGCAGTGAAGGGGAGACAGAGGATATTACTCCTCATCCAACACTCCCTCCTATTACCTGAATGTTCTCAGCAAGTTAAAAGAAAACTTTTTAAATGTACAAAACAAATATAAACTCTTTTGAAATACCCAAAACAAATGGACACTATGATACCTTTTTTTAATTTTAGAAAAGTTTTTTTCCTGATTATTACTGAAGAGGGGAATTTCGGCCCATCGGCCCCTTACTTTTCCACTGACGGGACTTGTGCTCCTTTCCCAAAGGTTATGATTTGCATTTTACAGTAATGGTCTTAAACAACCTCTTCTGATGAAACAAAGGAAGGGCCAGTTTTTGGCTGACGTCATGCCTAGTGTGTGACAGGAAAACTGTAAGCCTAAGTAAGACTGTCATCATGGTGGGACAGGGTAGTGAGGATTAACGGAAGCCAGTCGTCATTGGAAAGCATGCGTGCCAATGTCAGACAACACAAGAACCTGCCAACCGCTGGGAGGATGGCTGGTGGAACCCTTCCAGTTCCTCAGGGGCAAGCTCTGTCTGGGCATCAGAAATACAAGGTCAGAATGGATTCATTAGGTACAGGCTCCCATCAAGAGTTAAAGGCTACCTACAATCTCACACTACCCTTCCCAGGATGAGTTTAAACACCAGGGAGAACAGTGCAGGACAGACTCCATCAGCTTCTGCTGGGTCTACTGGCCCAAGAACCCCAGGTGAGCAGGTTTCAAGGAGGAAACTGGCAGAAGCCTAACGAAGGATGGTCAGTCCACAGGTAACCTTGGTACTCGTGGATGGTGGGTCTATGACCTGTATGGAGTTAGAAGGCTACCTTTTTTTGACTTAAATCCTCCAGTGAATAAAAGCAAAATGTTTTAAGCCTGGTTGTACGCACTGTTATATCAGAAAGTTAACAGAGCCTGTAAGTTTTGGCATAAAACAAAATAAAACGGGATGATATGAAAAAACTTCAACCCTGTTGGCTCTGGCTAGTCATTACATCCTACAACTAGTAGTTAGTTTCAGTTAGTTCCAGATGTGTGCAGATGCCTCAGCAGCCACCTTGGGATTTGAGGAAGAGTCAGGGAGGGCAGCGTGGGGGGATCACTTCAAATGAAAAAGTTCTGCTTTTACCTGCTTATAAAATGAACTATTTTAATGGATATTATATTTATTAAAATTAATATATCAGAATGCTAATTGATAAGACTTCATTTAATAAAAGAGTCTCATTGCTTAGAATTGCAGCAGGGAGGAGTGCAATCGTTACTCTAAACAGTGTTGTTCATTTTCTTGAGCTGTTTATGAGGAAACATTCACTGTAGTTTGTGAGATGAAGGGTAAGATATAGTTTCCATCACCTTTAGAAAGGCTCCATTCCTCTGAGCCGGAATCTTCTCCTGCCTGCAAGTGAGAGAGCAGACGGTCGCTTCAAAACAGACCATAAAAGACAAAGGAGATCCTTGTAAAAAATGTTTACTGAAGTACAGTTAATTTACAATATCATGTTAGTTTCAGGTGTACAGCAAAGTGATTCACTTACACACATATATGTTCTTTTTTTTACATTCTCTTCCATTATAGGTTATTACAAGATATTGAGTATGGTTCCCTGTGCTACACAATAGGTCCTTGTTGGTTATCTATTTTACATATAGTAGTGTGTATATTTTAATCCCAAACTCCTAATTTATCCCTCCACTCCTCCCCTTTGGTAACCGTAAGTTTGTTTTCTATGTCTATGAGTCTATTTCTGTTTTGGAAATAAGTTCCTTTGTATCATGTTTAGATTCCACATATAAGCAATATCATATGGTATTAGTCTTTGTCTGGCTTACTTCACTTAGTATGATCATCTCTAGGTCCATCCATGTTGCTGCAAATGGCCTTACTTCACTCTTTTTTATGGCTGAGTAATATTCCATTGTGTGTGTGTATCTCGTATCTTCTTTATCCATTCACCTGTTGATGGACGCTTAGGTTGCTTCCATGACCTGGCAATTGTAAATAATGCTACAATGAACATGGCGTGCATGTGTCTTTCTGAATTATGTTTTTCTCTGGATATACACCCAGGATTGGGATTGCAGGATCACACGGTAGCTCTGTTTTCAGGTTTTTAAGGAACCTCTATACTGTTCTCCATAGTGGCTATACCAGTTTACATTCCCACCAACAGTGTAGGACGGTTCCTTTTTCTCCACACTCCCTCCAGCATTTGTAGACTTTTTCATGATGGCCATTCTGACTGGTGTGAGGTGGTACCTCACTGTAGTTTTGATGTGCATTTCTCTAATAACTAGCGATGTTGAGCATCTTTTCATGTGCCTTTTGGCCACCTGGTCTTCTTTGGAGAAATGTCTTTTTAGATCTCCTGCCCATTTTTTGATTGGGTTGTTTGTTTTTCTGATATTGAGCTGTATGAGCTGCTTGTATACTTTGGAGATTAATCCCTTGTCAGTTGCATCATTTGCAAATATTTTCTCCCATTCTGTAGGTTGTCTTTTTATTTATGGTTTCTTTTGCTGTACAAAAGCTTTTAAGTTTAATTAGGTCCCATTTATTTTTGTTTTTATTTCCATTACTCTAGGAGATGGATCCAAAAAGATACTGTTGCGATTTATGTCAGTGTTCTGCCTATGTTTTCCTTTAGGAGTTTTATAGTAGCCGGTCTTACATTTAGGTCTTCAATCCACTTTGAGTTTATTTTTGTATATAGTGTTAGAGAATGTTCTAGTTTCATTCTCTTACATGTAGCTTTCCAGTTTTCCCAACACCTCTTAATGAAGAGACTGTGCTTTCTCTATTGTATGTTCTTGCCTTCTTTATCATAGAGTAATTTTTTTAAATAAATTTATTTATTTTATTTATCTTTGGCTGTGTTGGGTCTTCATTGCTGCACGCAGGCTTTCTCTAGTTGCAGCGAATGGGGGTTACTCTTTGTTGTGGTGTGCGGGCTTCTCAATGCAGTGGCTTCTCTTGTTGTGAAGCATGCGCTCTAGGCACGCGGGCTTCAGTAGCTGTGGCACGTGGGCTCAGTAGTTGTGGCTCGTGGGCTCCAAAGCACAGGCTCAGTAGTTGTGGCGCATGGGCTTGGTTGCTCTGTAGCATGTGGGATCTTCCTGGTCCAGGGCTCAAACCCATGTCCCCTGCATTGGCAGGTGGATTCTTAACCACTGCGCCACCAGGGAAGCCCTGTCGTAGATTCATTGACCATAGGTGCGTGGGTTTATTTCTGGGCTTCCTATCCTGTTCCATTGATCTATATTTGTTTTTGTGCCAGTACCATACTGTTTTGATTACTGTAGCTTTGTAGCATAGTCAAAGGCAGGGAGCCTGATTCCTCTAGCTCTTGTTTTTCTTTCTTAAGATTGCTTTGGCTATTCAGGGTCTTTTGCGTTTCCATACAAACTTTAAAAATTTTTGTTCTGTTTCTGTGAAAAATGCCATTGGTAGTTTGACAGAAATTGCACTGAATCTGTAGATTGCTTTAGGTAGTATGGTCATTTTGACAATATTGATTCTTCCAATCCAAGAACATGGTATATCTTCCCACTTGTTCCTTTCATCTTCAATTTCTTTCTTCAGCATCTTATAGTTATTGGAGTACAGGTCTTTTGCTTCCTTAGGTAGTTTTTTTCCTAGGTATTTTATTGTTTTTGATGGAATGGTAAATGGGATTGTTTCCTTAATTTCTCTTTCTGAACTTTCATTGTTAATGTATAGAAATACAGCAGATTTCTGTGTGTTAATTTTGCATCCTGCAACTTTACTGAATTCATTGATGAGCTCAAGTAGTTTTCTGGTAGTGTCTTTATGATTTTCTGTGTATAGTATCATGTCATCTGCAAACAGTGACAGTTTTACTTCTTTTCCTATTTGGATTCCTTTTATTTCTTTTCCTTCTGATTGCTGTGGCTAGGACTTCCAAAACTATCTTGAATAAAAGTGGAGAAAGTGGACATCCTTGTCTTGTTCCTGATCTTAGAGGACACATTTTCAGCTTTTCACCAGTAAGTATGATGTTAGCTGTGCTTTATCATATACGGCCTTTATTACGTTGAGGTAGGTTCCTTCTATGCCTGTTTTCTGGGGAGTTTTTGAATTTTATCAAAAGCTTTTTCTCCATCTATTGATATGATCATATGGTTTTTATTCTTCAGTTTGTTAATGTGGTGTATCACAGTGATTGGTTTGTGGATACTGAAAAATCCTTGCATCCCTGGGATAAATCCCAATTGATCATGGTGTCTGATCCTTTTAATGTATTGTTGGATTCGGTTTGCTAGTATTTTGTTGAGGATTTTGCGTCTATGTTCATCAGTGATACTGGCCTGTAATTTTTGTTTTTGTGTGGTATCATTATCTGATTTTGGTATCAGGGTGATGGTGGACTCACAGAATAAGTTTGGAAGTGTTTCTTCCTCTGCAATTTTTTGGAATCGTTTCAGAAGGATAAGTGTTAACTCTTCTCTACATGTTTGCTAGAATTCTCCTGTGAAGCCATCTGGTCCTGGACTTTTGGTTTTGGGAGTTTTTAAATCACAGATTCAATTTCAGTACTTGTAATTGGTCTGTTCATATTTTCTATTTCTTCCTGGTTCAGTCTTGGCAAACTGTACCTTTCTAAGTAATGAATAAAGCAATCTTTTAAAGAGCTGTTCACCATATAAATGTGCTCAGAAAGTCCTGTGTGCAAGTAGAGGACAATACTTGAAATTGATAGGCGTTCTTCACTTCACAAAAGTATTTTAAAAAAATTATACCTTTACTTGCTTCTGCCTATATGGAAAAGTATCTGAAAAGAGCCAGGACCCCAAGGCCAGAGAGCAACAGTGTACAGCTAGCTGGGTCTACCGCCCCACGCAGGGATTCAGACAGGCCTGAAGCAAGTCACTGCATGAACTGACCTCTCCCTAAATCCTCCATCCAAACAGGCCAAAGTTTATTTCTGAGCTTTGGAACGTTGTGCTTTTCTTGTTGGCATAATACCATCCATCGCTGATTTGCTAATAATGCTCTTCTGCAACAGTCTGGGCTTCGTGTGCTCACTGGGAGGGGAAGCAGGTCAGCCCACCTGGCCAATGGCTAACGGGTAAGTCTGTTCTCCCAACAGAAGTTGAAGCCTAGGACCCTACCTGGGGGAGGGGGTGGTGTCACAGATTTGTCTGGTAAATGAAGTGCATTTACAGATAACAACTGCCGATTAAAATCTTTGAATGAAATGAAGACATATTCAGAGCTAGGGGGTTAAAAATTCCCAAAGTGGAGCTGAGATGAAAAAGGAAAGCAAATAGAAAACTGGCTTCAACTTACAACTTTTCTGGAACCTGCCTGTGCTAAGAGGGCAGATGACAAGCCAAGAGGCCTGGAGAGCACACGGGGGCAGAGGTGCAGGGAGAGTGGTGGGAGTGAGAGGGGGCCAAGGATGGGCGTCAGGGAGGATATCAGAGAGTCTGGTTGGCTGAGCCCGGAGGATGGTGGGGAGGGAGAGGGCGCAGGTTTTAGAGTCGCAGGACCAGGGAGGGGGAGGTAAGCAGGACAGTAGCAATTAAGCTCCTGGCAGGTTGAGAGCGGGGACCCTCTCTAAGGAGGGTCACCTAGACTGGACACCTGTAGAAGAGAGCAGCTGGGCTCTGCCAACTCAGGCTGGGGCAGCAGTGGGGAGGGGGTCAGAGAGGGGGAATGATGGGAGAAGACGGGTGCTGCTGACTCTCCAGCCTGCGAGCAGCACAGCTAGGAGTTCAGCACTGGGGGCCCATCACTGCAGGAGTGGCTGGTGTCAAAGACTGCAGGTTTCGGGCCATGGAGAGGGCACTGCTGGCTGCACAGGCTGAACCCAGGATCACACAAGGCCAGGAGGTCTGGACTGTGGTCTCAGCATCAAGAGGAAGGCGGAGGAAAACCCAACCACCCTGCAAGAGTCAGAGCAGCTGGCAGGGGGAGGGGAGTGTCAAGGGTGTCCCTGACCTGCTGAGACTTGTCCCGAGTCTAGACATGGACACGCCCACAGGGGCCAGGCAGGCGTCACTAATGCTCAGGCCAGGACAGAATCTGTTGCAACAAACACCAAACGGAGAACTAACCAACACTCTGACTGCATCCCAGGGTTCAAACGGCATTGGACAACTCTGAAAATACTTCTCATGCATTATATAAGGGTTGGGCTATGACTGAGGGGACAAGCCTTTTCAGGAGTATTAGATAATTAGTGAGAAAAAACACCCACTTAAGGTTCAGATGACTGCGTTCCTTAATGGGTTCATACCTCCCACAAAGTTATTTTGAGATCCCTCCTAGCTCAAAGATCTACCCTAAGAATTTGCACCAGCATTCAACTATAACTGACCGTTCACGTATCAAGAATCCAGCAGAACAAAGCAGAACAGTTAGGCTTCTTTTTTTCATACCATTCTAGCTTTGCAATTTTTCTTCATAATAATGAACTGGCATATAAAGGATTTTTCCACTTTAAACTTTTCTTTTTTTAAACAAGAAATTACATGAAAGCCAAGCAAGACAAAACGCAAACCTAGAAATTCTTGTGGTAACAGTAATCAGCCCACCATACATAAATCCTTTATCACTGTAACCTGGCTACGCTGGACAGTAGATCTCCCGTTTATATTTTTCACAACCATAATATATAACAGTGTCATTTTCATGAGCACATGTGCCAGGATTTCAGAAGGTAAAACATTCTGAATTTATAAAAACAAATGAACTATATTTACATTGCAAAAAGATTTACCGTAGGTCTCTTTTAGCCAATAAGCTCTAGTACATTGAAAATATAATGCAACTTAGAATGCATTTGAGTCAAACTTTTGGTTCAAGAACACATCTACTGCACCAAGCAAAGAAGTACATAACAAAGCCCAAGCCACACCCAGCTTGCAGTGCCCAAAATGCTGTAATCTCTATATGCTCTGCTGGGTCCCTGGCCTCCATTCTCCAAGTTCACCATGGGGAGACATCCAGCAATCTGTACGGCATCTGATAAGCCCTTACTGTTTGTAAGGTGCACCACTTGTAAGGTGCATGAACGACATGATTAACATCAAGGCAGACAGAGCAATTCTAAGTGCAAACTGAGATCGTGGAAAAGCATAAGGATACCACCACCTACCATTTGACCCCTACTTCAGGTCAAACCTATAGTAAATGTCTTAAAACTTTCTCTCATTTAATTCTCACAACAAAGCCTCTGACCAGGTATCAGCCCCGTCCTCCGGATGAGAATTAAGACCTGGAGAAGGCACACAGAGTTCCAGGCTTGGGAATAAAAAGACGTGATTTCAAACATTCACTGTTACATCAATGCCCTTGACGTGTCGCTGAATTCTCTGAGCCTCAGTCTTCTCACGCATAAAATGGGAGAGAAATGCCATCTCTTCAGTATGTGTGAGCATTAAAGCAGTCTGTGTGTTGGAAAGGGCTGTACTGGTACCATGTTATCATAAAACAGTTTCAGTTAAGTCTTCTCTTCCTCAAAATTTCCAGGAATTTTCCCTGGAAATACAGAAGTAGGGAATTTTTTTCACATTCCTGATTGCTCTGTATCATATATGGGGCTTTGAAAACACAAATTAACTTTCTGGATTCAATGAGTCATCTCAGGGAGAAGCTGGCATTGCTCAAGCTCTGAGGAAGTTCTCCTGTCTCTGAGCTGTGCAAATTGTGACAAAGACTCTGGGGAATCAAATTCTGGACAATTTTCTATTTCTGAGTTAGAAGATAACCATAACCATAACCATATATACAGGAATTCTGAAGTCCCTGTTCCCACATTTATTTGAACCATTCTCTTATGAATGACCTTCCTAGGGACTTCCCTGGTGGCACAGTGGTTAAGAATCTGCCTGCCAATGCAGGGGACACGGGTTCGAGCCCCGGCCCAGGAAGATCCCACATGCCATGGAGCAACTAAGCCCGTGTGCCACAACTGCTGAGCCTGTGCTCTAGAGCCCATGAGCCACAACTACTGAGCCCGTGTGCCACAACTACTGAGTCCGTGTGCCACAACTACCGAAGCCTGCGCGCCTAAAGCCCATGCCCCACAGCAAGAGAAGCCACCGCAATGAGACGCCCGTGCACTGCAACGAAGAGTAGCCACCACTCACCGCAACTAGGGAAAGGCCACGTGCAGCAATGAAGACCCAACACAGCCAAAAATAAATAAATAAATTTATTTTTTAAAAAAGAATGACCTCCCTAAAGCAAATACAAGTAATGGGGGGGGGGTCATGTGTAGCTGTGGGGATACATCAAAATAAGAATCTTAACAGCATCTGTCTAAAATTTATGTATAGAATATTATTTATAATTACAAAGCAAAATCTGTACTATACCTATAAGACAACAGTTTTCCTTTTCTGATCAATGCATTCATAAAACTATTAGTCTTATGAATTTTGCTTAAAGTCTATGTTTTAAGGCTTCAACTATCATTTAATAAAGTTTCTGAGCACTTATCAAGTGGCAGGTACTGAAAGGCCTAGGAATACAAATATAAACAAATTATTTTAGTTAGGCCGACTCAGAGAACAAATTAATTACAGCAGAAGTTAATCACTGTGATGACTGCGGTATATATAAAGTATGCTGGCAACCCATCATAGGTTACTACTAAATTATAGAAAACAATCCCGTGTTAGTCTTTCTTTTCTCTGACCACTGGAATTTCCTGGCATTCTTTTTCATCACAACCTCACTTTCTGGTTAAAGTTACTCTTCTCATAAGGACTTCTCTAAAATTTAAATATTAAATTTGGGAATTACTATAAGCCTCTAGTGAGAGTTTTTATAACAGAAATTAGAACACACACTTCTAAGCAACTCACATGTCAAAGAAAAAGATCATAATGGAAATTAGAAGAAATTTAAGTTGACAATCAAATCTTGAGGGCCAGGGCAGTGGAGCTTTTTTGGGGGGTCTTCCCACATCCCCACAGAACATCAGGCTGCTAAACCATGAAGCCGCAACACCATCTTTTGGAACAGCACCTTCTGCCAGCATCTAGGCAGTGATTCGACTTCTTCCAATCTCTCCCTCTCTCCTGGTCCCCTGCTCCTTTCCTGTAGGACCTGGGTGGGGTTTCAAGGGCGTCTGCTTTACAATAATTCACCAACCTATTAAAAACAAAAACTTATGGGATGCAACTAAAGTTGTACTTAGAGAAAAGTGTCTGCATTTTAAAAAGATGGTTACAATTTGGTAAGCTAAACAGCCAATTTATGAAATTAAAAAACGAAAACAGGGACTTCCCTGGTGGTCCAGTGGTTAGGACTCTGCGTTTCCACTGCAAGGGGCATGCATTTGATCCCTAGTCAGGGAACTAAGACCCTGCATGCTGCCAGGCTTGGTCAAAACAAAAAAACACAACAAACAAAAAACACAGGAGAAGAGCAGAATAAACCCAAGGCAAAGAAAATAAATATTCTGGGAAGAGAATATAGCAAAGTCACTTAAAAAAAAAAAAATCACTGTCAAGTTGGGGAGGGGCATGAAGGAACGGAAGGGAACGCAGCCAGTGCTTTCCCTGTCCACTTAGGCACCAGGGAGCCTCTTGGGCTCCCCGGCCTAAGCCCCTGCCCTGGAAGCCTCCCTCCTGTCGGGGAGAACCTGAGCCCTGCCCCTGCACCCCTACACGCGGAGACCCCCTCTGAGACCCCCTCCAATGCTCGGGGCCTAAACCCCACCCACACCCCCCACCAGGTCCCCACCTTCAAACTCTGGAAGCCCACATCCCAGAGGCCTTGCTTCCCACAGGTTGCCTCTCCCCTTCCCTAAGCAGGCCCTAAGCAGAGTCCCCGCCCCACGCTGGAACGTCACGCCCCCCCCCACCCCCGTCCCAACTTGAACCCTGCCCCTGCCTAAGCTCCACACCACGCTACCTCCCGGCGCCTAAACTTTGCCCCCATAGCCAAGGCTTTTTTTTTTTTCCTTTCTTTTCTTTTGTCCTCTTTTAGATCAGGGTTCTGTTTTACCTTGTTAATTCACTGTTGTTGATTCTTTTATATTTTTATTCTTTCTAATAAATCTTTTATTTTTCTTATTTTATTTTATTCTTTATACTTTGTTAGTGATCTATCTCCTTTTGGCTTGCTCCCCCCCCCTTTTTTTTTCTTTTTTCTGCTGTGGTTTTATTTTACCTTGTTGCAGTTGATTCAACTATAGTTTTATTTTTCCTAATATACTTTTTATCTTTCTAATTTTATTTTGTTCTTTATTCTTTGATATCATACTGCTCCTTTCATCCTTTCTCTCTTCCTTTTTTTTTTTTTTTTTAACCACTCCACGAAGCTTGCAAGATCTTGGTTCCCAGGCCGGAGGTCAGGCCTGAGCTCTGAGTCCAGTGGTGGGAGCTCTGAGTCCAAACCACTGGACGAACAGAGAACCTTAGACCCCAGAGAATATCAGTTGGAAAAAGGCCTCCTGGAAGTCCTCATCTCAGCACCAAGACCCAGCTCTATCTAACTGCCCACATACTCCAGTGCTGGACGTCTCAGGCCAAACAACAAGTAAGACAAGAATACAGCACCACCCATCAAAAAAAAAAAAAAAAATGACAAAAGTACGTTAAAGACGAAGGAGCAAGGTAGAAACCTTCAAGACCAAATAAATGAAGACAAAATAGGCAACCTACCTGGAAAAAGAACTCAGAGTAATGATAGTAAAGATGATCCAAAATCTTGGAAACAGAATGGAGAAAATACAAAAAACATTTAACAAGGATCTAGAAGAAAGAAAGCACAAACAAACAGTGATGAACAACTGAAATTAAAAATACTCTAGAAGGAATCAATAACAGAATAACTGAGGCAGAAGAATGGATAAGTGACCTGGAAGATAAAATGGTGGAAATAACTGCCAGGAAGCAGAATAAAGAAAAAAGAATGAAAAGAATTGACGACAGTCTCAGAAACCTCTGGGACAAAATTAAACAAACCAACATTTGAATTATAGGGGTCCCAGAAAAAGAAGAAAAAAAAAAAGGGTCTGAGAAAATATTTGAAGAGATTATAGTCAAAAACTTCCCTAACATGGAAAAGGAAATAGTCAAGTCCAAGGCAAAGAGAGTACCATACAGGATAAACCCAAAGAGAAACACACCGAGACACAAATTAATCAAACTATCAAAAATTAAATACAAAGAAAAATATTAAAAGCAGCCAGGGAAAAGCAACAAATAACATACAAGGGAATCCCCATAAGGTTAACAGCTGATTTTTCAGCAGAAACTCTGCAAGCAAGACGGGAGTGGCAGGACATATTTAAAATGATGAAAGGGAAAAATCTACAACCAAGATTACTCTACCCAGCAAGGATCTCATTCAGATTCGATAGAGAAATTAAAACCTTTACAGATAAGCAAAAGTTAAGAGAATTCAGCACCACCAAACCAGCTTTACAACAAATGCTAAAGGAACTTCTCTAGGCAAGAAACACAAGAGAAGGAAAAGGCCTACAAAAACAAACCTAGAACAATTAAGAAAATGGTAATAGGAACATACATATCGATAATTACCTTAAATGTAAATGGATTAAATGCTCCAACCAAAAAGACATAGACTGGCTGAATGGATACAAAAACAAGACCTGTACATATGCTGTCTACAAGAGACCCACTTCAGACCTAGTGACACGTACAGACTGAATGTGAGGGGATGGAAAAAGATATTCCATGCAAATGGAAATCAAAAGAAAGCTGGACTAGCAATTGTCATATCAGACAAAATAGACTTTAAAATAAAGACTATTACAAGAGACAAAGAAGGACGCTACATTATGATCAAGGGATCAATCCAAGAAGAAGATATAACAATTGTAAATACTTATGCACCCAACATAGGAGCCTCTCAATACATAAGGCAAATGCTAACAGCCATAAAAGGGTAAATCGACAGTAACACAATCATAGTAGGAGACTTTAACACCCCCCTTTCAACAATGGACAGATCATCCAAAATCAAAATAATTAAGGAAACACAAGCTTTAAATGATACATTAAACAAGATGGACTTAATTGATATTTATAGGACATTCCATTCAAAAACAACAGAATACACTTTCTTTTCAAGTGCTCATGGAACATTCTCCAAGATAGATCATATCTTGGGTCAGAAATCAAGCCTTGGTAAATTTAAGAAAATTGAAATTGTATCAAGTATCTTTTCCGACCACAACAATGAGACTAGATATCAATTACAGGAAAAAGTCTGTAAAAAATACGAACACATGGAGGCTAAACAATATGCTACTAAATAACCAAGAGATCACTGAAGAAATCAAAGAGGAAATCAAAAAACACCTAGAAACAAATGACAATGAACACACTACAACCCAAAACCTGTGGGACGCAGCAAAAGCAGTTCTAAGAGGGAAGCTTATAGCAATACAATCTTACCTCAAGAAACGAGAAAAATCTCAAATAAACAACCTAACCTTACACCGAAAGCAATTAGAGAAAGAAGAATAAAAAACCCCCAAAGTTAGCAGAAGGAAAGAAACCATAAAGATCAGATCAGAAATAAATGAAAAAGAAATGAAAGAAACAATAACAAAGATCAATAAAACTGCAGCTGGTTCTTTGAGAAGATAAACAAAATTGATAAACCATTAGCCAGACTCACCAAGAAAAAGGGAGAAGACTCAAATCAACAGACTTAGAAATGAAAAAGGAGAAGTAACAACTGACACTGCAGAAATACAAAGGATCATGAGAGATTACTACAAGCAACTATATACCAATAAAATGGACAACCTGGAAGAAATGGACAAATTCTTAGAAAAGCAGAACCTTCCAAGACTGAACCGGGAAGAAATAGAAAATATAAACAGACCAATCACAAGCGATGAAATTGAAACTGTGATGAAAAATCTTCCAACAAACAAAAGCCCAGGACCAGATGGCTTCACAGGCGAATTCTATCAAACATTTAGAGAAGAGCTAACACCTATCCTTCTCAAACTCTTCCAAAATATAGCAGAGGGAGAAACACTCCCAAACTCATTCTATGAGGGACCATCACCCTGATACCAAAACCAGACAAAGATGTCACAAAAAAAGAAAACTACAGGCCAATATCTCTGATGAAAATAGATGCAAAAATCCTTAACAAAATACTAGCAAACAGAATCCAACAGCACATTAAAAGGATCATACACCATAATCAAGTGGGGTTTATCCTAGGAATGCAAGGATTCTTCAATATATGCAAATCAATGTGATACACCATATTAACAAGTTGAAGCATAAAAACCACAGGATAATCTCAATAGATGCAGAAAGACTTTTGACAAAATTCAACACTCATTTATGATAAAAGCTCTCCAGAAAGTAGGCATAGAGGGAACCTATCTCAACATAATAAAGGCCATATACGACAAACCCACAGCTAACATCATTCTCAATGGTGAAAAACTGAAACCACTCCCTCTAAGATCAGGAACAAGACAAGGTTGCCCACTCTCCCCACTATTATTCAACACAGGTTTGGCAGTTTTAGCCACAGCAATCAGAGAAGAAAAAGAAATAAAAGGAATCCAAGTCAGAAAAGAAGAAGTAAAACTGTCACTGTCTGCAGATGACATGATACTATACATAGAGAATCCTAAAGATGCTACCAGAAAACTACTAGAGCTAATCAATGAATCTGGTAGAGTAGCAGGATACAAAATTAATGCACAGAAATCTCCTGCATTCCTATATACTGATGAAAAATCTGAAAGAGAAATTAAGGAAACACTCCCATTTACCACTGCAACAAAAAAGAATAAAATACCTAGGAATAAACCTACCTAAGGAGACAGAAGACCTGTATGCAGAAAACTATTGATGAACTAAGACACTGATGAAAGAAATTAAAGATGATACAAACAGATAGAGAGATATACTATGTTCTTGGATTGGAAGAATCAACACTGTGAAAATGACTATACTACCTAAAGCAATCTACAGATTCAATGCAATCCCTATCAAACTACCAATGGCATTTTTCACAGAACTAGAAGAAAAAATTTCACAATTTGTATGAAAACACAAAAGACCCCGAATAGCCAAAACAATCTTGAGAAAGAAAAACGGAGCTGGAAGAATCAGGCTCCTGTACTTCAGACTACACTACAAAGCTACAGTAATCAAGACAGTATGGTACTGGCACAAAACCAGAAATATAGATCAATGGAACAGGATAGAAAGCCCAGAGATAAACCCATGCACAGATGGTCACCTTATCTTTGATAAAGGAGGCAAGAGTATACAATGGAGAAAAGACAGTCTCTTCAATAAGCTGTGCTGGGAAAACTGGACAGCAACATGTAAAAGAATGAAATTAGAACACTTCCTAACACCATACACAAAAATAAACTGAAAATGGATTAAAGACCTAAAGGTAAAGCCAGACACTCTAAAACTCTTAGAGAAAAACATAGGCAGAACACTCTATGACATAAATCACAGCAAGATCCTTTTTGACCCACCTCCTAGAGAAATGCAAATAAAAACAAAAATAAACAAATGGGACCTAATGAACTTTAAAAGCTTTTGCATAGCAAAGGAAACCATAAGAAAGATGAAAAAACAACCCTCAGAGTAGGAGAAAATATTTGCAAATGAAGCAACTGACAAAGGATTAAGCTCCAAAATATACAAGCAGCTCCAGCAGCTCAATATCTAAAAAACAAACAACCTAATCTAAAAATGGGCAGAAGAGGTAAATAGACATTTCTCCAAAGAAGATATACAGATTGCCAACAAACACATGAAAGGATGCTCAACATCACTAACCATTAGAGAAATGCAAATCAAAACTACAACGAGGTATCACCTCACTACAGTCAGAATGGCCATCATCAAAAAATCTACAAACAATAAATGATGGAGAGGGTGTGGAGAAAAGGGAACCCTCTCGCACTGTTGGTGGGAATGTAAATTGATACAGCCACTACGGAAAACAGTATGGAGGTTTCTTAAAAAACTAAAAATAGGGGCTTCCCTGGTGGCGCAGTGGTTGAGAGTCCGCCTGCCGATGCAGGCGACACGGGTTCATGCCCTGGTCTGGGAAGATCCCACATGCCGCGGAGCGGCTGGGACGTGAGCCATGGCCGCTGAGTCTGCGCGTCCGGAGCCTGTGCTCTGCAACGGGAGAGGCCACAACAGTGAGAGGCCCGCATATGGGAAAAAAAAAAAAAAAACCAAAACTAAAAATAGAACTACCATACAACCCAGCAATCCCACTACTGGGCATATACCCTGAGAAAACCCTAATTCAAAAAGAGTCATGTAGGACTTCCCTGGTGGCACAATGGTTAAGAATCTGCCTGCTAATGTAGGGGAGACGGGTTCGAGCCCAGGTACAGGAAGATCCCACATGCCGTGGAGCAACTAAGCCCGTGCGCCACAACTACTAAGCCTGCTCTCTAGAGCCCGAGTGCCACAACGACTGAGCCCACGTGCCACAACTACTGAAGCCTGCGCGCCTAGAGCCCATGCTCCGTAAAAAGAGAAGCCACCACAATGAGAAGCCTGCGCACCACAACGAAGAGTAGCCTCCGCTCGCTTTAACTAGAGAAAGCTCGCGTGCAGCAATGACGACCCAATGCAGCTGAAAATAAATAAATAAATAAACATATATAATTTAAAAAGAGTCATACCACAATGTTCATTGTAGCTCTATTTACAATAGCCAGGACGTGGAAGCAACCTAAGTGTCCATCGACAGATGAATAGATAAAGAAGATGTGGCACATACATATAATGGAATACTCCTCAGCCATAAAAAGAAATGAAATTGAGTTATTTGTAGTGAGGTGGATGGACCTACAGACTGTCATACAGAGTAAAGTAAGTCAGAAAGAGAAAAACAAACACCGTATGCTAACACATATATATGGAATCTAAAAGAAAATGGTTCTGATGAACATAGGGGCAGGACAGGAATAAAGACGCAGACATAGAGAATGGACTTGAGGACATGGGGAGGGAGAAGGGTAAGCTGGGACAAAGTGAGAGAGTGGCATGGACATATATACACTACCAAATGTAAAACAGATAGCTAGTGGGAAGCAGCCGCATAGCACAGGGAGATAAGCTCGGTGCTTTGTGACCACCTAGAGGGGTGGGATAGGGAGGGTGGGAGGGAGACGCAAGAGGAAGGGGATATGGGGATTGATTCACTTTGTTACACAGCAGAAACTAACACAACACTGTAAAGCAATTATACTCCAATAAAGATGTAAAAAAAAAAAACCATTAAAACAGATGACTGTCAAACGAGATGAGCATGAGCAGCAGTGAAAGGTGGGGAGGTGGAGTGAAAGACGCCGTTCACTGGACTCACTGCCCCACAAATGTCTGCCAGCTCCTGCCCACTGTGTTCACACTGTCTGTTCCTTCTGATGGAAACACACACACAGTGCCAGGTGGGGAGGGAGACCCCGGCCCGCACACAGCTTTCAGAAGTAGGCTGGAGCATCACTGCCTCAGTGAAGCTCCAGAAGGGCCCTCCCCCCACCCCCAAACGACTACACCTTCCTCTGAGCTCCCTCACACACCAGAGATGCACCCATTCCAGCACAAGTATGTTAGCACCTTTTGTTTTCTCTTTACCTACTTCTCTCCAGACCTGTAAGGAGATTCACAGACACTGGTTGAATAAATCTGTTGTTTTTGTTTCGTTTGTTTTGTTTTTTTACCGGTACGCAGGCCTCGCACTGTTGTGGCCTCTCCCGTTGCGGAGCACAGGCTCCGGACGCTCAGACTCAGCGGCCATGGCTCACAGGCCTAGCCACTCTGCGGCATGTGGGATCTTCCCGGACCGGGGCACGAACCCGCGTCCCCTGTGTCGGCAGGCGGACTCTCAACCACTGTGCCGCCAGGGAAGACCAATAAATAAATAAATAAATCTGTTTTGATTCAGTAACAGTCTGAAAAGAATGAGTTGATGAAGATGTGGTGATACGGAAAGGTATCCAAGATAAGGATATACCGTTCAGCAAAAAGAACAAGTTTTGTGTATGTCTGCGTGCGTGTCTGCGTACATGTGCAACTATTACTCATAGGAAATGTCTGGAATAGTACATAAACGGTCAGCGGATACGTCCAGGGACAGAAAAAGTGGTCTGAAAGAGGAAGAACTTGACTTTTCACTTTCCAGCCTTCTGTCAAATGTTTTGTTTATATTTTTAAAAATTATTCAACTGTGATTTTAAAAAAAAATACCACCACTTTGAATGAGCGGCTTTTTCTAGGAAAAACCCAAATGACAATTTTAAACCCAAGAATAACTTAGGTTCTCTGGTGTCCACAGAATCAAAACCATTTTCAAATGCTTCCACAACAACTAAGATACTGAAAATCACAGGAACAGACTTGGCTGCACGTGCTCCGAGGAGTCGTCACAGCAGCTTTTTAACTGAAATATTACAATGCTATTCACAGCACTCCTAGGAAACTAATAACTACTATTCCTACGTAAAAAGCTCCTCCATTTTGCACAAAAATGGGCGCTCTTAGGGAGGAGGTGTAATAAGAGTGTTGGCTGAACACACTCTGCAATCTGATGACCTGCACTGGAATCCAGGCTGTCATTAGCTGGGTGATCTGGGGCAAATTCCTTAACTTGTCTAGGCCTCAGTTTCCTCATTAGTAAAATGGGAGTAATGCTGCCAGGCTCACAAAACCCTACACCAGTGTTTCCCGAGTCCCTCAGGTGGAACATAAGACTGTCGTTAAATGGACAAACATGTTTCACTTGAATGACAAGCACTTAAAACCCGAGAACACAGGTGGCAGCCACCTCGAGCAAACCAGGACAATTACAGGTGCTGTGCTCTGGCAGGCGCATGGATGAGTCCGATTTATAGCAACCGAATCTTTACCAATACTGTTGAGCTGTACTGAGAAAACTGAAAATTTGTATTTATTAGTCCCACCTGCCGCCAGCTAAGAGTCGAGAGGGTGAGACAGACAGGACCCCCCTTGTACAACCATGGTGCAAACTGGGCTTGAGACCCGCGCTGTCTGTGGGCACTGAGACCTCGGAGGGTCCTTCTCCCTGGGGCTCTGAGAGCAGCCCTGACAGTGCTGGTTGCCTCCTCTGCCCATCCTTAACCACAGATGACGGAGTCCATCCAACACGAGTCACAGCACGCGTTTCCAGGTGTATATTTTTGTCCAGTGATTAGATTTATTCATTTAACAACTTTTTTTGGCTTTAAAAAATATACAGTGGACCCTTGGACAACATGCATTTAAACTGTGTGGGCCCACGGTGGATTTTTTTCAATAAATATATTGGAAAAAGTTTTTGAGATTTGTGACGATTTGAAAAAACTCACAAGAAAAACCATATAGCCTAGAAACATGGAAAAAATTAAGAAAAAGTTAGTTATGTCACGAATGTGACATCGGTGTATAGGCTAGGCTACCACAAAGCAATCATACTGTTGCTTATTCATTATCAGGGCATGAATTGTTACATCTGTAAATAAATGTGAATTTATTTTTCACATTATCTCTTGATTTTTGATGTCTAGTATTAGTAATACATATAGCATCTACAGTGTTTTGTATCATATAAGACAATATTGATGTAGGTACTGACAGACGAGTCACCTTGTAAAGAGACAAACTATGGTATTGAAAAATACAGTACAATGCTCTATAAATGTATTTTTTCTTCCTTACAATTTTCTAAATAACATTTCCTTTTCTCTAGCTTACTTCATTGTAAGCATACAGTATATGATACATATAACACACAAAATATGTGTTAACAGTGTGTGTTATTGGTAAGGCAGTAGTCTATTGGTAGTCAAGTTTGGGGGGAGTCAAAAGTGAAACAGATTTTCGACTGCACGTGGGGTTGGCACCTCAAACCCTTGCATTGTTCAAGAGTCAACTGTACACAGCAACCCTCTATTTAGGAGAAGTTACACAGGGTTTTCTTTCACAATTGCCATATGAGGTCTCCTTTTGAAATGCATTTAGTGTAAAATACATTAAGTGTAAAAGTGAAGACTGGGAAATACTGTCATAAACCAACAGGTGCAGATTCTGTTCCTTATCCTGGCATGAAGGGATGTGCATCGGATGAGCAGAGCTAATACCCCCTTCCACCCTGCCACCCACAAGGAGTGGTCCTGGCTGCGTTAAGACTTCCAGCTGGGTCAAATGGATGATTCCATCTCTTCAACTTTTTCAAATGTACTTTTCATTACTGATACCATATTTTAAACCACAGAAAACGTTTCAGCATCTCAGCTGCTATAACATCTCTGAATGGAATCTGCTAACTTCTGAATGAAAATAATAAGTATTAAAGTTAAGTGTACATATCGCCTGTCACTGCCTCCCCCAATTCTTATTTTGATATTTTCCAAGCTACAAAAAAGTTATGAGAATACAAAGTAGAGGAAAAATTGGAACTCTCACACACTGCTAGTGGAGTGTGAAGTTGTGCAGGTGCTTTGGAAAACAGTTTGGTAGGTCTTCAAAAAACTAAACATAAATTTACCATATCACCCAGCAAATCCACTCCTAGGTATATATCCAAGAGAAACGCAAACATATGTTCACACAGAAACTTGTACTAGAATGTTCATAGTAGCATTATTCATGATAGTCAAAAAGTGAAAACAACCCAAATGTCCATCAACAGATGAATGGATACATAAAATGTGACATATCCATACAACAGATTACTATTCAGGCATTAAAACAAATGAGGAACTGATACATGCTCCAACATGCATGATTGTTGAACACATTATGCTAAGTGAAAGAAGCCACTCACAAAAGGCCACACACTGTATGATCCCATATACATGAAATGTCCTAATTAGGCAAACCCACTGAGACAGAAAGTAGATCTGTGATTGCCAGGGGCTAAGAAGGAGAGGGAATTAGGAATGACTACTCTACTCATGGGTACAGGGTTTCTTTTGGGGGTGATAAAAATGTTCTAAAATTAGATGGTGGTGATGGTTGCACAACCCTGAATATATTACAACCACTGAACTGTACACTCGAAAAGGGTGAATTTTATGGTATTAGATCTCAATAAAGAATACAAAGTAGACCCATATAACTTTCAACTAGAGTCACCAGTTGTTAATATTTTGGCACATTGCTTTCTTTCTCCTCACATGTGCGCACACATACAATATGGCTGGACCATTTAAAATTTAGTTATTGTGACACTTCACTCCTAAGCACTTCAGCACGTGGAGTATTCTCCCACATAACCAAAATATGAATATCATACTGGGGAAAATTAACACCAAAACGAAACTTGTATTTAACATATAGCCCATATTCAAATTTATCAAAAATTAGGCACTCTATTTGGTTTTCAAATCCCTTTCATCTCTTGAATCTAAAAAAATTCTTTTTAATGATACTAACATATTTGAAGAATCCAGGCCAATTACTGTACAGACTGTTTCTCAATATGAATATGCCTGTTTCCTTATGAACTGAGGGAAGTTAAGCATTTTTGGCAGGAAGGCTACATAGGTGAGTTGTATCCTTCTCAGTTTTCCATGCCAGAACCCTCTATTGTTATGCCAGAACATGTCAGTCTCATTAGTGGTGACAGTGATGGAAAGGTGGTATTCATTGTTGGTCGTGGTTAGGATGGTGACTAGCAGATTCCTCCACTATAAAGGTAACTCTTCCTCTCTGTAATTAATAATCTGGAGATGACCAATTGAATCTGTAATATTAGGTTTCCGCAAATATCTTGCACCGAAAGGCTTTAGCGTCCCTTTTGAGACCTCCCTGCATTCACGTGACCAACCACTACTCTCAATTTTATTCCACAGACTGTGAGAGCTGGCTGTGATTTCAACCCTGGCTGCACATCAGAATCACTGGTGTCTCTGGGTGTGAGACCCCAGTTAGCGTATTTTTAAATTCCCCTGAGTGATGGATTCTGATGTACAGCAAGGGTTGAGATTCCGCGACTTAGAGGTAGAGGAACCTTGCATCCTCATTTGGTAAATAAGGAAAATGACGCCCTAAGAGGTTAAGTAGCCAGTGGCCCAAAACTTGTTAATGGCATAGTTAAGATTTTTTCTGACTTGCATTTTAATATGCTATTCGTTTTGTATGTTATTAAAACAACAAAACCAGAGAAATGAATAACTTTTGCATGGTGTTAAAGCTGAGCACGGCCTAAAGTGCGTATTTCTGCTTCCAAGGTTAATTCTGCCTTTCTGTCCTTAGACCTTTGCACTCAACTTAGAAGTGAGGAACGGGGCGTTTGGTCATCAAGCTCCTCCCCCCTCAGTGCTCACAGCGACAGCTCAAGCCCGGGGGCCCAAGGCCGAGCTGGATGTTCAAGGGGCCCGACGGTTAGCGCTGCAGCCCTGGGGCCAGCCTCTCGGCCCTGCATGCCTCCCCAACCCCGGCGGCGACTCCGGCGGGGGCCGCTCTTAGAGCAGCCAGCCGCGCAAGCGAGACGCACCTGGCAGGGATGCACCTGGCTGGTCCGCACCTGACCGGGACTTACCTGGAGGTGCGCCTTGCCCCGCCCAGGAAAACCCAGAAGTATGCGGGACCTGGGAGACAACAGAACCTGCAGGCACACCCACTCCTACTTACCCCGGCGTGATAAACCTTGTTCGCTCTTTTAACCTTAATGTCCAGGGCGGTCCCCATCTCGAATACTCCGTTTCGGGAACCACTTCCTGCCGCGCGTGACCCAAGGGAAAAGAGGGCACCCCACCCCTCCGTCCGGGGTCCCGCCCTTTTCTTCTCTCCACCAGCAGTTACGACACGTGACCCCGCGCCTGACGCCTGTTAGACTCCCCCGCCTTCCTCCTTCCGGCGCAGGGGCGGGCCTTAGCGCTTGCCGAAGACTGTCAGTCTTCGCCCCGCCGGCCAGGAGGGGCGGGACAGGATTAACCCCACCTCTTCCGTAAAGATAGTCGTTAACACCGGAAATACCCTTCGTCTCGCCCGTTTACTAGAGGAAGGGGGATACTCGGCTCTCCCGGCGTGCCCCGCGGCAGGGGGCGGTGCCAGGGATGCGTTGCGGGCGCAGCCAGTACGTACAGGCTGAGGCTCCCGTCAGGCTGTGCGGTGCAAAGAGGCGTTGCGCTGTTGAGTTGGCTTTAAGGCGGTGATAACTGGGGGCTGCTTTTCCTTCCAATCCCTTCCTCTCGTCATCTCTCGTCCTCCCTCGCTTTCTTTCGGGGGCTCTGAAGACGGAGGCCTTGTGTCCGCCCTCGGCTAGGCAGTTCTCCCTGCCCGTTCCGAGGCCTCGCGCTCTCTGCCTGCAAAACGTGGATTGGCGGGCGGCTTGGCCGCCCCGCCCCCGCCGCCGGGCCGGGGGCCAAGGTCTCGGGGAGCGCGGGTGACCTCGCCCAGCCTCGCAGGGCCGCGGGGGCTTGTGGGTACTCCCCCGGCGCGCGCCCTGGAACGGGGTGTTGAATATTCATATTGGTGCGCAGAATGTGGGGAGGCGCGGCTCGCAGGCCATGGGTCCCGGCAGTGCATGGAAATGAAAACCTCAAAGCAGAAACGGTCCTGCCTAATCTTTTTATTCCCAGCAAGAGCTGACTACACACAAGGAGTACATTGCTTTGTGGGAGGATTGCCTCCAGACAGGGCAGCAGTACGGTGCTAGGCAACAGTACTACGTTGATTGAAATAAAATCCCTTGTCAATGTTTTAAACAACTTTTCTAATAAGCAGAGAGGTAAATTTTCATTGTTTTGGTAGCTGACTTAATACAGTGCTTTTTGTTTGTTTAAAATTCTTTGATTCTATTTGTTTTTTTAAGTGCGTTACTTTTAGGATTACATGAGAATTTTTCCGTAAAACGGTATCTGAATTAGTATCACGAGTGCCTCTCTCTTGGGAATGTAAGGTGCTTTACAGGACAACAGTGATGGTACTATAGCTACAATTGCTTTTGAAGGTTGATACATCGGTGTTTCCCAATATTCAGTTTTCAGCTCCTCTGTGCCCTCGGGGCTTCGTCTCGGTCTTGGATACCTTTCTGACAACTCAGACGCAGCAATTCTGAAAGTTCATTAGGGACTTAATAATCACTGTCTAGTCTATTTGCAATTCAGGACGTGGATCCCTTTCCACCAGACTCACCCATCATTTCCAAATGGTAAAATGTCAATCTCAGTAGACAAAGCAGGGAAACAGGAAGAGAAACACCTTAAAAGGATCCACATTCCAGACTTGTTTGCTTCAGCAAACCTGCTTTATACTTATTTTGTAACAGAACATTTCTTGTTCGTTGAGGACAAGTGTGCTGTATTTCACTCATCTATGTAGGTTGTACACAGTCTTTCTGGAATGCTGGTGCACTGCAAAGAGCTTTAGTTCAGGCAGTTAGTGTAAACAGTTTGTTGGACCCTCTCCGTGTGATGGCTTCCAAACAGAAGAACAGTCCATTTTTTCTCCGATCGCTGCTCTTTTGAATATTTTCTATCCCTTAACCACACCTTAGGTGATACTGTTCTGGTCAATTAAGTTACTAAAAATCAGACCCTGTCAGAGTGTTGATCTCGTGGCTTGAGTGGGATCCTAGATTCTTAGGGTGCTAAGGTACAAGTCATGGTTCTGGCTCTCAGACACTTCCTCAACATCCTCTTGAAGGCCTGGCTTCCGTGTTGAGGCAAGTTTCTCTTAACTGGCCACTGCTAGAGTTCTATCTTAGTTGATCCCTGCTTCTCTGGATAACTGGCTCTTGTTTGAAACCCCTTTCATGGGGGTACATATGGGAAGACCTGATGGGCCTTGCCCTCTCCATATGTTTTCATGGAAGATCTACCTTCAGCTCGATCTTTTCCATCACCCCACTGACAGCACCCAGCAGTATACCAAGTCTTGTGGATGAGGGTCCAGCAAGAAAGCTGGAGACGATTTATCTTCCACAGAGTCCACCTGACTTGAGAAACACGCACCCTTGCCACACAAAAGGGCCAGACTGGAGGCTGCCCGTGGCCTCTGTTCTCCACTCTGCCACCTCTCTTCCATCTTCTTGCTCCCTCCTGAAACACAGACAGAAGTAAATCAGCAAGAACGCTGACTAGACAGGTTTGCAGGTAGGAAATGGGACACCAGCCTCTCCTTCCAGTAGTCCCTACTGATAGCGGAGAGATTATCGTACAGCCTCCCCACTCCATCACTTCCCACCAGAAACACTCCCCAAGGCCAACTACCTCCTTTCATTCCCTCGCCTGCCTTCCGATAATAGACCGAGAAGGAGAGGATTGAGAAAGTATTCCGTGGAAGCAGGGCTAGATCTGCAGCTTTTATTAATCCGTGGGGAAAGTGTCTGTCTCCAATTGTGGCATCTTTTGTTAGAAGATGGGGTACTATGTTGTTTTCAGCCTTGAGCTTAGTGCTCGTTCTGGGACAAGAGGAGAGGCCCCACTAAACATCTTTTAGTGGATGCTGTGATTCTCTGTTCAGACCTTCTTTCACGACTGAAGGACATGTTCCCTGATCTACTCAGAGTATTGCTCTCAACAGTTCTCAGTTACGTCACTCTTCAAAACTTGCCCTCAGGGCTTCCCTGGTGGCACAGTGGTTGAGAGTCCGCCTGCCAATGCAGGGGACACGGGTTCGTGCCCCGGTCCGGGAAGATCCCACATGCCACGGAGCGGCTGGGCCCGTGAGCCGTGGCCGCTGAGCCTGCGCATCCGGAGCCTGTGCTCCACAACGGGAGAGGCCACAACAGTGTACCACACACACAAAAAAAACTATGGCAGAATTTTATAGTGTATTAGTTTAGTAGTGCAGCTGTAACGAAATACAGTACTACAAATTGGGTGGCTTAAAACAACAAATTGTTCTTTCAAGTTAGGTTCTGGAGGCTGGAAGTCTTAAAACAAGGTGTTGGCAGGATCAGCTCCTTCCTAGGGCCATGAGGGAAGGACCAGCTCCAGGCCTCTCTCCTTGGCTTGCAGACCGCTGTCTTCTCCCTGTGTCCCTTCACATTGTCTTCTTTTTCTGTGTCTTCACTTTCACAGGGCGTTCTCCCTTGTATGTGTATATGCCTGCAAATTCTTCCTTTTTGTAGAGACACCAGTCATATTGTATTAGGGCCTACACTAATGACCTCACTGTAACTCCATTAACTCTGTAAAGACCCTATTTCCAAATTCTGTCACATTCTGAGGTGCTGGGGGTTAGATCTTCAACATATGAATTTGGTGGGGACACAGTTCAACCTGTAACAGTAACAAAATATATACAACAAAAATATTCAGGCATATAAAGATAAATAGGTACAGTAAGTAAAAGATTTTAACACAACACAGTGTATCAGATCAAGCAGATAAAAAACAAAGACATAGAGGACTTTAACAAAGTAACTAAGAAGAGCAATTAGCAAATAAGAAAATAAGATGGAATTACAGGGAATTCACTTTTTTGAGTGTCCATGATGATTTATAAGCATTGATTGTACACTTGGCCACAAAGACCCTCTCAAATTCAATTAACTAGGTATAGTACAGAAACTTTAACCACCAAAACTTTGACCACTTGGAGATTAAGACATTCTTTCCCAAATACATTAGGTCAAGGAGTAAATAAAAATACAATAACCAGCTAATAACAAGGTAAGAATGCTTCCTATCAAAACTTATGGGATACAGCCAAAGGAAGAAAAATTATTCGAAAAAGAGTTTGAAAATTTATTAAAACAACTGTTCGATGCAGCAACGAAGACCCAATGCAGCACCCCGCCAAAAAAAACATTGTTTGAAAATTTGGCCAGAGTAAAATGATATGAAATCAGGGATTTGTTATAAAATAACTCCAGGACGAGGGGGAGCAGCAGGAAGAAGGGAGGAGTTGTGACTGGGCAGGATGATTGTTGAAACAGATGTTGATAATTACTGAAGCTGGCTGATGGGAACATGGAGCTTTATTATACCATCTCTCTGCTTTGTACGTATCTTTGAATTCCATAGTAGAAGACAAGATAAATATATGCAGTAGGATAATATTGTTTAACTATTAGCTGAAGTATTTTTTATGCCCTGTAATTCCTAGTAGGTGCCCCCCCAACATTCCTTACATCAAATTTATACCCTGAATCAAAAAATGTGTGATAAAGAGCACTTTTCCAAAGATATGAAATGTGTCTGGTCTAGAGGAAGGGGTATGAACAGAGAATGGAGCAAAACAGATCCTGGGGTGAGGTCTGGCTATCTGTCCTCTGAAGTCAACAGCCCACCTGGAGATGGGGATGGACAGGGCTGCAGAAAATGATGGGAAACTCAGAGAGGCTGAGTGAGCATGACAGAGCAGAGGATGAGCAGATCCAGCAAGAGTGCGTTGTCAGGGCTTCCCTGGTGGCGCAGTGGTTGGGAGTCCGCCTGCCGATGCAAGGGACGCGGGTTCGTGCCCCGGTCCGGGGAGATCCCGCATGCCGCGGAGCGGCTGGGCCCGTGAGCCATGGCTGCTGAGCCTGCGCGTCCGGAGCCTGTGCTCCGCAACGGGAGAGGCCACAACAGTGAGAGGCCCGCGTACAGCAAAAAATAAAAAAATAAAAAAAATAAGAGTGCGTTGTGAGTTGGGTGGAGAGAGCTCAAGCTTCTCTGGAAGCCCTCTAGTGTGGTGTTACCTTTGCTGAAATGGACTGCAAATTACTGCAGCTGGGTCACTGGCCAAGAGACATGGCATTTTCTTTTCTTTTTTGTTTTTTAAATTTTTATTGGAATATAATTGATTTACAATGTTGTGTTAGTTTCAGGTGTACAGCAAAGTGAATCAGCTATACGTATACATATATCCACTCTTTTTTAGATTCTTTTCCCATATAGGTCATTAAACAGTAATGAAAAGAGTTTCCTGTGCTATACAGCAGGTCCTTATTAGTTATCTATTTTATATACAGTAGTGTGTACATGTCAAGTCCAGTCTCCCATTTGTACCATTTTTTAAGATTCCACATGTAAGTGATATCGTATGATATTTGTCTTTCTCTGACTTACTTCACTCACTATGACAGTCTCTAGGTCCAACCATGTTGCTGCAAATGGCATTATTTTATTCATTTTTATGGCTGAGTAAGATTCCATTGTATACATGTACCACATCTTCTGTACCCATTCCTCTGTTGTTGGATATTTAGGTTGCTTCCATGTCCTGGCTATTGTAAATAGTGCTGCAATGAACATTGGGGTGCATCTATCTTTTTAAATTATGGTCTTCTCTGGATATATAACCAGGAGTGGGATTGCTGGATCATATGGTAGTTCTATTTTTAGTTTTTTAAAGAACCTCTATACTGTTCTCCATAGTGGCTCTATCAATTTACATTCCCACCAACAGTGCAAGAGGGTTCCCTTTTCTCCACATCCTCTCCAGCATTTATTGTTTGTAGATTTTTTGATGATGGCCATTCTGACCAGTGTGTAGTGATACCTAATTGTAGTTTTGATTTGCATTTCTCTAATAATTAGTGATGTTGAGCATCTTTTCATGTGCTTTTTGGCCATCTGTATATCTTCTTTGGAGAAATGTCTATTTAGATATTCCACCCATTTCTTGATTGGATTGTTTGTTGTTTTTGATACTGAGCTACATGAGCTCTCTGTATATTTTGGAGATTAATCCCTTGTCAGTTGCTTCATTTGTAAATATTTTCTCCCATTCTGAGGGTTGTCTTTTCATTTTGTTTATGGTTTCCTTTGCTGTGCAAAAAATTTTAAGGTTAATCAGGTCCCATTTGTTTATTTTTGTTTTTATTTTCATTACTCTAGGAGGTGGATCAAAAAAGATCTTGCTGAGATTTATGTCAGACAGTGTTCTCCCTGTTTCCCTCTAAGAGTTTTATAGTATCCAGCCTTACATTTAGGTCCATTTTGAGTTTATTTTTGTATATGGCATTAGGGAGTGTTCTAATTTCATTCTTTTACAAGTAGCTGTCCAGTTTTCCCAGCACCACTTATTGAAGAGACTGTCTTTTCTCCATTGTATATTCTTGCCTCCTTTGTCATAGATTAGGTTACCATAGGTGCAGGGGTTTATCTCTGACTTTCTATCCTGTTCCATTGATCTATATTTCTGTTTTTGTGGTACATGGCATTATTGAACCACACAACTCTCCCATCCCAGCCAAGGAGGAGAATGGGGATATGAAAGGAGAAGGTAAGACGCTATCAGCTGAGTCCCAGCTGAACAGTAAGATTGATTTTTTCCCCCACCCTCAGCAGAAATGATTGCTGGAGAGCTAAACTGGGTTAATTTATAGAGAAATGAAGATTGTTACTTTTTTGGCCATTTATATGCTGTGTCTGTAAATTTTAAAACAGCTACATATACAAAAATCAATACACATTTCTATTTTACAGCAATAACCAGTTAGAAAATAAAATGAAAATGGGGATTGTATCCTAAATAGCAATAAAAGTCTAAAATACTTGTGAGTAATTTGAGTGTAACATATGCTTGAGTTACATGAATAAAGCTATAAGGCTGAATTAAGATATATGAATTATGAAAAATGGAGAGATGGATAGTATTTCTGAATAGAATATCTAAATACTTTAAAATGCCCATCCTTATAAAATTATTTTTTAGTATTCATTAATTCCCCTCAATATAATTTTTAATGAGGAAATTTAATGAAATTATGTTAAAATTCTTCTGAAAACATAATGAATGCTAAAAAATGATGTATCTTTTTAAAAAGTTAATTGCAGGGAAAAGAGTCCTACTTAGCACAAAGTAGAGCTATAAGAGTTAAAACCACATCATTCTGGCATAAGATCAGTTGGACAGGATAGCTCAGAACAGACACCAATATATTAGTATATAAGATTTTAATATATGATAAGTTATCACAAATCTGTAGAAAACAGAGGATTATTCGGCAAATGATATTAGACTAAATGACTTGATAGAAGAAAAATTCATTTAGATTTTGCTATCTCACCATAAGCTCTCCTATCCCCTCCTCCCACCAAAAACTAGTTGGATTAAGAGTTCAGGAAATGACAAAACAGGGAATTCCCTGGCAGTCCAGTGGTTAGGACTCAGCCCTTTCACTGCTGGGCCCAGGTTCAATCCCTGGTCAGGGAACTAAGATCCTGCAAGCTGTGCAGTACAGCCAAAAAAATAATAATAATAAAAGGAAATGATAAAACAAGTTAGGCATAGACTTTTTTTATACAGTTTTTTTTAATGTTTATTTTATTTTATTTTTGGCTGCATTGGGTCTTCGTTGCTGTGCGCGGGCTTCTCATTGTGGTGGCTTCTCTTGTGGAGCACGGGATCTAGGTGTGCGGGCTTCAGTAGTTGTGGCGAGCAGGCTCAGTAGTTGTGGCTCACGGGCTCTAGGGCACAGGCTCAGTAGTTGTGGTGCACAGGCTTAGTTGCTCCACGGCATGTGGGATCTTCCCAGACGAGGGCTTGAACCCGTGTCCCCTGCATCAGCAGGTGGATTCTCAACCTCTACACCACAAGGGAAGTCCCAGGGACTTTTTTTTAATGTGAAAAACCTGTATGAGAAAAGCTATTAATGTCTTGCAAAAGACTTAAAAGCAGATTTGAACGGAAGGAAGAGCATATCATGTTCATGGATAGGAAGGTTCAGTGTCATCAAAGTGTTAATTCTCCCCTACTTAATTTATAACTTTAGCCGTGCCAATAACAATACCATCTTCTCCTTATTCCTGGAGCCAGGCTAATTGATTATAAAGTTTATATGTAGTAATAAATAAGCAAGAATAGCCAGAAAAAGTCCCAGTGAGGAATGAGCAAGTGGGATGGAGAGGCCTAGGCTATATTTTACAGATATTCGCACATGTGACTCACCTTAACCAATAGCATGAGGTGGGAATTCCAGGCCTGAGCCTCAAAAGGCCTGGCAACCTCTGCTTTTGCACTTTGGGAGCTCTGAGAACCATATAAGGAGTCCCAAGGCCCTGGTGAAGAGACCACGTTGAGGGGCTACAAGGAGCCCCCAGGCTCTAAGACGAGTCTTCCTGCCATTCCCTCAAGGGCTCCGCAGGTGGATGAAGCCATCTTCAATGTTCCACCCCCACTGCCATCTGACTACAGTCACATGAATGACACAAAGTAAGACCAGCAGAAGAATTACTCAGCTGAGCCTGTCAGCCCACAGAACTGTGACAAATAATAAAATGCTGGGCTTCCCTGGTGGCGCAGTGGTTGAGAGTCCACCTGCCGATGCAGGGGACATGGGTTCATGCCCCGGTCCGGGAAGATCCCACATGCCGCAGAGCGGCTGGGCCCGTGAGCCATGGCTGCTGAGCCTGCACGTCCGGAGCCTGGAGAGGCCACAACAGTGAGAGGCCCGCGTACCGCAAAAAAAAAAAAAAAAAAAGATTTTGACTGTCAAATCTATAAGAAGAACTTTAAAACACAGGATATGAATAACACTTGCAAAAGAGAAAATTAAGTAGTAAGCAGACATATGCAAAAATGTTTAACTTAAAAGAAAAAAAAACCCAAAGAAATGCTAGTAAGAATCTTCCATTTCAGAGATTAATTTAGCAAAAAATACTCAATATTGGCAGATAAGAGGTGAAACAAAAATCTTCATTCATTTATAATAGGAATGTGAATGGTATGACAAAGGTGGAAAAAGATTTGGCAATATATACCAAAGTTTCTTAAATGTTAATATTCTCTGACCTGGTAATTTGACTGTTGTAAATCTATCTAAACAATCCTAAATTTGAAAAAAAACCCATAAACATCACAGTATTCACGGCAAATTATTAGTAATGAAAAATTGGAAAAAACCTAATTGACAAAACCGTCATGGTTTGGTAAACTATACCTTCAAATCAGTGAGATATTATCAGGCACTAAAAACATGGTTATGCTTAAAGAAAAAAAAAGAAGACCTAAAGTGATGGAGAAATATTCTATGTTTATTGAGTACAAGACTCAGTATTATTAAGATGTCCATTCTTCCACTCAGTGCAATCCCATTTAGCAACCTCAGTAACCTTTTTGGTAAAAAGGGACAAACTAATTTAAAAATTTACACGATAATGCAAAGAACTCAAAATAGCCAACATAGTTTTGAAAAAGAAGAACAAAGTTGGAGGATTTATATTGTCTAACAAACAACCTTATTAATAAATGGTTAAGAGGGCTTCCCTGGTGGCGCAGTGGTTGAGAGTCCGCCTGCCGATGCTAGGGGACACGGGTTTGTGCCCCGGTCCGGGAAGATCCCACATGCTGCGGAGCGGCTGGGCTTGTGAGCCATGGCCGCTGAGCCTGCGTGTCTGGAGCCTGTACTCCACAACGGGAGAGGCCACAACAGTGAGAGGCCCACGTACCGCAAAAAAAAAATAAATAAATGGTTAAGAGACTTCAGTAGGCACTTCACAAGAGAAAAAAATATGAATAGCCAATAAACACACTTAAAGATGATCAGCATCATTAACTATTATGGAAATGCAAATTAAAATTATGCTGAGATATATTACACACCACTAGCATGGCTAAAATGAAAGAGTTTGACTATACCAAGTATCGGTGAGGTTGTGGAGGAACTGGGACCCTCACTTGCTGATGGGAATGCAAAATGAAACAATCATTTTGTAAAAGAGTTTGGCAGTTTCTTATAAAGTTAAACATACCCTTATGATATGGCTTAGCACAATCACTCCTAGGTGTTTACCCTAGAAAATAAAAACATATGTCTACACAAAGACTTGTAGTTGCATGTTCATTGTGTTTGCATCTTGTAGCATTACTGATAATAGACAAAAACTGGAAACAACCCGAATATTCATCAAGTGGTGAATGGAAAAACAAATAGCAGTATACCCACACAATGGATCACTACTTATCAATACAAAAAACAAGCTATTGGGACTTCCCTGGTGGCGCAGTCGTTAGGAGTCCACCTGCCAATGCAAGGGACATTGGTTCGATCCCTGGCCTGGGAGGGTCCCACAGGCTGCGGAGCAACCAAGCCTGTGCACCACAGCTACTGAGCCTGCGCTCTAGAGCCTGCGAGCCACAACTACTGAGCCCACATGCCAAAACTACTGAAGCCCGTGTGCTCTAGGGCCTATGCTCCACAACAAGAGAAGCCACCACAATAAGCAGCCTGTGCACTGCAACGAAGAGCAGCCCCCACTTGCTGCAACTAGAGAAAGCCCGTGCAGCAACGAAGACCCAACGCAGCCAAAAATTTAAAAAACAAAAAACAAAAAAACAGAAAAACACTACACAGTATTACAAGAAAAAGACAAAATAACAACAACTAAAAAACAAGCTACTGATACATACAACAGCATGGATGAATCTAAAGACATGCTGAGCAGAAGAAGCCAGCCGTAAGACTACATAATATAAGTTCCAAGCAGGCAAAACTAATCAATAGTGACATAAAATGGACCAGTGGATACCTGTGAGGAGGTTGGGGGACAGACTACAGACAGGAGGGTACTTCTTAAGATGAAGGAAATAATCTATATCTTGAGCGCAAGTTAGTTACACAGGTTATCCATTTGTTAAAACTCATCAAACTGTGTATATATACGGTGGGTGTGGCTTATTTTATATAAATTATATTTGCATAAGTTGACTTCAAAAGTCATACAGTTATGCAGATCATATTCTAACATAGAAAATGGTTGTGCTAAAATAAAAATTAAAAAAGGATTCAGAGTTTTAGCTATAATATGATTACAGCTGTGAAAAACAGGCAAACAAAAAAATACATGCAACATAAGTCTCTAAGTTAAACAAACAAACAAAAAAAGCACAGAAATCCTAGCAGAAAAAGAAATGCCCCCAAAATATTAACAGTGTCTGTACTGGGGTGATTAGGACTATGAGTACCTTTTGTTCTTTTTTAGTTCTTTTCATAAACATGCATTATTTAAAAAATATTTACCATCAAATTTAAAGTATTTACTATTAAATTTAAAAAAATATTTACCATTAAATTTGAGAAGCGGAAAAAGGAATTGATAAGGGCAGAGTCAGCATTCTTTCTACTGCAAGAGCCAGAAACCAACTTAAATGATCCTAAGCCAAACACAGGTATGTTGGCTTTTGTAATTGAAATGCAAGATGGAGTTATGTTATACACAAGATTAATTTACTCATTTCTGGATATTCTTCCTTAGAGAAGATCCTTACCATTTATGGGGGAGACATCTAAAATATCTCTCAAATAGGCAAATTGATGAATACTACACCATAAACACTTTTGGTATTAAAAAAGCTGTAAGGGAAGGAAAACTTGTTAAGACCATATATTTTATCTCCTACATTAATTTCATTCCCACAGCCTTCCAATAATTCAAATTGTGTAAAGTTAACATTTGGTGCCAAGCTTCTCCTTTCCTGGTTTGTTATTTTCTTTCCATTTACCTACCTGAAGTAGAGTGTCTGTTTACCACATCAATTACCAAGGAGATATTGCTGATGCACCAACTGTAAACTTCATACAGTGTATCAACAATGGACCATCATGCCCTGAGAGGTAGTGTACTGGAGTTATCCATAATTCTACAGTGTGGACCCACTAAGAAGAAAATAGAACAAGATGATGTCTTGTAAAAGATTTTCATGAGGAAAATCACTGAAGTTAACTTGATTTCCTGCCATTGCTCATGAATGCCTAAGGACCTGTCAGGGATGGAGCTTATCAAGGTTTAAATATGGCAGTGGCCAGGTCCCCACTCCAGCTCCTGTATCCACTACAGGAGTGTGGTGTGCTGGTCTCCTCCACAGACTACTGGGTTTTCCTGGAATTCCAGGCCGGCCAGGTGGCAAGGAGATATCAGGTGCTACCACAGCCCTGTAGGTAAGTTCCACCTTTTGGTTCACCCTCTCTGACCCTAACTGAGCAGGCCAATGGCTGCCCACCAAGGGGCTCATCCTCCAGATGAGGTATCCTTTGTTCTGTCTCAGTTATGGTGCCATCGGTTTATGATTTTTTACAGTTTTTTTTTTACCTGTAATTGATTTCTAATCTCATAGCATTGTGATCAGAAAAGATGCTCAATATGATTTCAATTTTCTTAAGTTTACCTAGGCTTCATTTGTGACCCAAGATGTGATCTATCCTGGAGAATGTTCCGGGTGCACTTGAGACGAAAGTGTGTTCTGTTGCTTTCGGATAGAATGTCCTATAAATATCAATTAAGTCTACTATCTGGTCTAATGTGTCATTTAAGGCTTGTGTTTCCTTATTAATTTTCTGTCTGGATGATCTGTCCACTGGTGTAAGTGGGGTGTTAAAGTCCCCCACTATTATTGTCTTACTGTCAATTTCCCCTTTTATGGCTGTTAGCATTTGCCTTGTATACTGAGGTGCTCCTATGTTGGGTGCATATATATTTACAATTGTTATATCTTGCCCCATTGGTTTATTTTCTCCATCATCATGGAGCTCTTCTTGGTTTTCCTGGGTAGTTTCCATACTAATCCTAAACTGAGAAGAAAATATTTTGTTAGATACTCTGTGCTAAATACACACCAAAACTGAAAATAGGTAAGGATCTGGAATAAAAGAAATGCTAGATAACTCTGCAGAGCTCCACTTTTAAAATTCCAATTTTAAAATTATAAATCCACATGATCCTAGCACTAGTGCAAAGGGCCAAGGATATGACTTTCAGGAAGACTGGTAGTCTGCTGTCCTAGAGCTATCTACTAAACTGAACAAGCATGTTTGCCAGGCACCCTGAAGGCACTTATGATTCAAAATTCATAATCATATGAGAGAGACTGATGGGTAGGTAGATATGTGATAAAGCAAATCTAGCCAAGTGTTAATTCTAGAATCTAGGTGGTAAATACCTGTTCACTGTACAATTTTTTCAGTTCCTCTCTATGTTTGAAAGTTTTAAAATAAAAGTTGGGATGAAAATGGAAGTAGAGATACAATTTACAGGGAACATACATTACTCTTCCTATTGGTGAGTTGTCTCACATCTATTTACTGGGTGCCAGTTATGAATTATGCTAAATCCTGAAGACAGATATAGTCTTCCCTTCATGTAGTTTACAGCCTAGAAAGGAAGAGAGATGGTTGAACAAATAATTCCAGTAGAATGTGAAGAATTATTGTAGGGCTCACTCCAATGACCTCGTTTTACCTAATTAGCTCTGTAAAGACCCTATTTCCAAATAAAGGCACATTCTGAGTACTGAGGGTTAGGACATGTCTTTTTCGGACGGACACAATGCAACCTATAACATGAGGTGATCAGCTTTGCATTTTAGAAAGATCCTTCTGACCGCAATGTATGCAGAATACACTGGGGAGGAACATCACACAAAGCATCTCAGGAGATGTTTGTAGTAATCTCAGCAAGAGACATTAGTAACTGGACAACGATCATGGTAATAATGTAGGATGGGAAGAAGTGGGCCAAGAGAGACATTTTAGGAGCTGGTCCCAATGCAAGCTCACACATGAGCTGGGAGAGTGAGAAGGGCTCTCCCTGTGCATGAGGGGGTCAGGGTCCCATGTCTCACCCACACCCGCATTCCCAGCAGGTATGACCATGTGGCCTTTGTGAAACTTGTAGCCATCACAGGGAAGAGTGCCCACTACTTCCTGGTTCTCCAGGCCCTGGAGCTTCCCTTCCACTCTGAGAAGCCACGCCCCCATTCAGCAAGAGCTCAAATTATCCATTCACTGATAATCATTAAATCATTCAGGAAGTTGCTGAAGGGAAAACTCCTGTTTATTTCTGGAACCATCAAACTTCCATTTCATGTTCTTCCCTAGAAGGTATTTATATGACTGTCTCTGATTATTTTTTTAAGGGAACATTGATGTCTGGGTGCTACACAAAGGATTCCTGTTACATTACTCCAGATATCTGCATGAGACTAGAAGCAACAAGGCAAAAACTGTCTGCCTTCTGGAACTGAGCACACCTGCATGTGAAATAAATTCACTCTCTGAAAATGTCCATGTATTCTTAGAGGTTTAGTCAGGAACTCTGGAGGGAATGCTAGATGCCCCCAGTACATGTCCTCCCCTTCCTCTGGAGTAGTAAAAACTTCATTTTTTTTCTCAGCTGTGTATGTGGTTGCCCGGAAGAATTTGTACAAGGGTGTCTCCAACACCCTTGTAACTAGGTGTGGCCACGTGGCTACGTTCTGGCCAAAGGGATGTTAGTGGAAGCCACGTGTGCTACTCCTGGGAAGTATCTTTAAAGAGAAGGTGCAAATCCTTCTTTTCCCCCTTCCTCCCACTGCTGGTTAGAATTTGGGATGTGTTGGTTACAGTTTGAGGAGTCCTCTTGGACCCTGAGGTGGAGACTTCTTGCTGAGAATGGAAGAGGGACAGTTTAGAAAGAGTCTGAGCTCTTCATGACCATGGACCCTCCATCCTGGCCCTGACTGCCTACATTTATGTGTGAGAGAAGGAAACTTCTTTCTTGCTGTAGTAGACAGAATAATACCCCATCTCCATCCCCCCCACAAAAAGATGTCTACATCCAAATCCCTGGAAACTGTGAATGCGTTACCTTACAAAGAGACTTTGCAGCTGTGATTAACTCAAGGATCTTGAAAGAGGGAAATTATCCTGGATTATCCAGGTGGGCTCAAGTTAATTAAAGGGGTCCTTAGAAGAGGAATGTCAGAGACAGGAAAAGGGGATGCAGTGATGGAAGCAGCAAAGGTTGGAGTGATGCACCTTGAAAATGGAAAGAAAAGCCATAAGCCAAAGAATGCAGGTTCTAGAATGCCTCTAGAAACTGGAAAAGGCAAGGAAACACGAGTCTTCCCTGGAGCCTCCAGAAGGAACTTAGCTCTGATGAACCTTGATTTTAGTTGCAAAAGACTCATCTCAGATTTCTGAGCTCTAAAACTGTAACAGAATAAACGTGTGTTATTTTAAGCCACTAAGTATGTGGTAATTTGTTATAGCAGCCACAGGAAACTAATACACTTGCTTAAGTGCCTGTTATTTTGTACTTTCTAACACTGGCAGCTGACTCCGGTCATAACTAATGCAGAGTTGGGTATCCAGAAGTGGGAAGATGCACGCAGCAGAACCTAAGCTGCAGCACTGAGGTAGCAATTGGACGGTGAGGGCTCAGATATTGCAGGGAGGAAAAATGACAACCATTAGTAGGAAAAATGACATTTGGTGGCATGTTCCCAGTATTACTTTAGAAAGCATACTACCTGCTGACCAAGGCTGCGCACTGGGAAAAATGATTGAAAAAAATCAGAATTTGGAGCACATTGGGCTGCTTCCTTCCACTTTCTGCAAAGTGCAAGAGAGAGGTGAACTTGGGGGGAAAGTCAGCCAGTCTGTAAACAAGGAATACTATTGTGCCAAGGAAGCCCTCTCTGCCTGGAGTCTACGATTTGATTTGACTGATAAACTGATAATCTGGGGTCTGCTTCCATACCCCAAGCAAAGGCAGCCCGGAAAGATGGTTTTACTGAGGTTTCCAAGTTTTACAAATGGCTTCATATTTCAATTTTTCTGCCCGAGGGTTAGAGCCAGTCCAGAGGTAAACCTTAGTGTAAGGGTGTTTTACTTTCCCAACCGAGCCCATCATTTCATGTGTCCTCAAGGTATTAAGCTGAAGAGAAGCATAGTGCACAGTAGCTAAAAGACCAAAGTCTTCAGACAAAAACTGTCCAGGCAAGTTTTTGGGCTCTGGTTAGTTGAACACGGAATAGAGTTGCCAAATAAAACACAGGACGCCCAGGTACATTTGAATTTCATATAAACCATGAATAATTTTTTAAGGAAAATATGTCTCAAATATTTTAATCCTAGAGTATTTTTCATTGTTTATCTGAAATTTAGGTTTAACTGGGAATCCTGTGTTTTCTGTTTTTTAAATTTGCTCAGTCTGGCAACCCTAAAATGGAACAGACCAGAAACAAACGTATCAGAAGCCTACTAAATTTGTGAGGGTATTCATTATATTGTTAAGGAAACCAGAAACTGTCTTGCAAACGCAGGTGACTCAGCAATCCGTAAAGCAACTCCTAGGACCCCATATCTGTTCAGCTCCTGAGAAGCGTATTCCCTCTAATGCTTACTTCTGATGTGGTTTTTGAAGATAAGGGACAGGGAAGTCCTCCTGCCGGGCAGGGCCTGAAGGATAACAAGAAGAGACTTTGGTCCAGAGCAGAGGGTATTCAGATGGGCTGACCAAGGAATCTACTCTGCTGGCAGAGAAGGGGTTCTCACCACTCCTGTTCCCACAGGATTTGATCACTGCTATGGGCCAAGGACTTCCAGGTGTTTCCCATGAACCCCTTTTCCAAATGGAAGGTTTTATTGTAACTAGCTTTTCCTACTGCACGACTGTTATGTTGCTCATTTTGAAGCAGATAACTTTTCTTTTAGTTTGTGGGTTTCCAGACCACAAAGAGTCCCTTTGATTCAATGGAGAGCTCTGTAGACCGCCCACAGTGCAGGTTTCTGAGCTGGAGGGACTTTGGAATCGCTGCTCTTGGGAAAGGTATACATCTGTATACGTGTGGGAAGAAAGAAGTGTATAGATATATGGGCACAAGGGCAAGTTTGCTTTTGTGGCAGCTTTCCTTCCTCTTCCAACATCCTTCCCTTCTTCTGGAGCAGAATATCTTTTTTTGCAGCATGCTGGATGTCACAACTAAGTTACAAGTTTATTCAGATACTGGTACCCTCACTTTCAGGGCAGATGAGTAAGTCCTGGAGCACATACAGCCTCTGGCCACAAACAGCCTGTCCTTTTGCTCCACTGGGCCATCATCAGGAAATGGTTGGAATGCTATGAAATTAGAGACAGCATAGTCCACATAAAACCACTCTCACAGGCTTCCCTGGTGGCGCAGTGGTTAAGAATCCGCCCTCCAATGTGGGGGACATGGGTTCAAGCTCTGGTCCGGGAAGATCCCACATGCCGCGGAACAGCTAAGCCCATGCACCATAACTACTGAGCCTGCACTCCAGAGCCGGTGAGCCACAGCTACTGAGCCCGTGTGCCACAACTACTGAAGCCCATGAGCCTAGAGCCCGTGCTCCGCAAGAACAGAAGCCACTGCAATGAGAAGCCCGTGCACCGCAACGAGGAGTGGCCCCCGCTCGCCGCAACTAGAGAAAGCCCGCACGCACAGCAACAGAGACCCAACGCAGCCAAAAATAAATAAATAAATAAGTAAAAACAAAAAACAAACAAAAATGGGCTTCCCTGGTGGCGCAGTGGTTGAGAGTCCGCCTGCCGATGCAGGGGACACGGGTTCGTGCCCCGGTCTGGGAAGATCCCACATGCCGCGGAGCAGCTGGGCCCGTGAGCCATGGCTGTTGAGCCTGTGCGTCCAGAGCCTGTGCTCCGCAACGGGAGAGGCCACAACAGTGAGAGGCCCATGTAACGCAAAAAAAAAAACAAAAAAAACAAACAAAAAAAACACTCTCACTTCTGAGACCAATTACAAGTTTGGGGGAGTCTCAAAAGCACCCTCAGATTCAATAATTCATTGGAAAGTCTCACAGAACTCGCTGAAAACTGTTCTACCCATGGCTACATTTTTTACAGCAAAAGGATATAGTTTAAAATCAGCCAAGGGAAGCAGTGCACACGGCTGGGTCCAGGAAAGCACCCAACATGGAGCTTCCACTGTCCTCTCCCTGTGTAGTCATGGATAGTGTTACTCTCTGGGCATCAATGTATGACAACACATATGGAACACTACCACCCAGGAAAGCCCACCCAAATTTTGAGTCCAGGGTGTTTATTGGGGCTCCATCATGTAGTAATGCTGATTTATCAGATGGCTGATCTCAGTCTCAAGCCCCTCTCGAAGTTAAACTAATACCCAAAGCTCCCTCTCTAAATCACCCTAAGTTACATAGACTTTCTGCCATGGCCAGCCCCCAACCTAAACAAAGACACATCTATTGAGCATGGCGACCTATCAGAAGTGGAAGGCAAAGGTCAGACCTCTCTGTGGGCAAGGTTAAATTCTTTACTACACAGATACAGTCTTCTACAATAATAGAACCCCAATTCTTTTTCTTTCTTTTCTTTTTCAGCCGCGCCCTGCGGCATGTGAGATCTTAGTACCTGCAGTGGAAGTGCGAAGCCTTCATCACTGGACTGCCAGGGAAGTCCCAGAACCCCAATTCTTAACTGAGCACAAGGCACCCAGAATCCAGAATCCCAACCTCGACCAGAATCCCAACCTCCTGTGTGTCTAGTTGTGACGATGTGACTAAATTCTAGGCAAGGGGATCTAAGTGGCGGTGGTATTTGTCACTTCTGAAAAGTGTCCTTAAATGGAGACCATTTCTCCGCCCCTCTCTTTCTTCTTGCTGCCTAGATGGGGCTTCAGGAGCTGTCTTGGCCCATAAGGTAAAGCCTCAGGTTGAGGATGGTGAGCAACAAGGTGGAAGGAACCTGGGTTCCTGTTGACTGAGGCACCCTTCATACGGCTGTTAAGAGAAAACATTATATCATGTTTAAGCCAGTGTTACTTTAGATTTTCTGTCATTTGCAGCAGAATCTAATTTCAACATTTACTTGAAACTTACTTTCATATCGCTTACATCCAGGTTTGCAAAACTCTTTGCTCATCACTCACTGGATTCCATCTTTTCTTTTCTTTTTTTTTAATGTATTTATTTATTTATTTATGGCTGTGTTGGGTCTTCGTTTCTGTGTGAGGGCTTTCTCTAGTTGTGGCAAGTGCAGGCCACTCTTCATCGCGGTGCGCAGGCCTCTCACTATCGCGGCCTCTGTTGTCACGGAGCGCAGGCTCCAGACGTGCAGGCTCAGTAATTGTGGCTCACGGGCCCAGTTGCTCCGCGGCATGTGGGATCTTCACAGACCAGGGCTCAAACCCGTGTCCCCTGCATTGGCAGGCAGATTCTCAACCACTGCGCCACCAGGGAATCCCTGGATTCCATCTTTAATCCAATTCACCCACAGGCTGTCAGATGCTCCCCAGTCATTTCCTCTCTGTGGTAACTCTTGCGTCTCTAGGACGCTGGCCTTTATCCCAAGTCTTTATCACATCCAGGCATTTCACTTTCCATTTTCAGCTGAGGCATGAGGACAGGAAAGGGATATTTTCTGATTATATAATCATATTTTCCATGGCTAATTGATTGGTGACTAACACCTAAACTTTATATTTAAACTTACAGGTCAATTTTCTTGATACACCTTTTAAAAATTGAAGAACAGATATTTGCTTAATCAGATGAGGATTTATAAACCTTTCTAAAACCTAATATTTTAATTTTATCCACATTTTATCAAATGTAGCAGTGTTCCCTATGCCCAGTTGCTTTGCACCGTGTACACAGAAGGATATAGGAATATGCAAGGATACAGCAGGATAAACACTAAGTTTTTAATTTTTATGATTTGGTGTTTTGTCATCCATTGTTCTTCATAAAGACTTCGTCCCAGCTTTTGTAGGCATCTAAGAAGTTAATCATTGAAACATAAAGGATGGGAGTTCCCTAGTGGCCTAGTGGTTAGGATTCCAGGCTTTCACTGCTGTGCCCCGGGCTCAATCTCTCGTCGGGGAACTGAGATCGCACAAGCTGTGTGGTGCAGCCAAAAAACAAACAAACCAACAGAACCAACCAAATAAAAGAAAATAAAGGATGAACAAATACTACTTCTTAGATTATGAAGACAGGGATTTTATCCTTCCCTTATTTAAGAACAGCAGGACACTGGGACATCGTGCAATCTCTGTCACCTTCTTCATGGTCTACCAGTCTTGAAACTGGAGGCGGGCAGAGGGTGGAAGAAATGACACAAACCCAAAAGTCTCACTTCAAATTTGCCTACATTAATGACCTGACTTTCTCATTTTCACGGTAGAAAGCGATATGTGTATATCTGAAATATAAAAGTTAATTTTCTCATTACTGCCCAGTCAAAATCAATATTTAAAACTTCAATATGTATCAATGATGTGATTCTTACTTTGCTCTATTACAAACTCAAGGAAAGAAAAGATGTATAACACCTGAAGAATGGAAAAGTCATAAAGCCTTAGGAAGGTTACCTAATAACCTTAGGAAGGTTGTCTAATAATACTTATTAGACAAGGACTTGACAGGGATTTGTGCCCTCAGTGAAAAAGGCCTCATGGAATCTTCTGGCTGAAAGGAAACTAAGGACTTAATGACATGAGTTTCCTCCAGATGAAATAACCAAGGCCCCAGCGAGATCAGAGTAGATGCCAAAGGTCACCTTGCTAATTAGCAGCAAAGCTGGAATCAACGTCCAAGTTGTTCTCAACGTCCTATGTGTCCTCTGTGATGGTTACAGAAGTTTCATATCATCAAGGTTAAGATGAAAGACCTTCTCCTAAGCTGCAGACGTGTTTAGATGCATCCTCAGCAAACAACTGGATCCACTTAACCTGTGCTCTTCTGATTGGAAAGAAACTTGTATTCTGGTGAAGTAAAAGATTTCTGTCTCCAGAATAATACAAAAATGATTTTCCTGCTGAACCAAATCAAACCAAACCAACGAAAGAACGTGTTGATGTCCAAAGTTCATCAGCAACACAAGCCAGCTAAAACACTAAGCCATATCGAGACTCTTGTGAGTTGTTCATTCCTTGTGGATGAGAATGACTCAACTTTGTATCTCCTACCCCACTGAGCACATGGTTGGTGCTGAAATTTCTTTTTAATGAATGAAGTATATAAATCATTGCTTTGTTGCCCTAGCATTGTACCCCTTTCAAAAGAAGCACTTAGTAAATAGGTGTCTAATTTCCTGTGCTGTCAGAAATATTGTTTAATCATACTGTTAAAAATAAAGACCTCCAGGGCCGACTGAACTAAATTCTCCAAACCACTAGATGCTCTTTCCTCTTTGGGCCGCTCAGCTGTGCAGCCGGAAATGGATCGTGGTGAGGGAGCTGCAGCTCTTCCTCAAATACCCCGGAATGTTGGCTATGTCACAAAGTGTTTGGAGAATGCCTCGGAAGCTGAGAGAATATTTCCAAAGCGATATACACACAAAGATATTTGAACCAGAGAATATGCACTCGAAAATAGATGCATGGAGCGCATCCATAGAATACCAAGTGGGTTTTTTAGGGTTTTTTTTTTGCCATACACGGGCCTCTCACTGCTGTGGCCTCTCCCGTTGCGGAGCACAGGCTCCGGATGCGCAGGCTCAGCGGCCATGGCTCACGGGCCCAGCCGCTCTGCGGCATGTGGTATCTTCCCGGACCGGGGCACAAACCCGTGTCCCCTGCATCTGTAGGCGGACTCTCAACCACTGCGCCACCAGGGAATCCCAGAATACCAAGTTTTTACCAGGTTTAGGAGCTACAGCCCATTACTGTGAGCCCAAGAATTAAGGTAACTGTAAAACACGTGTTTGCACTCAGGCATGTAGTTTTACCTTGATCTTCTTACAGTAAAATATGTATAAAATTGTGATCAAACTCATAGGCATATTATAGGTGATAAGACCTGATAAAAGACACTAGCATGTTTCAGGAAAAAAACCTGTAGAAACAATTATATCTTTTTAAAAAGACATACAATGATTTTTCACTGAAAACTAGGTATCTTTAGTTGAAATCTGGGAACACAGCTAAGTGTTGGGCCCACACCAGGAAAAACATCCTCTCATATTCTCTGCCAATTCACACAATCAAAAGGATGTGCATGTTTCCTCAACTGACAACACAGAGACAGGTAGGAATTGTCTAGGTTTGGAGTTTCTAGTCCTGAGAAGATTCCCACCATATCAATGTGAAAACATGCTGTTTCAGAGAGTTGAGAGCAAATCAAGCCATTGAAAGGATCGACCCAGTGGAATACTACTCAGCAATAAAAAGGGACAGACTACTGATCCACACAACAGCCTGGATGGATCTCAGAAACTCTTCACTAAGTGAACGTTGTCAGACACAAAGACTGCATACTGAAAGATTCCACTTATGTGAAATTTCTAGCAAACACAAAATTATAGAGACAGTGTAGAACGGCAGTTGCCCGAGGCAACGGGTGGGCGCAGGGAGCAAACAGGCAAAGGTAGCTTTTCAGATGCATGGAAGTGTTAGAAAAACTGGATTGCAGTGATGGTTCATAAATGTATAAATTCACTAAAACTCACCAACCATACCCTTATAAGAGTGATGTTTGGGCTTCCCTGGTGGCGCAGTGGTTGAGGGTCCGCCTGCCGATGCAGGGGGCACGGGTTCGTGCCCCGGTCCGGGAAGATCCCACATGCCGCAGAGCGGCTGGGCCCGTGAGCCATGGCTGCTGAGCCTGCGCATCCGGAGCCTGTGCTCTGCAACGGGAGAGGCCACAACAGTGAGAGGCCTGCGTACCGAAAAAACAAAAAAACACAAAACAAACAAACAAAAAAAGAGTGCTGTTTAAAATTATACTTCAATAAAGCTGTTTTTGTAAAAAGGAGAAATTAAAAGAGATGATTCTTTCAGGGCCAGCCTGTTGCACAAACAGGTTGCCTCACCTGTAATATTCATGGCAGCCATTGTACTTTCCAAATGTGAGAGGATCTCTCCAAAAGGGGTGCTTTGACATACACAGCTAGATATTGTTATATCAAATCAGGTTTCCAAAATTAGAATGTACAATTTCTAAGCATAATTTTTAGTATATTAGTATACTCACAGTACCAATGCCATGTTCAAGAATGTTAGTACATTGAATTGAGGGAAACAAACAAAAAGCTTCCCTGATTTGGGGGAATGGTGGTATGACTGGGAGCCCAGCTTCACGGGCTTTTCTTGAACCAGGCAGCTGTTTAGGGCAGCTCCCAGGGCAGGAGGAAAGGTATTTAGGGTGTAGACTTAAATGCCTTCACTAACAACTGTGGTATGCTGGCTACACTCATCCCGACCACCACAGAAATGTGGGGCAATTATATCAGGAAAATTCATCCTGTTCAAAGGGCAAAGGATGAATGGAACATTCTGGGGTCAACTTGACTGGTGTTTCTGTCCACAGCAAGTGGTTCTCATACTTGGGTGTGCATCAAAAGTCTCCTGACTTGTTAAAAAGTCAGGTTCCCAGGCTGGGGCCTAAGGCTGCTAAACTGGGTGTCTGGGAAGGCAGGCCAGAGTCTGAATCTTGAATGAGCCCCCAGGTGATTTTTATGCTGATGGTCCTCAAAACACAGGTTAAGGAACACTGAAGAAAGAGAAGAAAAGAAAAGAAAAAGAAAAGAAGAGAAGAGAAAAGAAAAGAAAGGAGAAGAGAAGGGAAGAGAAAAGGGAGGGAGGAAGGAAGGGAGGGAGGGGAATAGGAGTGCCCCATGAAGGAGGTGAAGATGAAGATGAAGATGAAGAAGGTAAAGGCCTTGCTGCCTAGGTACCTCCGCCGAGTTTAGTCTTAAGTCCTTCTAAACCACCAGCTGTGTTTCATCTCCACATCTTACACGGTGCCCTCTTTACCTGTCTCTTAGCCCTGCTTTCAGGTCAAGGAGTCTCACCTGTGTTGGACTGGAGACAAGTAGTAGTTAAAGCATTTTCTCTTTCATGTCCCCCACCGACCCCCACGGGACAAGACTGAACTAGAGGCAGATTAAGCCTTTGCTCACTGACCGGTAGGGTGGTCTTCACCTTGGGATCCCTGGAGAGGAAGCTGCAGGGGATTCTTTGTTCTGAAATGTTGCTGAGGGGGAAGGAAGCAAGAGTCGGCTGGATTTGATGACCCAGCCCGGAACAGAACCCTTCCCCTGGTGGGGACACCTGTTGTCACGTGCGGAGGAATGCCCTCCTGCCTGCACAGAGTGGTCCACGTGGATTCCTTAGCTCTAGAGATGCTTCTGCTTTCCATTCTCCTTGGCAACAACCCAGCCCGTGGATTGTGGCCCTTGGCTATCTCTGGGAGATTCTGCCCACCCACCAGACCACATGGGTACGCCATGTTTACAAACATGATAGCCATGTTTGTAACGTGTGACCCACTGGCTCAGTCACTGGTGATTGGACCCAGAATGGACACTTTACCCAAACTGGCCCAGTCGGAGCCCCTCTTCCTGGAAACTTGCAATTATAACTAAGATATTCCCATCTCATTGTGGGCTGGTCTCTCATACAGAGAAGGAGGGAAACTCAAGAACTTTAGCATTGCTTTTTTCTACTCATGAGGAAGGAGCAGCCTAGAAATCTAGGAGGGAGAGAGTTGTGTGATGAAGAGGACACCCCTGGGGTGGCTGCATTTATTTGCCAGTTCAGTCCCTTCTGGGGCCCAGCTGACCTCCTGAGCTTCATTCAGTCCCCGGAGATGCTCCAGTACTATTGGAATAAAGGGTCCTTCTATGGTTCTTTAATCCAGCTCTGCCCTGCATTCAGAGTCCTCACGAATCCAGGTGCCATCATATTTCCCTTTGGCCATCCCTGTCTTTGTTTTAACTCACATCCCTTCCTTCTGCAGACAGGAAGGCAGACCACATTGTCTTCCTGATGGTGCAAAGTGAGAGCTTTCCTCAAAAACTGATTTGGTTTGAATTACTGACTATAATATAATATGCTGACTGTATTTGAAATTATGAAATAATAATTAATTTTTAGGTGCAAAAATGGAACTATGAATATGTTTCATTTAAAAAAGCATCCTTGTCTTTAGAGTTACATTTTGAAATATTGATGCTTGAAATGATATGATGTCAGGATTTGCTTCTAAACAATCCCACAGGGCAGGAAGTGGGTGAGGGCATAGATGAAACAAAGTTGACCTTGAGCTGATAATTGTTGAATCTGGGTGACTGGGGTTCATTGTACAAATCTGTCTATTTTTCTATATGTTTAAAATTTTCCATAAAAAGAAATTCTAAAAACACCAATGGGAAGTTTTTCAGGGGATTACCTCTGAAATAACTCGAAACTATCAACGTTCAAAAGTAGGAAGAAGCTTTTTAAATTAGAGATCTAAACGTGTCACTCCAAAGGCAGTCACCCCTAATGGGAGTGGGTCTCAAGCACCATTCAGCTAGTGTGTGAATAAAAACACACCAGGTGTGTGTGTCCCCCCTTCCCTTGAATGGAAATAGCAACTTTGAGTTTGTGTTCAATTCATCTCTGATGATGCAATCCAAGATAAAATATCCAAAGATCTATAGCTTTTTTATATTAAAAAAACTACACACTTGACTATATACTTAGTGGTTTCTATTTTATTGAAAAGTATTTGGTAGATTTAAAAGAAACATTATTTCAAAGTAGACTATTTTCCAAATAGGTTGAAAGCATGTGTGCAAGAAAATAAAGCATCTTGGATGCTCTCCAATAGCTCCAAAAGGCTTCATGTATCTATGCATACCTTCTTATTTAGAGCAGTGAGTAGGAGGTGGAGGTGGAGGATGCTTGTTGAGTATTCCAGAGCATCTGATTTCATTCTCTACATATTCACTATGGTTAACAGTGGTCTTTTCCGGGGGTGTGGATTTGCGGAGAAGTATTTAAAGTTTAAGTTGTGATTGTCCATTTCACCTCCATCCCTACCCATTTTCAAGGTGGCCAAAGTCAGTTCTCTGTAGGAAAACCCAAGGGGACCATCTGTTCCTTGTATGACTCATTGCTGTCCTGATTATATGGATGCTCTCATGCTGTAGACACATTTTGGGGTGTCTGCCTGAGGCCAGGAGCCCCAACTGCCATGTCCATTTCTTTTCATTGCTCCTTTCCTCCATCAGCTTTATTTGCTCTTTCTATCCATTCAGGTTTACTTTGATTGGACTTTGCAACACTCCACTCCTGACTGGTTTTTCTACTGTAGGCTTTGGCTCTTGTAACACACGTGTACTCAAAGCTATTCATCCTACTGCCTTAGTTATGGCTCCTTTGGTTCCAAGCACTGAAGACCCACTCTACTTCATGGAAATAGAAGTTCATTGCAAGGACAGTTTGACCAAAACATACTGGGATCAAAAAAAGGAAAGAAAACAAACAAAACCAAACCCATTTCTACACTCAAGAGCTTGATGACTGCCTTCATTGCATCTCCAGGTCTTCATGAATTGAATGACACTAAAGGTTTAGAATCACAAAGATAGCACCTAAAAATCTCCTTGTTAATATGAAATATTTATACCACAAAAATAAAGCTAATAATATAGCTGAGTCAATGAACCAATTAACAGTTGACATCAGTTTTCCATGGAGCCATATTCTTTCACAGTGAGGGTGCTATTATCAAGAAATAAAAACATAGATGAGGCCTCACATCAATACATCCCCAACCCAGGCTAAATTTTAATTACGTTCCAAACTTCAGACTTTAAAATAATATTTAATTTAAAATATTTTAAAGAAAAATGCAAAGGTCTTTCACACTACAATTTCTTCTATGGATTGTACTTCTATAGATGTGACTCACTATAAAATAAAGTATCATACCATATCATATAATTGTTTAAGACTAACACGGTAAAATCGCTTACGGTCAGACATAAGAAGAATTTTGTTCAACCTATTTAGTATGTTTGGACTATAACTTCGTATATTATATAAAGGACTTTTGAATATTTTTGTCCAGTACCCTCAGAAAGAAATACATTTGGATTGTTTTCACCTTTCAGCTATTATGCATAATGCTGCTATCAATATTTGTGTGTAAGTCTTTATGTGGACATATTGTTTTCATTTCTCTTGGCTGCCTGCCTAGCAATACAGTAAACCTTGAATTAAAAGTTATCCAAAACAATATTTAACTTTTTCCCTAAATATTCTGATATTTTCTATTATGTTCTCTCTCTGTCTTGTTTCGTTTTGGCTGCACCGCATGGCATGCGGAACTTCCCCAACCGGGCTAGACCACCAAGGAAGTCCTCTCTCTTTTTAATTTTAATTTTTATTTATTTTTTATTTTTTTGCAGTACGCGGGCCTCTCACTGTTGTGGCCTCTCCCTCTGTGGAGCACAGGCTCCGGACGCACAGGCTCAGCGGCCATGGCTCACAGGCCCAGCCGCTCTGCGGCATGTGGGATCTTTCCAGACCGGGGCACGAACCCGTGTCCCCTGCATCAGCAGGCGGACTCTCAACCACTGCGCCACGAGGGAAGCCCCTCTCTCTTTTTTTTTAAAAGGTATTGTTATGAGCCACAAAGCTGATTTCACAAACCACTTATGCAAAGTGACCTGAAGTTTGGAAAACATCGCTTTATTAACAAATAATGACATAGAGTATTTAGTGATAACAAACATCCATGTAGTCACTGCATGGATTTGAAAAATCCTAACATTTTGCTGTATCTACTTTAGATTATTTTTTAAATTAAAATATTGTAGCTGGAATCAAAGACCTCTTTGTACCCCTCTCAGGTCCAGTGCATCTTCTGCCTTCCCAGGAGCAACAACTATTCTGAATTTGGTGACTATTGTCCCCATGGCAGGTTTTCATGTAACTACTACAAATGTATGGATCCATAGCAATATATAACATTGATTTCCATGTTCATGAATTTAAAACAAATGTTATATTATGCTGCAACTTATTTTCTTTCCTATTATTGTTTTTAGGTTTTATCCATGCTGATGTAGTGTTCTAGTTCATTTAACTGCTATTATATTCTACTGTATGAATATCCTTGTGCCCTTTTGTCCCTCCCACCCTCCCAAAACTTTTTGAGACATTGATTAAAAGAATGTAATTATCGGGCTTCCCTGGTGGCGCAGTGGTTGAGAGTCCGCCTGCTGATTCAGGGGACACGGGTTCGTGCCCCGGTCCAGGAAGATCCCACATGCCGCAGAGCGGCTGGGCCCGTGAGCCATGGCTGCTGAGCCTGAGTGTCCGGAGCACACCCGCAATGGGAGAGGCCACAACAGTGAGAGGCCCGTGTACCGCAAAAAAAAAAAAAAAAAAAAAAAAAAGAATGTAATTATCACAGGCTTCCCTGGTGGCACAGTGGTTGAGAATCTGACTGCTAATGCAGGGGACACGGGTTCGAGCCCTGGTCTGGGAAGGTCTGCCACGGAGCAACTAGGCCCGTGAGCCACAACTACTGAGCCTGTGCGTCTGGAGCCTGTGCTCCGCAACAAGAGAGGCCATGACAGTGAGAGGCCCACGCACCGCAATGAAGAGTGGCCCCTGCTTGCCATAACTAGAGAAAGCACTTGCACAGAAACGAAGACCCAACACAGCCAAAAATTAAATAAATAAATTAATTAAAAGAAGGTTCAACATTAAAAAAAAAAAGAATGTAATTATCAAAGTAGAATCTGATTTACATAAACAGGTCAGAGAAACCACCTGCTTTCCCAAACCCCTGTCTCATATATGTGAGGATCACCGTCAGGCACACAGAATTACCAGGACTATATTTTCTTTTTTAAAAAATGTATTGACTTATAACTCACATACCATAAAATGCACCCCTTTAAAGTAAAAATAAAACAAAACAAAATAACATAAAATTTAGTGTATGTTCATGAAGTTGTGTAAATGTTGCAACTATCGAATTCCAGAACATTTTTGTCATCCCCAAAGGGAAACTCTGCATCCAGTAGCTGTCAGCCCCAATCTGTTCTCCTTCCAGCCCCTGGCAACCACAAGTTGCTTTCTGTTTTTGTGGATTTGCCTATTCTGAACATTTCATATAAATGGAATCATACAAATATGGCCTTTTTGACTGACCAGCTTTTCTCACTTACCATAATTTTTTCAAGGTTCATCCATGCTGTAGCTTGTATTAGTACTCATCCCTTTTTATGGCCAATTAATATTGCACTGTATGGATATACCACATTTTGTTTATCTCCTCATCAGTTGATGACATTTGGATTGTTTTCACCTTTTAGCTATTATGCATAATGCTGCTATCAATATTTGTGTATAAGTCTTTATGTGGACATATTGTTTTCATTTCTCTTGGCTGCCTGCCTAGGAATGGAATTGCTAGGTCATATGGCAACTCTCTGTTTAACTTTTTGAAGAAATGCCAGACTGTTTTACAAAGCAACTGCTGCATTTTACACTCCCAAGAGCAAAGTATGAGGGTTACAGTTTCTCCAGACTCTTGCCAACACTTGTCATTACCTGCCTTTTTTTTAATACCTATTCCAATGATGTGAAGTGGTATTTCATTGTGGTTATGGTTTTGATTTGTATTTACCTAGTGATTAATGATGTCATGCATCTTTTCATATGTTTACTGGCCATTTGTATATCTTCTTTGGAGAATGTCTCTTCAAGTCCTTTTCTCATTTAAAAAAATGCATTATTTAATTTTTTATTATTGAGTTGTAAGATTTCTTTACATGTTCTATATACAAGTCCCTTATTGGATATATGATTTGCAGGTATTTTCTTCCCATCCTGTGGGCTGTCTTTTGACTTTCTTGATAATGTTCTTGGAAGCACAAAAGTTTTTAATTTTGATGAAGTCCAATTTCTCTATTTTTTCTTTTGCTGCTGGTGCTTTTGGTATGGTATCTAAGAATCCATTGTCAAATCTAAGATCATAAATATTTACTCCTATGGTTTCTTCTAAATGTTTTATAATTTAGCTCTTACATTCAGGTCTTTGATCCATTTTGAGTTAATTTTTGTCTGTGGTGTGAGGTAGGTCTCTAACTTCATTCTTTTGCACGTGACTACCTAGAGTTCCAGCACTATTTGTTGAAAAGACTATTCTTTTCTCATGAAGTTGTCTTGGCACTTTTCTCAAAAATCAATTGACTTTAAATGTATGCTCTATTTCCGAACCCACTATAGCCTACAGTTGTATCTTGGTATCTGCGGGAGATTGGTTCCAGGACTCCTCTACAGATACCAAAATCCAAGGATCTTCACATCCCTTTAGTGGGCCCTCCATATCCTCAGTTTCCAAATTTGAGGATTCAACCAATCAGAGACCCTGCACTAAGCTTATGATCCTCGGGTTGGTTGAATTCGTGAATGTGGAACCCACGTATATGAAGGGTGGTCTGCATTTCAATAAGACTTGGGCCTCCTCTGGCTAATAAACCAGCTTATTAGGGGGAAGAGAAGACAATCAAAACCAGAGGCAACACACACTGCCCTGTGAACCACTAGGAGAAAAGTGCTATCAGTACGACCATTTCACAGGTAAGAGGCTCAGGGCGAATAAACAGTAGCTGTCGATGGAGTGGCGCTTTGCACCCAGTGCTGCCTTCTTGCAAAGCTGGGGTTTGTGACTCCTCTCCCAGGCTGCCTTCCCTCTCGAGGTCTATTAAGGAGGACAGTAATAGAGAAAGCAGCTCACTTGGGTTGAACACTTTGTGCGCGCCATTCCTCACTTTGGGAGGCCCGTTGATTGGTAGGAAATGTTTCCGTACCCACTGCGCGAAGGAGGAAAACAGGCTCACAGCGCTGAGTTCTCCGTCCCCAGCCCCTCGCCAGCCTCCACGCTCCATCTCTTTCCCCTCGCACGCCCACACTCACCTTCTTGAGCGTTTGCTGCTACACGATGTGGGCCTTCTTGGGTGCGACAACGCGACCACCCTTCCTTACGCTCAGTTCCCCCACCGCCAAGGTCCTGCTGTTTGCCTGCCTCTGTGCTTGGAATTTGCGCCGCCCCTGCGCCGAGTCCAGGCAGACACCGGAAGAGGCGGGGCCGTTGATTTTTATTTGTCTTTTAAAGTCATACTTGGCAAAGCAAAAAAAATTTTTTTATTGAACTATAGTTGATTTACAATGTTGTGTAAATTTCTGCTGTACAGGGCTTCCATGGTGGCGCAGTGGTTAAGAGTCTGCCCGCTGATGCGGGGGACACGGGTTCGTGCCCCGGTCCGCGAAGATCCCACATGCCGTGGAGCGGCTGGGCCCGTGAGCCATGGCCGCTGAGCCTGCGCTTCCAGAGCCTGTGCTCCGCAGCGGGAGAGGCCACAACAGTGAGAGGCCCGCGTACCGCCAAAAAAAAAAAAATTCTGCTGTACAGCAAAGTGATTCAGTTATACATATATACATTCTTTTTTAATATTCTTTTCCTTTATGGTTTATCATAGGATACTGAATATAGCTCTCTGTGCTATACAGTAGGACCTTGTTGTTTATCCCTTCCACATACAATAGCTTCCATCTGCTAATCCCAACCTCCCACTCCATCCTTCCCTCAAGCCCCTCCCCCTTGGCAATCGCAAGTCTGTTCTCTATGTCCGTGAGTCTGTTTCTGCTTCCTAGATAGGTTCATTTGTGTCATAGTTTAGATTGCATATATAAGTGATAGGCAAAGTAAAAACTCAATAGCCATATACCAATCCACACAATTTGGTCAGTGTATTTTACTGGTCTCTAAAGCAGAAAAGTTTGGAAAATGCTAGTCTAATATCTCATGGTTATATGGGATTTCTTATCATGATGTTAGATGTTACTTATCTGTTGCTTATATTTAATTTCAAAACTTAATGAACAGTCAGAAAAAAAGTGTGGATATGCATCATGTACACATATAGATGAAAAATCTGAAACTACCACCAAATAGAATTCAGGACCACAATGACTACTTTGCCTCAGGAATGTAGTATGGTAAACTCCCACTTCCTCCACCCTTTGTGCTACTAGTGTTGTATATTTTTACTTCTATATATATATATATATATATATATTTAATGTCTGGACATTTCTCATCCGAAGTCCAGACTAGTTTGTTTCTTTTTTTTAAAAATTTTTTTTTAATTTTTATTTTTTGGCTGCGTTGGGTCTTCGTTGCTGTGAGAGGGCTTTCTCTAGTTGCCGTGAGCGGGGGCTACTCTTCACTGCGATGCACGGGCTTCTCACTGTGGTGGCTTCTCTTGTTGCAGAGCGTGGGCTCTAGGGCACGAAGCCTTCAGTAGTTGGCGGTACATGGGCTTAAGTTGCTCCACGGCATGTGTGATCTTCCTGGACCAGGGCTCAAACCCGTGTCCCCTGCACGGGCAGGCGGATTCTTAACCACTGTGCCACCAGGGAAGTCCCTACATATATTTTTAATTCCACACTACATTGTTATCATTATTGTGCTAGAGCATACATTCTTATCATGTGGGGTAATTAGATTAAAATGCCTAAAAATGTTGCTTAAGAGGGTTATAATGAAAACCTTGAGAATCACTGCTCTCGGCAGTCAATTATATTTTAATGAAAATTTAATTATAGAGGAAAATCATATTTAACTCATAAACGCATATTTACCATTTCCAGTGCTTTTTATTCTTTTGTGTGGACCCAAGTTTCCATCTGGTATCATTTACCTTCAGCCTGAAGAACTTTCTTTCTTCGATATTTTAGTGCAGGTCTGCTGGTGACAAATTTGGTCAGCTTTTATTTATCTGAAAAAGTTTTATTTCACCCTCATGGGGGTGTGTGTGCATTTTTGCTGGATGTAAAATTCTAAGTTGACAGTTTCTTTTTATATTTAAAGATGTCTTCCAATTGCCTCTGGCTTTTCTAGTTTCTGACAAGAAGTCTACTGTAGTATTATCTTCTGACTTTTTCTTTTTTCCTCTGGCTACATTTAAGATATTCCCTCTATGGGCCAAGATATGGAAGTAATCTAAGTATCCATCAACAGATACATGAATAAAGAAGATATGTACAAACACACACACACACAAACACACACAATGGAATACTACTCAGCCATAAAAAAGTATGAAATAATGCCATTTGCAGCAACATGGATGGACCTAGAGATGATCATTATTAATTGAAGTAAATCAGACAGAAAAAAAACAAATATCATATGATATCACTTAGAAGTGGAATGTAAAAAAAATGATACAAATGAACTTATTTACAGAACAGACACACAGACACAGAAAACAAACTTATGGTTATCAAAGAGGAAAGGTGGGGTGAAGGGATAAATTAGGAAGTTGGGAGTAACATATATACACTACTATATATAAAATAGATAAACAACAAGGACCTACTGTATAGCACAGGGAACTATACTTTATATTTTGTAAAACCTATATAGGAAAAGAATCTGCAAAAGAATATATATATTCAGATATATGTATATCTGAATCACTTTGCTGTACACCTGAAACTAACAAAACATTGTAAATCAACTATACTTCAATTTAAAAAAAAGATATTCCCTCTATCATTTATTTTTAGTGATTAGATTTTGATACATTTGAATTGGTTTGTGTGTGGGGGGGTGTGTGCGTGTGTGTGTGCGTGTGTGTGTAAGTGAATTCTGTTTGGAGGTCATTGAACTTTTGGGGTCTATGTGTTTATAGTTTTCAAATTTGGAAAAATTTTCAGCCATTATCTTTTCAAATGTATTTTCTGCTTCCTACACATTCCTTGTTTTTTGGGTCTCCAATTAAATGTGTGTTAAATCAGTCTATATTTCCTGTAGATTATAAAACCTCTTTATTTTCCCCACCTTTCTCTCTATGTATTTTATTTTAGAGGGATTCTATTTCTATGCCTTCAAGTTCTCTGATATTTTCTTATGCAGTGTTTAATTTTGTGTTAGTCCAAGCCAGTGAAAAGTTAATTTCATATATTCCATTTCCATCTCTAGAAGTTTCATTTGTTTCTTTTTTATTTCTCACTTCATTATACACATTTATTCATTAAATTCTTTTTTTTTTTTTTTTTTTTTTTTGCGGTACGCGGGCCTCTCACTGTTGTGGCCTCTCCCGTTGTGGAGCACAGGCTCCAGATGCGCAGGCTCAGCGGCCATGGCTCACAGGCCCAGCCACTCTGTGGCATGAGGGATCTTCCCCGACTGCGGCACGAACCTGTGTCCCCTGCATCGTCAGGCAGACTCTCAACCACTGCGCCACCAGGGAAGCCCTAAATTCTTAAATATAGTTATATTACTTGTTTTAATGTCCTTGTCTACTAGTTCCTTCATATCCGTCATTACTGAGTGCCTCCCACTGCCTGATTTCTCTCCCGGTTATAGTCACACCTCCCTTGCATATCTAGCATTTTTCAGTTGAATGGTGGACATTGTGTGTGTTACAAAGCAGAGTGTTTGGATTGAGTTTTCATCTTTTAAAGACTGTTTCAGCTGGCAGTTAGTTTACTTGAGGCTATCAGTTCGATACCTTCAAGGCCTGTCTTTAAATTTTGCTTGACCCACTAAGAGTAGCCTCATTCCAGGACTCCTTCAGACCCTACACTGACCGTTACTCCTCTTGGGTCTCCACTGAATGTTGCCCATATTTCTACTCTGGCTAGACAGATGGAAATGTCTTCCTGCTCTGTGTGTGCTCTGGGTGTTACTTAGATTACAATTCTCTGGTCACTCTTTGTGGAGCTTCATGGGGATTCACTCTCCCCACGCGCAGTCGAGTACTCAGCAAAGACTCAGTGGCGCCTCCACACAGGTTGCAGGAGTTCTTTCTCTGCACAGTGCCTTCCTTTCCAGAACTCTTTCCTGGCTTCAGCCTTCCTGAACTATAATCTGTTTCCTTCAACTCAGCAAGGCTATCTATCCTAACTTGCCTTTCCCCCTTCTCTGCACCACAGCTCAGAACAAGTTTGTCTTCTTTCTCCAAGGGCTCACAATTCTGCACTGTCTGTTCTGCGATATCTGACGGCATTTGGTTTATATATGTTTTAAAGTTTTCTAGTCATTTATGGGGGAATGGGAAAGCTAAACTGGCACCATTTACTCCATCATTGCAGAAAGCAGAAGTCTTATAGATTTTGATATACCATTTTAAAAAATCGTAATTTATACAGCACAGGGGATAAATCCAATATTTTATAATAATTTTTATTTTATTTTTATTTTTTGGCCACGCCACCCAGCTTGTGGGATCTTAGTTCCCTGATCAGGGATTGAACCTGGGGCCCTCAGCAGTGAACGTGCCAAGTCCTAACCACTAGACCCCCAGGGAATTCCCTACAATAACTTTAAATAGAGTATAATCCGTAAAATTTTGAATCACTATGTTGTAAACTGGAAAATAATATTTTATAAATCAACTATACTTCAATTAAAAAAAAATAATAATAATAAAATAAGAAGCATGATCTAAATAATCATTCAGGGACTTCCCTTGTGGTGCAGTGGTTAAGAATCCACCTGCCAATGCAGAGGACGTGGGTTCGAGCCCTGGTCTAGGAAGATCCCACGTGCCACAGAGCAACTAAGCCCATGTGCCACAACTACTGAGCCTGCATGCCACAACTACTGAAGCCCGTGCGCCTAGGGCCCGTGCTCCACAACAAGAAGCCACTGCAATGAGAAGCCCGTGCACTGCAACAAAGAGTAGCCCCTGTTTGCTGCAACTAGAGAAAGCCCGTGTGCAGCAACAAAGACTCACGCAGCCAAAAATAAATAAATAAATAACAATTTAAAAAATCATTCTGTTTATAAGATTTTCTAATTTCCCTTGGAATTTCTTTTTTGATCTATTTTTTAGAAATGTGTTGCTTAATTTCCAACATATGGGGATGCTCTGTTTACCTTTTTGTTACTGATGTCTAGGTAAATTTCACTAGGGCCAGGGCACATTCTCTTTATAATTACTATCCTTTGAAATTTGCTGAGCTTTGCTTTATGCTCAGCATATTGTCATTTTTGGTAAAGATATTGTGAACACTTCAGAAGAATGGATATTTTATACTTAGTGTTATATACACATATATATAGATATATATACACACACACACACGTGTATACGAATATGTATGTATATAAAAATCATGCAAATAAACTGATGTAATTAACTTATGTAGATCACTGTATATATATTTGCATCATTTGCTTTGCTCATATCATCTATATTGTTACTAATTTTTTATTTATGTCACACATTGTATTTTCCAAAGATAGCTACAAAAATATCTTCCATCCCACAAGGTATTCAACAATATATCTTGGCTACTCTTCCCATCCAGAGATGAGGTCTATCACTCCCTTTGAATCTAGTGGGTTTGGGATGACTTCAGCAATAGAGTATGGGAAAAATTTAACTGTATGACTTCCAAGGCTAGGCCATAAGTGGTGGTTCAGTTTCTGTCTTGTTTGCTGGCACACTCGTGCTAAGAGCCCTGAGCTGCTACTGAAGAAGGGCTGCGTCCCAGGCCACTGTGCCATGGGGATATCAAGCCAAGGGGAAAGACAACATGCAGATGTTCTGGTCAGGAGTCCTAGTCTTCTGAGCTTTACCAGATTTATAAGTGTGTGGGTCTTCAGATGACTCCAGCTCTTAGTCGCTGAATCCCTCTAGCCTTAACATCTTACCAGCAGAGGCCTCAGACATCATGAGGAAGACACAGCCATGGTTACTGTGCCCCATCTGAATTTCTGGCCCACAAAATCTATTAGCATAACAAGAGTGTTGTTTTAAGCTGCTAAGTTTTGGGCTCATTTGTTAGGCAGCAATAATAACTGGGACAGAAATGTAGGGTCTGGAATTGGGGTGCTACCCATAACAAAAAACCTAAAACAGCCAGCATGGGCCTTAGGACCAGCACTGGGCAGAAGCTGGAAAGGCCCATGAGGAGACCATTAGTATAAACTTGAAGTCCCTTGAGGAGATATTGCTGTAGGTGGGAGACAAGGGAGGACATTATTAGTGGAGGATTAAAAAAGCAACACTTTTTAGGTTGCTATGCTGCAATCCTTCTTTTTTTTTTTTTTTTTTTTTGTGGTACGCGGGCCTCTCACTGTTGTGGCCTCTCCCGTTGTGGAGCACAGGCTCTGGACGTGCAGGCTCAGCGGCCATGGCTCACAGGCCCAGCCGCTCCGCGGCATGTGGGATCTTCCCGGACTGGGGCACGAACCCGTGTCCCCTGCATTGGCAGGCAGACTCCCAATCACTGCACCACCAGGGAAGCCCGCTGCAACCCTTTTTATGTAACTTCATGATATGAAGTTTGGCACACCTATACCCTGTGGTGATATAGGAAACAGAAAATACATCTCATAAACTGATGGATTTGCCTAAGGAGCTATCTGGGCAAAATATTTAAAGGGCCAAGTATTTTTACGTGGTCATAAATGATAGGATACAGAGAGAGGGCAAAAAAATTTTCAAGAAAAAATTTAAAAACTATAAAGGAGCAAGGATTATCAGAGCTTAAGAATAAAAATGTTTCTTATTCCAGTCTGAGCAAAAGATTCTCAAAGGCAGAAAGATAATTTAAAAAGATACGTGCACCCTTATGTTCATAGCAGCACTAGTCATAATAGCCAAGACATTGAAACAACCATTGACAGATGAATGGATAAAGAAGATGTGGTACATATATACAACAGAGTAGTACTCAGTCATAAAAAGGAACGAAATAATGTCATCTGTAGCAACATGGATGCAGCTAGAGATTATCATACTAAGTGAAATAAGTCAGAAAGAGAAAGACAAATACCACATGATATCACTTATATGTGGAATCTAAAATATGACAGAAATGAACCTATCTAGGAAACAGAAACAGACTCACGGATGTAGAGGACAGACTTGTGGTTGCCAAGGGGGAGGGGAGAGGTGGAGGGATGGACTGGGAGTTTGGGATTAGCAGACGCAAACTATTATATATAAAATGGATAAACAAGTTCCTACTGTATAGCACAGGGAACCATATTCAATATCCTGTGATAAACCATATGGAAAAAACATGAAAAAGAATGTATATAGATGCATAACTGAGTCACTTTGCTGTACAGCAGTAATTAACACAACATTGTAATTCAACTATACTTCAATAAAAATAAATTTTAAAAAGAATGTATATATATAAAAAATTTAAATTGAAATAAATTAAAAAAGAAAGACTCTCAGGGCAGATATTAAATATAGGATTTTGTCAGGAAAACATCTCAAAGTTTAGCGGTGATTTTATTAAATTCCCAATTGACCAGACTGCCTAAGGATTTAATCTTATGCCTAAATTAGTGTTTGTTTACAAATTAAAGCTCAATTTTAAAAATTAATGTTTTTTAAATCAAAGTTGTTAGATGTTTCCAAATAATGTTACTCATTTTTGTATATATATATGCATAAAAAATTTCTAGAGGCATACACACTGACATGTAAACAAAGGATGCCTCTGGGATATAGGATGAAGAATATAGGAAGGGGAAACTTTTCTTTATATATATCTGTATTTTAAAATTTTTTTCAGTGAGAATGTATTAATTTTATAAAGGTTAATTTAAAATCCTTAATGAATGTAGTAACATGTGTGGTTTTATGTTCCTGCCTCACCTGAATCTACCAAGTAGAGTTTAACCTTTATTTCGTGAATTGCCACCTTATGCTCTTTATAGTTTCATTATTTGCTCAATAAATATATAGATATGTGACTGGACTGAATCTATTCTGATGTGGAACACAATTTCAGAGTACTTTTTGCAACCAAACCCTTTATATAATATTTATTGATTTCTTATTTGTTTCTCTTCTAAACGTAGCATGAGTTGTTTTTTAAAAGAGAATGTAGGACTTCCCTGGTGGCGCAGTGGTTGAGAGTCCGCCTGCTGATGCAGGGGACACGGGTTCGTGCCCCGGTCCGGGATGATCCCACATGCCGTGGAGCGGCTAGGCCCGTGAGCCATGGCCGCTGAGCCTGCGCGTCCGGAGCCTGTGCTCCACAACGGGAGAGGCCACAACAGTGAGAGACCCGCGTACCACACACACACAAAAAAAAACAGAGAATGTAGGCACTTCCTTGGTGGTGCAGTGGTTAAGAATCCTCCTGCCAATGCAGAGGACACGGGTTCCAGCCCTGGTCCTGGAAGATCCCACATGCCGTGGAGCAGCTAAACCCGTGTACCACAACTACTGAGCCTGTGCTCTAGGGCCCGCATGCTGCAACTACTGAGCCCATGTGCCACAACAACTGAAGCCCGAGCGCCTGGAGCCTGTGCTCTGCAAGAGAAGCCACTGCAGTGAGAAGCCTGCACATCTCATCGAAGAGTAGCCCCCGCTCGCAGCAACGAAGACCCAACGCAGCCAAAAAAAATAAAATAAATAAAATGAATAAATAAATTAAAAGTTAAAAAAAATAAATAAAAGAGAATGTAAAAATTTCCCAATAAAGTTGTGAGAACATAAAGATGTCCTCTACTACAGACATTTTTTGAAATCATTTTGAAAGTTCCAACCAATGCAAAAGGAGAAAATATATGAGGAGAAAACAAATGGTTATTTGTGGGTCATAGTGTTATCTACTCAGAAAATCTGAAAGAATAAACTAAAAATCTATTGGAACCTGCAGTAGAGGTCATTAAGGTAACCAATCCCTAGATAAATACATCCCCATACCAACTACTAAGAGAAAAAAATGCTTCACTTCATTAAAGATGTTTGTCTATACTAGCAGTAACTAACTGGAAAATATTCTTAAAAGGAAAGAAAAAAATCCATTCCCAATAGCAACAAAAACTAAAGCAGAGTAAAAGTTCAACAACAAATGTGTGCAACCTCTATGAAGAAAACTGAACATGACCAAAAGACATTCAGAATATATAACCAAGGTATTTCTGTACTTGAATACGAGGGTCACATTTATTGAACACTTATTATGTGGCAGGCACTGTGCTACTCACTTTATATGCGTTATCACGTTTAATTCTCATAATAGCCCTATGACATGGGTACTATTATCATCTCTGCTTTAAAGATAAAGAAACTGAAGATTCACGAGATGAACTGACTTGCCAAAGCAGAAGAGCTGTCTTTGTCTAGTGCCTGTTTAATCATCGTTGCCTCATGTTCCCGTGTCATTTCTCCCCAAATGGTCATAGAGTCAATGCAATTCCAAGCAAAATCTTAAGAAGAAGTGTTTTTTTTTTTTTTTGGCTACACCGCGCAGCTCGTGGGGTCTTAGCTCTCCAACCAGGGACGGAACCTGGGCCCTCCGCAGTGAGAGCGCAGAGCCCTAACCACTGGACTGCCAGGGAATTCCCAAGAGGAAGTTTTTTGAAACTTAAAACTTCATCTGGAAGAGTAAATGTTAAAAACTGCTAAGATGTCTTTGAAAAGAATACTAATGAGGAATAAATTGCTCTAGTAGTTCTTAAAATGGGCTACCAAAATAGTGTCATTGGGGTTTCACTGGTGGCGCAGTGGTTGAGAGTCCGCCTGCCGATGCAGGGGACGCGGGTTTGTGCCCCGGTCCGGGAGGATCCCACGTGCCGTGGAGCGGCTGGGCCCGTGGGCCATGGCCGCTGAGCCTGTGCGTCCGGAGCCTGTGCTCCGCAACGGGAGAGGCCACAACAGTGAGAGGCCCGCGTACCGAAAAAAAAAAAAAAATAGTGTCATTAAAATAGTGTAACAGAGGCAGAGAAACAAACTTATGTATTGACTTGATAATGTTGGTATTTCAACTTTGAGGTAAAGTAAATTCAATAAGTGGTATGGGGATAATTGGATATCCAGCTGGGAACTGTGTAGAATAGACAGCTTCTTCAAAAATAATAAATAAAATGAAGTTAAAATGAATTAATATTCTAAACAAAGTAATAAGGGTACCAACAGAAAATATAGGAGAATACACATAGGGATAGTCTTTCTAAGTGAGACATTAAACCCAGAAACAAGAAAGGAAAAAATATGACTGACTGGATTACATTATCATTTCTGGCTAAGAAAAAAAGCTCAACTTCCCTTCTGAACAGGAAAATGCAAATAAAAATAAGATACCACTTTCTCTCTTGTCAGGCTAACAATGTTTTTAATGGTACTATTTAGTGTTAGAGATGGCATGGAGAAAATCCCTCTTTGTTGGTAGAAATGTTAACTGGCACAGCACTTTTCGAGGACAAACTGACATTTCTATCCAAAAATTTTTTTATTTTTCATTTTTTATTGACATATATATATATATATGTATATATATATATATATACATATATATATATATATATTTTTTTTTTTTGCGGTACGCAGGCCTCTCACTGTTGTGGCCTCTCCCGTTGCAGAGCACAGGCTCCGGACGTGCAGGCTCAAGCGGCCATGGCTCACGGGCCCAGTCGCTCCGCGGCATGTGGGATCTTCCCGGACCGGGGCACGAACCCGCATCCCCTGCATTGGCAGGCGGACTCTCAACCACTGCGCCACCAGGGAAGCCCTATTGACATATATTTGATAGACAATATTGCGTTAGTTTCTGCTGTACAGCAAAGTGATTCGGTTATACATATGTATACATTCTTTTTCTATATTCTTTTCCATTATGATTTATCAGAGGATATTGAATATGGTTCCCTGTGCTTATACAGTAAGACCTTGTTGTTTATTCAAATTTTAATACTCATTCCCCTTCACCAAACGAGCACACATTTAGGATGGTAGATTGACTATAGATATGAATGCAATACTGATGTATAGGGCAAAAAGAGAAAACTCTCTCTTACCTCATTCCAGAAGAGTTTTAAAATAGATATATTTTGATAAGATGGGATAAGACTCACATCTATCACACCTTTGTGAGAGACTGACTCTTTTATCAATGTACAATATTCATTTATCTCTTTGTCTTAATGTGCTTTGTCATCAAATTATATTTTATCTTTTATTAATATTGCCACCTATATTTCTTTTTAGTTTGCATTTGCCTTTGATCACCCCTTATTTTCAATTTTTTGTTAGTATGTGTCTTATGAATATGATATTACTGCATTAAAAAATTTTTTAATAGACTTTATTTTTTAGAACAGCAAAGTTTAGCAGAAAGTAGAGAGAATTCCCACATACCTCCTGCCTCTGCTCATGCTTAGCCTCCCAGCCATCAACAACCTGCACCAGAGGGCTACATTTGTTACAACATGATGAACTTATACATGTTAATATCACTCAAAGTCCAGAGTTTACCATAGGGTTCACTCTTGTGTTGCACATTCTGTGGGTTTTGACAAAAATGTAACAACATATACCATCATTACAGTATCATACAGAAGAGTTTCACTGCCCTAAAAATCCTCTGTTCTCCATCTGTTTATCTTTCCCTCTCTCCTAACCCCTGAAAATCACGGATTTTTTTTTTTTAATGTCTCCATGGTTTTACCTTTTCCAGAATGTCATGTAGTTGGAATCATACAGTAAATAGCCTTTTCAGATTGGTTTCTTTCATTTGGTCACTCAGTTTGAGAATACTCTTTTTTTTTTTTTTGCGGTACGCGGGCCTCTCACTGTTGTGGCCTCTCCCGTTGCGGGGCACAGGCTCCAGACGTGCAGGCTCAGTGGCCATGGCTCACGGGCCCAGCCGCTCTGCGGCATGTGGGATCTTCCTGGACCGGGGCACGAACCCGTATCCCCCACATCGGCAGGCTGACTCTCAACCACTGCGCCACCAGGGAAGCCCGAGAATACTCTTTTTAAAAAAAAAAATTAATTGTGGTAAAATATGCATAAAGTAGAATCTACCATCACAACCATTTTTAATTGTACAATTCAGTAGTGTCAAGTACATTCACATTATATATATATATATTTTTTTTTCTTTTTTGGCTGCGTTGGGTCTTCATTGCTGTGCATGGGCAGTGTGTGGGCTTCTCACTGCGGTGGCTTCTCTTGTTGCGGAGCACAGGCTCTAGGCGCATGGGCTTCAGTAGTTGTAGCATGCAGGCTCAGTAGTTGTGGCTCTCGGGCTCTAGAACGCAGGCTCAGTAGTTGTGGCACACGGGCCTAGTTGCTCCACGGCATGTGGGATCTTCCCGGACCAGGGCTCGAACCCGTGTCCCCTGCATTGGCAGGCAGATTCTTAACGACTGTGCCACCAGGGAAGTCCCTCATTCACATTATTGTACAAGCAATCTCCAGAACTTCATCATCCCACAAAACTGAAACTCTATATCCATGAAACAAGAATTCTTCATTGTCCCTTCCCCCCAGCTCCTGGCAGCCACCACTCTACTCTCTGTTTCTATAAATTTGACTACTCTAGACACCCCATATGAGTGGAATTCTACAGTATTTTTTTTAATGTCTGGATTATTTCACTTAGCATAATATGTTTGAGGTTCATCCATGTTGTAGCCTGTGTCAGAATTTCTTTTTAAGGCTGAGTTATATTCCATTGTACATATAGACCATATTTTGTTTATCCATTCATCCATTGACGGATACTTGAGTTGCTTCCATCTTTTTGTTATTGTGAATAGTGCTGCTATGAACATGGGTGTGCAAATAACTCTTTGAGACCCTGTTTTCAATTCTTTAGGATATATATGTGAAATGAAATTCATATTTTATGGCACGACAAGAAAAATTTAAACAGGAAAAAAATTTCTTTGCCCTTTGGCCTCCTCTCTCCCCTCTACTGTGAATTGTGTGTCTGCATTATGCTTTGACCAAACCTCCCTATCAGCAGAAATACCTGCTCGGCCATAAAGAGCAACATTCTCTTAGTACCAACAAGACAACACTTTAAAGGATAACATTCCTTCTTAATCTTGTAAAGGGCCACTATGATCCATGCTGGACTACTCGCTAGATTGTGTAAACTGTCAATAATATGTCATTTAACGGACAGCTGTCTGTCTCAGAAAACTTACGTAACTGTACATTGGCCCCTAACTGACAGAAAAGTTCTCAGAGCTTTCTGAGAGGCTGTTCCCAGGTTATAATCCTCAATTTGGCTCAAATAAAAATTTCCACTTCTTTCTTAGATCAACTGATTGATTTTTTGTCAACAATACCCAGAAGCGGAATTGCTGGATCACATGATAATTCCATTTTTAATTTTTTAAGGAAACTCCAGAATGTTTTACATACTTGCTGCACCATTTTACATTCCCAATAACACTGCACAAGGGTTCTAATTTCTCCACATCTTCACTGTGACATCGTAATTTATAAGAAATATATATTTGGTCTTCGTCCACCTTTTCTGGCACAGAACTAAAATCTTTAGAACTTCCTAAGTCATGACAGCAGTGTAGGGGTCTTTTGTTAAGCTAATGAGGTGACATTTGGACTCCACCTAAGGATGGGGGCTGGTAGCCAGTGGAGTCAACCCGGGGATTAGAGGGTTGGAACTTTCAGTTTCACTGCCCCTAACCCCAGCTCCACTGGGGAAGCGAGAAGGCCTGGAGCTTGGATAAATTGCCAATGGCCAATGATTCACTCAATCATGCTTGTATAATGAAGCTTCCATAAAAACCCAAATGGATGGAGTTTGGAGAGCTTCCAGGCTGGTGAACACGTGGAGATTTGGGGAGAGTGGCGTACTCAGAGAGAACATGAATGCTCCGAGCCCTTTCGCCATACTTTGCCCTAAGCATCTCTCTTTCTTCTGGCTGTTCCCAAATTATATCCTTTTATATTTTTTAATTTTTTTTTTTTTTTTTTTTTTTGCGGTACGCGGGCCTCTCACTGCTGTGGCCTCTCCCGTTGCGGAGCACAGGCTCCGGACGCGCAGGCTCAGCGGTCATGGCTCACGGGCCCAGCCGCTCCGCAGCATGTGGGATCTTCCCGGACCGGGGCACGAACCCGCGTCCCCTGCATCGGCAGGTGGACTCTCAACCACTGTGCCACCAGGGAAGCCCTATATCCTTTTATAATAAACAAGTATCAAGTAAGTAAAATGTTTCTCTGAGTTCTGTGAGCTACTTTAGCAAATTAATGGAACCCAAGGAGGGGGGTGTTGGAACCTCCCATCTATAGCCAGTGGGTCAGAAACAGAGGTGACAACCTGGACTTGCAATTGGTGTCTGAACTGGGGTGGCAATCAATCTTGTGAGACTGAACCCTTAACCTGTGGGAGCGATGCTGTCTCTGGGTAAATACTGTCAGAACTGAGTTCATTGCTTGGCGGTCATGCTGGAACCAAGTCCTCCCCTCCCCCGTTGGAATTGGATGCAGCTCGTTTTACTCACCAACACTTGTTATTTTCTTTTTCTTTCTTTCTTTGTTTTAAATTTTAATGTGTGTGGAATCTTTCCCTTAAATAGTGAGTTTAACCCATTTGCATTTAATATGGTTAATGATTCCTTATATCTTATTTTATGTTTTTATGTAAGTACACTTTAACGCTTTCTTTAACTTTTCTGTTTTTATTGGATAAATTAAATATTAAAAAAAATTTTTTTACATTTATTTATTTTTAGCTGAATTGGGTCTTCGCTGCTGTACATAGGCTTTCTCTAGTTGCAGAGAGTCGGGGCTACTGTTTGTTGTGGTGCGCGGGCTTCTCATTGCGGTGTCTTCTCTTGTTGCGGGGCACGGGCTCTCGGCACGCAGGCTTCAGTAGTTGTGGCACATGGGCTCTAGAGCGCAGGCTCAGTAGTTGTGGTGCACGGGCTTAGTTGCTCCACGGCATGTGGAGTCTTCCCGGACCAGGGCTCGAACCCGTGTCCCCTGCATTAGTAGGTGGATTCCTAACCACTGCGCCACCAGGAAAGTCCGGATAAATTAAATTTTCTTTTTTTATCTCTCCCCTCCCACCATCCATAGTTTGGGAAGTTATGCATGCTATTCCTATTCCTCTGTCGACAGCCCTTCATTTTTAAATCCTTATTAAAAGCTCATATTTACGGAATGCTTACTATATTCCAGTCCCTCCGCAGATCTTTTTATATTGATTATTTCATTTAATTCTTACAATAACTCTATGAGGTTGTTTCTAATGTTTAAACAAATTTTTTTATTTTAGAGTAATTTTGGATTTATAGAAAAATGGCAAAGACAATACAGAGAATTCCTGTATACTCCATACTTAGTTCCCCTTATTATTAATATTTTCCATTAATGTAGTACATTTGTCAAAATTAATGATCTAATATTGATACATTTTATTAAATTAAGTTCATACTTTTATTCATATTGTAAGCAGATAGAGTAGGGGATCCCGGGAAAAGAGACCCAGGCAGGCATGGCTTTCATGACAGAAGAGAAGCCATTTTTTGCTTAAGCCATTTTGTGATCTAAGCCTGGCCACAGTGCTTTCCCTTGAACAGGATCAGTAATGAATGATCTTAAAAGGGAAATGAGAGGGCTTCCCTGATGTCGCAGTGGTTGAGAGTCCGCCTGCAGATGCAGGGAACACGGGTTCGTGCCCCGGTCCGGGAAGATCCCACTATGCCGCCGAGCGGCTAGACCCGTGAGCCATGGCCGTTGAGCCTGCGTGTCCGGAGCCTGTGCTCCGCGACAGGAGAGGCCACAACAGTGAGAGGCCCACATACCGCAAAAAAAAAAAAAAAAAAGGGGGGGGGGAAATGAGAGAAGGCAGGAACTGTGGAAAAGCAGTCAATAAACAATAGTTCAGGGACTTCCCTGGTGGTCCAGTGGCTCAGACTCCATGGCATGATCCCCCGGGTTCGAACCCTGGTCAGGGAACTGGATCCCACATGCCACAACTAAAGATCCCGTACATCGCAATGAAGATCCCATGTGCTGCAACTAAGACCGGTGCAGCCAAATAAATAAATTTTAAAAAACCCTATAGTTCAGTGTTTAGAACAGAGTTGTATTTCCTCCTCAAGGGATATATGTAACAATCTGATACATACCTTTGAGTTCTGTAGGAGCTAAGGCCTGCATCCAGGTGGAGGATGGAAGGCTGATGTTGACCTTTTCTGACTTCAAACTACTAAAACTTGGACTCTGTGGTCCTTTGCCCCAATTCTATGCTGGATCCTCCTCTGCTCAAGCCCCTTCATGAATATGCATGTGTCCTTAGCTTAAATCTTCCCCAACTTTGCTGTTTAGGGAGACACTGCTTGGGGGAAGATCCCCGGTGTGCTCCTTACTTGCTGCAAATAATAATAAATCCTTCCTTTTCCTGATCTTTGCCTTGATTGTGTCTTTTAGCTCAACACCCACCAAGAGGCAAACCCAGGTTCTGGGTAACAATATTTCTTTAATTTTTGTCAAATGTCCTTTATCTGGTCCAGGATACATGACATTTAGTTGTCATGTCTTCTTAGTCCCCTCTTGGCTGTTACAGTTTCTCAGCCTTTCCTTGTTTTTGATGACCTCGACCATTTTGAGGAGATGGCCCTTAAATTAAAAAAATCCTTTTAAACATGCCTTTCTATAAGCATTTAGAATGAATCAGTATAACTTTTTCCTCTGGAGCAAGGTAAGATCTTAAGCATCTCATGTTTGTAGCAATACTATGAAATTTTAGTTCTAGTTTATCATTAACTTTCTTTTTACATTTTTCTGTTTTATTTCTTAAAAATGCTTTCTTAAATGTCTTAACATTAAGATTTAAGTATAAATTTTACTAGCATTTTTTTTCACCACTTTTATATGTTTTGAATTTCCTTCTCTTTCTTGGATTCCTTGTTTTTGCCTGAAGGAAAATTTTTCAGGAAAAATGAATGGGTGATAAACTTTCTGAGTCCTACATATTCATGTTCTTTTATCTGCAAAATGAAGATAATAATACCTATCCTGTAAATTGTTGGAGATTAGGTGAGGCAAGAGTTAAGCTTTTAGCAACATGTCCGGCACCTTAGAAGCAAACAATTAATGTTAGCTTTTGCTCCTATCACAGTGAGCATGGATTATTTTGTATTATAAAGAAAAATATACACAGACATATGCAAATGAGGAAGTTAGTGGCAAGGAAGGTTATAATAAAGAAAGAGATTTGATAGAGCAATAGAGTAGGTGACGCAACCCCTGTGATAAGCATGATAAGTATGGAAAAAGCCTGATCATTTTTGCCAACCACTTTAACCTGGGTTATGCTGTCAACTATAGTCCAGAAAGCCACGTGGGTGTTCAAAGCCACACAGCCCATCTGTCCCCCCAGAGGTCACTGGAGTTTATCAGCTGTTGTGTACCCTTAGCATAAGTCAGGAGGGTTCTGGGGAAATGTCTTTCTAGTTACAAGGACTGACAATTTAGTTCAAAGATTAATAAACACAAAATAACACTTGAGAAGCATATGTCATGTCAATTGCAGAATGTGTCTTCCAGAGGGAGGAAAAAAGCATCAGAGTATTCTTTCTACAAACCAAAATTTCTTCAGTTGATTCTTTGTTATTCACGAGCAAGGAGAGAGAACAAATTGTTATGCCTGACACCAGATTTCAGGACTGGAATTTTGTAGTGTGATTCATGTAGCTATATTTAATATTTGCAGAGTCACAGAGTAACTTCTGTTGGAGCCCAGGGATGCCTTCACCCTGGGGATCCCTTCTCTTCCAGGGTTCTGCTTAGAGACCCTTGTAGGATGGTCTTGGTACAGCATAGAAATTCATTGCCCCCTTCAATGGCTGTCCAGTGATTCCATCAAGATCAATGCTTGCAAAACACATCTAGGTCTTTCGTTTTAACTTAAGAATGTGTTGCCCGTATAAAGATAATGTGTTTACCTCTCTTGATCCTGTTAAAAGTCTGTGACCAGTCCAGAATTTTTAATACCAGGGCCTCTGGTAGTTTCCTGTGCTCAGTGGGTGGAATCCTGGAACGAGAGGTATACACAGAAAAAGAGAAAAGAAGTCAGATTTTTTAAAATGTGTGGGTTTGTGATCATTAGGGTAGGATATTGTGCCTAAATCTTCTTATGATGTACTTGTAAATGTTGATGGAATAATATTTAAATAACAAAAGACATGGCTTCATCAATTGGTACTTTAAAAGCTTTCACAGGAAAGAGATAAAGGATAATGTGACTAATAAAGGAAATGCTGATAAAGTATTAAAAAGAACAGAACACTTTTGATGGCTTCACACTCCAAATGGAAGCCTGGGAAATAAGTGAACACAAAATAAAACAGCTGGGTGGACTCAAAGAAAATAAGAACGTTCCCCCCTCCCCAACTCCGTACGTTCCTCCAACTAGAAACTAAGAGGAAAAATAAAATTGCTCCAACTCATTATAAGGGAACATTTAAGAATTCTAATATTGTAAATAGACATTCAGGCTGAGTTTTCCATGCAAAGCTAGGACAAGAAATAAATCCTTAGGTATCAACTAAGAGACTAATACAGCAATAAGAATATTTTCACAGGTTTAAAGTAAATCACTAAAAAAAAAAATTGCAAAAACAACGTAATGAAGACATTTTGTCAGATGTCACATACGACAACACATACACATACCTGGCTTTTTCTGAGATTGAATGAGATATAAAGTACTTTGAAACTATAAAACGTTATTCAAATGTATGGCAATGTTAGGGTTATATGGGAAAATAAAAGCATCAGAACTCTTCTTCCTGCTCCCATTTCCCATTCCTTACATTTACCTTAAAATGCAAGAGTTTATTTCTACCCGAGAAACTTGACGGGCTGCCTAATGTAAAATGGGACACACAAAATCTGGCTTTTCCTTATTCTCTTATCATTCAGTTGTGAAAAGATTTGTTTCCCTGGTTGTCATTTAAAAATTGTTTTGGAGAAGTTCAAACAGATATAAAGTTAGAAAGGATCCTGTCACGAAGCCCATGTACTCATCCATCAGCTTCAACGCTTATTAGCTTTTGCCCAGTCTTATTCCATATATACTCCCCCGACTCCCCCAACTCAGACTATTTTGAAGCAAACACCAGACAGCATTATCATCTCAGTCAGAATTCCTAAAAGATTAAAAACTTTTCAAAGAAAATGTGAACCTTAACATCATGAGGGAGACTTAAAATAAGAGCAATTCTTTAATTTCATCCCAAACCAGTCATTTCCTTCATTATCCTGTAATTTTTTTTAACAATTTGTTTGGATCAGGATCCAAAAAAGGCCCATTCATTGTGGTTGATTGATGTATTTCTTGAGACTTAAAACCTATGGGTGCTACACAACATTGTAAATCAACTATACCCCAACAAACATTTTTTTAAAAAAATCTATGAGTGCTGCAATGATCTCCCCTGCCCCGCTTCCTACAGGTCTGACCTAGGACTCAGCATTCCACTCTCTGCCTGAAAAAGGGCTCTATCTCTGAGTACCGTCCTCTTCCCTTCTATCCAGAACCCAAAGACTCTGATGATCTAGCAAAGATGTTAGGATCTAGGAGTGAATGAGAAAACTGTTTTAAAAAACCCCTCCAACATTTACTTGTCCTTACTCCTTAACGCGAGCCTGTACTGATCACTGGTATAAGAAATGTGGGAAACATTCTAGGAGAAATTTCTGTGTAAATGTAAAGTGGTATTGTTGGTAATGTTATCATTGCAGAATGTTTTAGAGGGGAGAGCTTTACACAGGAAGTACGAGCAAAATTGAACCATGAGCCATGTTATTACCTTCAGGGCATCCTTAACTTAAACCAGATAATTATTCACAGGCTCAGAAACCTCTGGGACAAGAATCCATGGCTGTAAGCCAAGAGAGAAACAATTGGATATTTCCTTAATGCCCATTTAAGAGAGGGAAACAATTAGAGAGTAGATCATTTAAGTAAAGGAAGGTGGGGAAACACCATCAAGACGGTATCCAGCCAGTTATTCAATAGGATGATGGTACAAATCATCATGCAACAAATATGGTCTCTTGCTTACCCCAGAGTTTTAGGAATTGGCTCATTGAGTTTTTAGCAGTAAAGAATTGGAGAGGTGAGTCAACCTATGCCTCCCACCTCTGTCCTTCTCACAGATGAGAAAATGGCAGCCTAAGGGGGGCTATGAGATTTGCCCCAAGTTGACCCACTTAACTGCAGAGTCAGGGGAGAGACAAGCCATCTGAAGCCTAGTCCAGGGCTCTCTCCATCTCTTCTGCCTTCCTTCCATCAGGTTTTAAATTTTCTTTTTTTTTTTGCGGTACGCGGGCCTCTCACTGTTGTGGCCTCTCCCGTTGCGGGGCACAGGCTCCGGACGCGCAGGCTCAGCGGCCATGGCTCACGGGCCCCGCCGCTCCGCGGCACGTGGGATCTTCCCGGACCAGGGCACGAACCCGCGTCCCCTGCATCGGCAGGCGGACTCTCAACCACTGCGCCACCAGGGAAGCCCCCATCAGGTTTTGAGAGAGAATTTACAAAGTGTTTGCAGCAATTTGAAGGAAATAACAGCAGCACTGAAGGTGCCTGAGCTCACCAACAGTCTTGAACCTGGAGATTCCCCTGTAGGAGAGGAAGGACTTTCCCCCCACCTTCCTAGGTTCGATAGCTGGGCCTTTGAAATAAACAGATAGCAGGCAGATCGTAAGCAGCAAAGGTGTACACACTTATTTATTTTTAATAGTATGTGCACGGGGCATCGCAAGAAGAAAAGTGAATACTCAGTAAATTGGTGTGATTTGAGCTTCAATACCATCCACAGGAGAAGGGGAGGACGGATGTAGCCAACTTAGGGGGAGAGCAAAGGATCTTCAGGAGAGAGGAGGGGCCCTTAGAGGAACAGACGGGAGATATGATAGCTTCTGAGGACGTTTGTGTGTGGTGTTGACTTCTGGTCTCTTCTGCTGGGATAACGGTCAGTCTTCCCTGCTGCTGACACTTCTGGCGGGGGCACTGATGACATTTGAGTTTCTTTTGGAGAATCTGACTTTAGGCAGATAAAGGGAGCTCAGAGAAATCTTCTCACTGCGTGTGCTGTCTTTACAGTAGGTTCAGCTCAAAATAATCAATATCCCAAAGCACCATATTTTGGGGTGGCGTGTCCTGAACTCCTTCACTATTTACTAAATATTTGTTGAGCACTTCTGTGTCACAAGGATACTTGGGGGTTTCTTTTGCTTTTAACATCAGGCTTGTTTCTCAGAGTTCATGCCTCACACCTTATCATCAGGTAGATTACTCCGGAAGGCCGGGGGTTTCTGTCGTCCACTTTAGCACTGGGATTTCCATCACTGCCCCTTATTTGCTCTTCTCTGCACCATCCCCTACTGCATCTTCCCCTCACAACCAAAGACCAGCTTGTTTTGTGTGTTTGTTTTGTTTTGTTTTTGGCTGAGCCACGCGCGGCATGCAGTATCTTAGTTCCCTGACCAGGGATGGAACCCGTGCCCCTGGAGTGGAAGCGCAGAGTCCTAACCACTGGACTGCCAGGGAAGTCCCCAGGATGAACTTGTTTTGTACAGAGGGTGGTCACGTCTGGCTGGCAGGAAGGTAAAAAGAGACACCCCCTGGGTGTGCAGACGGCTATCTGCCCGTGAACTCTTTCTTTTCTGCTCACTTCAGACTCGTTGTTTGAAAGGTACCTTTCATTATCAACGTGGTCCAACCCCTTCTTTTTATAGATAAGAACACTGGAGCCTAGAGAGGCGGCCGTCTGGCTCAAGGTCGCCTGAAGTGTCAATGGCAGATCTGGGCCCAGAAGCCAGGCCTCCGCATTTCTCTGTCTTTGCATCTTGCTTTATCACACAGGAGAATCAAATCTATTCAGCTACTAAGGGATTTGTGCAGAAACAACTTCCATTTGTGGTTGAGATAACCGACACAAGAATTTTCAGTAACAATTTCTTGGGTAGATGAGGGAAAAAATCCCCACTGGGACAAGTTTAAAATGAAAAGCTGTGAAAACGTATGCCTCTCTGAGAAAAGGTGTTTAACCTGCTTCCTGGAGTGACTTGTGTTGGGAACACTTAGTAAGCACATGCTGACCCAATTAACACAGGGAAGGCACCAAACTCCAGCTGAAGGAAACCTAAGAGAGGAGGAATTGTCTTTTTCGGAAATGTACACAGGTACCATCTTCATTTTTTTCCATTTTACTTTGTATATTAAAGTAATATACGCCCATAGGAACAGTTTCAACAGGAACCTTAATCTAATCATGAGGAAACACCTAGATGTGAGCCATTTTATAAGACAACTAGAGTCCTATCTTCAAAAAAGACAGTGTCATAAAGAACAGAAAAGTCCTAGTGGGGCAGGGATTATTCTATCATTTGAAAGTCCAAAGAGATAAACCATCCAAATGCAAACTCTGCAATCTGATTAAATCCTGGCTGGAAAAAAAGATATACAAACAACACTTGGGGGACTATTGAGGAAATTTGACTGTGGATTGTCTATCAATCCACAGAGGGGATCATTGTTAATTTCCTTAGATGTGATGATATTCTGTGTATGGAGGAGAATGTCCTTGTTCTCAAGAGACACCAGCTGGAGTATTTATGAATGAAGCTTTGTGATGTTTTCAACTCGCTTCAAGTGGTGCAGAAAAAAATGAGGGAGAGATAAAGCGAACATGGAATCCAGGTTAAGAGTATATGGATGCTACTTATTGTAGTATTCTTTAACTTTTATATAGATTTGAAAATTTTCAAGATAAAAGTCGGAGATAAAATTCTAGTGAGGGGCTTCCCTGGTGGCGCAGTGGTTGAGAGTCCGCTTGCCGATGCAGGGGACACAGGTTCGTGCCCCGGTCCGGGAGGATCCCACATGCTGTGGAGCGGCTGGGCCCGTGAGCCATGGCCGCTGAGCCTGTGCGTCCGGAGCCTGTGCTCCGCAACGGGAGAGGCCACAACAGTGAGAGGCCCATGTACCGCAAAAAAAAAAAAAAAAAAAAAAAAATTCTAGTGGGAAAAATCTCACTACAAAAAATGTGGTCTCCTGTTTCTGCCCACTTCCTGTTTCCCAGGATATCTGCTTTCAACATATTTAGTTGCTTATTCTGGTATGTACCTCCAAATGTAGAAATAAATGCAGATTCTGCTATTTCTAAAATTGCTAAATTTTAGATCTACCTAATAACTTTCTCATATAGTAGGTGACACTTTTAACTCTTTTGTGGTGAGATCCATATTTGAGCTTTTCACTCATGACTAAACGACATAAGGCCATATACTGATTAACAAGTGAGTATATAATGATGAGAGTTCCTGATTTGTAAAAACGACCTTTTTTAAATTTGACTTAATTGCTTTATTTCTTCAGTTGCTTTGCTTTTTATGAACTATTGTTAAGTGTTTTCTCACCTAAAGATAACAGCTCTGTAAGATCCCACTCAAAGCCGTTTCCCCACAAATCATCTGTATTAGTTCCATATTCTTTCTGAGGACACCTGATGTGGAACTCTCCAAGCACCCATTTGGCTCTGGACTGTGTGCTCCGCAGGTTTGCTGCTCTGCAGTTAAATGGGACTTTCCTTCACCACCACCCTGCGAATTCCCACTGCATCTCTCTTGTGTTGCATCCCAGATTCCTGGATCCCATGTTTTCTTTGCTTCCTTATCTTATAGATATCTGCGTTTTGTTGAGAAGTTGAATTCCATTCCAACTCCTGACCCTTTGTAACCTTTTTCTCTCTAAAAATTCTTGGGATATCTCCTTCCATCTGATGTCCTGACATTGCAGCATGGTGTTCTTTGATGTTAGTCTTTTTCTATTCATCACGCTGGACACTCAGTGGAATTTTTCATTTGGAGACTTGTGTTCTTCACTTCTGGGAAAATTTATTGAACTATTTATTTACTAATTTCATTCCTTTCATTTTCTCTAGTCTATCTTTCTGGGACTCCTGTCAGCCAGATTGGAGTTTCCACACTGAGCTTCTAATTTTCTTACTTTTTTTTCTCCTGTGGAACATATTCTTTTCCTTCTACTTTCAGAGAGATATCTTTCCGCTCTTTTACTATTTTTTCTTTTTTGCTATCATATGTATTTATATCTATCATATTTTCAGTTTTCAAGGACTTATTCTTTTTCTCCAATTAGTTCCCTTTTAAGCATCCTATTCTTGATTCATGGCTACAATATTTCTCTTATTTTTCTGATATATATTATTATTATATATTTTTTGGCTGTACCGCATGGCTTGTGGGATTTTAGTTCCCTAACCAAGAATTGAACCTGGGCCTTCAGCAGTTAGAGCATGGAGTCCTAACCTCTGGACTGCCAGGGGAATCCCCAACTGATGATAGATTTTTAATTAAGATTTAAAATTTTTTTTAATTTTAATTTTTTATTGAAGCGTGGTTGATTTGCAATATATAGCATTTCCCATCTTATACAATATATCCTTGTTGCTTATTTATTTTACAGAGTAGTTCGTATCTCTTAATGCCCTACTCTTGCTTTACCCCTCCCTCTTTCCCTCTCCCCACTGGTAACAACTAATTTGTTCTCTATATCTGTGAGTCTGTTTCTGTGTTGTTATATTCAATTGTTTGTTTTATTTTTTATATTCCACATATGAGTGATAACATAGAGTATTTGTTGTTCTCTGTCTGACTTATTTCACTTAGCATAATACCCTCCAGGTCCATCCACATTGTTGCAAATGGCAGAATTTCATTCTTCTTTATGGCTGAGGTATATTTCACTGTACCACATCTTTATCCATCATCAATTGATGGACATTTAGGTTGATTTCATATCTTGGCTATTATAAATAAAGCTGCTATGAACATTGGGGTGCATGTATCTTCTCAAATTAATGTTTTCATTTTCTTCAGATATATACCCAGGAGTAGGATTGCTGGGTCATATGGTAGTTCTAGTTTTAGTTTTCTTTGCAGAAACTCCATACTGTTTTCCATAGTGGCTGCATCAGTTTACATTCCCACCAACAGTGTACTAGGCTTCCCTTTTCTATACATACTCACCAACATTTGTTATTTGCAGATGTTTTGGTGACAGCCATTTTGACGGGTGTAACTGATAGCTCATTGTGGTTTTGATTTGCATTTCTCTGACGATTAGCAATGTTGATCATCTTTTCATGTGCCTGTTGGCCATCTGTATATCTGCCTTGGAAAAATGTCCATTCATGTCTTCTGCCCATTTTTTAATTGAGCTGTTTGTTTGTCTTTTGATATTGAGTTGTATGAGCTGTTTATATATTTTGGATATTAACTCCTTATTGGTCATATCATTTGCAAATATTTTCTCCCTTTCATTAATTTGTCTTTTTGTTTTGTCAATGGTTTCCTTTGCTGTGCAAAAGTTTTTAAGTTTAATGACGTCTCATTTTTTTTTTATTTTTTATTTTTTGCGGTACGCGGGCCTCTCACTGTTGTGGCCTCTCCTGCTGTGGAGCACAGGCTCCTGATGCGCAGGCTCAGCGGCCATGGCTCACGGGCCCAGCCACTCCGCAGCACGTGGGATCCTCCCGGACTGGGGCATGAACCCATGTCCCCTGCATTGGCAGGCGGACTCTCAACCACTGCACCACCAGGGAAGCCCTCATTTGTTTATTTTTGTTTTTGTTTCTTTTGCCTGTAGGGATAGATCCAAAAAATATTACTATGATTTATGCCAAAGGGGGTTCTGTCTATGTTCTCTTCTAGGAATTTTATGATTTTAGGGCTTATATTTAGGTCTTTAATTCATTTTGAGTTTACTTTTGTATCTAGTGTGAGAAAATGTTCTCATTTCATTCATTCTTTTACATGTAGCTGTACAGTTTTCCCAGCCCCACTTATTGAAGAGGCTGTCTTTTCTCCATTGGATAGTCCTGCCTCCTTTGTTGTATTTTAACTGACCATTAGTGGGTTTATTTATGTACTGTCTACCCTGTTGCGTTGATCTATGTGTTTGTTTTTGTGCCAGTATCATACTGTTTTTTCTTTTTTTGGCTGCGTTGGGTCTTCGTTGCTGCGTGTGGGCGTCCCCTAGTTGCGGTGAGCAGGGGCTACTCTTCGTTGTGGTGCACAGGCTTCTCACTGTGGTGGCTTCTCTTTGCGGAACACGTGCTCTAGGCACACAGGCTTCAGTAGTTGTGGCACGTGGGTTCAGTAGTTGTGGCTCATGGGCTTGGTTGCTCTGCAGCATGTAGGATCTTCCCAGACCAGGGCTCCAACCCGTGTCCCCTGAAATGGCAAGCAGATTCTTTTTTTATAAATTTACTTATTTTATTTATTTCATTTTTAGCTGTGTTAGGTCTTCACTGCTGCGCTCTGGCTTTCTCTAGTTGCTGTGAGCGGTGGCTACGTTTTGTTGCAGTGCGTGGGCTTCTCATTGCAGTGGCTTCTCTTGTTGCAGAGCATGGGCTCTAGGTGCACAGGCTTCAGTAGCTGTGGCTCTCGGGTTCTAGAGTGCAGGCTCAGAAGTTGTGGCACATGGGCTTAGTTGCTCCGCGGCATGTGGGATCTTCCCAGACCAGGGCTGGAACCCGTGTCCCCTGCATTGGCAGGCAGATTCTTAACCACTGCACCACCAGGGAAGCACCCACACTGTTTTGATTACTGTTGCTTTGCAGTATAGTCTGAAGTCAGGGAGGGTGATACTCCCAGCTTCGATCTTTTTTCTCAAGATTTCTTTGGCAGGGTGGGGAGGGATAAATTAGGAGCTTGGGATTAACAGACACACACTACTATATATAAAATAGATAACCAACAAGGATCTACTGTATAGCACAAGGGACCATACTCAATATTTTCAAATAACCTATAAGGGGAAAGAATCTGAAAAAAATAGATATATATGTATGTATAATTGAATAACTTTGCTGTACACCTGAAACTATCACAACATTGTACATCAGCTATACTTCTATAAAAATAAATTAATTACTTTAAAAAAATTGCTCTGGCAGTTTGGGGTCATTTGTGGCTCCATTGTTCTAGTTCTAGTTATGTAAAAAAATGTCACAGGTATTTTGACAGGGATTGCATTTAGATTGCTTTGCATATTATGGATATTTTAACAATATAAATTATTCCAATCCATGAACTTGGAATATCTTTCCAGTTCTTTGTATCATCTTCAGTTGCTTTCATCATTGTTTTATAGTTTTCAGAGTATAGGTCCTTCTCCTTCTTGTTACATTTATTCCTAGGTATTTTAGTCTTTTTAGTGTAATTTTAAACAGGATTGCTTTCTTGCTTTCTCTTTCTTTTCTCTTTAAAAAAAAAAATTATTTATTTATTTATTTGGCTGCACCTGGTCCTGGTGGCTGCAGGTGGGCTCCTTAGTTGCTGCTCCAGGGCTCCTTAGTTGCAACATGTTAGCTCCTTAGTTGTGGCATGCATGCGGGATCTAGTTCCCTGACCAAGGATCTAATCTGGGCCCCCTGCATTGGGAGCATGGAGTCTTATCCACTGTGCCACCAGGGAAGTCCTTGCTCTCTCTTTCTGATAGTTCATTACTAACGTTTAGAAAAGCAACAGATTTATGTTTATTGATAAAGTATCCTGCAATTTTACTGAATTCATTTATTAGATCTAACAGTTTTTTGGTGGAGACTTTGGGATTTTCTATATACTGTATCATGTCGGGCCTTTCTGGTGGCGCACTGGTAAGAATCCGCCTGCCAGTGCAGGGGACACATGTTCAAGCCCTGGTCCAGGAAGATCCCACATGCCACGGAGCAACTAAACCTGTGCACCACAACTACTGAGGCTGTGTTCTAGAGCCTGCAAGCCACAACTACTGAAGCCTGTGCTTCTAGAGCCCGTGCTCTGCATCAAGAGAAGCCACCACAATGAGAAGCCTGCACAACACAACAAAGAGTAGCCCCCACTCACCGCAACCAGAGAAAAGCCCACATGCAGCAACAAAGACCCAACACAGCCAAAAATAAAATAAATAAATACATTATCATGTCATCTGCCAATAGTGACAATTTTACTTCTTCCCTTCCAATTTGGATGCTTTTATTTCGTTTTCTTTTCTGATTGCTGTGACTAGGACTTCCAATACTATGTTGAATAAAAGTGGCAAGAGTGGGCATCCTTGTCCTGTTCCTCATTTTAAAGGAAAGGCATTCAGATTTTCACCATTGAGTATCATGTTAGCTATGGGTTTGTTACAAATGGCTTTTATTATACTGAAATATATTCTTTCTATACCACCTTTGATGAGAGTTCTTTATTATGAATGGATGTTGAATTTTGTCAGATGCCTTTTCTGCATCTATTAAGTTGATCATTTGATTTTTATTCTTCCTTTTGTTAATGTGGTGTATCACATTGATTGATTTGTGTATGTTGAACCATCCTTGTGATGCTAGAATAAATTCAACTTAATCATGGTGTATGATCCTTTTTTTATATATTGTTGAATTTGGTTTCCTAGTATTTTGTTGAGGATTTTTGCATCTATATTCATCAGAGATACTGGCTTGTAATTTTCCTTTTTTTGTAGAGTCTTTGTCTGGTTTTGGTATCAGGGTAATGGTGGCCTCATAGAATGAATTTGGGATTGTTCTCTCTTCTTCAATTTATTGGAATAGTTTGAGAAGGTTAGGTATTAGCTCTTCTTTATATGTTTAGTGGAATTCCCCTGTGAAGCTGTCCAGTATTGGACTTTTGTTTGCTGAAAGTTTTTTTATTATTATTATTTTAAATTCCAAGTTCAATTTCAGTACAACTGATTGGTCTGTTCAGATTGTGTATTTCTTCCTCATTCAGCCTTGGAAGGTTACATGTTTCTAGAAATTCGTCCATTTCTTTTAGGTTGTCCAATTTTTTGGCATATAACTGTTTGTAATATTCTTACGATTTTTTGTATTTTTGTGATATCATTTGTTATTTCTCCTCTTTTATTTCTTATTTTGTTTATTTGGGTTCTCTCTCTTTTTTTCTTGATGAGCCTAGCTAAGGATTTATCAATTTTATTTATCTTTTCACAAAACTAGTTCTTGGCTTCATTGATTTTTTTTCTTGGTTTCTTTTTTATTTATTTTCTCTCTGATCTTTATTATTTCTTTCTGCTGATTTTGGGCTTTGTTTTCCCTTTACTAATTCCTTTAGAGGATAGATTATGTTGTTTGCTTGAGATATTTCTTATTTCTTGAGGTAGGCTTCTATTACTATAAACTTCTCTCTTAGAACTGCTTTTGCTGAATCTCATAGATTATGAAAAGTTATGTTTCCATTTTCATTTGTGTTGAGGTATTTTCTGATTTCCTCTTTGATTTCTTTATTGAACCATCGGGTTTTTAGTAACATGTTAATTAGTCTCCATATGTTTCAGTCTTTCCCATTTTTTAATAATTGACTTCTAGTTTCATACCACTGTGGTCAGAAAAATGCTTGATGTACTTTCTATCCTGTCTAAATTTGTTGAGACTTGTTTTGCAGCCTAACATGTGATCTTTCCTGGAGAATGTTCCATGTGCACTTGAAAAGAATGTGTAGGACTTCCCTGGAGGCGCAGTGGTTAAGATTCTGCCTGCCAATGCAGGGGACACAGGTTCGCTCCCTGGTCCGGAAAGATCCCACATGCTGTGGAGCAACAAAGCCCGTGCACCACAACTACTGTGCCTGTCCTCTAGAGCCTGTAAGCCACAACTACTGAGCCCATGCACCCAGAGCCTGTGCTCCACAGCAAGAGAAGCTACCACAATGAGAAGACTACACGATGCAACAAAGAGTAACCCCTGCTTGCAGCAACTAGAGAAAGCCCGTGTGCAGCAATGAAGACCCAACACAGCCAAAAATAAATAAAATTAAATCTTAAAAAAAAAGCTTATAGTTTAAAAAAAATTAAAAAAGAATGTGGGGCTTCCCTGGTGGCGCAGTGGTTGAGAGTCCACCTGCCGATGCAGGGGACACGGGTTCGTGCCCCGGTCCGGGAAGATCCCACATGCCGCGGAGTGGCTGGGCCCATGAGCCATGGCCACTGAGCCTGCGCGTCCGGAGCCTGTGCTCCACAGAGGGAGGGGCCACAACAGTGAGAGGCCCGCGTACCGCAAAAAAAAAAAAAAAAAAAAAAAAGAATGTGTATTCTGCTGTTTTGGGATGAAATGACCTGTAGTTATCTATTAAGTTCTTCTGGTCTAATGTGTCATTTAAGACTGCTATTTCCTTATTCATTTTCTGTCTGGCTGATCTGTCCACTGCTATAAGTGGGTGTTAAAGTCCCCTAGTATTATTGTATTATTGTCAATTTCTCCTTTTATGTCTTTTAATATTTGCTTTATATATTTAGGTACTCCTGTATTAGGTCGATATATGTTAACGAGTGTTATATTCTCTTGTATTGATTCCTTTATCATTATCTAATGCTCTTCTTTGTCTTATATTATAGACTTTGTTTTAAAGTCTATTTTGTCTGATATGAGTATTGCTACCCCCACTTTCTTATCATTTCCATTGGCATGAAATATCTTTTTCCATCCCCTCACTTTCACTCTGCGTGCGTCTTTAGCTCTGAAGTGAGTCTGTTGTTAGCAGTAAATAGATGGGTCTTATTTTTTTTATTCCATCAGCTATTCTATATCTTTTGATTGGAGCATTTAGTCCATTGATATTTCAAGTGATTATTGACAGGTATGTACTTATTGCCATATGGTTACTTGTTTTCTGGTTGTTTTTTGTAGTTCTTCTCTGTTTTTTTCCTTCTTGTTTTAGTTTAGTCCCTTGTGGTTTGATGATTTTCTTTAGTGGTATACTTGTCCTCCTTTCTCTCTTGTTTTTATGTATCTATTGTAGGTTTTTGTTTTGTGGTTACCATGGGGTTCATATATGTTGACCTAAAACTATATCAACATTTTTGTTTGTTTGTTTGTTTCTTGCGGTACACAGGCCTCTCACTGTTGTGGCCTCTCCCGTTGCAGAGCACAGGCTCCGGATGCGCAGGCCCAGCGGCCATGGCTCACAGGCCCAGCCGCTCCGCGGCATGTGGGATCTTCCCGGACCGGGGCACAAACCCGTGTCCCCTGCATCGGTAGGCAGACTCTCAACCACTGCGCCACCAGGGAAGCCCCTATCAACTTGTTTTAAATAGGTAGTCATTTAAGATCAAACACATTCTTAAAAATATACATTTTTACCCCCTCCTCCACTTTTTGTGTTTTTGATGTCATATTTTACATCTTCATGTTTATCCCTTTATTAGTTATTGTAGTTACAGTTGATTTTACAGTTTTTGTCTTTTAACCTTTGTCCTAGAATATTTAAGTGGTTGATCCTCTGCCTTTACTATATATTTGCCACTTTGATTTTTGAAAAAAATACTCAGTAAAAGTAGTAGATGGGTACTTCCACAACATGATGAACTTAAATCTCTACCTATATGCAGCATGAAGCTTAATCTCTACCTATATGCAGCATGAAGCTTATTGCCATCCAAGTGGGGGCAAGATAAAGATGTCCTGTATCATAACTATTACTTCACAGTTTTCTGAGGGTCCTTTTTATGCAAATTTTATTTGCAGATTATATGATTGTTTATAGAGGAAGCCCAAGAGAATCAAAAGAAAAAGTATCATGAAGAGTAAAAGAATTCTGTGAGGGCTTCTCTGGTGGCGCAGTGGTTGAGAGTTCACCTGCTGATGCAGGGGACATGGGTTCATGCCCCGGTCCGGGAAGATCCCACATGCCGCAGAGCGGTGGGGCCCATGAGCCATGGCCGCTGAGCCTGTGCGTCCGGAGCCTGTGCTCCGCAGCAGGAGAAGCCACAACAGTGAGAGCCCCACGTATCACAAACAAAAACAAAAACAAAAACGAATTCTGGGGCTTCCCTGGTGGCTCAGTTGTTGAGAGTCCGCCTGCCGATGCAGGGGACATGGGTTTGTGCCCTGGTCCAGGAAGATCCCACATGCCGCGGAGCGGCTGGGCCCGTGAGCCATGGCTGCTGAGCCTGCGCGTCCGGAGCCTGTGCTCCGCAATGGGAGAGGCCACGACAGTGAGAGGCCCGCGAACCGGAAAAAAAAAACAAAAAAAAACACACAGCAATGAATTCTGTGAGGTGGTTAGGTAAAATTTTAATATAAGGAAATTGGTAGGCTTCCTGTATACAAAAGCTAACTTAGCCCAAAGTGGTTTCTATCAAATGCTTTTTCAAAATCTATAGAAATGGTCAATTATTTTTCTCTTTTAATATTTTCATACTGTGAATTATTTTAATAGATTTTAAAATGTTGACACACCTTTTAATTCCTTGGACATTGTAATAGTCATACAAGGTTTTATTTAGAATTCTTGTGTTGTCAGCCTCAAAAGGTATTTCTTTGTAGTTTTCTTGTTTATGTTATCATAGTTGGGTTTTTTATTGTACATTAAGCTAATATCACACACACACAAAAGGACTTGAGATTTCCTTCACTTTATAATCTAACAATTTGTATAGAATTGCAGTTATCCATTCCTTTAGGGTTTATTTGATTGAATCTCATGGTTAAACCTCTTGGCATTTTTCCTAAGAGGATTTGTCTGTTTTGGTTTCCTGTCTCTTATTAATGAACAAATAAGCCTTTCTGAGTCACTGAGTTTTAGGTATGTCTCCTGTAGACAGTTTGGCTTAGTGATCCAAACTGAGAATATTTTTTCTGTAGATACCACATTGTTGACTCCATACTATAAGCATACTATAAGAAATTAGTATATTTTCACTTCATTCATCTCCCCTGTCCCTTCCACCATGTAATTCTACTTAAGTTCAAGATTTTAAAAACATGTTTACCTTTATGTATTTAAATATGCTTATACCTCATTTAATAGCTTTAAATGACGTTATCTTTTTTTTTTTTTTTTTGCAGTATGCGGGCCTCTCACTATCGTGGCCTCTCCTGTGGCGGAGCGCAGGCTCCAGACACGCAGGCTCAGCGGCTATGGCTCACGGGCCTAGCTGCTCCATGGCATGTGGGATCTTCCTGGACCGGGGCATGAACCCGTGTCCCCTGCATCGGCAGGCGGACTCTCAACCACTGAGCCACCAGGGAAGCCCAAATGATGTTGTCATTTTATCTCTGGTTATAAAAAATTTTTTTAAAACCAATTTTCCATCTTCTTTCCACATTGCCCACACTTAGTTTCTAAGTTATTTCACTTCTATAGTCTTAAGATTTTTAGTGTTATTATTCAGTTTGGTATATACAATCTCTCTGTTATATTCTTAAATGGATTTAATGCTCATTAACGCTTTGTATGTGGTTCTGCTATCTCTTGGTTGGCTGAAGTTCATTCTGTGTAATTTCTTTAAACAGCACTCATGGGAACTACAGATCTAGGTGTAAAATTCTTAGGTTATGCATACTTTCCTTGAGAATGCTAGGAATGCTCATGGAATGTTACTGTGGAAAAGTCTGAGGTTGGAGATATATATATATATATTTCCCCCCTGAGGACAACTCCAGTTTATGCTGTTGTACCAATATAATGATGAATAATGTCCACCCACTTTCACTCACAAGTGTCCCAGTTAGGACAACAAATTATATGGTCACTCTACATATAGATAACATGATATTTTTACAGGATGTCTAAAGAATTATTTATCTTTGAAGACCAGAAACCTTAGAGATTATGTCTTCATGATTATCTTTTTTTGTGAGTTTTTTTCTGGAACAAGGTATTTCCTTATAACCTGTGGTTGAAATTCTCTTTTATTTTTGGAAAGTTGTCTTGAATTATATCTTTAAATATTTTTCTACACTCCTTCCTCCCTTGCTTTTTTGTTTTTTCTAATGGCATGAAGGTTATGCAGGTTAGATCTTTGTCTTCCATATGTAAAACATATTCTCTCTAATCCTTTTAAAATACTTATTCATTTTTATTTCATTTTTTCTTGCTTTCCTCTTTCCTATTCTCTATATGCTTTATTATGTTTTTCATAGTGTTCATTCTCTTTTGTGTCGCTTTTAATTGGACCTTCATTTCTAGGATTACTTTTTCAATTTCTTTTCTAAGCTTTCATTTCTTTGGCTTGTATGGACACTTCCCTGAGCTCTTACATGTCTATTTGTGCTTTTGTATTACAGAGGAAAGAGCCTAATTAGGCTTTTGTAATTCAGTTTTATCTGTTCAGAACCAATTTCACCTACTCTGTCACAATTTTCATCTGCTCCATGGCAGTATTTTTCTATTTAATATTTCTTATTTGCCATTTTTTTCTTTTCATCGTGTACTTATGGCACTATAATTACATAGATTCTATTTTAATTCAGTTTTAAATTATGAATTTTGCTTAAATAAACAGAAGTTTTTACAGACAACAAATTTCAGAAGGTTTAGATGGAGAGGAGCCAGAGTTATGTTCCAGAATATTAGACAAAGTGCTGTGTGCCTGAGTGTACTCTTTCAGCCTTTACTTCTCCAAACCAAATCAAAGATCAGCTCTGCATTGCTGTTCACAATGCTGAGTCTCTCTGCTACACCATCCTCACCAACAAGATGGCTCCTTCAAATTATATGACTTTTCCATGTGATTCTTATTCAGTACCACACTCCTTGCTTATCAAGAATCTGTGTCCATTTAAACTATTAAAATCACAAAATGATGACACTGGAAAGAAAATCGAGGAAATACAATGGAGTTATACATTTCTTTGGTTTACCCAAAAGAAATTAGTAAAAGGAAAAAAAGAAAAGGAAACAAAGGGACAAGGAACAGACTGCATAAGTAGCAAACAAATAGCAAGATGGAGGCATAAATTCAGTCATATCAGACATTAAATTAAAATGGATCAAATTATAATTGAAAGACAAAGATCATCAGGCTCAATAAGAAAAGATCCAATTATATACTATTTCACAGAGTTACACTTTAAACATAAAGGCAGAGTTAGGCTGAAAGTGTTTTTCAAGTGCACATGAAATATTCACCAAAATAGACTGTACATTGAGTGACAAAGCAAGTCTTAAAAAATTTCAAAGGATTGAAATCACGCTGAGAATTCTCTTACTATAGTGGAATTAAAGTTGAAATCAATAACAAAACTAAGTAGTTATCTGTAAATATTAAGCCACACATTCTTAACCCATGTGTTAAAGAAAAAGCACAATGGATTAGAAATATCTTGACTTGAAATGATAATTAAAATATAATCCATCAACATGTGTGGGGTATAGCCAGAGCAGGGCTTGACAGGGGAATATATTGTTCTAATGTGCAAACTAGAAGACATGGTGAAAGCTAATAACCTAAACTTCAATCTGAAAAGGCTTAGAAAAATAAGAGCAAATTTAACCAAAAGTAAGTAGGACAGAAATACTTTTAAAAAGGCCCTAAATCAATGAAATGGAAAAAACAGAATGCAATAGACAAGAATCAACATGACCATGAATCAACATGACCAATCTTTATTAAAAGATTAAAAAAATAGTATAATGTTTACAAGACTGTTGAATAAAAATGAGTGAAAACACAAGTTATCAATACCAGTCATGAAAACTTAGATTTCACCACAGATCCTACAGATAAGGAAAGGATAATAAGAGGAAATTAAGAGCAACTTTATGTCAATAAATTTGACAGGTTAGATAAAATGGAGAAATTATTTGAAAAAATCTATTTATCAAAAACTGATACAAGAAGGAGTATAATCTCTGAGTATTTGCATATTGTTTAAAGAAATGGAATCTGTTATTAAAAACAGTCATATCAGACATTAAATTAAAATGGATCAAATTATAATTCAAAGGCAAAGATCATCAGGCTACACCATCTATGTAGAATGTAAAATAGAATCTATGTAATTATGTAATCTATGTAAAATAGATTCTATGTAAAATAGATTCTATGTAAAATAGAATCTATGTAATTATAGTGCCATAAGTACACGATGAAAAAAGAAATGGAATCTGTTATTAAAAACAGTCCCTCTATAAAAACTTCAGTCCCAACTGACTTCACTGTTAAATTCTTTTGAAAATTTAATGAAGAAATGATACCAATCTTATATAACTCTTTCACAGGAAGGAGAAAAGAGGAATATTTCCTCACTCATTTTATGAGGCCAGCATAACATTGAGAACAGAACCTGATGAGAACATTGTAAGAGAGTTACAGACCGATATCTCTGATGAACACAAAAATCTTAAACAAAAAATTAGCTATTATTAACAAAAAATCACTAGCAAAATAAAGGAGGAAAGCCATACGATCCTCTCAATAGATTCAGAAAAGTCACTCAGTGAAATTCAACACCTGTTCATCACAAAAACACACAGTAAAGTAGGAATAGAAGGAAACTTCCTGCATTTGATAAAAGTATCTGGAAAGCCTATGGCTAATATATGAAATCCTAGATCATGAAATACTGAATGCTTTTCCCTCTAGGATCAGGCGAGACAAAAACGTTTGCTATCACCACTTATATTCAACATTATACTGAGGTTCAAGTATGTACAATCATGGGAAAAAAGAAATAAAAAGCACACAGATTGAAAATGAAGAAGTAAAATATTATTTACAGATAAGTTGTGTACACAGAAGATCTAAAGGAATTTACAATCTATTAAAAGTAATTAATGAATTAAGCAAAACTCTGGGATACATGGTCAATATACAAAAATCAATTCTTTCCATATGTTTGCCACAGATTAATTGGAAAATGAAATGGTAGGGTTAGAAAACTGTTCTAAGGAGCCACTCAAACATAACTGAGGACACTTACTTGACACTTACTTATTCCTTGCTAAAACCTGTATTGATCACTGGTATAAGAAACATGAAAGATATTCTAGCAAAAATTTCTGTATAAATGTAAAGTGGTATTGTTGGTAATGTTATCATTGCAGATTGTTTTCGAGGGGAGAACTTTACAGAGGAAGTACAGGCAAAGTTGAACCATGAGCAAAGTATGTTATTACCTTCAGGGCATCCTTAACTTAAACCAGATAATTATTCACAGGCTCAGAAACCTCTGGGACAAGAAGCCATGGCTATAAGCCAAGAGAGAAAAAATTGGATATTTCCTTAATACCCACTGAAGAGAGGAAAAGCAATTACAGAGTAGATCATTTAAGTAAAGGAAGTTGGGGAAACACCATCAAGTTGGTATCCAGCCAATTATTCAATCGGATGATAGTATAAATCATGCAACAAATATTCTCTTGCTTACCCGAAAGTTTCAGGAATTAGCTCATTGAGTTTTTAGCAGTAACGAATTGGAGAGGTGAGTCAATCTACGCCTCCCACCTCTGTTCTTCTCACAGATGAGAAAATGGCAGCCTAGAGGGGCTATGAGATTTGCCCCAAGTTGACCCACTTAACTGCAGAGTCGGGGGAGAGACAGGCCACCTGAAGCCTAGTCCAGGGCTCTCTCCATCTCTTCTGCCTTCCTTCCATCAGGTTTTGAGAGAGAATTTACAAAGTGCTTGCAGCAATTTGAAGGAAATAACACAAGCACTAAAGGTGGCCCGAGATCACCAACAGTCTTGAACCTGGAGGCTCCCCTGTAGGGGTGGAAGGACTTTCCCCCCACCTTCCTAGGTTCGATAGTTAAGTGGGTCAACTTAGGGCAAATCTCATAGCCCCCCCTTGGCTGCCATTTTCTCATCTGTGAGAAGGACGGAGGTGGGAGGTGTAGATTGACTCACCTCTCCAATTCGTTACTGTTAAAAACTCAGTGAGCCAATTCCTTAAACTTTGGGGTAAGCAAGAGACGATATTTGTTGCATGATGATTTGTACCATCATCCTGTTGAATAACTGGTTGGATACCAACTTGATGGTGTTTCCCCATCTTCCTTTACTTAAATGATCTACTTTCTAATTGCTTTCCCGCTCTTAAATGGGTATTAAGGAAATATCCAATTTTTTCTTTCTTTTTGTTGGAGCTGGTGTCTATCAGAGCCCCGTCCTCCCCCGCCCTGCCACAAGTCAATTGCTTGGACAGAGCTGGAGGTACAGAGAATGTGTTTTGTAACATGGAATCGAAGTCCAGACATAGGAAGCAGATGAAGGAAATTTTAATGAGAAGGGAGGATATGAGAATAGTTCTCAAGAACTTAGTGAAGTAAAGAAGGAAACAAATACTTGTTGGATGCCCGCTAGGCTCCTGGTATTCTGGGCTTACTGCCACATGTTTATTTCTGAAATGAGACGTGGGAAGAGGCCTATTTTATGATATTCCCAAGATTTAGAACCTGATTCATTAGGTTAAAAACTAAAGGGACATAGGGTCTATTTTTTTCTCCTAATGACCAGTAATTCATTGTAGAAAATTTGAAAAAAGGCACAAAAAAGAGAAATACCACCTATAATTGTACCACCCTGTGATAAATATTACAAATATTTATTTTAATATATATAATTTTCATTACAAAATTGAAGTCATACCAAATCTACTACTTCATTTATTCTTTTATTATGTGTTTTATTTTGACATGATTTTAAAAAAATATATCTATTTATTGGCTGCGCAGGATCTTTGTTGTGGCGTGCGGGCTCCTTTAGTTGCAGCGTGCAGGCTCATTTAGTTGTGGCATGAGGGATCTAGTTCCCTGACCAGGCATCGAACCTGGGCTCCCTGCACTGGGAGTGCAGAGTCTTAACAACTGGGCCACCAGGGAAGTCCCTATTTTGACATGATTTGCCACATTTTTTAGTCAAGCCCCCACTGCTGGACATTTAGGTTGTTTCCAATGTTTCAACTTAAGGATGCCCTCGAGGGGAGCTGCTTGAAGGGTGGTGGGTTGGCCAGGGCAAGTGTTGAAAGAAAAGGAGACGTTTAGCTCCTGAGAAAAACTAGATTCAGGTGGGAAAATCACAGCTTTCTTCCAATATTTGTAGGTTGGTATTTGGAGGAGGAGTGAGACTTGGTCTTTGTGGTCCCAAAAGGGTGGGTGGAAAGTGTAGGGAGGTCAGTTCATGGTGTGTACAGTTAAGGGCCGCTTCAGGAGGTAGTGAGTTTCTAGCTCATGAAGATGCTTAAACGCAGACTAAAAATCACTTACGCTTACAGTAGAAAGACCTGAGAGTATTGAAAACACAGAAGAAGTGATTTATTCATTATTTTTTGAAGGGAAAGATGTCATGGAAAAGGCTTCAAAAGCAAAAATTTGGAGGCAAATCTCTTATTTATTATTATTTGTATCAGGGCTCAATATTTATATAATAATTTACAGTTCACAAAGTATTAAAAAAATCCCCCTTTTAAAATGAGAGAACAGGGCTTCCCTGGTGGCGCAGTGGTTGAGAGTCCACCTGCCGATGCAGGGGACAAGGGTTCGTGCCCCAGTCTGGGAAGATCCCACATGCCGCGGAGCGGCTGGGCCCGTGAGCCGTGGCCTCTGAGCCTGCGCGTCCGGAGCCTGTGCTCCGCAATGGGAGAGGCCCGCGTACCGCCAAAAAAAAAAGAGAGAACAAAGTTAGGGATGCAGGCTTTTTTTTGGTAGTAGTAACTTTATTGAAGTATAAATACATAGAATAAACTACACATACCTAAAAATAAATAAATGAAATTAAATAAAATGAGAGGACAGATTCAGAGAGGATGAGTAAACCACCTAAGTTCCTACAGCTGGGAAGTAGTGGAGCTGGACCAGAGGCTCACGTTCACAGTCCCTACAACCGCTCACTTTTCCAGTTGCTGTTATTGCTCTGTTAAGGTCAGCAGTCCCTTCTTGAAAGTCCAGACTCACAGGATTTTGCCTGTGCCCTGCTTCACTGCAAGGCAATGAAAATGTCCCCAGTGACTAATGTGAACAGAATGTTGCTGTACAGCTAACAGGTAAGGTCTCCTGTGTATCCTTTCTACGCCATAGCAGCGACTTCACGATTAGGGGTCTGACAGGTGAGGGCGGGACCCCTTCCAAGTCTAACGTCCTAGGATTCCATGATGTCTCAGGTGACTTCTGCTCAGGACAGGGCGCCCGTCCCTGGCGGTCTGAATGACTCTACCTGCCACATTATCCCTCTGCCTCATATATACCTTCGACCCTGTCAACTTAGACCCCCGGAACGCTGGGCTTTGAGCCTCCACTCTATCTGTCTAGCTGGAAAGCACATAGCCCAGGAAATTATTCCTGTTTCTGGCATCCACCTCGAATCCTTGCCTTCCTCTTAGTGTGTTTGGGCTTGGCGCACTGAAATGAAATGTCAGGTTCCCTTTTGGCTCCAGGAATTTGCCCAGCATCATCTTCTGGTGAGCGACTCCCAGCTGCACCCCTGGGGGACCCACCCCACCTGGCCTTTCTAGCAAAGCAAGTCAGCGGGTCCCATGATATTGACCCACTTCCCTGAAAACACCTCTGGGTTTATAACTCTCCCACGCAGGCTCCCTCCCAATCTGCAGGAAGCCTGCATCCACCGTGGGACAGAGAGGAAGGCCGGAAGCAGATGGCCACCCCCTTTCAAGCCCAGAGTGAAGTGGGCTTCTCTTGCTTTTAACCATTTCCTGGTTTCAGCTGTTTCGCAATTCGATGGTGACTCCATTCTTACAAAAACATTTACTTGGTTGCCAGTATATTTCAAGCACTGGGGGTAAAAAAAAAAAAGCCAGGTGAGCTAGGTCTCTGCCCTTGAAGAGCTTCCTTTCCTCCTGGCAGATGGAAAAGGAAACCTACGATGAAGATGCAGGAAGAGAAATGCTTTGATGAGGGAATGAGACCTTCCAAAAGAGAGAACAGTGTTCTGGGGGCCTCAGTTGGGGATGCCTCTACCAAGAAGGCCTGAGGGTCAGATCATGAGAGGACTGGGTGACAAACTGAGGAGTAGGAGTGTTATCCCCAAAGCAGTGAGAGCCCTTTAGGTGTTTAGCAGGTGATATTATACTGAATTTGAGAAAGAGTCTTCTGCAGCCCTGAGAAGGAGGGGGAAGGAGGAACAAGCCGAGAGGCTGGGAGGGGGCTTTTACTCTTTATGTCATTCTTTTCTGTTCTGTTTGGATTTTCAAACCATAAGCTTGAATTGTTATTTTTAAAATAAACAGTCATTATAATGGGATTAGTGGTTCCTTTTGTCCTAGTCTTTATACTCTTTATGTTATAGATTTAAAAAGGAAACATAATAAATAATTTTTGCTTTTAAAATTCTGGAATTGCTTTTAGACATGGGAAAGGACAGGCGTTTTTGTTGACCTTCACAAATGGTTTGGTTATTTGACTCTGCCCTTAAGCTGCTGTACAAGCAGACAGAAGGCTGTTATTTTTGTGTTTGGGATATAGAAGCTAAAAGACTCAGCCACACAGAATTCCTGCCTAAACCTCTGTCCAGTGAGAATGCCCTAATCTATGGTTTCTCAAACTGGAGGTACTTGGGGTGAGCTGCGGACTGTGCAGGAACACTGGTTTGAGAAACACTGATGAAATAGAACTAGCTCCATGGTAATCACTAACATTACTGTATCTCTTCAGTGGAATCTTCTTCTTCCAGCTTTGCCCTGCAACAATCTTTCCCCTGGCACTAGAGAAATTCTATCCATTTTAAGATCAGAAGAGAACATTTCCCACTTCTGTACAAATCAATGGACAGTTTCTCGTAAAGTTTTACGATTGCCAAAAACCTCACGTAGGAAAATAGGAAGGAAATAGCAGTAGATCATCATTCATTTAACAATACAAAGCAAAACAGTATTTATGGTATGCCAGATATGGTGATATAAAGATGAAAATATAGGAACCTTGCCCTAAAAGCACTTATAGTTTAGACATGCAAATACAATGTAATAAACTAATACCACTGCTATACCCACATAAATATCTTTTGCACTGAATTGAAGCAAACATTGGAAAATAGCAGGAAGTGGACATACCAAAAAACACTGTAGGAATATTAAATGATGTCCACTACATACCTACATTAAAGTGCCAAGAAAATAGCCAAAATTCTCCAAAACTGTTGAGCTAATGAACCACTGAAGTAAGTGGCCTTTGTAGATTTCTTTGCCACCTACTTAATATTTAATTCCATGTACTTAATTGTTTTTCACAGTTTCATTAGGGTATTTTTCCTCAACCTGTTAATTTCAAGGAGGGTATTATATATATGTATGAATCAATATATTAAAGTGTATTTCTTTTCAAGTCTTGCCAAAATGTTGCAAAATACTGTTTCAAGATATCCCCAAACAGTGCAAATATCCAATTTAAACCACAATTTCACATTTTCTATTCAACCTTTATCTTGATGTCACAGAAAAAGAAAATGTTAATGATAATTCATGAAATAATACTGGTAAACATTCTTACAGGTTAGGAAAGTAATGAATATTGTATTGTCCTCCTTTTAAAAAATGACACCATTAGAACCCCATCTTGGGATAAAACAACCTTGTAGGCAACCTCATTGATGCTAGGATAATGGCAGCAGAGCATTTGGTCCCAGTGCCTGTTCAAGAGGAGGCAGGGATGCTGAGGGCAGTGAGGCTGAGAGCAGGAAAGAAGTCTGGGCTAGATCCAAGGAGAGATGGCCACAGGTAAATTGACTGTGGTGATGAATGTCTGGTGTTGATATCATATACTAGCCTAACAACAGCATATGGCCTGCGAGTTTTCTTTTCTTCTTTTCTTCCCCCTCTCCTTTCTCCTCCCCCCTTTCTTCCCTCTCTCCTCCACCTCTTCCTTCATCCCCTCCCCCCTTCCTCCTTCCTTTTTCTCCTCCTCCTTATTCTTTGCAGTAACTAAAAAAAAAAAAGAAATCGATAAAAATTACAATCGATATATATGACATTATATATTTCCTTTTCCCCCAAACAGGCATAGGATATACACAAGCAGGGCACAAATAGCTAATAAACATATATATACATATATACAAAGAAGATACTAAATGGTCAAAGAAATGCAAATTAAAACAAGAGGGTGTGGTAGAGTGTGGGAAAAAGCCATCTCACATACTACTTTTAGGAGTGCAAATCGGTGAAATCATTTCTGTGGGATATGTTCACAACATGAATCAAGCCTTTTAAGGATACATGCCCTTATACTAAGGAAATAACTAGACAGGTGTGTAAAATGTATATATGGGCTGTTTATGCAGCTTTATTTGTAATAACAAAAAAAGAGGAAAACGTCCTTAAAAAAAACTAGAGGAGCAATTAAATTAATTATGGTTCGTTCAACTGATGGAATACTTGTAGCTTTTAAAATAACTATCTAAATTTCAATTGATTAATGCAGAAGTTTAGTCACAGCATAACTAAGTAAAAAAGGCAAAAGGCATAAAAGGTACTTCTGTATGTTGTATGTGTGTGTGTGAGCTCATGTCTCCCTAAGAAAATCTGGGAGGACTTATTCCAGTATGAAGCTAATAACAAGGTTTACCTCTGGGTGGTATCTATGAATAATCTTTACTTCTATTGTTTTCCATATTGTAAAACTGTCTGTAATGACCATATATTACTTTTATTTTTTGGCTTTGGACCTCCACTGTAGAGAACTGAGTGTTAACTTTTCGGTCCATTCAGCATACTACATTTGTCAGCTTAAATAAGGCCCCTCTCTTGTTTTAATTTATTTTGTTTCTTTTTAATCTGTTTGATATACATGAATTACTTTTAAAATCAGAACAAACAATAAAGCTTGTATGAGGGAACAATCAAGAACTTTCACTCAGAAGTCTGTGAGAAGAGCAAGGGTGTCCTCACCACTGTCCAGGCATGAAGTGTAAATTGTGCACCTTGTCACCTGGTATGAGGCTCAAAGATAGGATTCTTGGTTAGCTTGTTTATCCTTGGAATGTTTGGGTTATAACTCCCAGTGGGGTTCCAACTACTGAACTTTTGGGCTTAGTATGGTACACCACCAAGAGTGGTCATGAACAGATTTGGAAACCAGCAAAAAAACCCCTGGCATCTGGACTTAGATCAGTGTATCAGTCTGCCGGGACTGCCATAACCAAATACCACCAACCAGGTGGTATTGTCTCACAGTTCTGGAGGCTAGAAGTCCAAAACGGAATCTTGTTCCAAGCCTCTCTGCCAGTTTCTGGCAGCCTCAGGTGTAGGTGGCGTTCTCCCTGTGTCTTCACATCATCTTCCCTGTGTCTGTGTGTTCAAATTTTACCTTTTTATAAGTACATCAGTCATTGGATTAGGGCTCACTCCAATGACCTTATCTTGATTACCTCTGTAAAAACCCTATCTCCAAATAATCTTGCATCATTTTGGTGTTGTGGAAAGAACATAGGCTTTGCAATTACACATGAGTTTAAATCTTGGCTTTACCACTTACTGGTGGTATGACCTTGGGAAAGTTATTTAATTATTCAGGACTTGATTTCTCACTGGTATAACGGGGATGTAATGTTGCTGAGTTTTAGAGATACCCTAGAATGTACTGGGTATGTGCAGGCTGTTACCATCTGTGATTTGGGGGTCTTTGCTTGTAGATGTTAATTTCTATGACTAGATATATTTGTAATACATCTGTCAGTGGACCTGATGGGAAGATTCTCAGATGAGAGCAAGGATTTAATCACTGAACCTAGTCAAGACTAAACTGGCATCTGTACCAGAGTCCTTCCTGCCTACATGTCTTCACATGCTTGGGATTAGCATAATTCACAGGTTACTTTTTAGGTGAAGCTTGTATAAAACCATTTTACAGCATTCCAACCTGGACAGCTTATTTTATTGATCAACGTTGTTTAAGGCTGTCATACTGGGAGGAGGCATGGTGGTGGCGGTGGGGTGGAGGGGAGAAAGGGTGCAGCCTTCTAGATATGAAGACCAGCAATGCCTTCTATTACTGCATGACTATAAACTCAAGATTCTGCTTCACCCTGATAACCTTCTAGATGGACTTGACTGAAGACAAGGGCACATTTCTTGAGACACTGTCATATTCTTTTCAGGTTATCTAGAAGATTACTTATGCAAGTTTCCTTCATTACCAGCAATAAACATTTTTTAAAATAAATTTATTTATTTTTATTTTTGGCTGCGTTGGGTCTTTGCTGCTGCGCAAAGGCTTTCTCTGGTTGCGGTGAGCGGGGGCTACTCTTCGTTGCGGTGCGTGGGCTTCTCATTGCGGTGGCTTCTCTTGTTGCAGAGTACAGGCTTCAGCAGTGAGCAGTGGCTCACGGGCTCAGTAGTTGTGGCTCGCGGGCTTAGTTGCACTGCAGCATGTGGGATCTTCCCGGATCAGGGCTCAAACCCACGTCCTCTGCATTGGCAGGCGGATTCTTAACCACTGCGCCACCAGGGAAGTCCTACCAGCAATAAAAAATGGACTCAAATTTAATTTAGTGTTAAAGGTTGCAGATGCTTAAGTGTCCTGATAGAAGTGAAACTGTGGTGGATGGGGGTGGGTTTGGCGGTGGGAGCCGGGAGAAGAGAAGCAGGAGGGAGGAAGGAGTTGGTTGTATAGGTGGAAGTGTAAGTTTGGGCAGAGTCAAGATTGCAATCTCTCACCCCAATAGGGACACTCTTCGCCACTTCCTTCAAAACAATCGAGTTGAATGTGGACTTTAACTGCATTACTAATTTTGAAAAAGTCGGCACTCTAAAAGAACTTTTGATAGTCATGGCAACTTTTGATACCATGAGAATCAGTCTGAAGTAAGTTATTTGCTTACTTTTTGCCTAATTTATCTTAAGTTTAGTCTGGTTTCTTTCATGGCCTGTGCTAATTTGAATGGTTGCCTTAGTATATCAAGGTTCTAATAACTGTAGGAGGGAAACATTTGTTGGAAAAACTCAAGTGTCTTTTCTCCAGTCACACAGGCTAGAGACCAGTATTTATAACGGGGTTGTTTTTCCTTTTGATTTGTACTAAAAGATTCAAAACATTGTATTTATCGGAGTATAGTTGATTTACAATGTTGTGTTAGTTTCAGGTGTACAGCAAAGTGAAACAGTTAGACATATTCATACATCCGCTTTTTTTTAGATTCTTCTCCCATATAGGCCATAGGGTTGTTTTTCTTTACACCTGTAAGATTGTATCTGCAGCCACTGCACTTATGAACGGTTTAAGCTTCCGAAAAAATTGATACATTATCATAAGATTGCAAAAACAAGCTTAGAAATAAATCCATAAACTGGTGAATAAGAGTAAAATATTATGTATCATATCCTTTTTACCATCATATTAAATGCCATTTTACTAGACTTGATACAAAGTATAATTTCAGACAGTGGCTGCCTACTAATTACATAGTAGCCAGCACAGCAGGGCTACTAGCATACCTAGGTTTTAATGCCTGGGGAGCACACCTCGCAATATTTAGTCAGGAAGAAGGTCTAGATAAAACAAAGATAAACCAAGGCCAGAATATTAATAAATTGTGGGCGGATCTAGAATCTGGAAACTGAGACGGTACATGAAAAAGAAAATCAGGGAGTTGGACAAAGATACAGTAACAGCTTAAGACGATTAATTTTCGGGGAATTCCGACGGGGAAGGAAGGCTGTGCCCGGAAAGGCGGGAGGTGGGGGTTGAAATCCGTGGGAATGCCTGGGAGAGCCTGCACAGCCTAAAGTTTTTATGATGGCTCCGTCCATAATTCCTGTACGCTTGCATTGGCCGCCTCAAAGACCGAGAGACAGGATTTAATCAAGGTGTCAGCCGCAGGGGCATCGTGAATGCGGGCGAAGCGTCCGGAATTCCTGAGATGTCTGAAACGCGGAGGCGGCCTCTTCCCCACCCCCCGCCGCAGCCTCCGTGGGCATTTTCCGGCGAGGGGGGCACGCGAGCCCTTCGAAGAACAGCTTAAACCCGCGGACGTGCGCGGCTGGCGCGCTCCCCGGGGATGAAGGTGAGAACCCCCGGCCCGGGCGCGCGGGGGGTGGGTTCCCCGGGTCCCCACGCGGCCTCAGAGTCCGGCCCCCCTCCCCCCGGAGCAGGCGGGGCTGCGGGCGCACGACGCGGAAGCGCTGGGCTGCGAGGGCGGTGGCGCGGGGCCCGCGCGCGCTCTGCGGGCCGCAGTCGGCGCGGGCGCGGCGGGCGCGGCGGGAGCGGGGCGGGGCGCGGCCGGGCGGCCGGGGAAGAGGCGGGCGCTCGCGCACAGGCCGGGCCGCCGCCTCGCCCTCCTTCCTTTTCCCCTTCTCTACCTCGGCCCGGCCATCCCCCTCTTCTCCCCTCCCCCCGAGCGAATCACGCGCCCTCCTCTGACACTCGTAGCGGGCCCGAACTCCGAATTTATCCTTCACGTGACCTGAGGGGGGTTGGGTGGTTGGTTGGGGACGGACGGGGAGAGGGAAAGGAGGGAACGGAATCTGCCGTTGCCCGAGCAACAGGCCCCGCCCTCCGGCTTGGGGCCGGGGGGCGGGAGGAGGACGTCAGCACGTCAGCCTGGGTTTTGCGTTTTGATTGACAGTTGCTATAGCGACCGGGTCGGTCCGTCGCCATTTTGTTGGTTGGTTTTTTTTTAAACCCTTTCGCTTCCCGCCCGAATAATAATAAAAAGCCCCATTGGAGTGAGGCGGGGGTGGCGGCGGCAAGAGCGGCGGGGGGATCCGGGGAGACTGCTGCCGTCGCTGCTGCTGATCGCGGCCCGGGACGGGCTCAGGGAGCGGACACGCCGAGCGGGGGGTGCGGGCGCCGCCGCCGCCGCCGCTTCTGCTGCTGTTCCTGCTGCTGCTGTTGGTGCCGCTGCCGCCGCCGGCGAGCGGGCGGGACCGGTGTGAGTGTGAGAGTGTGTATGTGAGTGAGCGTGTGCGAGGACGAGTGTGCGTGCGTGTGTGTGTGAGTGTGTGTGAGTGTCTGTCTGTCTGTGCGGGGACTCGGGGGCGGGCGGTTCGGGCTCTCCTGGCGGAGGAGCCGCCGCCGCCGCCGCCGCTCGGGCCCCGGCGCTTCTCGCTGCGCAGGTTTGGAGCGCGCGCCATTTTGTGAGATTTACAAAATCCTCCTCGGGAAGAAGCCACCGGCAGCGGCCGCGACTCGGCGCCCGGCCTCGCCGCCGCCGCCCTCCGCGCCGGGCCGGGCCTCGCGGCCCCGCCGCCGGGAGTCGGGGTCCGGGGACTGCGGTATTTGCCGGGGAGGGTGCTGTCGCCTCCCCGGCCCCAGGCGCCGCTGGAACCGCGAGCCGGAGAGAGACTGAGGAGGCTGCGGCTCGGCCGCAGAGCCGGGAGCGCCGGGGGCGGAGAGAGGAGGCCGGGGCGGCGCTGGCTGCGGAGGCCGAGGCGAGAGCGCAGCGGCGAGAGCCCGAGGCAGAGACTCACCGGAGGGAACGGCGCGAGCGCCCCGCCATCGTCTCGGTGAGTGTCCGGCCCGGCCCGGCCGCGGCCCCGGCCCCGCCCGGCCCGGCCCGGCGCCCGGCTCCCCCCGCGGCCTGCAACCGGGCCCGTGCCGAGGCCGGCCGGGCGGAGGGAGGGACCTGCCATTTTAGGAGGAGGCGCCGCGGCCCGGGGCCGGCCGCCGGGGGAGGGAACCCGACAGGCCCGGTCCCGGAGGAGAGGCGGGTGCGAGCGGAGGGAAAGTTGCGGAGGGTGGGAGATGGGGCCGCGGCCTCCCGGGAGCCGGGGCCTGGGGGTCGGAGAAAGCGCCAGACCTTCACTGGTCGCCCGAGCGAAGGGGAGGAGGTTGTCTTCCTCCTCCTCCTCCTCTTCCTCCTCATCCTCTTCCCCCAGCTCCTCCCTCGTCCCTCCTCTTGGTCCCCACCAGTGTGGGAACGGCCGGGGTTCTCCGCAAGGACAATGCGCGGGTTAAGAAAATGGGGCTGGCTGCCGGGCTAGGCGCCGGGGAAGGTCGCGAGCCCGGTCCCCGCGTGGCCCTTTTGGGGTGTGTGCTGGAGCCAGGGCACTCGGCATGCTCCGAAGTTGTGCAGTGAGTGCAAGTGAGCCCGGCCACTCGAGGTGGATTGATGACTTGTTTAGCAGCGGGAGGAATTGGTGGCTGAGGATGCGTAAATTATAATTGATACCTGGGTATTGCAACGGAACTTCTCAAGTCTGTTAATAGGCACAGACCCACTGTCGTTTAGAGCCACCGGAGCTGCTGAATAGCTTCACACTTAGCGAAAGGCCCCTCCCTGGTCCGAAATAGTTAAAAATGGCAGAATTAGTGAGTGAGTGACTCTGACCACTTCTCTGTGCCTGTCGTCCAACCCTTGGATGATGTGGATCTTGTAATCTAGGTGCAGTACTTGAATGCCAGCACCATTTGGTTCTTGAATTCCGCCCAAGTTGTCAGAAAATACACCTTATAACATTGTTTTCACACTGATTTAAAGATTAGGACGAATAGCGCCAGGCACTTTTCTTCAGGGCCTTATGTGTGTTAATTAAGTCGCTTATCCTCCCGGTAGGAACTGTTACCCATTTCACAGATGAGGAAACTGAGCGGTGACTCATCCAAGGTCATACAGCTGGGACCAGGAGTCTGTAGCCAGCCTGGGCTCTTAATCACTAGGGTATAACTCATTATTGTAAATACTGGCAAATTTTGGAGCGATCTGTGTGTAATGACTCAGGGTTCTAACCTAGAGCTTCTGTCCACGTATAGTGTTTTGCATGGAATTAACTTTGTGGTTTGCGGAAGCGGAAAGGAAAGGTTGAGGTGAGGGCCTCTGAATGAAACTAAGTAGTCAGTTTCTGTCCTCCCCCCCACCCCCCCGCTCCCAAGCAAACTACGTAGACAATTTTTGAATGGAAGGAATTAAAAAATATTATTCAGTGAGTTTTTGTTCACACTTAAATTTAATTATAGTCATGTAACTATTGATGAGTCATAAGAAAGTTTTGTGCAAAGTTATTTTTAGTTACTTTTTATCTTTGAATACTTAAGATTTTCTCTGTGATCCCTTACACTTTACATATACAAAGTATTTAAGAATGGATATATTTAATATTTTGATTTTGGGGGCGTTTTCATAATTCAGTGGAATTACCTTTAGCTTTTGTTTTGTAAACTTCTCATATCTTGATAAGTTACGAGAATATTTTTTTCAGCTAGAGTATAAATGTGGAAAGAGAATTAAAATTTCAGGTGCTAAGATTTTAAACGGAAGAAGATCGTTTCAAAGAGACTGCAGTTATGAAAAAAGTTCACTCAGTTATATTAAGATTTTTAGTATACATATGACTTACATTTAAAGTACCCCAGCGCTTTTGGAGGATTTGCCTTGGAATAGCAGTGATGTTTATGGTGGCTGTCCAAATTCATTTAGACTTCAAACCTTGCCAAAAAGTTGAGTCCTGTCAATGTCTACAGCAAGTTGTAATGTAAAACTGAGTATAAAAAGTTCATAAGAAGCGTAAGCTCAGAAGTTAATTATCCTGGAAGGAAGGGTCTCTCCTGTGTCTGTAAGGTGAAGAGTCACTCCTTTGAAATCTAAAAAAGATTATGGATTTGAATAGAATTAAGTGAGTGGACGGTCCTTATTGGTAGGGGTGGGAGATGGACTGAGTGATCTAGTGAGATCTTGTGTTTGTTTGGAATATGGAATTTAGGTTTAAGATCGTTTCTTACATTTCTTTTAAAGACTTTTCGGTGGAATTTAATGGAAACTTAACAAACATACATAGTTACTGTGTCCTGGGGATTCAAAAATTGAGTTAATCCAGCCTCTTTTAAGGGCACTAACATTCAGAACGAATGAAGATGTTCCATTGTAATGCAGTGTCTTGTTTGGGAATGTAGATGTTAAAAAAAAACCTGGCTTAGAATTTTTTCCTCCTCTAGAATATTGTCTGATATCTGCCCCTTAGTTTCATTTATGGAGATTTTTTTGTGTGTATGACTTAGAGATGTTGCGGTGGGGAGTGTGGTAAGTGCAACAACTGGTATTTAAAGAATTTACATAGGTTTTTGTAGAGCTACAAATCCCCATGAAACCAAATTTAAGATAACTTGTTATAATACGTGGTGAGAGTGACCTTTGGCATATGTTTTGTTTTGAAACTATGCAAAGAAAGAAGATGCTAATTTGTATTGAATCTTGGATACTACTTGAAAACAAAACAAAAAAAAGCTTAGAAGTTTAGAATGCCCAGGGATGTTTTCACGTGCATGTTTATGCTTGTCAACTATCTAGTCATGGGGAGAAAACTTGAATAGAAGTAACTTTATTATGAGTGAGAAGGGAATTAATTGCCTTCTACATGATCTTAAAGATAAGCTTAATAGAAGAGGGGGCTTCATTTGTGAATTTATTTGTGGTAAGGTGTGTGCCAAATTTTCTTTGCTTTAACATTCACTTTTGTCTCAAAGAACTTTCACATTTCCTACATGCCCACCCCCACCCCCACCCGCAAGCAGTTTCTCTTTTTATCCCCCCCCCGAGAAAAACTTTATCTCAACCCAGCAGAACCCCAAAACTTCCAGAGTCTTTATAAAGAACTTGACTTTTCTCTCCCAGAATTTTAGTAGTCTTAGAATTTTGTTGTATTACTATCAGTAATTTAAACTGTGAGCTAAGAGTCACTATTTTCTGTTGAGTTTTTTGGTGGTTTTACCTCCAGATACTTCTGTGTATTTTCTGTTTAGAAGTAAAGATATTACTTGAAGCTATCAAACATGATCACCTGAAACTTGACACTATCACACTTTGCCCTGTAAGGTGAAATGCGTGACTTTATTACTTTTGTGTGAGCACCTTACATGTATACATAGTGGTTATGTTTTTTGAAGGACTTCTTACCGTATATCATTTTGACAATGGACGATGTTTTGATGGCTAGAGAAATTATAGTAATTCATAATCCAAGGCGTGCACAGATTTGGTTTAAAAATTTGGGGGGGGGTTAAAATTTGTGGTTAATTACTTGGAAAAATCATCAAATTATTTTAAATTACTTAAAATTTCTTCCCAGTTGTCTCTAAATAAAGAAATCATTTGAAATCTTGCCTTATGTCAATGCTGTAATGTTAAGCTAGAGCTGTAAAGTTTACCATTGGTTATGTGAAAGTGAAATGTTGACTTCACATGACTAAAGTAATTAATTTAAGGCTCATATTAGGCAATTAGAGACAAGTCTTGTTTCCTAACCTAGTGGCTACAGGCAGCCTTAGTTTCATTTTTTGGTGTATGAAAACAAAATGACTTGGAAATATTGCATTGTATAAACCAGCTAAATGTTTTTAAAAAGTTATGGTTTTGCTTTGAAATCCTACTTGCAGAGTTGTATAACAAGTTAAAATCCTTCATTGGAGATAACTTATGGTACATTGAACATTAAGATAATGTAGTTCCTTGTAGGCATACTTTTTGCTAATACAGAACCATTTTGGCTTTTCAGCAATTGGTTCTTCTCCCAGAGCTATGTATCCTCTCTTCTAGAAGGTGACTTTTAAAAGTTTGTAATACCGTTAAAGTTTTGTTTGTTTGATGGACATGTGCCCATATCTGATATATAGTGCATAATAGTTTAAAATGTATCTTTACTCTTGATGAATTATTTTCAGTTTTATCTCCCCATAATTGGATTGCTTGTTCAAATTCATTTTGTGGAGAGGGGCTTAGTGAACTTGTTTAACATGGAATGAAACTGGTTTCAGCATCACTTCTATTTTAAATAACATACCTGTTCATTAAATAATCCCCTTATTTCTCTAAGTATATAAAACTTCGACTGGAAAGAGTTTATTATTTTTTTAAGTTTTATGGATATTTGTGGTTAAGGTTGGCAGTTCAGCACATGCATTTGGGTAAGAAGATGCTCAAATTGTGACATCTATCCAAAATCTGCTTGATAGCAAGTTAGAGATAGCAGTTGAGGAAGCATGGTAACTGTGGAGAGAGTATTGGCCTGTGAGATGGTGCCAGGCAGAGCCTCCTGAGTCAGGCAGGTCTGGAATCTCAACAAGTCCTGCCACTCACTGGCAGTGTGGACTTAAGGCACAGTGATTTTGCTAAGTATCAGTTTCTTCATCTGTAAAATGGGGTTGATGATACTTACCATGGGGTTCTTGTGAAGACTGAGATAGCACACATACATTTCTTAATAGCTTTCTCCCTCTTTTCCCCTTCTTCATTTATACTCATCCTTATGGTCTCAGCATAAATGCTACTTCTTCAGAGGCCTTCCCCAAACCCCAGTCTAAGTAGGATTCCTTGGCCATGCATTCTTACAGACTCTGCTTTTTTTGACAGCCATTACTAAAAGTTGCTATACAGTTATTCATATGTACGCATAAGTACATGTACTTATTTATTGTCTGTCTCTCCCTCTCTCCACTAAACTGTAAGGTCCATCTGGACAGGAATAATTCTGTAACCCCAGTGCCTGGCACATAACAGGTGTAGCTAAATGTACATGTACATGGAACGGTGGAATGAGGAACCTGTGTGCCACATCCTGCCTGAGCACCACTCCTTAGTTCTGCAGCCTTGGGCAAAGTAGCTTCTGAGCTTTAGTGTCCTATATCCAGATGTGCAGAGCCCCCGCTGCCTTGCCCAGGATTTTGAGAATGTGAAATGAGATACTGTAATGCGGTGTTTTGCAAAAAGTGTAAAATGCCATATAAATGTAAGTGGTACAGTAGCAATAATTTCAGTAGTGAGATTACCCAAGAATTTATAATTAGAGTTTCAGCTTTACTGAGCTGGTAAGTAGCTGTTATGTAATATTTATTAGTAACTTAATCTTTCTATATGCATTAGTTGGAACACAAGATTGGACCTGTGTTCTGACTAAATACAGTGGCTTAAACAAGGAGTTTACTTCTCTCTCATATAAGTAGTCTAAGGCTGATGTGGTGGCTCCAAGATATAGGGCACCTTGGTTCCTTCCGTCTTGTTTTCCTATGCTCAAGGGGACACCATTTCCTGTATAGTTCAAGACAGCTCCTCACCACACTCACAGTCCAGGAACAGGATGTGGGGAGAGAACATCCCCTCTTTAAAGACAAACCTGGAAGTTGCATATGTGACTTTTGTTCACACCCATTGGTCAGAACTTAGGTGGCCACACGTAGCTGCAAAGGAGGCTGGGATATGTGGTCTTCAGTAGGTGGCTGTTTGGCTGAAAATCTGTTTCTACTGAAAGAAGAGAATCGGGGTGGGGGGGATTATGAAACATTGCCTGTCACACTTTCAAATGTTTTGGAAGAAACTTACAGAAATGAACTTTGAAAAGACAACTTATTGCACTAATTAATAAGTTTATATTCCATATTTGCTCTTTTGAGCAAATTACTCTTTTGAACTATGGTGTACCAATTGAAATAGACTCTCAGTACATAGTATATAGAGTATATACGTAGGTAGTCAGATTCGAAAAAATGTAACTAAACTTCTAGTAGTGAAGGAATTTTGGGTCACATTATTTTACTGACGGTATTTTCTGATAGAAACATGATTCTTGATTGCTGTGACTATTATATGTAAACAGTATTTGAAATCTAAGCTCTTGGATTTAGTTTTAGCAGTCCCCTTGACCGTTCTGTATGTATTTGTGCTCATATCCTCAGCAAGCAATACTAGGATATTGTGATTCAGTATCGCAATATCTTGTTAGGTTTTCAGTAAATGTTTGAATCACTGAAGTTGCAAGGAGAATGATAGCAGTGATATTTGAACATTTTCTGTCCAGTATTTTCCTCTTTATTTCATGGGTTTGACAAAAGAGGAAGGTCTAGGATTCTTTGAACTAACGTATAATTAGGTCAAGTAGAGGCCTGAGGAACTGATGGGTCTCAAACAGTTTTCAGGAGAACTTGTCAAAGTTGTGGGATTCCCAAGCTCCGATACTTCTCTTTCTGTAAGTATGGGTGACACTGTAGAATCCCCTTTCTTAATTTGGACTCCAGGTAATCCTGATGCAGTAGAAACATTTTGAGAAACATTGACATAGTTCATCTCTCATTTTAGAGAAGGAAAGGGATGCAGAGAAAATAAATGACTAACCAGTGCCTCAGAATAAGCAGGTCTGGGGGACTAGCACATGTTTTCCTGCTCTTAGTTCTTTGTTCTTTCTACAGAAGAGGGGACAGAGAATAGAGTACAACTGCATTTTTGATTTTATAGGAAGATCTGTTGTTTTCAAATATGTTGCTGTTTATGTGTGAGCTCATTGGTAGTGAATGGTTGGCTCACTTACCTGTCTTCTTAGCCTCTTAGAAGAATAGCCTGAGTTGGTCAAATAAGTATTTAAAGGTGGGAAGTTGAGGTTTTAATTCAGATATAGTTAGTGTCGGTGCTGTAGTGGGTAGGGTAGGGTATCTCCAGCGTTAGGGTAGATGACAGGTAGGTTTTGATCTGGCATGTTTAGAAGGAGCAAAGGGAGGTCATGTCCTCAAATTATTACTTTCCTTTTCTTCTGGTGTGTTTGCAGTTCTCACTGTTGAATTCATTCCTTTAGCTTAAGGTAAGAGCTGGATTCCCTGATTTAAAGTGGAAATATTCCCAGAGGAATATCCTTTATCTGTTATCAGGTTAATGCTTTATTTTTATCATTTAGCTGGCTGTCATTTTAAACATTGGAGAGTAGCACCTGCACTAATAAGAGAGCTTTTTGGGACGGGGAGGGAAGGGTCGGGCACATGTGCCCTTGCCCAAGGAAAATGAAGGGCATGTTTGAGAAATGTCTCCTTGTGGTGCAGTCCTGGAAGGGTTCATGGAGGCTTCTCTGGTGGCCGGAGGTTGGTAGCATTAGACTGGCACTTGCTGGCCTTCTGTTGCTAAGGGTGTCCGTAATGGGACTGGATCATTTTGCTGAGGATCACTGGGCTTGATGGAATACGGAGTCATTGGAGTAGGAGTGTTCTCTTTTTCTGAGTGTTTTTTCATCTGTTTAGGGCTCCTATTTGAGCAGTCTTATATCAGACATAAAAGGTATCATTTTGATCTAGAGAATTTTAGTTCTTAACAATCAACAAGTTACGTATTTTCACGATTAAAAAAAAAAAAAGATCCAGCCCGGTAGAATGGTGTCACCCCCCCACCCCCCTGTGCTCCATAAGTAATAGCTATTTAGTTTTTCCTACTAGAAATGTTCTATACATATAAATGTACAACTGTATATGTAAACATATATACACGTCTGTTACAAAGCTGTATATTTAGTGCGATCCTGATTTTTTTTTAGTGTGACATTGTGTGTGTGTGTGTTTGTGTATCCACTCTGTGTACTTAAAATCAAAAGCAAATGGGATCATGCTAAACACACAGTTTAGCAACTTAAGCTTCTTGATCACCTTAGAAATATTGCCATATCAGGTGGTAGAGTTTCCCTGTTTTTTTAACGGATGGGAAGTATTCCATGTTATGGATGCAGCACAATTGAGTCAGTCTCCATTAAAAAGCATTTAAATTTTTTCCCCTGTTTTTGCTATTTTTAAACAATGCTGCATTGTACATCCTTGTACATGTAACTTTTCTGTGAGCGTTAGCCAGAGAGTACATATTTCTAAGGGAAATTGCTGGTTCACCAGGTATGTGCACATTTCAATATATATTGCCAAATTGTCTTCCAGAAAGTAGCACCAATTCGTACTTCATCAGCAGTGTCTGAGAGTGTATAGTTTTCCAAATCTCACTAACACTGGTGTTATCAAAGTTTTAAATCTTTGTCAATTTAATAGGTGAATAGTGAAGTCTAGTTGTTTGAATTTACATTTCTTTATGAGTGAATTTGAGCATCTTACGTTGTACTGTAAGTCTTGTACATTAAATAACAAAGTATTCATTCTTTGTTGTTTAGTTAAAATTGTTCTGTGATTTTCCTTTATTTATTCTGTTGAATGAAAAACTTGATAAATTGTAAATGCTTATGAATACATTGTAAATGCTTATAATTGTACATACTTTGATAAATCGTAAAAGGGGATTCTTGTTCCTCTTCAACTGAGGAAACATTTGCCTGTCCTCTGTATAAGATATGTGAATTACGGTGGTAGAAACTTTGACTACAGAAGTGAATAAGGTTTGGTGACCTGTGCTGTTAGTGTTGAGATAGTTGTGTGTATACAGGCAAAATCAGCACAGGTAAGACCATGGCTGCTAACAAGTAGAGCTATTGCCATACAGAGAACTAACTAGAAGAACACGGGCAAGTCAGACAGATCTGGGCATTTGAGCATGCCTTGTGGAGGAGGAGGGATGGGAGCTTGGTCTCGAAGAATGGATGGGCTTTTTACAGTAGAACCTGGGAAAGTGACAGTCGGCTGGAAGAAGTCATATGGGCACCTGTGGTGGGTGTACCTGGAGTATAAGAGCGTGTGTGTGTGCGTGTGTTATGTTGGGGGAGGGGTAAGAACAATTGCAGTGAGAAATGAGAGTTACGGGTCTTAAAAGGAATTTGAATTCGGGGCAGTTGGTTCCTCAGCAGGGCGATGATGGCAGATCCATGAGTTAGGGAGATGTCAGCCTAAGAAGGAAGGTTTTGAAAGGCTCATTCTCGGTGTACAGGCATGAGGAATAGAGAGGGAAAAACAAGACGGAGGGAGAGCCAACTTCGGAACGTCTTGAGTTCCTAATTATTTAATTTTCAACAGAACAAAGTGAGTATTTCTGGATTCAGATAGCATTGTGACCCAGGTTTTGGAGATAGGAGAGAATTCAGCTTCGGTGGCAGTATAGTAAAGGTCATAAGGAGTCGAATGACTGGCTTAATGGGACAGTTGAGACTATTTCCTAGTAGGGTCCTGAAGGAACTGTGGAAGAACAGAAGATAGAATTATTATTATAGTTCGAACCTTCCATTAGTGACAGGTGGAAATAATTTGTAGCACCATTAAAAATGAGCTAAAAAATGGGGCAGTCGGAGAAGGCACTGTTAGAAGCTGTGATTCTGGAAAGGAACAGGTTGTATCATAGTTCACGGTTTGAAAAGTATAGAGTAGTTAAACATGTGAGGGTTGAATTTATTCTGAGTGTCTTAGTATTTTCCTGAAAAATACCATATTTATTCTGTTTATTTTCGCATATGTCGTTATTGGGAGACCAATCATCTAAAAAGCATTTATCTTGTGAGGCAGATAGAGCTATTTATCGAGTACCTACGAGCGCCAAACATGGCCCTAGGGCCTGGGAATCAATGCTCAAGTAAAGCCCTCGCCGTGTGTGCCATCACGGAAGTTAGTTGTAGCGGGGGATCTTTAACAGCTTGCTCCTAATCCAGAGTAGGCTTAAGGACTCAGTCTAGAGTATACATGAATTTTCATTAAAGGGAACACAGTCTATGAAATTGAGTAATGTTTGATGTTGCTTTTGAAGGTCAAAATTTTTGTCTCCTTTTAAGAGTCCCTTTGACAGTTAATTTTAGGTTAAAGTTTATTTGGATATAAGTAGGACTGCTGTCTTTAAGACAGGTACTGTCTGCTGAAAAATTTTTTCTGATTTGATCGTTTCTCCTTGAAAAAGAACAGCTGTCATCACAGTGGTGTGTTTTACCTCACCTTTACATCAAAGACATTTATTTATTTATTTGTTTGTTTGTTTGTTTGTTTATTTATTTACGGCTGTGTTGGGTCTTCGTTTCTGTGCGTGGGCTTTCTCTGGTTGCGGCGAGCGGGGGCCACTGTTCATCGCCGTGAGCTGGCCTCTCACTGTCGCGGCCTCTCTTGTTGCGGAGCACAAGCCAAACACATTTATTTTTGAGAGACATTACTGTGGTACAAAAGACTGTTTCATTAAAGTTTTCCAAAAGAGCAATGGTGAGAAAATTATTAGGATCTCAGCATATTTTGTAATCTAATTTCAATTTTTGAATTTCCCTATAGTGGTTCTGTGGTACAGTTCAAAATGTCAGTAATGCTAGGTAAATTTACCTAAGAATTGGCCTGAAGGCCCACAGCTACTCAGCAGTACTGGAGTCAGCTATGCAAAGGGAAGAAATTGACAGCTACTCAGCAGTACTGGAGTCAGCTATGCAAAGGGAAGAAATTGAAGACAGAGTCTTAGGATTCATGGGAGATGTTTGGAAGAAGGCTGTTTGCTGAATAAGATAAAGATACAGACATCTGAAGTAAAGGATGTGGGCATATAGGGAAGGTCAAGGAATAAAATGCAATAGAATGGATAGAAATGGAGGAGAGATCTGAACAAATGGATGAACAAGAATTCTCAGTTCTTTAAAAAAAAACAAACCTCTTTAATGATTTATTGTGACTTCTAGGGGAAAGACTAGACTAGTCATAGGACCCCCTACCTGGATGACGTGGCTCCAGCTGACTTAAGCCGTCTTGTCTCCCATGTCTTTGCGTGTCTGCTTCCTGGGCCGGCCAGCGTCCCTTCTTTCTTTTAGTTAACTTCTTTTCCTCCTCCATTTTCAGTTCAGATATTACTTTGTCAGGGAAAGCAGACCCCTGTCCTAGTCACCTCTTCTTTTTTAATATCTCATGTCTCCCTGTACTTTTCTTTCACAATGCTTATCACAGCTGGTCATTTTTTTAGTGCTTGTTTTATTAATACCCTCCAGAGAGCAGGAGCAGTGGTGTTTTGCTTCCCCTTGCATTCTGAGAGATTGGCAAGTGTTTGGCGTATGGTGAGTACCAGATAAACATTTGTTGAATGAATCAGTGAACTACGTTTTGGTCTTTACTAGTTGGTCTCAAGGACCAAATGATTACGTAAGGGGAATGTACATTTGGAGTAAGAGTTGGACAGGGAATATGGGAGCCTTGAAGAAGAAGAAAAATGTGAATCCTGTTTTTTTAAAAATAAGCTTGGAAAACTCTATGTAGCCAGTAAAAAAACAGAGTTATTTACTCATGGACTAATTTAATCAGTGCATATGAAAATACCTACTAGTTGTTAGAAGTTCAGTGTTGGTATTACGGAGTTGAAAGGTTGTGCTTTCTCTATTAAAGGAGTACATGATTTTACTAGTTTATTGAAATAGATACAGTTCTTAGTTTCATTTGGAAGGGTTTTAAATTGTGGAGGGAATCAGGCTGGATGTTCTTTATGATTCTTAGCCGACAAAGTGAGGTTCATTCAATAATTATATCTGGAATGTCAATCCAGCATTTGCAGTAGCTCTTGGGTTCACATTTAAGATAAGCTCTAGCTTTGGCGTCATTTAAAAAGTGATAGAAGGGACTTCCCTGGTGGCGCAGTGGTTAAGAATCCACCTGCCAGTGCAGGGGACATGGGTTCGATCCCTGATCCGGGAAGATCCCACATGACGCAGAGCGCCTAAGCCCGTGCGCCACAACTACTGAGCCTGCGCTCTAGAGCCCGCGAGCCACAACTACTGAGCCCACGTGCCACAACTACTGAGGCTGCATGCTCCGCAGCAAGAGAAGCCGCCAAAATGAGAAGCACGCGCGCGTCAATGAGTAGCCCCCGCTTGCCACAACTAGAGAAAGCCCGTGCACAGCAACGAAGACGCAACACAGCCAAAGAAAAAAAAAAAAAGGTGATAAGAAAGTGGTTTGGATGCGTTTTGGCTTTACTTTTTCTTCACGTTTGGACAACAGAACAAGAAGAATGATTGAGGGAAAGTTCGTTGTACGGATGGATTTTCAAAAGCATTGAGTCTTGTAGTTAGAAAATTACTGAAGCTTTTGATCTTGTCAGGTGAATGATCTTTTTAAAAGCTTAAAAGGGACTTGTTTTAAAGTAGTTCTGAAACCTTTCTCAGGGACTAGTTTCTGTAGTAAATATTTAGAAAAGCAAATATTCAGATTTTATTTTTTGGCTCTTTGGCCCCTTGCCAGGCCCTTGGGACGTAGCTGTGAGTTAGATGGACATACATGGTCCCATTCATGGTCATGAAGCTCTTCAGTATGGTTAGAATTCACTGTAGAGAACTCTAAAGGAAACATGGCTTGATACTTCCATTATCCAGCTATCCATTTGTCCATCTGTTTATGTATTCCTTGAACTTAGTTCTGGTGGCAACATGTTAGACTACTTTATTGTTGCTTCATTTCTCACAAGAAAGGGGCTAAGGGGGATAACATTTATAATACCAATGTAAAATAGAAACTTGGATCTTCAGCTTGTTGGCATTGGCAGATTTTTTTTAAAAAAGAGATGTTCATGTAAATCAGTGAGTTTCTCTTATTAAAAAATAAACTATTTAATAATGGTAACATTATTAAATAATGCTAGTATTGATTGCCTGCTATGGGCCAGACTCTACATATTTATTATTAGTTATTTTAATATTATCAGCAGCCCTAGAAGGTGGTGGATAGTATCTGTTTATAAGTTAGAAAACTGAGATGCAGGGAAGTAAATTTGCTTAAGGTTAATCATAGTAGATTGCTTATGCTGCTTCCAGATAATAAAAAACCCAGTGAACAGTTACGGGCCCTAAAGTTAAACATTCAGATAGAAAAGAAAAAGGAACATAGAGCTTCTATAACCCATTAATTGAAAAAATAGATAAAAGTTCTGGTATGCTGGGATTGATGCTTTGTGCTACTGGTTCATTAGTCTTTCAGATAATTAACCAGAACATCTAATAGCTTTCTATGTTTGGGGGAATCCTTCACCTTAAGAATCTTGGTGGGGGCTTCCTTGGTGGCGCAGTGGTTGAGAGTCCGCCTGCCAATGCAGGGGACATGGGTTCGTGCCCCAGTCCGGGAAGATCCCACATGCCGCGGAGCGGCTGGGCCCGTGAGCCATGGCTGCTGAGCCTGCGTGTCCGGAGCCTGTGCTCCGCAATGGGAGAGGCCACAACAGTGAGAGGCCCGCGTACCACAGAATAAATAAATAAATAAATGAATGAATGAATGAATGAATGAATGAATGAATGAATGAATGAATAAATAAAACAGGTAACAGCTTTTTAAAAATGTCAACTTAGTATAGGTGCTATTCTAATGAAGGCCTTTTTATGCACTCTTATTTAATTCTCACACACACAAAAAAGAATCTTGGTGGGAGGTAGACGTCTTCCATTATGAAAGCCAGTTGCTCACTTTCTCTGCATTTTTTGGGGGTTAGGATGCAATCGTATGACCTGGGACCTCCATTCCACTACCTCAGAAGCCAGTGATTTTCAGAAGCAGGCACTTTGCAGAGTCTGTGTTCTGCAGTGCAAGGGGGATGGCAGCTGCGGCTCTTCTGGAGGCAGTCAGTGACAGATCCAGTTGTAGCATTTAGTTCCGGGGTCAGTGGTATCTCTACAAATCACAGGGACCAAATCCTGTGTTGTCTCCACTGGACCAGATCTGTGGTTTGAATTTTCGGTGTTCTGGGTTATGTAGCCTTCCAGCCTGGCCCTCTGGGGTTTTCTGTGAGTTGCCTAATACACTTTAATAACTTCCTTTACAGTTTCAACAAAGCTAGAGTTAGTTTCTTTTGTTTGCAACTAAGAACCTTTACTCAGATGATGCTAATTATGACAATAGACAATTCTAAGGAACTCTGTATGGTCAGGGTTACTTGTATCTAGATTAGAATTTACTAAGTAGAAGAGTTCACAATATATATGAAGTGAAATACTCGTAAAACACTTTGCTTATTGATTTAATGAATTTGCTGAATTTGAGTGCCTGTTCTAGTCCAGGATATGTTCTAGGTGTTGGAGATACAGGAGTGACAATATAGGGAAGATCCCTGTACTCACAGAGCTTACATTCTATTGTGAAGTGTAGAATAAGCAAGAAAGCAAATATCATAACTGACCAAGAGAGATACCTATCATGATAAAAATAAAGACAGGATAATGTGATAATGATGTGTGTGTGTATGTTTAGGAGTTGTATCTTATAAAAACATTTACTTTAAAATTGTTGTCAGGAGTCATGACTTCTGTTTTTGACTATGGGGCGGTAACATTCTGAATTTACCCTCCAGCTAGGAAACTGGACAAAATACATGGAACAACTGTTTTCAGATATTAAACAATAGGCAGTGCAGAACCACGATCCCTAACAGATGGGAAACAAACGAGGAGGTCCTGTGATGGTGCACCTTTCTGCCTGGAGGCAGATCTCAGTGCAGGGAAGGAGATCCCCCCAAAAGCCAGTGAGTTGAGGAAGGTTGGAGTTGGAGGCCAAAATGGTTCTGATTCGAGGAGCAGAGTTCTGGAAAGGAGGGAGTTCTGCAGAGAAAGAGGTCCATAAACCTTCGTAGTGGTCCCCTTAAATGCCGACTGAATGCCCATCTGTGGTGCACGTGTGGGGTACAGTTTCATGAAGGAAACGTTTCTGGGGAAGGAGTCCACTGGGAAGCTGTAAGCAGAACAATTTTCTGAGCTCACCCAGGGCTGGAAAATATTTGAGTACTTTCTAGCCAAAGTAGAAAGATCTCATTATATGCTGTGTTGATTGAGAATCCAAAAGGGTCATGTCTTAATGGGGCTAAACGAGTCCTAAAATAAAGGTGACTCTAGATCCGTTTGAAAAAAAACCTTAGAAACAAGCCTTAAAACGGGCAAACTACAACTGACCCTTGAACAACATGGCTTGAACTGTGCAGGTCCACTTAATATGTGGATTTTTTTCAGTACTACAGTACTACATGATTTGCGGTTGGCTGAATCCATGGATGCAGAACTGCAGATATGGATGACTGGCTGTGAATTTGATACTTGGAGATTTGACTGTGTGGGGCGGTCAGCACCTCTAACCCCTCTGTTGTTGAAGGGTCACCTGTAATTTGAAAGTAATGTAATTGCCAGTCATTGCAAAGGCCAATACTCTTTAAAGAAATGTAAAGAAACCCAACACTCAGCAGTGTAAAATGTCCAGCATCCAATCAAAAATTACTAGATGTAGGTTAATGTGACTTACGATTAGGATATCAGTAAATTGAAAGCAACCTAGAACTGACGTGTTAGAGTTAACAGGCAAGGACATGAAAGCAGTTACCGTGTTCCATATGTTCAAAAAATCAGAAATTATGAAAGGCCTAAAAAGATCCAAATAAAACTTTTAGAGGTGAAAACTAATGTGTGGAATGAAAAATATACAGGATGGCATTAATGGCAGATTAGACATGGCAGAAGAGAAGATTAGTGAGAGCTTGAAGACACAAGAGAAGACTCAGGAGAAACAGAAATGATAGAGACAATGGAATTAGCAGACAAGGTTATTAAAAAATGGCTACCATAAAATGCAGGGTCAAATGTCAGATCACTGTGTTGTACATCTAAAACTAATATTTTATGTCAAATGTATCTCAATAAACAATACAAATAAAACACAGGGTCAGATTGTGGTTAATGTTGACATCTTGGTACATGAGTTTTGCTTAAAAAGAGCAATTGTGACTGCTACCTGAAGCTGGCTTGCTGTGTAGTTAAGAGTAGTTGCAAATCATTATTTCAGCAAAGCACCAGGATATGGCGGAAGAACTTTATTGTGTAACAGGGTGTTATTTCTTGATATGTAACAATATTACCATAAAGTTAGAAACTTAAAAACAAGTACATTTATGGCCTCACAGTTTCTGTAGGTCAGATGTCTGAGCACAGCTTAGCTTAGCTGGGTCTCAGAGGGCTCTGGTCAGGTTATTGATGGGGCTTTGGTCTCATCTAAGGTGTAACTGGGGAAGGTCTCCCCTAAGCTCATATGATTGTTGGTAGAATTCAGTACCCTGTGCAATGTTGGATTGAGGGCCTCAGTTTCTTGCTACCTATTGGCAGACATCTGCCCTCAGTTCATTGCTGTGTGGTCCTTTCCAGAGTGGCCACTGCTTTCTCAAAGACAGTGAAGGAGCGAGTCTACGTACTAGACAGATATACAGTCTCATGTATCATAACTGCAGGAGTGACATCCCTTCACATTTCCTGTATTCTCTTGGTTAAAAGCAAGTCCTAGGTCTTGGTTCAAGGGAAGGGTCTGTGGAAGGGCATGAACAGCAGGAGGCTGTGTTGTGGGAGCCATCTTAGAGTCTGTCACTTACAGTAGAGTGTAGTGGTAAAGAAATGCTGTACATTTGATTGGATGCTGTACATTTTTGTACATTCCCTGGAGTCTCATCTAGATATCTGGCTTTGAATCCTAGCCCTGCCTTTTCCCAGCCATGAAAACTTCTCTGAGCCTCAGTTTCCCTGTGGGGATAATATATGCCTACTGTTTATAGCGTTGTGAAGAGTAATAGGTGCTTGTAAAGCACTTAGGACTCCATCCTACTAACTCCTAGTCATCTTCCCCATCTCAGTTTAGATGTCTGTGTTCAGGGAAACCTTCCCTGACTCCTTCCAGTCTAGGTTAGGTTTCAGAACACCTTGAACTTTTCCTTACCACTGCTTCACACTGTTCCACCTGAGTTTTATACCTGTTAGGTTGATTTATTTTTGTATCTGTTTTCTTTAGACTGAGCTGCTGAAGAGCAGGAGTTGCATCTGCTTTGTTCCCTGCTGTCTCTTCAGGGCCTAGCATAGAATCACAGGAGGGCCTGTTGTATAGACAACTCCATAAATGTTTGCTGAATAACTGAAAGAATGAGGTTAAACTGCATGCACTGTTTCTCTGAAACGGCATTTTTAGTGTTACCATACTGTGTTCTTCCAAGTACTGGAGCAGTTAGTCTAAAAGCTACTCCCTCTGTTTCTGGGATGGTCAGGCTCTAGCATGGGAGACTGAGGCATAATAGTCTTAGAACTGTGATTAAAGAGGTTTGCAGAGTGGACGCTAAAAAGTGGTAAAAAAAAAAAAAAAAGAGGCTGACAGTATTGAGGATACAGTAGTAACAATCAGTCCTAGTGGATTAGAAGTAGGGGACACAGTAGTAGAGAGTTCCTCTTGCTGTAAAGTGCTCTGCAGATCACTCCGTGGTGTGGTATGAAGGAAATAAGCTTGGAGAAAATTACCTTCTTGGAGATCCCCAGTACACATTAGCATATTATAGGAAACCTGTTAACATAGTAAGGGCAATCTTTATTAAGCTCGCTCTGAGTACTTTATAAACATACACATATCACAACCTAGTAAGGTGTTATTTTCAAATAACTGATGATAAAAATTAGGTTTAGAGGTGAAGTAATTTTCCCTAGTGGTTGGTGAGATACGATTCAAACCAGGTTCAGCCCTCACTCTTAGTTATTATTTTATTGCTTCTGTGGACTATGTTTTAGCAAATATTAATTTCATGAAAGCAGGAATCTTGCACCTTTTTGAAAAAATTTCTTTTTTGGCTGCATTGGTCTTCGTTGCTGCGTGCGGGCTTTCTCTAGTTGTGGCGAGCGGGGGCTACTCTTCCTTGCAGTGCACGGGCTTCTCTTTGTTGTGGCTTCTCGTTGCGGAGCACGGGCTCTAGGCGTGCGGGCTTCAGTAGTTGTGGCACGTGGGCTCAGTAGTTGTGGCTCTCAGGCTCTAGAGCGCAGGCTCAGTAGTTGTGGCTCATGGGCTTAGTTGCTCCGCAGCACGTGGGATCTTCGCGGACCAGGGATTGAACCCGTGTCCCCTGCATTGGGCGGCGGATTGTTAACCATTGCACCACCAGGGAAGTCTCAGAACCTTGTACATTTTGTTCCTCATGTATCTAGGACTAGAATCTTCCTTATCCCTTAATACATGGCTGAATGAAGGGTTTCTGGTATTACTTTAAACTGTATCTCAGCTTCCCAAGTTGAATTCCATGTAAAACTTGAAGAGAGTTTTGTAGATAGCAGCTAGTATAATCCAATCAGTGGATTACAACAGAAAGTAATTTTCTGTTTTCACTTTGCAGTGATTGAGTAGTTATGTCCCTAAAGAAGAAACATCTATGTAGTCTTTGACTCCTTGTAACTTCCTCTCAGTTACTTTTGAATTTACTCTATTACCCAGCCCTCTTGAGTTTTGTTTCTGAAACAGTCTTCAATTAAGGTCTTTCTTTACATTATTGTTAATGACCTCTCTACAGATCAGATCTTTAGTTGCTTTTTGCTTACTGCAATAATTTTTTTTAAGAATTACTTTTTAGTTTTAATATGCATATAATCAAAATTGAATACTTCCGAAAGACGTGTGATGAAAAAAGCCTGTCCCCAGGCACACCCTTCATTACTCCAGTCCTGCTCCGTAGAGCAGTGCTTCCTGAACTTTTCCACCTGAGGGTCTGTATGGACAAAATAGAAGAGGCTGTTTGGGTGTCCTGAGGTCTTTAGGGGATCTTGCCACTTCTGGAACATTAGTGGCACTGTGTGCCATGCACACTAGCTGGCAAGCTCTGCCCCGTAGGTAATCACTTTTTCCTCAACTCTTAGCTGTTTCTTCTGCTGTTTATCTATTTCTAAATAATTTGCTTATCAGTTAGGATGCTTTTGGGTGGTAGTACTGAGACCACGACCCAAACTGGCTTCAGTGTAAATCCCAGTTGTAAGTCCAGAGGTAGGGTGGGCTCTAGGGCTAATTGGTTTTGCGGCACAATAATGTCTTCAGGGCGCCTGTTTTCTGTCTCCCCCTTCAGTCATTGGCCGGCTACATCCTCAGATTAATAAGATGGCTGCAGCAGTTTGAGGAGTTGTACCCAGATCCAGCAGTGTCCAGAGAAGGAAAATTATTTTTCTTGTAGTTGTATAAGAATATGGAAACTTTGCCTAGAAACTCTGGCAGACTTACCTCCTGGGTTATATGCCTGTTTCTGAAAGACTCACTAGAAAGGGAAATGGAATTACATTTAGACCAATTAGGCACACGCCTGGAACTGAGCGCTTTCGCTGAGAACTTGCCTAAAGGGATGGGTGTGCAAAGCGGTTCTGGACAAAGTTAGCTTCTGTTACAAAGGAAGAAGGGGAGAGTGGAGGCTGGGTAGGTAACTCTGACCCTAATTTGGTATTTGACTTAAAATTTAAGATATTATTTATTGACTTTCTATTAAGGTAGATGAATATTTAACTTTAAACCACCTGTTTTACACTTTTTCTTCCATCTGTCCATTATAGTTTTATATATATATATATTTTTTCTTTAAATGTATTGTGTTTTTTTTTTTTTTTTTTTTTTTTGCGGTACGCGGGCCTCTTCTGTTGTGGCCTCTCCCGTTGCGGAGCACAGGCTCTGGACGCGCAGGCCCAGCGGCCATGGCTCACGGGCCCAGCCGCTCTGCGGCATGTGGAATCCTCCCGGACCGGGGCACGAACCTGTGTCCCCTGCATCGGCAGGCTGACTCTCAACCACTGCGCCACCAGGGAAGCCCTAAATGTATTGTGTTTAATGATGATTATATAAGTCTTGTTCACCATGGAGGAAAATTGTATACTATGATTACATTTCCCTCCTTGTATAATTTTGTTTTTCCTGTTTTGTTTTCCTTGTATAATTTTGTTGTGTTTTCTAGGTACCAGCGACGGAGTCTTCCTGTACCTTCTAATAGCCTCTCCATATAGTTCTGCACAAATACCAGATAATTAGTTGTCCCGTTCCTCATTCTCACTCACCCCCACCCCCCCCTTAAGAACGTTCTTAAGGGGCCCTCCATCGAACTACTCCTGTATGGAATTCTTTTTTTTTTTTTTTTAATGGAGTATAGTTGAGTTACAATGTTGTGTTCGTTTCTGCTGTACAGCACACAGTGAATCAGTTATACGTATACACACATCTACTCTTTTAGATTCTTTTCCCATGTAGGTCATTACAGAGTGTTGAGGAAAGTTCCCTGTGCTGTACAGTAGGTCCTTATTAGTCTGTATGGAATTCTTGCTCTCTAGGTCTAATAGGGTTCCTTTGTGTATTTCCAACCGGTTTGGGTCTCCTGTTTCCTAGTTCTCTGACCTTTATCTTTCCTGCCTTTATCTTTCTTTTTGCCAGAGCACAGCTTTCAGTACTTCCTGAGAAAGGGTGCAAGAGAGGTTAATTTTTTGAGACATCATCTGAAGATATCTTTAATCTGCTTTCTCTCACGAGTAAAAGTTTTGACTGGGTACAGAATTGCAGTTGGAATATAATTTTTACTGAGAACTCTGAATGGATTGCTTCATGGTTTTTTAGCTTCTATAGCAGATGTAATTTGTATTCTGGGTTCCATTGGAAAAGTTAGAGAACATAATGCACTCCCATGTATCCATCACCCAACTTCAACATTGATCAACTCATGGCCGCTTTTTTTTTTTAAATTAATTTATTTTTGGCTGTGTTGGGTCTTTGTTGCTGTGCATGGGCTTTCTCTAGTTGCGGTGAGCAGGGGCTTCTCTTCATTGTGGTGCGCGGGCTTCTCATTGCAGTGGCTTCTCTTGTTGCAGAGCACGGGCTCTAGGCGCACGGGCTTCAGTAGTTGTGGCGCGTGGGCTCAGTAGTTGTGGCACGTGGGCTCTAAAGCGCAGACTCAGTAGTTGTGGCACAAAGGCTTAGTTGCTCCGCGGCAAGAGGGATCTTCCCGGACCAGGGCTCGAACCTGTGTCCCCTGCATTGGCAAGCGGATTCTTAACCACTGCGCCACCAGGGAAGCCCTCGTGGCCACTTTAAAAAAATTCATAATCCTGTCTACCCCTCTTCCCTTTGATTTTATACAAGCAAACCCAGATATATAATTTCACTCTTGAGTATTTTAGTATGTATCTCTAAAAGATAAGGACTGGTTTCTAAACTATAACCGCAGTAGCATTATCGTGCCTTTAAAAGATTAACTAATTCTTCACATATCCAGTTAAAGTTCACGTTACCTCGATTGTCTCATAATTATATTTTTAAACAGTTCATTCAAATCAGGATCTAGGTAAGGTCCATAAATTGTCATTGACTGACAAATCTCTTAAGTCTCTTAATCTATTGGTGGTTTTTTTCCCTGTGAGTTTTATTTGTTGAAGAAAGTGTATCATCTGTCTTGTAGTCTTCTACAGCCTGGATGTTGTTGAATGAAACCCTGTGGTGTCATTGATGTGTTCCCTGTCCCTTGTAATGTATTTCCTGTATTTGGCAGTAAGATCTTGATAAAATTTTGATTTTTTCTTCTTTTTCTCTGTTTTTTTTTTTGAGAGGTGGTGAGTGGGGAGAATACTGCATGGGTGGTATGCTATCTTTAGGAGGCACAAAAATATCTGACTTCCTGTGATGTTAGTGGCTACTAAATATTAATATAGATCCATTAGTTTATTAGAAAATTTGGTCCTTTTTATATGAACCCTCCCACTTCCCGGAAGTTTTAAGGATCTGATCTTCATCTGTGGTGTTCTGAAGTTTTGTAGTGTTACCTTGTCTATTTTCTATCTGTTTACTTTTTACCCTTATGGGGAGATATTTTTCAACTTTTATTTTCCATCAGGGTATTTTTTATGTTCTCTGCTCCTCCCCCCACCCCCCACTAGCATTTTGTTTTTACTTCATGGTTACATATATTCTTTTGCCTCTTCAAGCACGTTCATATATACGGTTAATTGCCTTTTTTCCCCTTTCATGGCATTGTCTCTCAGTTTCCTCTGGATTCCTGTTTTTCTGCTTGTTTTGATTTCTGTCTGAGTTTTGGCAGCTTTCCTCAAATATCTGGCCATCCCTGGGGCTGGTGGCTTATATTTAAGAGTAAGTTACAATAAAGCCGAAGGAAGCTCTTTGTGAGGTTGAGGCTCGTTCACTGAAGGCTTAGTGTGGTGCTTGAGGGACCCATGAATATGAGTAACCCTAGGGCTTTTACTCCAGGGCTCTTGGTGTCTCCTGATTGAAACTGTAAGTCGAATGCCTGGGGGAGAGGGAACGTGTATTCCTGTTGCTGATGTTCTGCAAGCAGAACTGGAGAAGGGGACTAGAGTCCACAGTTCCGTATAGAGACTCTTACTCAGTTCTGTTTTTAGTCTTCTGCCTCAAACCAATTCTCTGTTGTGCTTGATCTTTCAACGAGTAGAGCCTCTGCATTTTCCCCAGAGAGCCTGCATGCCTCTGGTCTATTTGGGGACATGATAGTTGCCAGCCTGTATAGGGTTTGGGCTGCAATTTGGGGTTTTACTACATTTCTTTTATACACTTATTTGTTAAAACGAACTCAGGAAAGTTGCCGGTAAAATACGGATAACTTTTATTTCCTGGATCTTTTGAGAGAGAGTTGTTGACATGATGTCTCTTTCTTGAATATTGTAGTGCATGTTTCCTACAAACAGACATTCTCTTGCCTGACAACAATACAACCATCAAAGGCAGGAATGCAACATTGATATATTACAGCTGTCTGATCCTTAAGCCTCCATTCAGGTTTCAGCAGTTGCCCCAGTGGTGTTCTTTATAGGAAGAGGATACAGTCAGTCTAGGATCACTTAACACATTTTGTTGTCACGTCTCTTCAACTCTTGATCTAGAAGAGTCCCTCACCTGTTTTTTCTTTTATGATACTGACATTTTTGAAGAGTACAGACCAGTTATTTTATAGAATCACTCTCAGTGTGAGTTTGTCTGATGTTTCTTTGTATTAGATGTAGGTTAAGCATTTTGCCAGGAGTATCATAGAAGTGATGCTATATTAATTTCATTGCATTTTGTTAGATGGTGTCTTATTGTTCTTCTGTTTGTACTGTAAAAAAATTACCACAAACTTAGTGGTTTAAAAAACAGACATTTATTATATTACAGTTCTGGAGTTCAGAAGTCCAAAATGCATCTCAACTGGGCTCAAATCAAGGTGTCAGTAGGGCTGCATTCCTTTTGGAGACTCTGCAAAATAATGTTTTTCCTTGCCCTTGCCAGCTTCTGGAGGCTGCCTGCACTTCTTGGCTTATGGCCCCCTTCTTCTCTTTTCAAAGCCAGCAAGTTTGGACCTCGTCCATCTCACGCTGCCATCTCTCCCTCTCACGTTTCTTCTCACCCACCCTTTCACTCTTAAGGACCTTTGTGATTACATCGGGCCCACTGGGATACTTGAGGATAATCTCAATTTTAAAGTCATCTGATTGGCAAATTTAATTTCTTCTGCAAACATAATGCTCCTTTGCCATGTAAAGTAACACGTTCACAGGTTCTGAGGATTAGGATGTGGACCAGTCTTGGGGCAGGGGCATTATTGTGCCTACTACAGGTGGCATATGATTTCATTTCGTTCCATTATTGATGACGTGTACTTTGATCACTTGATCATGGTGGTGCCTTAAGGCTTCTCCATTTTAAAGTTACTTTTCCTCCCTCTTTGTCATAAATATTTTGTATAGCGATACTTTGAGACTGTGTAAATCTTCCATCAGTAATCAGACTTCTAATTTATTCACTTGTTTTATATCACTGTGAGTACCTGATTTTCTGTTGTATGCAGTGGGTTGTAATCCATTACTGTAATTATTTATCTTGAAGCCTCACTTGTCCCCGATTTTGCTAGTCGAAGCCCCTTCCAGTTTGCGTCTATGTCCTTTTAGCATATCTCCATCACTGTTTGGAGCACTTTCCAGGCTCATCTTGAACCACTGTCTCAGCCTTGGAATTGGAATTGGCTATTTTTCCAAGGACCCCCCTCCCTTTAAAAAAATCCTTCATTTTGAAATAATTGTACACTCACAGGAAGTTGCAAAAATAATATAAAGTCCCATGTACCCCCTTCATCCAACTTCCTTCAGTGGAGTTTTGTGTAGCCCTACTACAGTATCAAAATCAGGAAATTTGATATATCTGGTACATTTCTGTTAATTGCACTACAGAACTACTCACTTTTCATTATTTTTTAAGCTTGCATTTGCGTGTGTGTATAGTCTTTTGTAACTTATCTATTCCACGTATAGAGTTGTGTAGCTAGCCCCACAATCAAGATAACAGAGCTGTTCCATCACTTTAGAAGGACTCTTTTGCTACCTCTTTGTATTCCCAACACCTCCCCCCCACCATTCTGTTTATTCTCCATGTCTGTAGTTTTGTCACTTCAATATGTTATACGAATGGAATTATACAGTAGTAACCTTTTGAGATCAATCTTTTTCACAAAGCCTGAGGCCTTGAGGTCCATTTGGTGTTGTGTATATCAATAGTTAATTCTTTCTTATTGCTGGGTAGTGTTCTATTGTATGGATGTACCAAGTTTGTTCAACCATTCACCTATTGAAGGACATTGGGATTGTTTCCAATATTTTGTATAATATTATGAATAAAACTGCTTTGAATGTTTGGGAACAGATTTTCATGTAAACATTGTTTTCTGTTTTTTGGGGTAGAAGTTTAAGAGTGTGATTGGTGGGTCATGTGGTGAGCACGCGTTTAGTTTTGTAAGCAATCACTGGACTGTTTTCCATAGTGTCTGTACCACATTATTGTTCTCACCGGCACTGTATGAGGGATCCAGTTTCTCAGCATTGTCCCCACCATTTAGTGTTATCACTGTTTTTTATTTATAGCTGTTGTTACGGTTTTAATTTGCATTTCTTTAATGACTAATGATGTTGAACATTTTTTCATTTGCTTGCTTGCCCTCTGTATCTCCTCTTTGGTGATATATCTGTTCATGTCTTGCCCATTTTCTGATTGGATTTTTTAAAAAAACTTTAACTGCTGAGTTATGAGAGTTCTTTATGTATTCTAGATACAAGGTCTTTGTTGGATATGTGGTTCGAAAATACTTTCTCCCTGTCCATAGCTTGCCTTTTCATCCTCTTAAAAGAGTCTTTCAGAGCAAAAGGTTTGAATTTTGATGAAGTCCAGTTGATTAAATCTTTCCTTTATGGATCATGCATATGGTGTCAAGTGTGAGAACTCTTTGCCTAGAGCTCTGGTTCTTTTTCATGGAGAATGGTATTAGAAACCAAAACCTGAGCATTAAGTGTGCTTGTTGCTCTTAGGGTGTGGATCTTCTCCAGGTCTCAGTGGACATAGAGAATATGTGTGTGTCCTAAGCCTTTCCAGGTTTCAGGGTACATTAAGTATTTTCTTTGGTATCTCCAAGTGTAGACACTTATTCTGTGCCTTCCTTCATTCTCCTAAGTCTACTACCACTGTCTATGTTTTATTTCATTATCTAAACATTTGTCCATTACTTTCTTTTATTATTATTATTTTTGGACTTCTATACTGATTTTATTTTCAGTGGAGCTTTGTGAGAGAATAATTGTAAATGCATGGACTATCCACTGTGTTGAATGTGTACTCGGTGAAGCTGTAGTATTCCCTTTTCAGATCTTTTTTTTTTTCAATTTTTAAAAATTAATTAATTTATTTATTTTTGGCTGTGTTGGGTCTTCATTTCTGTGTGTGGGCTTTCTCTAGTTGCGGCGAGCGGGGGCCACTCTTCATCGCGGTGCGCGGGGCCTCTCACTGTCGTGGCCTCTCTTGTTGTGGAGCACAAGCTCCAGACGCGCAGGCTCAGTAGTTGTGGCTCACGGGCCTAGTTGCTCCGCGGCATGTGGGATCTTGCCAGGCCAGGGCTTGTACCCGTGTCCCCTGCATCGGCAGGCAGATTCTCAACCACTGCGCCACCAGGGAAGCGCCCTTTTCAGATCTTTTTTGTTGTCTTTATTTTTTGTTACACTTGTCAGCCTTACCCCCCTCCTGCTATTAGCTGCTTTCACCCTGGTTGTGCTGTTTCGCCACAGCTTGTAATCATCCGTGATCCTCGTTTCCATGTAATGGAGACCAAGTTTATTAAAATATTCAGGTTCTCTTCATAGTTGGACCTCAGCTTACTTTTCCAGTCTTTTTATCTGCAACCCTACTGTATTTGCTCCACTCCAGAGCTATTCTAAGTAGCTTTCACTTCCCCACACGTGTTATGCTTTCTGCTCTTTTCCTCTCAGTTTTCCTTTGAGGCACGTTGTCTGTGCTAGTTTTACAGCATTTTCTGTAGAGCACAGAGCTTGGCATATAGTGGGCTCTTGAGGCATTAAATACATAAACAAATGCTGCTTCCTCTAAAATAATACCACCCAAAGTTTTTATTGACCTGTTATCATTTTCCAAATACTACCATACAGTATCTCATTTAATTCTCAAAGTAACTCTGTAAGCCATTATTCATCTTTTATAAATGATGCTGAGTGAAATGTCCAAGGTCATAACTGTAGGAGTTAAATTACATTTAACGAATGTTTGTGTACCTATTTTGTGACAGGCCCTGATTTAGATGCTCGAGAACAAAGCAGGCAAATGTGCCCTTAATAGAACCAATATTAGAAGGTTGTCTTTGTGGGGTGGGTTTTGGGGAAAGTCTTCCATAACCTTAGTTACTCATCTCAGATGTCATCTCTTTTAGTTTCTCCTAGCTCTTCTGGAAGGAGGCAGGAATTGGGTAGAAAGAATAGCTGTGTCTTCTGTGTTCTCGTTAGTTCCTTTTTGTGCACAGTTTTATTCTAAGTAGCATTTATAAAATCATTATTTGTATTTGGGGCCTTTGCTAGATTGAGCAGCTATGGGCAGGGATTGTTTTTTTTCTGGTATCCAGGATGCCTGGCCCATAGTATATCTAACATTCTCAATAAGTGTTTGAACCTATTAATATGAAGTCTTACCCATGGTTGTCACTTACTGATAGCAGGTAACGGTACTTTTCATTACTCATTAATGCCTCTGTGTAAAAAACTCCACTCTGTAGCTTAGCCAGGAGGACATATTCTCAAAGAGGTTGTCTATAGGCAAGTTTTTTACTGAAGTTTAATAAACTATTTGTGGGTATATATACGTCTCTAGTCTGGAGATGGAGTCTTGACCCCCTTTTCTCCTCAGTTTTGACCATCTCGTAGGAGTCCTGAGTTGTTTGTTAAAGAAATGTGCTGATACAATATAAGGTGTCAGAATTTACCAGCCTTTTTCCAGTTCAAGAAGATAAATGATTTCAGATGTAGAGTGTTTACTTTCAGACATTTTCCAACCACATACATTGTAACTTTTCTTCCATGTTTGCTTGCATACAAAATGTTGAGGTTATCTATATTTATTTAATGAACCATGTCAAATCTCAGTGGCTTAAAACAACCAATACTCTTTTCTTTGCTCACAATTCTCCAATTTGGGCAGGCCTTACCTCCACTCCACATGGTGTCTCCTGGGACTGGGAAGTCTGAGATGTTGGATTCCAGCACACGTGTGGTCTCTGAGGCAGCTTCCTCCTTGTGACTTTTTCATCTGGTTACTGTGGGCTTTCTCACAGCATCGTCTTGGGGTAGTTGAACTTCGTACGTGGTGGTGGATTCCAGAGGTGGTGACTGGATTCTGGAGGTGCCAACAGCGGAAGCCACTGGGCCATCTTAAGACTTATGCCTGGAACTGGCATAATGTCATCTTCACCAGATTCTTTAGGCCTAAAGCAAGTCACAGGCCTGTCCAGATTCAAGCAGAGGGGACTGTACGAGGTGTGGACACTGGCCAGAGTGGTTTATTGGGACCGCCAAGGAACTTCCCACCACATGAACCAAGTATTTTTCTGAAGGGGAAAAAGGTGACTTTTCTGTTTTGTTTTTTTATTATCTAATCTGACCAGTTTATGCATTTTATAATGCACTGATGTAATTGTATTCCTTTTTGCTGTAACTACATTCAGATAGCTGTATAATATTAACATGACTTGTCTTATTCAGTTAAACTGTGGTTTGATAATTTTGGTAGGGTTTATAAATACAGATTTGGAGATTGGGTAAAAGAGATAATGAGTACTTTATGGCCTTCTCAGCTCCAAATTACACCTAAGTTAAAGTACCATAGTACTAGATAAAAACCCTGAATATGTACTTTGTGAAATAAGTGACGTAAACCTCCTTTTGGGTCACATGTTACAGTCCATAAAATATCTCAAGTATTTCTCCAGTAATCCTGTGATTGTCCTTTGTACAGGAGAAAGAAGAAATAGAATTCACATCTCCTGTAATTGTAGCTTAAGACTTTTCTTTTTTGCCCCTGAGCAGATCTCCTTAATGCCGGGAATGTGACAGTGTTTCATTTCATTTAAATAGTTCTCATATTGAGGTCATCCTGTTACTGGGCTTGGGTGTAACAGTGGAAATTTGTCTGAAGCATTGTGGCTCATTGACCATATACATTGGAGTCCTCTGGAAAGCTTAAAAGAAATGCAGATTTTTGGGTCTACCCCCAGACTTAGCATATCCAAATGTCTGAGAAGGGGTCTGGGTGATGTGTAAAGTTTGAGGATCACAGTTTTAGGTCCTGTGACACGCATTCTCCATGGGGGTGATATCACTCCCCAAGGGGGAGAACTTGTTCTTGGGCGTGGGGGAGTGAAAAAAATCTTAGAGATTACAGTAAGTCGGCCTTACCTGACAGAATCTTATTCCATAATATTTAACTTCTCTTATTAAGGAGAAATTTAATTTAACTAAAGTTTTTTTCCTGGTGATGGGAACAAAGGAGAAAAGGTTGAGAAGCATTGTTCTGTAAGGATTACTCCTGCACAGTGCCTGCCCCACAGCACTTGAGCCACCTCCCCCATCCCGGAACACCTTGGTATGGGATCTGGGTAATTTTTTTTTAATACTGAGGTTTTACCTGCACTAAATAGATTTCCTTCTAAAAATCCAGAGGGGGAAAGCATTTTACTCTATGGAGTTTTGCATCCAGGCAGATCGATCTTATCCTTATGGACAAAGCACTGTTAGAATGGACTCTGTTCTGGGATTTGGAAACCTTTTAGCTTTCTAGCAAAAGCTCTTCCTGTTCTTTAGCTTATTATCACATAGCTCACTAGGATCTCTTGTATGCCACAGGAAAGGAGGCGTTCCTGTCTCTCCTGGGAGTGAGGCAAGTTCCCACGCCTCTGTCTCCTGTATGGTGCAGGCCCCGGGGGGGTCAGGGTGGGTGAGAAGGCAGGACCCCAGTGCCCCTGTTCTCTGGGAAGGAGTGTAGGCCGAATACTGTTACTTGGGTTTACTGACTTCTTTCTTTGCTTTGGACTGGGTACAAATGAAAATACTTTTTTGGGATGGGGGCTATTACAGGGCAGTAGCAGAAGCAGAAGAGACGTTTCTAATGTATTACTTTCTATAAGGAAAAACTTCAGATTTTGATTTGAGTATTTCTGGGTCCTTCAGGGTAGTGTTAACGTCTTTGTACTTGTTTTCTGTGTAATTTATCCAGGCTCAGGAGGGTTAAAGGCATAGTACAGCCAGAAGACGAAAGGTCTCTGTAAATCTGCATTCACCTGAAAACACATTGCTTGGCAACTGGCAGATGCTGGGGTAGATTATTTGTTGAATCAGTGAATAAAATGAATCCAAAGGTTATTTTAAAAAATGCAGTTCTTTTTTCTATGATTTTAGAATCCAGGCTTAACATAGTGTTAAAGGGAGAGTGACCTGGGAAGTTAGGAGTCCCAGGGCCCAGTGTTCTTCCTGCCATGTCTTTTAATCTCTAGACTTTCATAGATGATCTTTTAAGAGCCCTTCAGCATCCAACATTTTATTATCAAACACCTTAGAAACATCCTCAGCTGATGTATTAAATAGTTGCCAGAGGGGATTAGTTCTAGTCGTCACGTACACAGTGGTGTGTTAGGGTCCGCGGTGAAGCTGCTGTAGGTGGGAGCCAGCACTTGGATGGCTCTGAGAACACAGAACCATCTCGAGGAGGTGAATGGCCAGGTTGCTGGGGGTGCTGCTTCAGTGGGTCATCCAGAGACGCGTTTCTTCCGCCTTGATCATTCACAGTACCCTAGGGGACGGTCCTCACCTGTGTTGTCCTTGCCCCAACTCACAGGCAGGTGAAGAGACAAAAGTGTTCACTCCTTGCCTTAAAAGACCATAAATGTCACCCCATGCTTTTATTTCACATTCTGTCCGTGAAAACTTAGTTGCATGGCCATACCCAGCTGCAAGGGAAGCCGGGAAGTGTAACCTAGCAGGGCAGTTGTGTGCTTGACTGTATTTATGGAGGAAGGAGATGGCTGTCTCTGCCACAGAGAGTGGGGATGAAACCATTCAGCCTTCTGAGTCGTACCCTTTTGGGGGAAGCGTTTTACTTAATGTTTTTGTTTAGCAAACATCTTACAATTAACACAAAGAGGAAGTAAATTATTTTGGCACTTGGATAAAAATGCTAAGTAGAGTATATCAAAAGGCAAGTTTTGAAATTAATTAGGAACATAAAACTAACCAGCTCTAACGGATTATACCTTTGTGTCCTCAGAGTACAAGCCAGGTAAAGAGTCGTTTAATCTTTGCTGCATTCTGTGTTCCTAGAAACACCTAGGTGCACATTCAGTCACAAGTGACATCTCAGTTTTCCAGAGGAGTAGCCCATAGTTCACTTCGGTAAACTAGCCCAACAGAAGGAAGCTCCTTCTTAAATACCATCAGGCCTCTTGGGCTCTGAATTCTTGCTAGTTTGTAAATTTGGCCATGTGTCAAAATCGCTTGGGGCCCTTGTTCAAAATATAGGTTCAGGCCCTATCCTCTGGAGGTTCTGATGGTTATGTCTCTGAATCTGAATTTTTAACAGGCCCCTCAGGGTGACCCTGATGCAGCTGTCAGTGGTATGGGATGTCCACTGCTTTGGATAGTCTGCACCTCAGTTGCCTCACATGTAAAAGTGCAAAATTATACCTATCTGGTTTCACAGGGTTCAGGAGCATGACGTAAGTTGTACTTGAAATTGTTTTATAAATTAAAAAGTGTCGTAAAAAATGTTAGGTGGCATTATAAGTTAAGTCTGTGCCAGGTATGTGCTAATTTATTTGGTACATAAAGTTAAGTGCTCATATCTCCCTTTAGAAGTAAGCTGGGAAATTACTGTGAGATAGAAATCTAGACTTCTTGGTCCTTGCCTAATTGAACAGGGATTCTGGAAAAGTTATCTGCTCAGCATAACTACCAATAGCAGAACAAGGCAGATAATTTACAAACTTTTGTTTTAACATAGAGTTAAGATACTGTATATTGACTTGATGGCTTCAGTTAAATACATCTTCATCGTCATCTGTGTGGGAAACTCTGCTCTGTACTTTGGCCTTGAATATGATATAGTCTCTGCCCATAAGGAAGTTACAACCTGGTAGAGAAGATGAGACTTATAAACAAATCACAATACCACTATTAAGAACATTTTCTTCTTAAGGGATGAATTCTACAACTGTTACAAGGCAGGTTCTGAATATGATATTCAGGTGCAGAGGATGGGAGAGCTCACGTAAGGTGAAGGGCAGAGCTTGAGACAGGAGTGACTTCCCTTTTTCTTTCTGCCCCAGAGGGACCAGCCTCTGTCAGGTGCTAGGAGAACTCTTCTCTGTCCCCATCTGCAGTTGCCTGGACCTTGAAGGCAAGTAACATGATGGAGAAGCTTGTGAAGGTTAAGGATACGTTCCCTTCTCTGAAGTAAAGGGAAGTGGAGCTAAACGTGGTAATGCAAACCATGTGCTAGGCACTTATGTGTATCACCTTAATCAGTCCCAACAGTTCTGTGAGTTGAGAGCGGCCGTGTCCTTTAGTGGAAGGAGCCTGGGATTTTAACGCCTAGAAGCAGTTGGTAATGTTGGAGCCAAGTGTGGCTTATGCATCGATGTTCAAGTAAGTGGCTTCTTCCTGGTGAAATAACTTGACAGGACATGTCAGACTATTCCTTCCTTTCAGCATGTTAGGTTTGCCTTGGCTTTGACGAGGGCATGACTGCTGCTTAGCCCACTGAGATATCGCGGTTGGAGGTCTGGGGGTTCATTATTAAGCTGCAGAGTAAAGGAAGGGGAAGTGTGGTATAGCAAACATGCAGTGTATGGTAGTAGGGAATCTTGACAGGAATACAAAGGCTGATTTATTTGGTAATGTACCAAAAGTTGGGGATAAAGTAGTGAAAAACACAAATACGGTTTGTGCCCTCATGTCATTGACAGCCTAGGTTTGACATTTTAACATTTGCTGTTTGTGATAGAACATGTGAAAGCCTTCTTGAACTGTTACAGGTCGGATAGCTCAGTAGTGGGTTTCACTGAGCGTGCAAGTGGTGGGGATTTTACACTATATGTTTTCCAGTGGTTCTGTCTTTTTAAATCTTGAAGGAACTCACAAAAAAGCAGTAAGATTGCAAATCATTCCAAATGAGATGTTGACACAAATCAAGCATACTTTTCCACATCCTCCAAGAATACAAATACAGATTGGAGCATTGTTCATAGGTGACATTTGTAAATGTACATATTTTAAGAAGATTTGAAAATGTCTTTCTTACCTCTTTGTATTAGTTTCCTGTGGCTGCTGTAAAAAAAGCACCACAGACTTAGTGACTTAAAGCAACAGAAATTTATTCTGTACTTGTTCTGGAGGCCAGGAGTCTAAAATCAGTACCACTGAAACAAGATGAAAGCGTCATCAGGCCCAGGGTGTCTCTAAGAGACATTCTCTTGCCTGCCTCGCCTAGCTTCTGGCGGCTGCCAGCATTCTTTGACGCGTGGCTGCATCCCTCCGACCTCTGCCTCCATGGTCGCTCTGCCTTCTCCTCATCTGCCTTCTCCTCCTCTGCCGGTGTGTCGCGTGTCCTCCTGCCTCTCTCATAGCACACTTGTAAAGGCATGTAGGACCCACCTGGATAATCTCCTCATCTCAAGATTCTTAACTACATCATAACCACACCTGTAAAGACCTTTTTCTAATTGTGATAACATCCAGAGATTAGGACGTGGATAGTTTTTGGGGGGTGACATGTTTTAGCTTACACTCCTATGCATTATTTGGAAGAGTAGGAAGTTTGCTTTTGAAATAGTAACTTTAAGATATTCGTAAGTATATTTCCAGTTAAAGTAAAAATTCGTGATGTATCTTACATCTTTTCAACATTAGCTTGAGATTCAAGTTTGGGATCCAAATTGCGAGGCATTGCCCCCAATTTTACCACCTCATGTGTCATAACAATGGTTTTGAGCTACTAGTCTCTAAATAGTGGAGGTTATTGTTCTTTTAGAACTAGCTCAAGCTGAAAGTCATAATTTTTATCAGGATTTATTAAAAATGAGTCTAAATTTAAGAAAATGATATAAATTATGGGCACTCATTTTAGCAATTTAGGAATTTTAATGACTGTGTGAGAAGGTGTGATTGCAGGAGGATAATGAAAAATAGACTATGATTATACTTTTCCTAAAATTGCTTGGTTGTATCAAACTTGAAAATGTGTTACATTTGGACTTTTGTTTTTTATTATGCTATACCTTATTTTAGCTAATTTTGGACTGATCATTTTGAATAAGGTATGAACACACAGTAAACAGTGTTGTTTAAAAAAGAAAAGATGGTCACACTTAGAATGGAAGGTACCAATGGAGGGTTTTTGCAGTCCTGAGCCAGTCATGAACATAAATGTATGTGTGTGTATTAATTTTAATACCTGGTTCTTTCTTGAACGTGCCTATTTTTTTTTGTCACCCTTATAAAAACAGACTCTCTTCTCTAATATCTTAAGATACATATTTGGAAGTTCTTTTCAGATAGTTCTATTATTTCTAGTTCCTTGGGTATGAAGTTTGGTTGTTTACCCACTGAGTTTCTCTTGTGATGGAGGGTTTCTTTGTGTGTTTGTAATTACTTTGTATGAGCTCTTCTTCACAGGAACTTCTGAAGGTGTTCTGTGTATCGAGGGAAGTTCATATCTGTGTTTAAATATTTAGAGTCAGTGACCCTTTCCGCTTCCCATTCCCCATTTCCCAAGTGTAATAACGGTAAACACTATCAAGCTGTTTACCTGCCTCCCACTTGGTGCAGTTGTTGCCATATTTTTTTCCTCCTACATGTGTTACTCCTACATATGTTACAAGTTTATGATTTTAGCTTTAAGCACATTTAAAGCTCCAATTTATGATTAATTTTTGTTTTAAACAATAATCTTTAATTACAAGAAGGAAAAAATACTCATTTATGAAAATTTACCTACTTATTTAGCATTTCTGGCACTCTTCATTCCTTGTATAGATTTGTGTTTCCATCCAGTATAATTTCCCCTCAGTCTGAAGAACATTCTTTAGTGGTTTTTGTAGTGCAGGTATGCTGGTAAAAAATTCTGTCTTTATTTCACCTTTGTGCTTGAAGGTTATTGTAACTGGATATAGAATTCCAGATTGATAGTTGTTGTCATTGAGCATATTAATGGTGGTGTTCCACTGTCTTCTGGCTTCCTTGTGTCTGGTAAGACGTTAGTGATAATTACTATTTTGTTCTTTTCTCTGTGTATACTGTCTTTTTTCTCTCTGGCTGCTTTCAAGATTTCTCTCTTTATCTTTGGTTTTAAGCTGTTTGCCTATGATGTGCCTGGGTGTGGTTATAATTTGAGAGGTTTTTTTTAGCCATGATTTCTTCAAATATTTTTCTACTGTTTTCTCACTGTCTTTTGTGATTTTATAATTTCCTTTTTTTTTGTAGTTTCAATTTTTCTGCTGAGATACTCTGTCCGTTCACACATTAAAGAGCAAATTGTTCCTTAAAGTTTTTGAACACATTTTCTTCTAGTTCTTTGTATAAAATATCTGCTTTAAAGTTGCTGTCTGCTATATCTAACATCTTGTCCAACCTGGGGTTGGTGTTCTATTGACTCTTTTCTCCCCTTGACTGTGGATCACATTTTTCTGTTTCTTGTTTACTGAATTTTGATTGAATACTGTTTTTTTCTTCTTGAGAATGTTAATGTTTGTTCTACAAAGCTGGTTGGTCACCTCGAATTTATTTATGTTTGGTTTTGTATTTTATTACTCAAGATTTATAGAAAGCTCAAAGTTACCCCTGGCCCCTCTAATATGGTGGGACATGACTTCCAAACTGGGTCTTCCTGTGGATCTTGCCTGGGTTTGGTTTTAGACATCATTCGTTTTGGTCTGGAGTAGGCTGTACTCTAAAAGTGTGGTCCTTAGTCTTGAAAGGGGGAAAAGGATGTTAAGGTGTGAATTAGTAAGGGTTCTCCAGAGAAACAGACCCAATAGGAGGTATATGATTTAGTGTAAGAAATTGGCTCGTGTGGTTATGGAGTCTGAGAAAGTCCCCACATCTGCACTTTGCAAGTTGGAGACCCAGAGAGCTGATGGTGTAGTTCTGGTCGGAGTCTGAAGCCTGAGAACGGTAAGAACTGATGGTTTAAGTTCTAGTCTGAAAACCAGCAGGCTCAAGATTCAAGAGCTGCTGTTTCAGTTTGAGTCCAAAGGCAGGAAAAAGGTTGAAGTCTCAGCTCAAAGCAGTCAGACAGGAGTTCTCTCTTACCTGTGGAAGGGTCAGCCTTTTTATTCTACTCGGGCACTCAACCACAGGATGAGGACCATCCATATTAGGGAGGGCAGTCAGTCCGTGGATTCGAATGTTAATATCATCCAGAAACACCCTCATAGACACACCCAGAATAATGTTTGACCAACTGTCTGGGCAGCCCGTGGCTCAGTCAAGTTGACACAGTAAACCTCTGTTAAAGAGATCTCTCCACTGTGGCTGGGCAAAGACTCCAGAATTTCCCATTCTCTTTCATTTCTGTTCTGCTCTCAACCTCTTAGCAGTCACTCTGTGCTAAGCTTGTCTCACCTTGTCCCGTGTACATTCTGGTCTTCTTGGGACCCCTCTACAGACTTTTGGAGACCCCTTTCTGCATAGCTCTCCTCTCTCTCTTGCCCTGTCCCCCAAAGATTCCAGGTGCTTCAGCTGTTTGGAACTCTCATCTTTACCTTCACAACTCAGTAGGACCCTCATGCTTTGCTTGGATTCTAGCTCCCTCCTCCATGTTGGGAAGTTGTCCCCAGAGAACCAGGGCAAAAAAATAGGGTCAGTGGAGGAGACAATTTTCTTTAAAAATTCTGTTTCCCTGATTATATTTCATGGAGTAGGCAGACTTTTTAATAATGTTGTAGTGATGTGGACCTTTGGATGAAGGTCAGGCCAGAGGGGTGGGCTCTAGCGTAAATTGTACCCCGCTTCCCACTTAGTGTTGGAACCATAGTCAAGGCAGATGCCATGGGTCGCAAGCTCTGCAGATGCAATGACGAGGGGCTGTCACTCATGAGACAACTCTCCCATTAGTGGAGGCCTTCATTCTTTCCTTCGTTTGCCACTTGTTCTCCTGTAACATTCCTCTTACTCTTAGTCCTGTTTTCTTTAACGACAGGGAGCGAGTCAGAGTCAGTTCATTCCATCCTTGAGACTTGCTAAGTTATGTGGAGATGTCTAGTCACTGGTCCTTTAATCTTTCATTGTCTTGGCTGAACGTCCTTGGTACTTCCAGATTCCCACTCACCTAATACTTTCTCAGAAGTTCTGAATTTTCACCGCCTCTCTTATGTAGATCTAGAAATTGAAAGAATTGTGAGCTTCAGAAGCCTTACACATACTAAGACTACAAATCCAGGTCTCACCTGTCAAATTCTTGGAAAGATTTTTCTGATACTCCCTCTTCCTCAAATCTAAATTGGTTCCTCTCATTAATTTTCTCTTTCAGCAATCTGTACTTCCCCCTCATAATCATGAGCATGGTTTGTAGTTATATATTAGTGTGATTTTGCCTGTCTCCCACGTTGGACTGTGAGTTCCCTGAGGGCAGACACAGTGGCAGTAAATCTCACCCGTATGTCTCCAGTTCTCAGCACTTATTTGTTGAAGAAATATGAATGACAGATTTGAAACTGTCATCATGTCATGACATCGTCTGATTTTTAGGATATCACTTGTGTGTATGCAGTTATTTAAAATTATTTTTTGGTTGTTTCAATAGGCGTAAGTGATGGCATTTCTGAATTGTATACGGAAGTATGTATGGTTGTCCCTCTTGCGACTTTCTGTTCACTCCTGTCCATTCCTACCCAACTACCTTCTCAGTCCCATTGTCCTTACGACAGATACTGCTGTTGAAGGTTTGCAGTTATCTTTCTGGACATTTTCCTGTGTATTTCCATTTATATGAAAAGAAACATAAGTATGCTTATGTTGTTGATGTATAGATATATGTTTGCCCATATTTCTTTGTAGCAGTGGAGTTTGAATGCTCAATTAAAGTGGCAATTAAGTATTATTTTGCTATTATCATTGGTTTGATAATCAGATCTTTTCTGATCTGCTTATTTTACTTTCACATACTCTTTAAGTAAGGCACATAACCTCTAGGCCTGAGTTTCCACATCTACTAAAGGATTGATTTGAATTAAATGAAATCGAAGACCTCTTGCTCTCAATCTGATACTAAATTCAGTGTTATTGTATAATCCATATGTATTAGCTACCACAAAAAACATGTTATTCTTTGTAATATTGAAAAAACAGGAAGATCAAACATCAATTATGACTTTGGGTAGCAAGAGGAAATTTTGGGGCAAGTTGTTAAAATGTTCAATTTTTTTTTTTCTCCAAGAGTGGCTAGAGAATGTTAGCTGCTAAAACTAGTAGTGGGATCTGTCTTTCTTGTGGACTTCGGCACTAGGGAGTTTGTGCTTTATCGATCCCTCAGAGCTAACTGATGACGCCCTAAAAGGAATTTCACCCCAACTCCCTGAATTTTCACATCACAGCTGTACATTTATTAACACAATAAATGTCCCTGTGAAAAATTTTATAGGAATCAGAGTTTACATAGGTAAATCTTTGTTAGTGATTTATATAAAGCATTTTATGTAAAATAGTTTCCCAAGCAGTTTTAACTCCTATCTCCTCTCCCAAAAGAGAAACAAACAAAAGAATAAAAAAAAGCAAATTTTGCTTAGTCATGGTATGTTTTTAAGTTCTCTGTCATAGAATATCAAATCTTTAAATTTCTTTTAGTTAGCTGCTTTTGTCAAGTATCTCACTTATTTTATAGTTTAAAGAATTGTATTTCTAATACTTCTTTCATATATCACCACTTCTATTTAAAAATTTTTTTTAATTATGGAAAACTTCAAACATACATAAAAGTAGAGAATGTAATGAACCCTCATGTCCCTGTCCTCCTTTTTCCACAGTCATCACTGTTTTGCCCACCTGGTTTGCTAACATTTTCAATATAAATAATACCACATTTAAAAATATTCTCTTTAGAAAAGAGGCTTGGTGTTTAAGAGGAAAAAAAAAACCCTCAAAACAAGAAACAAAAACTATGCCCAAGCTTTATCTGATTATGGCTATTTATAGAGAATTGATAATTATATAAAATATTTTTTTAGTTCATATACTATTCTCTGTATCAGAAATACTCAATTGTGCCTTTCGCATTGAAATGAATTAGCAAAGTCATTTGTTCCATCATTAGATTGCAGGTATGACTTAACTGTGCTTATAATCTTGTCTTAAATATTTTAAAAATTTAACTCATTTGTTTCAACAAGGCAACCAAAAGCAGATATTTTTTTGGAGATGATGTAGTTTGATGATACTGGTTTCCTTTCCCTCCTGTATTGAGAGTCACCTATAGTTGAGGAAGCTGGCCATCTGGAGGGTGAGTTGAACAGGCTGTTCCCACTTTCTGGGGCTAGGTGCTGTCAAGCATATAGTTTGTTAACTACAGTTGAAGGCAGAGTGGGGTTAGGGCCTTAATCATGGTATAAATACTGCTGTGGCAGGGTTGAGGGGAAGTGGTGTCTACTGTAGAGGTTGCTGGTGGGAGACTTGCTGGAGGAGAAGGCATTGGTGTTGACAGGCAGAAAAGGAAGGCAGGCTCATGGAGTCTGAGCAAAAAAGTGATGTTGGGGGAATGAGCTTTGTCCCTTGTGGCTAGAGTGTAGATTTGGGGAAAGCATATAGTAGGAAATAAGACTGGAAAGGTGGAGATAATAATGACAATATAAAATATGACAGTATGAAGAAGTGAACAGGTAATGAGCATTTACCGGGCAGCGCTTTAAATGCTTTACACGTGCTACGTCATCGATAACAGCACTATTTTATGGGGTAATCTTCACTTTGTAAATGAGGGCACTTAGTCAACTAGGAGTTTAGAACTTTGCGTGAGGCCACCTAGTTAAGTTGTGGAGCCAGGAGTTAAACTAGGGCAGGCTGACTCTGGAGCCTGACGGCTTTGGGCCTTGAACACGAGGTTAAGCAACACAAAGCACTTTTTGGGGGTCCTACCATGGACAGTGACTGAGCAGTATATTAACTGAGTTTTAAAAGCAAAGATCCTTAATAGTTTATTTTCATGAGCTTTTCACCTTTACTGGAGTTTTAAAAATTGGAGGTACTTAAAGCTTGTTCCATAGTTGTGGCTTTAGCTAGATTCCATGACGACTTTTATGTTAAGATGGAGGCGGAATTTCTTGGACCATTTTTTCCTGATTATAAAACATGTGCATAGGGCTTCCCTGGTGGCGCAGTGGTTGAGAGTCCGCCTGCCGATGCAGGGGACACGGGTTCATGCCCCGGTCCGGGAAGATCCTACATGCCGCGGAGTGGCTGGGCCCATGAGCCATGGCCGCTGAGCCTGCGCGTCCAGAGCCTGTGCTCCGCAACAGGAGAGGCCACAACAGTGAGATGCCCGCGTACCGCAAAAAAAAAAAAAAAAAAAAAAAAAGTGCATATTTATAAAAGTTGTGATGCACTGAAAAGTGTAAAGAAGACAATAAAAACCATCCAGTCTTTTATTAGCCAAAGACATTCATTATTAATAATTTTATGTATTTTCTTCCAGAGTTTTTTCTATGTTTTTTTTTTTTTAACTTTCCTGAGACTGCTTTGATGAAGATTCTGAGTTCTTTCTGATAAAATATAATGCATGACTTTTTCCCTCATGTAATATAATTGTTTTAAGAACTCAGATGATTACATAATATTTTATCATGTGATTGTACAATAATCTTTGTCATCTTTTCTTTTGAAAGTGTTGAACATTTTTATTGTTTCTGATTTTTTATTTTTGATGATGCACTTTTGTGTATAAATTTTGTATTTTTCATCATGCAATGTATTTCTAAAAGTAGAGATTGAATATGAAGCAAAACAGACTACAAGCAGAATGTGAATCAGTGTTACATGAAGAAAACTGTATGGGAATAATACTTACTCTTGCTGAAGCTCGTGTTCAAGTATACCGTGTATAGATTTGAAGATCATAAATTGAGAAATAAAGCATACAATTCGAGCAAGAAAAATGGACTGGGACTGGCTAATTAAATTTGAGAAGAGAGATTGAGTGTCTTGATGTTCAGCTGGAGAAGAAGCTGAGGAATAAGTCTCTGCATCTGAAGAGTGTTTTGTAGGCTTTGTATAGTTATTTTGTTTCTTCAGAGTGCATAAAAAAACATGACCTTAAGTTAGTATGGAGGAATTTAGCATACAGTTTGACTCAGGATTGAAAATTCTCGATATAGTTTATCATGAGAATTATTCTTGGAGATGGGTAGATTTTCACTATAAATTTCGGATTTTATTCTGCATAAGGAGGAAGGGGTGCTTGAGATGGCGATTTAAAGGTATAACTAGACCTTTATTTCTAAGATTTATTTTAATATTAGTTCTAGTTTTCTTACCTGTTGTATGTTTCTTTTTTGATATTTCAATATAAGAGCAGCACTACTATGTTAAAGTTTGCAGTTTTGATTGAAAGGACAAACCAGAACAAGAAACAAACAAAACTCCACACAGGCAGCTAGCAAAATAGCATGCCCGTGTATGTAATTGATTTGCGTGACACTGAATGAGGTCCCCAGAGTTGAACATCCAGTCTAGTGAGGCCAGCGGAATTTGAAATATAGGTTGGGAAATGTTGACATTAACAAATCAGTCATATGTGTTAGGATTGTGACAGTGTGGCTGCTGATACCCCATGCCAGTCATTCATACAGAATTTCCACTGATCAAGAAAATTCTAGTTTAAGATTTTTTTTGTTGTTGTTTGTTTGTTTTTTTGCGGTACGCGGGCCTATCACTGTTGTGGCCTCTCCCGTTGCAGAGCACAGGCTCTGGACACACAGGCCCAGCGGCCATGGCTCACGGGCGCAGCCGCTCCGCGGCATGTGGGATCCTCCCAGACCGGGGCACGAACCCATGTCCCCTGCATCGGCAGGCGGACTCTCAACCACTGCGCCACCAGGGAAGCCCTAGTTTAAGATTTTAAGGTTTAAGATTTCGTTTCATTACAAAATGCACATTCATTTTAGAAACTTTAGAAGATACTGAAGATAAGAATAACAATATCCTGCAGTTCCTCTCTCTGGAGATAACTACTATTTGCATTTTGCGTGTAACCTGTCTTTTTTTTTTTCTGCACACAGTTATTCTCTCCTTTTTAAAAATGAATATATTTACATACTGCTTTATAGCCCACTTTTTCTATATAAGACAATATTTCCCATGTTGTTATTCTGTCATTCTAATGTGCTTATTGAACATCTGCTAGGCTATAATAGAAATATGAGATTGAGATTCACCAAGCAGTAGATAGTATCACTTGAGTAAGAATATAACATAAATTACTAAAATATAGTGGTCGATAAGTAAACGCAAGTTCAGAGGAGAGATTGGAGTGACTTTAAGCTGGATGAGGGAGAATTAAGGTGGTCTTGAAGAGTGGATAGGATTTAGGTAAAGAAAGGGCAAGTTTTAGAAAGGGGGAATGATTTGAGCATTGATGCAGAGGGAGGTTAAGTGGCATTTTATAGAATGCCATGCTGAGCTCTGAGTTCAGGGCAATAAGATTTGATCTAATGTTCCTAAGTTACAGAGGTTGAAAGTCTGTGCTTCAGGGATGTATGTGTGGCAGCTAAAGGTGCGATGAAATGGAACAAGGGATGAGCTGTCTTTAAGTGAAACAGTTCCCAAATCTGGCTGTGCTCAAGAATAACCTGGAAGTTCTTGTTTAAAAAACAACCAGATTCTTGAGTCCTTCTCCATGCTTCCTGAATCAGGATCTTTCAGGGTGGAGTCTGCAGTCTAGTTTTGGCAACCTCCTGTATTGTTTCTGACATACTCTCTGGCCTAGGAGATGCTTAGTTTAGGAGGCCTCTGTAATAGGTGTGAAATAGGGACTGATATAAGGACATGGACCAGGGTGATAACAGTAGGCATGGACGAGAACGGAAAGGCATGAGGCATTTTGAAAATCGATAGCATTTAGTGAGACCGTTCAGAGTAGCTAAAGAAGCCAGCAGTTTCTAGCATGGTTGTGGTGTCGGGGGCACGTGTAGAGATGGCAGTGTGAGCTGTGTAAGGAATGGATGAGGATGCCTTTTAGGCCTAGTGAGTTGAGGCAGTAATGTGGCACTGCCCGCAGCATCCAGCAGCTGTTGGACTAGATACTGAGTGAGCGGTCAGGGTAGAGAAGAGAGTCTGGAATTATTAGTTCAGAGTAAATCTTTGAAGTACTTCTTTTAGAGGGAAAGATGTATAGAAAAATGAGTTGGAGGGGCCAGACGATGGAACTGGAGAGTAACACCTGAGTTTGGAGCCAAAGGTGAAAGAGACATGGAGGATGATTGGTACCCTGAAATACAAGATCACACATTTTAAGAATTTTTTAGGAGGTAGCATTTCTCGTAAGTTCCACAAAAGTCTAGCAGGGATTTTGTACAACTAAACTCATTTTACTACTCTTAGTAATAGGCTTATTGGAAGAAAATGTAAGCTGTTAATAATAGTGTGTGCTTTTTTTTTTTATTATTTCTGGATCTTGTTTATCTGTATTTTTGAAATTCAAGGATAATTAAAATACAGTGGTTCGTAAAATTAAATATAATTATATGTATTAAAGTACACATAATCAACTAAGTATATATGTGCATGTACTTATGTAAATTAATTATATATAATGTATATTTTATAAATAAAATGTGTGTATATATATAAAATACTTTAGAAACATACATATATATATAAATACTTTAGACCATTCTATTTAGAAAAGTCAGTACTATCAGGAAGGAAAGAGTGAGCAGAGTAGTTTTTTATTGCATTTCTTAGAAACTAGTTATGAGAAGGGGTCGCAGACTATTATTGATTGAACGTATTCTTCCTAAGTGTCTTGTGTCTGATAGATATGCTTTGTTTCTGGAATGCATGCATGCATGAGATCACCCCAGATGTTCAGGTTAGGGAGGGACATGTCACGGGGGATGACACTAAGCACTGGATCTCAACCTTGTTTGATTCTCAAAGCACCTAGAGGTCGTTGGGCCACCCCTTTTTAATTCCTCTTATGAGCAGGATCGATTTGAGTAATAGAAAGTTTGAGTACATTATGTGTAGGTGATATGAAGCAAGCGCATCGCAGAAGAGATTGAAAAAATTTGTTTTGTTCATATTACTTTGCTTTTAATTCCTATTTACAAAGGGTTCCTGTACTCAATTTCGACATGTGAGGGTGTGTGTGTGTGTGTGCGTGCGTGTGTGTGTATGTGTGTATGTTTTTCACGGGAGAGGGGCTTTTTCACACCAGGCAGTTCTCAGATGGCAGCAGCGTGTCTGAGAATTCAGCCCAATTCTCACACTATCTACTTGGTAAAGGGCTCAGTCCTGTAAGACCCTCCACTTCTGACACCAAGCACAAGCCCAGGTTGTTACCTGGGCGTCTGACTGGCTACAAACTGGAGGTTCCTGTGACCTCCTCCTTAGGTTTGATTCATTTCCTAGAATGGCTCACAGAACTCACTTTTCTTTTTTTGGCCGTGCCTCGAAGCTTGTGGCATCTTAGTTCCCCAACCAGGTATCGAACCTGGGCCCTGTCAGCGAAAACTCCGAGTCCTGACCACTGGACCGCCAGGGAATTTCTCAACACAAGAATTTGTGTGGATTGGATGTGGGGTAAGCAATAGGAAAGAGATCCTAGATGATTAGGGTTTTAGTTTGGGAGATTGGGGTGTAGTGATACCCATTAACCAAAACTGAGAATACAGGAAGGAAAAGTGGATTTTTTTCCTGTCCTCCCTGGTCATTCCGCTTCTTTTTTGATCAAGAGAGAAGAGTGGGGAAATGACAAATTCAGTTTAATGTGGGGCCTGAGATCAGCGGCTTTGGAGTCTGGTTGGATTTGAATCTTATCTCTCTACAATTCGTCCTGTGTGACTTGGGGCAACTTCACTTCTCTGGGTCTTAGTTTCCTCACCTGTAAAATGGGTAATAGTGATACTTAACTTATGTAATTATTTATGGGAATTAAGTGAATTAAAGGAAAATGTTTATGTGTACATTAAATATAAGATACCTCGTATGCAGTAATAACTGGGAAGCAAAATCAAGCTCAGTTCACTGGACTCTCAGAAATGTGGGCCTGAACCTTAAAGGAGAGAGGTGGGCTAGAGGCAAGTTGGTATTTTCAGTCTGCTTAATTCCACATATAACTAAGATAGTCCTTAATGTTGCCTTTCAACCAAATCTTAGAAATGAGCCTTCTGGAACTTAGGTCTGCTTATGATAGGGATATTTCCTAGTATCTACTTTATATAGTAGTAGTCACTCTCCAGTAGTGGAAGTTAGGTTCCTGAAAAGTGCTGTGGTCTGAATATTAATGTTTGAGGAACTTGGAGTATAAGAGGATACATGCAGATATGTTGATAGACTTGAAGGTTTGAAATAAACCTGTGAAAATCATTGTTTTCACACTCACTAAAGGAGACAAAGGATGACAAGCAAAATAAAGTATCACTGGTAGTTTATATGTTTTTTAAAAAATAAATTATTTATCTTGGTTGTGTTGGGTCTTTGTTGCTGTGCACGGGCTTTCTCTAGTTTTGGTGAGCGGGGGCTACTCTTCATTGCGGCGTGCGGGCTTCTCATTGTGGTGGCTTCTCTTGTTGCGGAGCACGGGCTCTAGGCGCGCGGGCTTCAGTAGTTGTGGTTCACAGGCTCTAGAGCGCAGGCTCAGTAGTTGTGGCACACGGGCTTAGTTGCTCCGTGGCATGTGGGATCTTCGCGGACCAGGGATCGAACCCGTGTCCCCTGCATTGGCAGGTGGAGTCTTAACCACCGCGCCACCAGGGAAGTCCCTATATGTTTTGAATTAGTGGTAGGGTACCGGTACTTTTTTTTGGTCATAGCTTACTCCTAGAAACTTTTCAGTCTCTGCCCACCAGTCTTAAAAAAGATATTTGTCAATGTGTTACGCGTTATAACAGATAATATGCCTATGAGTTATTTCCCTCCTGTTTTCCTGTATTTATTGCCATATACGAATACTCAGTGCCTAATTTTGTCTCAGTTTAGCACAGATACAATCCTGGAGAGGCCGGGTAACTTGGTGCTTGAGGTAGCAAAAATTGGGGCAATATTTATTTAATCCACTCAGCTCTGTCTTCTTGAACCTTTTCTCTGGTGCTCACTCAGGATTGTGTTAGTTCTTTATGTACAGTTTCATGAGAAATCACATCCTTCTTCTTAAACCCATGCATGTATCAGCTACTTCCACTTCCAGCGTGCCATTGGAGTCATAAATTCCAAGACCCAGGTTTTCAGTCCTTCATGTTCTTTTTATCTTGCCTGAGGCTTTAGTGTAAAAATAACTTATCTGCTATTGGTTTTTACACTCTTTTCATCTTGTCTCCTTAATTTTTTTTTTTTTTTTTTTTTTGGTAAAGGGAATATAGAACGAACTGTTACATGCTGTAATCAGAATTTCTCTGCTAGGCTGACTTTTCAGGAGAGTTACTTTTCCATTCCCCTAAAGTGAAATACTTTATACAAATTAATTTACTGCTTATGAGCTTTATTTCATGTTTGGTAGGGCTGAGGCAGAAGAGTGGTGAGTCTAAAATCACACTAAGTCACCTAGATTCTTGTAGGTTTGCAATTTTCTCATAACCACTTCAGTGATTCCTAATGAGAGGCATCTTGGAGTGGTGGAAAGTAGTGAACTTTGGTGTGGGACCAGAGTTCTCAAGCTGTGCCCATAGGCCAGGCGGGTTAATCTCTCTGACCCTTGATTTCCCCACTGTTGATAACAGTGCCTACTTGTACGGTGTGTGTCAACATCTGTGAAGTGTCTCAGCTGATGGTGTATAGCAAATGGCTTTTTCCCTGCAGTTTTTACTCATAATTTCAATTTGATATCATCTTATGCTTTTTACCTTTTTACTTTTTTTTTTTTTTTTTAAGACTGTGACTATTTCCTAGGGATCCTGGGGGAAATCACAAATGTTCCTGGTTTTTAGGATTTCTCTTGAAACCCCCAGTTAGTGAAAGGACTTTTTTCTGTGTATGCCATTTGATCATCTTATTGGGAATTAGAGTTATAGATTTTTTATTTTCCTTGTGTGTTAGGTATCAAAACATTTCCCCCATGACTCCTTTGGCTATTATAATTCTTGAAAATCTATTTCTAAAATTATCTGGAAAAAAGACATTTTCTTCTTCTATCACTTCCTTGCTCTGTTAGTGTAAATGAGCAGAAGTTTATAAGGAAAGCTAGTCACAGAGTATAATTTTACGATAATCACATTGTAACTTGATCCATGGAATCAAATTTTAGGTCTTTCAAATTAGTTTTCATTTTTTTTAACATCTTCATTGGAGTATAATTGCTTTACAATGGTGTGTTAGTTTCTGCTGTAGAACAAAGTGAATCAGCCATACATATACGTATATCCCCATATCTCCTCCCTCTTGCGTCTCCCTCCCACCCTCCCTATCCCACCCCTCTAGGTGGTCACAAAGCCCCGAGCTGATCTCCCTGTGCTATGCGGCTGCTTCCCACTAGCCATCCAGTTTACATTTGGTAGTACATATAAGTCCATGCCACTCTCTCAACTTTGTTTTCATTTTTGTAGCTTGTTATTTTATTTTTTGTAGCTTATTCTTAATTGGCATCTTCTGAACTATCAGAATTGTCCTTTTAAATCTCATTGTGCATTATATTTTATTTTTTCATGTGGGTTAAATTTTTAAAATTGTGAATATATGAATATATGAGAATATATATTGATATAACACGTAAAATTAAAAGGTCATAAAAAGAACTGTATGCTTGTACCCAGATTAAGAAATAAAATAGTACCTACCAGTACTTCTGAAGCTTGTATCAGACTGATTTTTTTCACCGGCTGCTTATAATACTTCCCTACTACTTTAGTTATTTTGGAACTAGATACAGGGCTTCCCTGTTAGCGCAGTTGTTAAGAAACCGCCAGCCAATGCAGGGGACATGGGTTCGAGCCCAGGTCCGGGAGGATCCCACATGGTGCGGAGCAACTAAGCCCAGGCGCCACAGATACTGAGCCTGAGCTCTAGAACCCGCGAGCCACAACTACTGAGCCCGCGTGCTACAACTACTGAAGCCCGCATGCCTAGAGCCTGGGCTCCCCAACAAGAGAAGCCACTGCAACGAGAAGCCCGCGCGCCACAATGAAGAGTAGCTCCCGCTCGCCGCAGCTAGAGAAAACCCGTGCACAGCAACAGACCTATCACAGTCAAAAATAAATAAATAAAATTATTAAAAAAAAAACAAAACTAGATACAGTTTTTAGTTTTGCCTCAGTTCAAAACATTGTGTCGTTAGAGAATACATCAATACCTGCCATTTAGTTTATTAACTCTTGAGTTAATCTGGATTTGCCATATCATGCTAATGCATTCATTTCAATCATAGTTTTGCCACTCTAGTTTTTTTTCAGATTTGTAGTAATTTTATAAATCTCAGCATGACAGTGCTTTTGATTGGGTGTCTCGATATCCTCCCACCCTCTCTCCCCTCCTCTCATCTCCTCCACCCCTCTTGAGAAAGAGAGATAAGAGAGACAGACACAAAGAGACCGAGTCTGATACCTTCCTGAGCATACCATGCATGTAAACTCAGCTTGTTGAAATTCTCTTATCCCTGCAGATGTGCTGTAGGTTAATTTTATGCAGTGATTTTCAGACAACTAAAAATTGGTTTGTAAGTTTAGCTTCAAAAACCACTTAAGCTCAGTTCCTGGATTGTTCATAGACCATTGTATTGCCTTGGGCAAAATGTGAGCTAAAACATACTGTAAAAGATTTTGAGGACTATGGGAGGATCATATGGTAAGGATAGTAAGTAGATGCTTTTTGTTGGCGTCTGATTTTGCTCCATAATTTGTGAATGGCTCCATTTGTGGGGGAAAAGATAAAAAATTCACTGTAGGTTTTTCTCAGAAAAAATGAAAATATGACTGTCTGGATTTGTAAGCTTCTTTTTTTTTTTTTTTTTTTTTTGTTTAAGAAGATGTTGGGGGTAGGAGTTTATTAACTTATTTATTTATTTTTGCTGTGTTGGGTCTTCGTTTCTGTGCCAGGGCTTTCTCCAGTTGTGGCAAGCAGGGGCCACTCTTCATCGCGGTGCGCGGGCCTCTCACTATCGCGGCCTCTCATTGCGGAGCACAGGCTCCAGACGTGCAGGCTCAGTAGTTGTGGCTCACGGGCCCAGTTGCTCCGCGGCATGTGGGATCCTCCCAGACCAGGGCTCGAACCCATGTCCCCTGCAATAGCAGGCAGATTCTCAACCACTGCACCACCAGGGAAGCCCCTGTAAACTTCTTTAGAAAGAAAATTGTATCTATAATTGGCAAAGTACATTTGTTGTTCGCTGTTACCTACTTATTGTCATTAAAACTCACATCTATTTTTTGAAAAGTGACCAGCCTGAAGGATATATTGGAATAATCGCTAGAATCTTTATTTAAAGTAATCCAAGATCAAGACTTGAGGAGTTTATCATTTCTCAGTATATGATGGTTTAGTTGCTGCATATGTCAGCAGCAGATTTTGTAACTTACAGAAATTCTTTACCCTTTGCTAAAGGCTGCTTTTCAAATGAGTGTGATTAAATGGTTTTTTTTTTTTTTCTAAAAGATGTCAGTTTTAGGGTGAGACCATTTTGATAATCCAGAGTCAGTTGCATTATCCATTGTGCCACCGGCCGACTCATCTTTTCCTATTGAAACCATTGAAGTTGGCAGGGCATAGGTAGCATTGTGACATCTTACAGGTGAAGAATATGATGTCAAGAGCCTGAAGGATTTGAAAATGTGCAGTTCATGGCAAGAGATTTAAAAATTCACATTTTCGTTTACCATAGTTTATGCTAGAATTGTAAAGACTGACCATTTATGAGGGAAAAATTATTAGAAAACTATGTCTTTGAAGTAAAAATCTTGAATCTTGATGATTCAAATATTATTTTTGTAAATAAAACTGTTTTGATGCACTACTTTAATGTTCATCCATGTATCTGTCCATATCCCCTTTCCCCCAAGTTGGGTACTAATTGGTCACATGCCTAGGGTTTTCCTTGATACCACAGCAGCATCTAAGCTGGAAAAGTGGTTCTCCAGGAATGGAATCTGGAATCCAGGGAATGATTTCAGACACAGGTAGTTCCTAATTTACAAGTAGTTCATACACGTAAACCCCTTCCCTGAGCTGCTCTTTCAGTTGCTGCTATTTGGAGTACAGAATTTGAGCTTTTAAAGAACTTCTGGGGTTCAAAAGTAAGTAGAAGCAGAAATAAGTGAAAAGCAGAAATATTTGGTGGCAGTAAATATAGAGTCAAATCCATATTATGACCCACTTGCATAAAAATGTTTTTCCTCAAACTATCTCAGTAGTTTTTAACAGTATTTTGCAGCACTGTTAGAATTCTACCATTTAGGGGTTTATTTGGGCTAACTAGCTAGCATCCTTGTTGAAAACCGCAAATATTAAAGTGAATTATTTCAGCCCTGTTGATTTCTTCCTATCACATACCTGAAATGAAGTACACTGAGGCAATAGGAGCTTTGGGTGGTAATTTAGGAACATACTTAGGGGAAGGCATTGTTGTTATTAGCAGGATGATTGGAATGTCATAATGTAAAATTGAGGGAATTACAGGCATCAGGAGTTGAGAGAGTGCTAACAAGGGAAAACAACCTATTTCAGAATTTGTCCGGATAAAGAGAGGATCTAGAATTGGTTAAGTTTCTATGTTTCTTCTGCAGGGTCCCCCGTGCCCATGGCTGGTGTAATTATCTTTTGGGTTCAATAGATGTCTTTTGGCTAGTCTGGGAACTTGGCCAACATAAGCAACATTGTTTCATTAGGAATAATACTTAGTTCCACAGCATCAATTTGAAAAATAGATTTTTAGACCAAACTCATGTATAAGTTAGGTTTCAGCCTGTGCTTGTCTTTGTCTTGTCTGTCATCACGTGCTCTCAGTTGACAATAGCTCCGAGGTTGCTTTTCTTTCCCATCAGTCATGGAATTTGCTGGCCAATAATAAAATAGCAGTGGAAGTAATAAGTAGGAAGTAAAGTGAAAGAATTAATACAGTAAGTACAAGAAGCCACTCGGAGAGCAAAAGAGGGCTTGTGGGCTTAGGGGAACAGTTGGTGAGCAGTGTCTCAGAACTTAATTTACCAGTAACATTGGTAGATTGACATGTGATCGTTCCTATAGAGTAACTTTCATTACCTCTGATAGTAAGCCATGGTGAAAAGTGAATTCACATTTACTGATTTTTGAATTGATGTAGATTACAAAATGTAGATGTTTTTTATTTGGATAAAATTACATAGAATAGTGTAATATTGACAGTTTATTTCATCCCTAGAAATGTGTGAAATTTTTGTTGGTGGTAGTCAGATTTTAAAACTGTTTTTCTCCCTGACAGTTAAATATTTTATATTTTATATATAATTGCTTTTCATTAATGAAAATTATTTTCAAGTAAGCTTAAATAAATGTGAGGAAATGAATTTGCAGTAATTTTATCTCTGTGTTTTGGGGATTGTATTTACATTAGATGTTCCTCAATTAGGGGTAATTGTCGTGCATCCTTATCTCTTATCATAATCTGTTTTTCTTCACACAGTGTTATAGTTTTGCTGCTGGACTCTTCCCTCCCTTCCCCCACCCCATCAGGATGATATGAGACTTGAAAGAAGACGATGCATACAGGTGACTCAAGTTTTGAAATACAGTAAAACTGTGGCTGTCTGAGAGAATGTGGGAACTGGTGGTATATTTTGAATGCGGGAGCTTTCTGATAAACAGCATTAGTGGGGAGAATTATTTAGATCAATAAATGCAAAGATAGTTGGGATGTTTATTAAACTTGACTTTGGGAATCAGTTTGATAATCAGCGACAGATAGTGGTATTGATACAAATACAGCATAGTGATTGCTAGTACTTGACCTTTTCAAAAGGGGTGTTGGCTAATACTTTGGCGAGAATTGAAGTATTTCTGTTAAAAATAAATAAAATATCCACCTTTATGGTTGAATGCATGTTCCCCCAGATCCCTGTTAGAAGAGAGCAGATCTTTTAAAGGCATAGGGAGTAGATGTTAGTAGTGTGTCTTAAGTCTCTGACAATTCAGTTAAGGGTATTATACCCATATGTATGATTCCTTAAAAAATATGGTGTGGGATTTTGTTTTTTCTTTCCTGCCTCTCCATCCCTTCCTTCATTCCTCTCTTTCTCCTTTCTTTCTTCCTTTTCTCCTTCCCTTTTATCCTTTTGTCATTTGTATTTATACAAGAGAAGCAGTATAGAAGGCATTTTTGAAAGAATATTTTTGATTGCTTTATAATTAATTGAGGTGATCTTAACTTATACATGGAAAAATGGAGGCTTGTTCCATCTGTGGCTGTGTTTGAGCTCTTGAAAATGTAGTGTAGCTAATGGATGAAGTGTTACTAACTTTTAAACTTGAATGTTCTTAAATCAGGCCGATTAGGAGGTATTTTGTTGAACCAAGTGGCTTATATGCAGACCTGGTCAGAGATAGTCTTATTTGATTTATAAACTGTTTAAAAGAGTGATCTTTAACTGGAAAAGAAGTAACCACATAAATCTTGGATAGATGCTTAATTACTTTATTGGTGAAGGTGTTAAGGTTTTTGTGATTGCTTTTTATTTGGGTGATCTTTGTTTTCTAAAAAGAAAAAAATTACTGTTTTTTGACTTCAGCTTGGGATTTTAAAAAATAATGTCTCAGGTGTGCCATTTTGTATGAAGAAATGTGCTTGAGTATATATTAAATTTAATTATAGATCAAATCATATTTTACATTCATGAGGGACTCAAAGAATCTGATGATAATTCTTTTTTGAGTAAAAGGTGTTTGAGTAATTATCTCTGTAATCTGTCTCTCGGGTGCACATGTGTACTTGCCTGTACATATTAGAGGTACACCACGTACACATTCTGGCTGAGTGGCTGACAAAAGCAACGTGATGCTAAGGCTGAATGTCCGTGTCATAGAGGAAGAAACAGGAGTATTTACAGAAAGAATTACAGAATTTTATGAAGATTGTGTTGTCAGATTTTATACGTTTCAGCTCCCGGATCGACTCACTACACTGCACATTGGCTATACCAAGTAGATGCTCACTTTCACCTGAGGTCAGTAGAGGAACAGAGTATTCTGGGGGTATCTCACACATGTATCCATGAACAGTAATGATGTTGGAGATTTTCCCTTAAGAAATTTTGAGGGGGCAAAGTCGCTATTTTACTTCTAGTTCACCTTCATAAGACATGAAGAGTTTCTAAATAACTCTTTTCCTTGAAAGGCTTATGGATGAAATGAAATATCTAAAGAGTAAATCCAGTTTATAAAGGTTATCTAGTTAATTTTATGAATGCTAGAACACACAACAAATTACAAATACTAGATTTATGATATAATCTAGTCTCTTACTCAGCCTCATGGTCTTTAAAAATTACCAACATTTACTGGCTTATAAAGGAAAAAACCCAAGAAGAAAGATCTGACTCTCTAATATACATATTAGCTGTTGGCGTATTTCCCTTTCAACAGTTTGAAAGTTAATAATTGTTTTTGAATGTAAAATTAACAGCTTTCACAATCATCATTAATTAATGAAGTTTGCTCTTGTTTTACTATGCACACATTTATTCTTCAACGGATAGACTTTTAACACATAAAAGCTCGTAAGGAGTTTTTTCATTGAAAGTTATTTCTAGAATGCTTTTGCCTACTTGAAAGTGAATATTGTTTCCCCAGGCATTCATGGTCCTGACTTTATGTTGGTTAGCTGTGATGATACCTTACTCTCTCATACCATTTCATTTTAGGTGCAGGTTCAGGGATGCTAGAAAGGACATTGAAGTATGCTTTGACTGACTGTCTTTCAAAAGCCACAGCTTAATAATCGATTTTTACTGAACAGCAAGCCAAAGTTAAACTTCAGTTTATCTCTGGTACGTGTGTATATAGGTGTTCCTGTACTTACTTAATTTGAGGGTATTTTTGCATATTTTAAAATATAGTTAGAATGTAAATAAGGTAAAATTAGATTATTTTTTGATTTTTGGAAAAAAATCATTTAGGACCAAACATTTTATTTGGCCAACATTTGCTTTGTACCAGGTACTGTAATAGTGTTCTGCTCGTAAGGATCCCTGTACTTAGAATCAAGGAGCGCATAGGAGCACATTTCAATTGGAAGACGGGGCAGATATATAACAAATTTTGCAGTGGATGTTTATGATAAATCTTAAACACTTGTCTGTGGAATTCAAGCCATCTAGAGTAAAAACAGAAAGCACTCCCTGGTTAATAGCACTTGCAGTAATGGCTTCACCTGATACCTTCATGCTGATGTTGTCAAAATCTACCTTTGTGTCCCACTCTTCTCTTCTGAGCTCCAGACTCGTGTAACTGCCTCCTACATGTCTCCCCTGGACACACTCCCTCCTCTCCTGTTTATCCCTGTTAACGATGAGTGACACCGTTCTCCCCAAGCACACTGTCATCTTGGGAACCTAGGAGCTACTTTTTACTGCTTTGAATTAAGCGATAACCAAATTCAGTTGATTTAGAATGTAGAAATCACTTAGGAGATTAAATTTGGAAAATGCACTGCCTCAGAGATCACTGTGGACATTAACATAAAGGTGTTTGCATTTTTCCAGTTGATTTGATAAAAGGACCTCACCTTCCTTTTATTTTTTATTTATACCTGTTAACATCCAAGGGAACATTAATGGGAAAAGCTGTTGGATACAGCAGTTAATACTGTCCTTTATTTGTTGGGCTTCTTTAACAACTGAAATTGTTTTTTAACAATAGTGATAGGCTAGTCATTTTAAAACTTGAAATAGTTCTAGAGCATACAGAACTGAAACTCTTTTTTTTTTTTTTTTTTTTTTGCGGTATGTGGGCCTCTCACTGTTGTGGCCTCTCCTGTTGCGGAGCACAGGCTCCGGACGCACAGGCCCAGCGGCCATGGCTCACGGGCCCAGCCGCTCCGCGGCATGTGGGATCTTCCCGGACCGGGGCACGAACCCGTGTCCCCTGCATCGGCAGGCGGACTCTCAACCACTGCGCCACCAGGGAAGCCCCGAACTGAAACTCTCTGAGGATGAATAACATTGGAAATTTGTTTATTTATTTTGAAAATCAATTCTTTTTTTATATAAAGTTATTTTATTTATTTTTGGCTGTGTTGGGTTTTTGTTGCTGCGCGCGGGGTTTCTCTAGTTGCGGCGAGCGGGGGCTACTCTGTTGTGGCGTGTGGGCTTCTCATTGCGGTGGCTTCTTTTGTTGCAGAGCACGGGCTCTAGGTGCGTGGGCTTCAGCAGTTGTGGCACGTGGGCTCAGTAGTTTTGGCTCGTGGGCTGTAGAGTGCAGTCTCAGTAGTTGTGGGCTTAGTTGCTCCGCAGCATGTGGGATCTTCCCGGACCAGGGCTCGAACCCATGTGCCCTGCATTGGCAGGTGGATTCTTAACAACTGCGCCACCAGGAATGTCCCAGAAATTTATTTTAAATTCCGCTCATTTGTTCATATTGTCTGCCATATTTCTATGAATTTAAGTGCTTAAAACCATTTGATGTGGCAGAGTCTTTTTTTTTTTTTTTTTTTTGCGGTATGTGGGCCTCTCATTGTTGTGGTCTCTCCCGTTGCGAAGCACAGGCTCCGGACGCGCAGGCTCAGCAGCCATGGCTCACGGGCCCAGCCGCTCCGCGGCATGTGGGATCTTCCCGGACTGGGGCACGAACCCGTGTCCCCTGCATCGGCAGGCGGACTCTCAACCACTGCGCCACCAGGGAAGCCCCAGAGTCTTAATTTTAGATTAAAATGTGAGTTTTGTAGGGCAAAGTTTCTGTACCTCAGTGATCACAGGAGTATGGCATACTATTACAGAACAATTAGAAATCAGATCTGTATATTTAAATAAAACCAACTTCTGTAATTCCATTCATGTACTGGGGGAAATAAAAGGGTATGTACATTTTGATATTTGGGAGTGTATTGCCCATTTTCCTCCTTTTGGACTTGTTCTTCATGTGGTCCTGCGTGTCTGGTCTTTTTCTGTGTTTTCCCTCCTTTAGCTGTCATTCATTTCTTAACCCTGAGCGGTCTGATTTTGTGCTTAATAATTCAGTGAATTGATGGGTTTTGGTGAACGGTAAATCTAGTGGGTTTATTTTTGCTCTCAAATTTTAATTTTTTCTCCCAAGAAAAAATTGGTAAATACTTGTACTTACCAAGTAATACAGCATCAGTGAAAAAATTTGGAAATTTATAAGAATATAGGTAAGTGGAAGGAAGCATACCCAGAGTTCTACTGCGCATTGCACTATGGCACTTTCCCTTCTAGTATTTTGTTTGCAAAGCTATTTTTGATTAATTAAGATCATCTGAATATCTGTTCAGGTTGGTATGCTTGGGTAGAATCTATTTTTATGTTGTTTATATTTTCTCTTTTATTGCCTAGCATTATATTGTGACCATTTCCCTGTGTCATCAGAAACTTACTAACTATAGTGATCTGCTGTTCCTTTGAACTTGGAGCAAATTCAGAGCATTCAGAACTATAACTTTTTACAGGTGAATTATTTTAGAAATTTATTTTAAAGTATGCTGAGTTGAAACCATTTCTTTGTATGCTCATTTCCTAGTTAAGTTAGGTTTCTCTCTTAGACATTTTTTTAAAAAAACTTTTCCTTTTCACTTCTTCTTAAAGTACTGACATCTGTGCATGAGTGTTTGGTTGTATGTTAAATTATTTCCTTGTAATTTATTCCTAGGAGCGTAAGTATTAGGTCATAGGGCTTGGAAAATTTTAAGGCACTTCATACAGCCTTTTAGAAAGGTGTTTGGTAATATGTACCAGTTTATACTCACTAGCATTAGATGAATGTTGGTCTTTTAATACACATTTGTGAGCATTGAGTATTGTAATTAAAAACAAGTTTCTAATTCAGCTGGCAAAAAGAAGAATCTTCTGTTTTAGAAAATATAAAAGTGTTAGTGTGTACTCAATGGAGGAGAAAGTTCAGTTGCTTCAGAAATGTATAAAGTGACAAAACTAATATAGTTCAGTAAATATTCTCCTCCCAGGATTCTTTCTAGCAAATGGTTGTATTTAATGCTTTTATGGCATTTGCACATGTTTGCTTACCAGTTTTTGGTCCCAGCTAGTCTGATTCTCAAAGTCAGAGAACCGTGGCTTATCCTGTTTGTGTTTCCTGTGTGTGTCTCGCAGGGTTCCTGTGACATAGAAAGTGCTCAACGAACACTTAGGAAAAAACCACTTTTTGTCATTCTACTAATGCCTAAAAATATCTTACTCTGAATGTCTGCTTTAATAAATTTCTTCAAATGGTTTTAAGAGTTCTGCATTATTTTCCATTTCCTTATCCTTTTATGTTTCATATTTTTATTAAGTTTCTGATTTCTAAGTGAAAGCAATTAATAATGATTACATCATATACGTATCTCATAAGAGAACATATGATATTTATAGAGAAGATGATGGGAAACCTGAGGTTAGCCATGTTGTAAAGTTGAATTTCTTAGACCCTAGTGCCTTTATTCAAGACCTAGGCGAAAGCAAATAGATTCATATTCATTATTTTAGATTTTAGGGACTTACTAAATGTACCTCCAAAAGAATGTTTGAGTTCTGGGAAGATGACAGCAGGGCATAGTTTTTTGAATCTTCGCAGTTTTCCCTAAAAATAGAGTAACCAGGGCTTCCCTGGTGGTGCAGAGGTTGAGAGTCCGCCTGCCGATGCAGGGGACACAGGTTCGTGCCCCGGTCCGGGAAGATCCCACATGCTGCGGAGCGGCTGGGCCCGTGAGCCATGGCCGCTGAGCCTGCGCGTCCGGAGCCTGTGCTCCGCAACGGGAGAGGCCACAACAGTGAGAGGCCCACGTACCGCAAAAAGAAAAAAAAAAAAAAGCAGAGTAACCAGCACAGCAGAACCAAAAATTCACGGACACTTTCTATAAGACTAGGTGAACAGTATCACTACAAACCCTAATAGAAGTGGGTGGGGACAAATCTCCAATAACTACAAGACCTGCATGGTGTCAGCATTTGTACAGAAAGATGCAGAAGGGAGCAGCAGGAATCTGAATGACCTGAGAATAGGAGAACCCCAGGCTAGCTAACAAAAAGTCCCTGGAAAGTGTGGCAAGCAAGCTGGAGAACAGAAGCTAAAATTAAGAGATGTTTTTGAGTTCTCAGGATACCAGGGGCCCACAGTGAATTCTGTGGGTTAGATCCATCTGGTCCCTATGAATTTTCAAAACTTTACCAGTTGAAGTTCCCTTCCTGGTCAAAGTCCTGCACTAAGGAGATGCTGCTGGCAATAGAATCCAAATTAAGGAGGATGAAGACAGTGGGGAAAAGGGATAAAAGGACATATAACATTGGGGGAAGGTGAAAGTACAGGAGACCTCATTCATGAAACTATATTTCAGTGTCCTTCATTTCCTCTTCGTGAAAACAGAAGAGGACTCTTATTGAAACCGGAAGAGCTACTCCAGTTTCCTAAAAGTTTTTTATTTTACATGAAATAGAGCAACTGACTAGGATCACAGTCAAATTCCCCACAGAGCTTTTGTAAGAAGAAAGGAATAAGGAGAAAATAATATTTTTGCAGACAGTGAAAGCATACTACTAGAAAGAAATGTTAATGAAACAAATGAAAAATATAATCTAATGTTTCTAAATGAACTCAGAGAAATTTAGGAAATGGTACAAATATGGAAGAGCAACATAAATCTGAATAAGGAAATCTTAGAAATGTGATAACTAAGGAAAGAGAAATAAAAGAAAAAATCATTTAAAAAATGAAGTCTAAACTAGAAGGTACACAAGAGTGAAAAAACAGTAGAAAATTTCTTCGGAGAAACAAGATAAATAGGAGAAAAAAAATTTTGACAAAAAAATTAAAGAAAAATAAAGAATCATTCTAGAGAAAGTGACATTTACTAAAGAGAGGCAAGTTTCAACATACAAATAATAAGAGTCTCTGAAGAGGAACCAAAACCATGAAACTTAATAAGTTCTAATAATAATAACTCAAGTAAATTTCCTGAAATTAAAAAAAAAATTGCCACTACATTTGAAAAGGGTATGTTGTATACTTGGATAAATCGATACAGAAACAACCAACATGTAGACATATTCTTTAAACATTATTGGACTTTAAAGAAAATTCTTCGGGGTATCTAGGTAAAGACCCAGTTCTTTAAAGGAAGAATATTAGATTATCTGATTTTGATAGCAATGCTTTATCCTGGAAGCAATGGAGTAACATCTCATATTCACAAGGAAAGGAGATAAGAGCCACGAGTTTTATACCTAGCTAAATTGACTGAAGTATAAATACAGCAGAGAAAATATTATGAACATGAGTGTGAATTTGGAGGCTGTTCTTTCTTTGAGCACTTCTTAAGGAATCTACCAGAGACTAAACTTTGGCAACCAGAGATTGCAGGGACATTGATATAAGGGGAGCTTTAAATAGGTACTTGTGGAACTTAAAGAATGCTTATGAGTGAGTGTAGTATGTAATGGCTAGATTCTCTGCAATGAAGATACAGTACAAACAACAACAGAAAAGGTAGAATAAAGTTTCTGATTGCTTCATTGTTACTAATGGGAAATAAAAGAATATTACTTCAAATTGGAGAAGAGGGAGGGGAGGGGGGAAAGTTACTAATTAAGTTTCAGTGGTATTCTAAGTAGGGGAAACAGTAGGTCATACTCCTTCACACCCTAGACACATAGTGAAAAGAAAGGAAAATAGAAGGGATTTGGGTAACCGTGAGAACAAAATACAAAGTTCCAAATCTCACTTTCTTCATATGGGGAATAGGAGGCATAATAATGGTAATAAAACCTCACAATGTAGTGCCGAGCACATACATAGCACATGCCTAATAGATGTGCTCTATTTTAATTATTATTATTCTCTCCCCTCTCAGTTGTTATTACCATACTATTTATGAATATTTAGGGTTTGCATTTTCTTAAATTTCCCTTTATTTGAGAATTTGGCCTGTCTTCTCAAATTACATGTTTAATGTCTCAAATTTAATCAGACTTACAGTTAATTCAAATTCATCTCATTTACATAATTTAAAATTTGTGTTGAAGGACTTTTATTTATTAGGCATTGGAATTAATGCTGATTTTTTTTCCTGCTTATTGGAATTATTCAGAAAGGATTTACTTGCAGGAGCAGGGTAGATAAGGAAAAAATGTAATAGGGGTAAAGGGTTTTTTCTGGGAACCAAGTTATCTGAAAAGCTAATAACATTTTGTTTTTTCATAGTGATATACTTGACATGATTATCTAACATCCATTTTTACATGACTCTAGTAGAAAAAGATTTTGTTACAACGAAAATTTCTTGTCGAAAGAGATCTGAAATACTTTAGTTTTCCCTCTTCCCCATTCAATAAAACACAAAATGTAATTTTTTTCTCTCTTTGAGGGCAAGGACTTTTCTCCTATCCCTCACCTTTTATAGAAGTAAAGTATGTGTGTATTCGTGTGTGTAAATATTCTCTAACACAAATTACATATCATAAAATTCATCTTAGGAGTAAGTTTGAGTTTTGAGTGAATTTATACAGTTGTGCAGCTATTACCACCACAGTCCAGTTTGTGTGTGTGTGTGTGTGTGTGTGTGTGTGTGTATATATATATATATAATTAATTATTTTATTTTTGGCTGCGTTGGGTCTTTGTTGCTGCGTGTGGGCTTTTCTCTGGTTGCGGCAAGCAGGGGCTACTCTTTGTTTTGGTGCATCGGCTTCTCATTGCGGTGGCTTCTCTTGTTGCAGAGCATGGGCTCTAGGCGCGCCGGCTTCAGTAGTTGTGGCACGCGGGCTTAGTTGCTCTGTGGCACGTGGGACCTTCCCAGACGGGGGCTCGAACCTGTGTCCCCTGCATTGGCAGGCAGATTCTTAACTACTGCGCTATCAGGGAAGCCCAAGTTTGTATATTTTTAATTAAAAATAATTCAAGTTCAAATAGAACTTCTGTAAAGAAGAAAATAAAAATCAGCAGTAATCCAAATAATCAGAAAAGCACTGTATTTTTTTAGTTTATATACTTTTGCCTGTTATACCTTATGTACACGTGGCTCCTTCACACAGTATTGAAGAAACACAATGGGGTCACATTTTACTTACTTTTTTTAGTCTTCTTTTAAAATTTAAACATTTCTCCATCAATATTCTTTTATAGCATCATTTTTAATGAGTAATTGGTATTTTACAAATCAGTTAACTATTCCCCATTGTTGCTAATTAGTTCATGTTTAAGTGAATGTTACTGTGGTAGTCCTTGTGTTCATGTTTGATTTATTGCCTTAGGTCCAGTTCCTAGAACTTGCATTTATTGAGTTAAAGGATATGTGCTTTTTAAAAAAAAATTTGTTTATTTTTGGCTGTGTTGGGTGTTCATTGCTGCGCGCGGGCTATCTCTAGTTGTGGCGAGCAGGGGCTACTCTTCGTTGCGGTGCGTGGGCTTCTCATTGCGGTGGCTTCTCTTGTGGAGCACGGGCTCTAGGCGTGCGAGCTTCAGTAGTTGCAGCATGTGGGCTCAGTCGTTGTGGCTCGTCAGCTCTAGAGTGCAGGCTCAGTAGTTGTTGCACAAGGGCTTAGTTTTTCCGCGGCGTGTGGGATCTTCCCAGACCAGGGCTCAAACCCGTGTCCCCTGCATTGGCAGTCGGATTCTTAACTACTGCGCCACCAGGGAAGCCCCAAGGATATGTTCATTTTTAAGATACATATTTTCAAATGTCCTTTTAAGGGACAGTTTATGCTTTTCCCAGCTACACAGCAGAATTTTACCACATTCTAGAATCCTGAGTATTTAAAAATATTTGCCAATTTAATAGACAAAACAACTTAATATTTTAATTTGCATTTATTTGAATTTAGTGAGATTGAACATGTTTTTATATGTTCTGTGAATTTCCTTTTAATATTTTTTGCTGCTATTTCTCTTGAGTATTTTTTTTTTAAATTTCATTTTCTAAGAGTTCCTCACTGACTCTGATGATATGCCAGGAACCATTCTAAATGATTTACATTTATTAACTCATTTTTTCTTGATGATAACTCTCAGATAGGTATGATGATTACTCTCAGATAGGTATGATGATTAACCCAGCCAGAAGTTAGGTAGCCTGCCCCAGGTCACACAGCTAGTCAGGGATGGAGCTTGGATGCAAACCCAGGAGCTTGACTCCCAACTCTTAACCAGTATATTCCTGCTTTGTTACTTACTTCTCATAATTTTGTAGTTCATATTTGTGTTTTAATTTAATTCATAGTATTATTTTATACAGGAGCTCTAAGTTCTTGTATGGAGGGACTAGGTCTTATTTATTAGTGTCAATGCCTGGAGCATAATCGATTCTCAAATATTTGTTGAACAAATGAGAATAAATCCATTAACAATCTGTTGGTAGTGGTGACCTTTTATTTTGTGTATTGTATATCCTCTTTTACAGGGATTCCCAAGGGCTTCATAAATAATTTACTCTTTAGTTTTGATAAGATACAATAAGCTTATCTGTATTAGCTTCTCTGGAAAGTCTGTGGAAGTAATTACTGCTTTAAAAAGGAACATGTGTTCTTACACAAGCAAATATGAGTGCTGAAGAATGTATATTATCGACAGGGATTTGAATTGTAGATTCAAGTGAAATGAAATATTTGTTTTGAGTGTAGGAATAATTTGATGGAGTTTGGTTTTTGTAGTTTTAGAAAATGGATAGACTTGACCATTATTTAAAAGGCTTTTTGAATAAATTTTGGTTTATTTTGAGCAGCAAGATCCTCTAAAAGGAAAACCCAAACTAAAAAAGCTGATGTAAAAAGTTAGTGCTAAAGGTTTTGACAATGTAGGTCAGCTACTCCAAAGGTATAATTTAAGATTGCACTTCTAAGTGCTTTTTCTCCCTTTTCGTTTGACATCAGGCTACTATTTACTGGTCCCTCTTTAGTTTGGTTGAGGCCTGGGGTGTCCTTTAAACGCTAGTCTTATTAAAAAGTGTAAAGGTCCATATTATTAAATGGATCTATGTTAGAGATTAGAGAGACACCCAAATAAGTTTACTTCCATTTTTACACACTGTCCACAAAATATACATGGGATCAAGTACTCAAAAAGCAGACACTTGAAAATGTAAATATTTATCTTGTTAATAGAAACCTAGGTCTGCTTTGTATAAAGTTATAAAAGCTAAAAAAAATTTGTTGAATGCTTGCCTTTTCTATAACCTCCTGGTTACAACCAACCTTTTTTTCCCCTACTAGTAGTAGTAGTTTTTAGCACATGCTTAACTGACATGTTAAAATCATATTTGTACTTTTCTTCTATATTAAGCATTAATTACTCATTAATTACTAAATTTATGGGCATATGTTAATAAACCTTAATCAATTCTGGAAGTAAAAAATGAAATATCAGTTTTCCTTTTCCTCATTCTCACTCATTAGTGGTAAAATGCCTTTTAATCTTCAGTTTTTAAATTCTTCCTTTGGTTACTTACATCACTTTAAATAGAGTAATAGACCTATTTTATTATTTAAGAAACTAATGGCTGTCATCCCAGAAAGAGGAAATCAAATAGCTCTCTATGCTACCTTTTTTTCTGCCAATTTCTATTACTATTTTAAAGTTTTTCTGTTATTATGAAAATTTTATAAAATTGATTTAAACCTCTCTTTCTTGACCTGTCAGTTATAGAGTTTCTCTTGTTTTCCCAAGATATAAAATGAGGGCTTTAGTACTCTTTCTTTTTACCTCACAGACAATGACTTTTACATTGTATGTAAGAATATACACTTAGATATCTTTCTTTAACTGCAATTGAGTTCCATGATTTTGTCTTGAGGTTCTGTTGAAAATTAAAAACAGAAAAAGCTATACTGGAAAAACCACATAGTGTATTAGAACCTATAGAGAGGGAGATGTAATACGATGTCACTGAGCTCCTTCCACTCACAGAAGAAATGTTAACACAAAGATTGGAGGTGTAGTGCAATATCATGATGATTTTTAAAAATGATTTAATTGTACGATGTGCATTCAGTTTTCACTAGGAAAATTTTTTTTTAGAATCTCAGATGCAGAGTAATTGTAATTTTTATTTTAATAAAAAAGATTTGTAACCCCTATTGCCCAACTCAAGAACCTGAACTCCCTCTGCCATTATCATCTTTTCTCCCAAGTGGGAGGACGAGTGCAGATTTGGCGTTTGTGGTGAGACAGTGGACGGATGGCCTCAGTTCAGTGGCTGTGAATTGGGGTCCTGGCAAGAGGTTTCTCATCCTTTCATTTCCAGGGTGGGGGACCCCAGTGAGCATTATGGAGTTGTGCTGCTCCTGTCTAGCCCTTCCTAGGCAGGTGGCTTAGTGTCTTCTGGGGCATTTCTTTGGCCTCAGCCTGGGGGTGACTGTTCATCTGTGTTTGAGTGTCTGAGTCTCAGTGTGTTGACTGTGTGGTAGACACTTCTTGGAGCTGTTGGGACAGGCTCACCACGCAGCAGGTACTTGTCTGGTAATCAAGCCCACTTCTGCCCATCCTTCTCGTCCAGTTTTCCTTTTCCACTCGGAATGGCACCTGCCACTTTTGCTGTGGTTCTTGGTGTCAGCTTTCAGCTCTGGGTCTTTCTGATACTCTTTGGATATTGGTATGATCCTCTTGGCCTTTTATCTTGAAGAAGTCTGTCAGAACCTTTGGCTCACTGGTATTTCTCCATCCTGTGCTTTAATGAATTGATTCTATTTTTGTGACTCTTGACTGCTGTGTTGGTGGATATTATGGAGGATATGAACCGGTATGCTTAGTCTGTCTAGTGCTGTAGATTTTCCTTTTAAAAGCACCTTCCACCCTCAATATAGGAAACTGAGCTTCTGGGTGTGGCGTCGGTTCCTTCTCTTGCTGGTAGTCTTAAAGGATTTTTCAAGCATTACTCCAATTCTGGCTGTCCTTGGTCCTCTATTTACTAGTGAGTTCTGGTAGTAAGTATGAAGAACTAGGTGGCACTCGTGGTCTCAGTAAAACTTGCCTTCTACTGCCCACCTGTAGTGTAGCACTTAAAGTTGCCCGTGTGAGAAGTATCTTTCTTGAGAGTCGATACCTGTACTTCAGTTTCTGCCTTTGTGACTTTTGGTTTGGGTTCTGTTTGGAAGCACTGTTTTCTTTGTCCATGTTTTGCCCATTACCTCCACATGGCCTCTCCTTGTTTGTTACCTAGGTTTCAGCTGCTTGGGAGGATGTCTGCTTATCTCAGGTGCTTCGAACACAACCATCTTGAAAGTGAATTTTTCATACTGTTCATTTTTAAAGTCAAACTGAATATAACCCCTAAATGTGTTAAATCTGTCCACCTGTTTTCGTATGACATGGGAATTGATAAGAAAATACTTAATGTAGTTTGTATAGGTGAAGATGGTTAAGAAAGATGAAACTTACTATATTTTATTGTCTTGATAAGCACAATACAAAGAAAGTTTTTAACCCCAAAGTTAATTTGCGAGAATCTTTTGTTGTTGTTTGTTTTGGCAATGTGCATTGATTATGATAACATTAGCTAAATAAAGGCTTGATCAGTCAGCTTTTTATATTTCCATGATACCTGATGAGGGAGTAAAAGTATATTTAATATACAACAGTGAGTATTCATAACGTTTTGGTGCCTTTTTTGGTTTAGGAGGGGAAGGAGGATGAAGATGGGGCCATTTCCCAAATGTGAATTAGTTGATCCACAAGAGTAGAGAATAGTCCAAGATTGAAAAATTTATGTCTATAATCCAGATTTAAATAACAGTTTGCCTTCTGTTTTTACAAGCAGACTCGTGAGAAGGAGGGGAAAAAAGCATCAGGATTGCTCTTAAGTTGGAGAGAATCTACTGGACTTAATCTTTTTTTTTTTTTCTTTGTGGTACGTGGGCCTCTCACTGTTGTGGCCTCTCCTGTTGCGGAGCGCAGGCTCCGGACGTGCAGGCTCAGCGGCCATGGCTCACGGGCCCAGCCGCTCTGTGGCATGTGGGGTCTTCCTGGACTGGGGCACGAACCCACGTGCCCTGCATCGGCAGGCGGACGGACTCTCAACCACTGCGCCACCAGGGAAGCCCTGGACTTAATCTTTTGTAAAGGATGTCCAGCTAAACAATATGGTGGCAGCCTCACTTTATAGAATGAGGCATTACAAACTTGACCAAAGTAGTTGCTCAAAAATTTTTGAATATTGTTCCAGATTAGATGGCTTCAAATTAAAAAAGGAAAATTTTTTGCCATTTTCCAAAGCTATAAAGCTACATTGTATTTCTCCCTAAAATTCAAAATTGTTGGTATGGTGTGATTTGTCATTTGAGATAATCTTGGATGATTTGTTACGTGGCATAATAATGGTCTCTTACACATTGAGAGGATAGAGGCTGTTTATATGTCTTGAACATCATTAATTGCAGATGAGAAGTTACTAGTTATATATTCTAAATATGTTTCTTCTTAGAATATAGGGGAGAAAACATAACTGGAATACTATATTTTTAAAAAGTTAATGATTAATTGTATACTTAGAAAACTTACCATTTTCTTTACTAAGAATTCTAAAATACATATTTTATGTAATGAAGTTTCTAATTTAGTGAGTTAACTAATTTTAAACATTTTAAATGTTTAATTTCTGATTCTAAAAGTAGTAGTCATTGACGTTTTCCTAAACTTCACAATTTAAGTAACTTTTAAAAGAACTGCTGATAACTAAACAACATTTAAATTCAGGATGTTTTATCCTAGAGCATCTGTCACCAGGCAGATGATATTTCCTTTTGTCTCTAGGCCCCAAAGGAAAATAAGAATCCAAGGTTTTAATTTTTTTTTCTTCTTCAAGAATGGGAAAATTTTGTCCTATGAAAAGTGTTTAAGAGGTGGGCCAGGAAACAGCCTTTGTTTATATGGAAAATGCTTTTTTTTTTTTTTTTTAAACTGCTGTAGATTGGAAGACAGGCTGGATTAAGATCACTTAATCAATGTGATGGAAGTAAGAAAAGCTTGAACCTGGGAGAAATGACCAAGATACTAAAGATTCATGGGCAAGAGCAAGAGTATGAATGAAATTGGCTTAAAAATCTTTTTTGCCCTTGTCTTTAGGAATTAAAGGAGGCTTGTAAAGGGTTCCAAGTATTTAAAAAACACACCAAATGATATCTAAAGTTTGACCTGAAATGAGATTGCATCTTTCAGGGAATGGATTAAATGCTTTGGGTTAGTGATTTTCAACCCTTTAAGTAAGCCTTGGTTAATAGATGCTTTTGTCACACGATGGCATGGAGCATGATTCTGAGCTAATCTTTTTTGAACATTTATACTTAAATATATTTTCATATGAACAGCAAACCATGAGACTTACTGGTACCCGACGGATATATTGATTATTTATAGACACTGTTAGAAGATTATTTGGGAGGGCTTTGATTTTCATCTGTAGGATCTTTTGCACTACTTTTCTAAAAGTATAATTTGTTTATGGAACAAGGGGTTAGTGTTAGACAGTCTTTCAGGTTTCTTCCAGCTTGAAAGTTCCTCCCTCTAACAAGCTGACTGTGGTTTGTGGTTTTATTGGACTTTTAAAATGATTTTCATCCAGAACTGTTAAGTAGAGAGAACATGAGAAGAGATTAGGAGACAAGTATGGGTGATGGATGCTTGGAGATGGTGGAAAAGTGGCTTCGGTTTTCTTAAGGGGGAAGATAGTTTGCAGTGGTAGAGATAGGAGCAACATGCTGTTTTCTTTGACTCCGGTGCTTGAAATCTGTTCTTTGTCTTAATTCAATGTATTTTACAAATGCTAGCAGTCTTTCTGGAGACATTTACAGACATTCTGTGGGAAAATATATTTGAAAATCACTGACTTCTTGGTGTGGGATGAATCTGTACTCCCGTTTAGAAGGAGATAATTGCTAGGATAGGTGGGACAAGTTGATCTATTTTAAAATAAAACTGTATCTTTTATAAAGATACAGTTATAAGGCACAAATGGGAACTGTGTCTCCTTGACATGTTTCAAAGCATTTCTCTGAATATGTGAGATTAAAGAAATTTTCTCAACCACTAAGAATTGTCAGGACACTGATGCTCTTTAAGGCTATATTTGTAGCTGTTAGTATGTACTGACAGAGTAGAAGTTTTTTTTTAATGTTTTATTCATTATTAGACATTTTACATATGAATATAATGTGTTTATATTTTGCTCATATCTTGATCTTGGTTCCAGGATATGAGTATTATTTTCATGGTCCCAATTTGTGTATTCTGAGCTCTATAGGTTAACAATTAATGTGGGTTTTATTATTTTAAAATTATTTTGAAACTATATATTAACACATATCATAGCCAAAACCAAAATGTTATTTCTCTTCAGTCTGATAAAGCTTGTTTCAGACAGCTGTTATGCCCACCTTTTGTTCAGGCTTTCCGTAATAGAATAAAAATGCTTTATAGGATTTCTCTAAAATGAGAATCTATTTGAATGTATAGAAAGACATTTACATAATGCCTGCTTTTGAGTAGGTGGGGGGAAATGTTAAAATGTTGATGGCAGCTTCTGATAGAAAAACTCATAGCTATATAGTAAAAAGTTAAAATTACAATACATACACTACATTAACTGTACTCTGTGTGTATTGCCATTGGATTTCATTTGGAGTGAAAAATAGAATATGATTCTAATCCTTTACAGTTGCTGTTAATTTTGCTCTAAACCTGAAAGTGTTAACAGCAACTTGAAAATGTGACAAAGCTCAATTTCATTTCTTGTTTATTGCTTGTTTTCCTATTGGACAATTGGAAGTAGCTCTGCCCTGGCAACTAAAATAGGCTGTTTGCATAACCTAGTTTGATTGGCTAGCATTCCGACTAACAGTTCCAATCATATGGCGTCGGTTTAGTGGTAGGCTATGCTAATTAGCCGCTGTTGCTGGGGTTCAGGATGGTTTCTATGTGCTGTTCTGCTGCGTTGTGTTGCCTGGTGAGAGACATTGATAAATGAGCGTTTAATGATCTGCAGCAGTTCCCACTCACTGCGGGCAGGCGGATTTTAGAACAGAAGTGGAAATAAGGATTTAATTGCTTTGTTAAATACCTGTAACCAAAATATGTGTATTAAATTATAGAAGTTAAATTGTATAAAATCTTTATCTAATTAAATACTTTATAACAGAAAGGGAATAGCGTTGCCAAAATATAACCCAGGGAGCAGCGCTGTGCACAGGTTTTCTAAAACTCTATTCAGTAAAATTGATCTTTCTTTTCAGATTAGAAATAGTACCATTGCAAAAAGTAGCATATTTGACATTTCTCATGATTTTGACCTTTTATAAAGGTACATGTTTGTTTTTAATAAATTGGTGCAAGCTTTGGGGCAGAATTTATCTTGTACTGCTCATGTAATCTTAGCAAATAGGAGCATAACTGGAACCCCCCTGTTCATGTTCTTCTGTTCACTTGGAAGATCAGGTTGTTATTCACCACCTCTTGTTATTATTATCTTTCTGATTTAAGTCAGATGTTTTAACTATTGCTTGTATTATACCATCTTAGGTTTACATTAAGTTTTTATTGAGTAGTTAGGTGAGAGATTCTGTAGGAAATTAAAAACTCAGTGCTTTGTTCAAAGAACTTAAGAGGTGAAGAGTAAACACATGCAAAGTTAGATGAAAATATAAGACAGTCATACAGAAAGTGCCATCAGTATTTATCTGGAAGAGTACAGGTAAAAAGAAATCACCAAGCTTTTTGAGGATAGGGACATGGGAAACGGGTTGAGTGGTCTGGGAAAGGCTTTTGAGAAAGCCCACAGAACTTTGTTAAGGTTTTAAGGATGACTTAATTCAAATAGCTGGAGAATAATAGGAAGGAAGAACATTTTAGTGTGAAGAACAGATAACAGTTGAACAAAAGTAACATTCTGATATCATTGTTATCCAGTATAGGTGGTCACAGTGATTAAGGCTTCAGTGTCTTAGAATGTTTCAGTGCCTGAGTTTCTAAGCCAGCTGGTGTTATTCCCTTAAAATAAGAACTGCTGTTTTACTGTTCTAGCTCTAATTTTCTTTGGCTTTTCTTCACTTGGTTTTGTGGCAGCCAGTGCCCTTCACCTTCTGTGTCTGTTGCTTAAAGCATAGGGCTTTGAAACTTTCTTTCCTCCCTTTTTCTTGGCCCTAAAGCATTGAAACACAAGATGGCACCAGAAATAATCCATTTGAGTTTTAGATGTCTATATCAAATTTTCTGAGAAGTTTACCCCTTTAATTGTTATATCTTTTATTTTATTTAAGGGCCTGGTTAAATTAGACAGGCTAATTGGACAATGTTACAGCCTTGCAAAGAATGTAAACAAAAATTAAACCTTAATAGCTGATTATTATTTTTCCCAGGCATATTTACTGAAGATGTATATTCTAAAACAAATGTACCCATTGCTCTATGTCAATTATATCTCAATAAAGCTGGAAGAAAAATAAGTAAATAAAATAAAACAAACGAATAGAAATGCTTTATTCGTCCCCATAGTCAGAGAGACATAGGCTCCTGCACTCAGGGAGTTTATAATTTAATGGAGGTGGATGAGGTATGTCTTTATATAACTGTATGGTATAGTTATGCAAAGTGGTGAAATATCCATGCTACAAGAGAGGTGGAAATTCAGAACAGGGGGTGATCCTTTTTCGATTGGGACTAGGAAAACATTCTTGGTGGAAGTGGTGTTTCACATGGTCTTAGGAATGCTTATTTGCGCTCTGTATGTCATCTTTGGTGAAGTGTTCAAATCCTTGTCCAACCTTTTTTTTTTCCTTCTTCTCCTTATTATTGAGTTTTGAGAATAACCTATTATGGATTCAAGTCCTTTAGCAGATACATGATTTGCAAATAATTTATCCTAGTCCATGGCTTACTTTTTCATTCTCTTAAACGTGTCTTGAAGAACAGATGTTTTTAATTTTTATGATGTCTAATTCATTGATTTGGTCTTCTATGGATCATGCTTTTGGAAAACTTTTGCCTGATTGTCCCAAGGTCTAAAAAGTTTCCTTTGTTTTTTTTCCTCCCCCTCCAGATTTTATAGTTTTGGGTTTTACATTTAAGTCTGTGATCCATTTGGAGTTAATATTTGTAAATGATGCTACAAGGTGTAGCTAAAAAATCACTTTTTCTGCAAGTGGGCCATTTGAAGAAAGGACTATCCTTTCTCCAGTGAATTACTTTTGTATTTTTGTTGAAAATCAGTCTTCCATGTGTGTGTGGGTCTGTTTATGGACTTTCTGTTCCATTAATCTGTTTGTCTGTCTTGACACCAATACCATATTGCCTTTATTACTGTAGCCGTATAGTAAGTATTGAAATCTGGTAGTAGTAGTGTTAGTCCTACAACTTTCTTCGTTTTCAGAATTGCCATGATTACTCCAGGTCCTTTGAGTTTCCATGTGAATCGTCACATCATTTTGTCAGTTTCTACAAACAAGCCTACTAGGATGTGGGTTGGGATTGTGTTGAATCTGTAGATAATTTTGAAGGAAGGATTGACATCTTAAACAATATTGATTCTTCAGATTCATGCTCACTGTATATCAAGAAAACAGAAGCCATTGATTTCAGAACTTCTTTTTAAAAAATATTTTATATTTAGTTCAAATTATCTTTTCTATTTCCATTTATATATTTAATTCACACAACAGAAGTACTACTGGACATTATTTGCTATATTAGAAACAGTACTGTGTTTTTGTCCATTCCATTATCAAGTGTCTTCTTTTTTAATAGAGGTGTTTAGTGCTGTAATTTTCTATCTAAGTATTGCTTTAGCTGTTTCCCCCATGTTTTGATATAATGTATTTCATTTTCTTTCAGTTCAAAAAAAAACCTTTTAATTTGCTCTTTGATTTCTTCTTTGAGCCACAGGTGTTTAGAGCCATTTCTTCTTTGAGCTACAGGTGTCATTTAGTTTCTAAGTATTTGGGGATTCTCCATACATCTATTACAGCTTTCAGATTTCATTGCCGTCAGAAAACATATTTTGTGTGACTTGATTCCCTTTAATTTGTTGAGATTTGTTTTATGACCCACAATATGGTCTGTCTTGGTAAATGTCCTGTGTTGCTAGAAAAGAGTGTGTGTTCAGCTGTTCTTTGGTGGAGTATTATCTGAGTGTCGGTTAGGTCAAGTTTGTGCATAGTGTTGTTGCTATATCCCTACTGATTTTCTGTCTACTTGTACTGTCGGTTATTGAGAGAAGGTTATGAAATTTTCTAGTATAATTGTGCCTATTTATTCTTGCAATTCTATCTTTTTTTGCTCCGTGTATTTTAAAACTTTTAAGAGGTGCATACGTATTCAGAATGAATATATCCTCTTGATGATTTGACATGTTATCATTATAAAATGACCTTCATTCCTAGTCATATATTCCTTGGGTTACAGAATACTTTGTTTCATATTAATATAGCCGTTCTGTCTTAATTTTGATTAGTGTTAGTATGATATATCTTTTTCCAACCTCTTACTTTTTTTTTTTTTTTTTTTTTTTTTTTTTGCGTTACGCGGGCCTCTCACCACTGCGGCCTCTCCCGTTCAACCTTTTGCTTTTTTTTCTTTTTTTGCGGTACACGGGCCTCTCCCTGTTGTGGTCTCTCCCGTTGCGGAGCGCAGGCTCCGGACGCGCAGGCTCAGCGGCCATGGCTCATGGGCCCAGACGTTCCGCGGCATGTGGGATCTTCCCGGACCGGGGCACGAACCCGTGTCTCCTGCATCAGCAGGCGGACTCTCAACCACTGCGCCACCAGGGAAGCCCAAACTTTTACTTTTAATGTGTTAATGTCTGTATTTGAAATGTGTTTTTATAGGCAGCATATAGTTGAGTCTTGCTCCCCACCGCCCCACAAGTCTGCAAATCTCTGCCTCTTGATTATTGATATGTTTCAGTTTAAATCAGGCTGCTATTTATTTTCTATTTGGCCCCTCTGTTCTTTGTTCCCTCTTTTTTTTTTCCTGTCTTCTTTGGATTAAATGAATATATTTTATTATTTGATTTTTTTCTCCTTTGTTGGCTTATTCATTTTAACCCTTTGTTTTTTAATTCAGTGATTGTTTTTTATCTGATAACAGTCTACTTTCAAATACTACTACTTATATCACATCACATTTGGCATATTGACCGTACCATAGGATACTTTCATTTATCTTTTACTGGTGTTTTTACTGCTTTTTCACAGATTCTCTTTGTATGTATGTTAAAACCCCACACTACATTATTATTTTTGTTTAAACAGTTAATAATCTTTTAATGAGACTTAACTAATTAGAAAAATTCTCAGACATTTGCGCATGTGATTACCTTTTCTGATGCTTTTCATTTCTTTGTCTATAGGTCCTGTTTCCATCTGGTCACATTTTCCTCCATCCTCAGTACTTCCTTCAATATTTTCTGTAGTGCAGGTCTACTAGTGACACATTTTCTCACCTTTTGTATAGCTGAAAATGTTTGCATTTTTCGTTTTTGACAGATATTTTCATTGGGTATAGAAATTCCAGGTGATACTTTTTTCTTGCAACAATTTTAAGATGTTACTCCACTGTCTACTCACTTGCATTGTTTCCTCTAAGAAATCTTCTTTAATCCTTATCCTTGTTCCTTTATGTATAATATGTCCTTTTTCTCTCCTGGCTGCTTTTAAGATTTTCTTTCTATCATTAGTTTTGAGCAGGTGGATTATGATGTGCCTTGGTGTGGTTTTCTTTATGTTTCTTGTGCTTGGGGCTTGTTGAACTTCTGGATCTGTGAGTTTGTGGGTTTTTTAATCAAATTTGGTAAATTTCTGACTTATTTTTACAAAATTGTTTCTGTTCATTCTCTCCTCTCTATCAGGAACTTTAGTTACATGTATATTATGATATTTGAGGTTGTCCCAGAACTCAGTGAATGTCTGTTAATTTTATTTTCTCTCTTTTTAAAAATGTTTTATTTTTTTCTGTTTTGACAGCCAGTTTCAGGTGTTGAATAGTCAGTTGGAATTCTGAAATACTTTTTATTGCTGTGTCTTCAAGTTCACTCATCTTTTTTTCCTGCAGTGTCTAATGTGTTTTTTAAAAAAATTTATTTATTATTTTATATTTATTTTTTATTGTGTTGGGTCTTCGTTGCTGCGTGGGGGCTTTCTCTAGTTGCGGTGAGTGGGGGCGACTCTTCATTGCGGTGCGCGAGCTTCTCATTGAGGCGGCTTCTCTTGTTGCGGAACGCAGGCTTCAGTAGTTGTGTACAGACTCAGTAGTTGTGGCTTGCAGGCTCCAGAGCACAGGCTCAGTAGTTGTGGCGCATGGGCTTAGTTGCTCCATGGCATGTGGGATCTTCCCAGACCAGGGCTCGAACCCATGACTCCTGCATTGGCAGGTGGATTCTTAACCACTGTGCCACTAGGGAAGTCCTTCTAATGTGTTTTTAATCTTAAGCAGTGTAGTTTTATTTATACAAGTTCAATTTACGTCTTTTAAAAAATATTTTCCACGTGCTCGCTTCGGCAGCACATATACTAAAATTGGAACGATACAGAGAAGATTAGCATGGCCCCTGCGCAAGGATGACACGCAAATTCGTGAAGCGTTCCATATTTTTAGGTTCCTTAAAAAACTACAAATAGAACTACCATATGACCCAGCAATCCCACTACTGGGCATATACCCTGAGAAAACCATAATTCAAAAAGAGACATGTACCAAAATGTTCATTGCAGCTCTATTCACAATAGCCCGGAGCTGGAAACAACCTAAGTGTCCATCATCGGATGAATGGATAAAGAAGATGTGGCACATATATACAATGGAATATTACTCAGCCATAAAAAGAAACGAAACTGAGCTATTTGTAATGAGGTGGATAGACCTAGAGTCTGTCATACAGAGTGAAGTTAGTCAGAAAGAGAAAGACAAATACCGTATGCTAACACATATATACGGAATTTAAAAAAAAAAAAGTCATGAAGAACCTAGGGGCAAAACGGGAATGAAGACGCAGACCTACTTGAGAATGGACTTGAGGATATGGGGAGGGGGAAGGGTGGACTGTGACAAGGCGAAAGAGAGGCATGGACGTGTATACACTACCAAACGTAAGGTAGATAGATAGTGGGAAGCAGCCGCAGAGCACAGGGAGATCAGCTCGGTGCTTTGTGACCGCCTGGAGGGGTGGGATGGGGAGGGTGGGAGGGAGGGAGATGCATGAGGGAAGGGATGTGGGAACAGATGTATATGTATGACTGATTCACTTTGTTATAAAGCAGAAACTAATTAAAAAAATAAATAAATAAACTTTAAAAAAAAATGGAAAAAAAAAAAAATATTTTCCACAACGCTCCTTAACTATTTGAATATGTGGAATGTAGTTATAATAATACCTCTTTTAATGTCCTTATCTGCTAACTTTAACAGCTGTGTCAATTCTGGATCAATTTCCATTGATTGATTTTGTTTGTTTGTTTTTCTCATTATAGGTTATGATTTCCTGCTTCTTTGCATGCTTGGCAATTTTGATTGTGTGCCAGTCATTTGTGAATTTTTACTTTGTTGAGTGCTGGGTAGTTTTACATACCTATAAATTTCCATGATCTTTTTTCTGGGACAGTTAGATTTCTTAGAAATAATTTGACCTTTTGAGTTGTACTTAAGGTTTTGTGTGTGAGACCAGCACAGTGTTTAGTCTGATTGTTCCTCACTACTGAGAAGATAGTACCCTGTGTAATTTATTTAATGCTCTTTGAATCTTGATGTTTCCCAGTCTGATTGGTGTGTATGTTGCCTAGCTTGCTGGCAGTCTTTGGCATGCCTTGACCTCTGCTGCATCACCCCGATCTCTGTCTTCATCTTCACATGGTGTTCTCCCTGTGTGCCTGTCTCTTTGTCCACATTTTCTCCTCTTATAAGGACATCAGCCATACTGGATTAGGGCCCAACCTAATGACCTTATCTTTACTAACTACATCTGCAGGGACCCTATTTTCAAATAAGGTCAGTTCCAAATAAAGTCATATTCTCTGGTGCTTGGGGTTAGACTTTAACATGAATTTTGAGGGGACACAGTTAAGCCTGTAACTGCCCCCCTCCCTAACTGCCCCCTTCCCCCAGTGGTGTTTCCTTGAATGTACCCCTTAAAAATTTTTTAAAAAATATTTGTTTGTTTGTTTGTTTATTTATTTATTTATTTGGCTGCACTAGGTCTTAGTTGCGACATGTGCGCTCTTTTTTGTGGCACGTGGGATCTTTTAGTTGCAACATGCGAGATCTTCCTGGCGGCATGTGGGATCTTTTAGTTGCAGCATGTGGGATCTTTTGTCGTGGCACTTGGCATCTAGTTCTCTGACCAGGGATCCAACCTGGGCCCCCTTCACTGGGAGTGCAGAGTCTTAGCCACTGGAACACCAGGGAAGTCCCTGAATGTACCGCTTTTATGCTCTTACGTTCTTATCTATGTTCTTCCCTCATTGGAATGTCTCCTTTTCCTTTCCTTTGCTTATCTTAATTAAAAACTACCTACTAATCAGAATTAATGACTGTTTACCTTTTGTTATAAGCATTTACATGGCTGTTCCTTGCAGATACTTGCAACATTTTTGAAGAACTGGAGAGGACTCATTTTGGAATTGTGCCCCAGTTCTTTCTTTCCTCCCCAGTACCGCCTGTAGTACCTTATAATTAGTGGTTACTTGAATTGAGTATATTAATGAGTGTGTCTGAGCAGACAAGTTGTAGGTACTAGGCATTTTACGAAAGATTAATAACTTTAGGAAGGATTGGAGTCTGGACTTGGGGAAGCCATTTAGGAGGTGGTTATAGTAAGGAGCCATGCATTAGTTTGTCAAACAAGTACTTACGGAGCCTACTAGGTACAGAACCCTTTGCTAGGTGTTAGGAATTGATAGACCTGTGAAAATTACAGAATCTGCCACTATTCTCCTGGAACTTACTGTCTATGAACAGTACGAGGTAAAAGAACAGAGAAGATGGATATGAAGGAACTTCCTAAGGAACCCTAGACAGAACTTAAAGAATGATTAGTCACGAAGGTGGAGGATGAAGAAGAGTTAAAGCAGCATGATGTCAACCCTGGATGAGTGGGAGAATATTGTTAGTGGAAATTTCAAGTCAGGCAAGGACATTCTTTTCTCAGGGGAAAAGGTAAGTTAGTTTGCTTCTGGATAAATAGAACCTCTAAGTAGAAATTGCAGATTGCAGAAAATTCAGAAATGAATAGTGAATTCATAGATGTCAGTCCGGTCTTGGTTTACCATGAAAAGGAGAGAGAGCATGAGCAGTTAGTTGAAGGGAGGGGCTGACAGGGCCGACAGCAGGGCTTTCCTGGGTAGGTGATATCCTGAAAATGTTTGGAGGGAGGAAGAGTGAAAGGGCTGGAGAACTGGGAGGTGATACTGTGATGATCATTTCTACTGTACTAATGAGGAAGCTAGGGCACAGGAAGTTGAACGGTGCTCAGGGACACAACTAGTAAGTGGTGGAGCTGGAATTCAAACTGGGTATCGCGGCTCAAGGGTCTGTGCTTCTAGGCACTACTCCATGCTGCCTCTAATATTTTTCTTTAAATGTACTCACTTATGTAACACGTTAAAGTTTTTCGTAAGGAAACTATAATACTATTACAAAGTTAGAACATCAGCCTCACTTGTCACTTAAGGAAGGTGGGAGTAAAAATAAATATAGGGAAACCAAAGCAATTCTGTTTTTTTTTTAAGATTTATTTATTTATTAAAAAATTTTTTTTTGGCTGCGTTGGGTCGTAGTTGTGGTGCACGGGCTCTTCGTTGAGGTGTGCGGGATCTTTCGTTGTGGTGCATGGGCTCTTCATTGCGGTGCATGGCCTTCTTTCTAGTTGTGGCGCGCAGCCTCCAGGGCACGTAGGCTCTGTGGTTGCAGCGCACGGGCTCCAGATTGCGTGGGCTCTGTAGTTTGTGGCATGCGGGCTCTCTGGTTGAGGTGCGCAAGCTCAGTAGTTGTGGCGCGCGGGCTTAGTTGCCCCGCGGGATGTGGGATCTTAGTTCCCTGACCTGGGGTCACATCCTTGTCCCCTGCATTGTAAGGTGGATTCTTTACCACTGGACCACCAGGGAAGTCCCAGCGATTCTGTTAAATTTATACAACTTACAGAATGCATATCTGAAAATAATGGAACTATTTATGATCAGTTAGTAGGTAAGGGATATTCTGCTGGATGTCAGGTAGTTTAAGAAAACAGTGAGATAAGCAACATACGTTTTTGAGCATTTATTGTGCCAAGCATTTCCTCTTGGTGTTGAATATATACTAGTGGATAAGACAGAGTCCTTGTTGTCATGGAGCTTATGTTCTAATGGCTAGAGATACACAGTAAACATCTAAACAAGTAGATGGTTGGGGGAGGTACAGTTTTTGCTAGAAAGGCCAGGGATGGTCTCTCCAAGGGAGTGCTTTACTTCAGTGTCATTGACTTGTTTCAAATGAACATGTACCTGTGGGATAGTCTAGTTGATAGTTCCAACCACAGTCCTGCATAACATCTTGCATCATCTTGCCCGTACATACCATCGATATTTCTTGATAGTTAATGTGGAAGAACATTTTATACCTGAAAGTTTGAAAAAGTTTTCCTGAGCACTAGGCCTCTCAATTCACTCATTTTGCGTAAAATGGATTATACTGCACTTATTTTAACCATCTACTAAGTATTGTAATATCTCTGAAAACGTAAGCATAATAACTTTTTCTCTAAAGTTATTGAACTAAGTTGAACTAAAGTTGAACTAAAGTTGAACTAAGTGCATTACTATTAAATACTATTAAATACTCACTGTAGCGGGTGCAACTCAGGAAACAAAGCAGACAGGTTGCGTTTTTCAAAAATTCGAAATGAAAATAGCCTATTCAGGTCCATGGGGGACTTTTAAAAAACATTTTAATTGACATTAGTTTTCTTTTCAATAGAGTAGTTAATAGGAAAATTGGTACTATTTTCTAACTATTAAAAATATTAGTATCCTGGAGTTTGAGAATTCATAGCATGAAGGCAGCTTTCAAATCCTTCATCTTTGAATCTGGGTGGTGTTTTAGAGTTTACAAAGTATGTGTTCATATGTGTTAGCTCACATGACCCTCTCACAGGCGTTGGAATGACTCATCATCCCCCCTTGAAGGAAGGCAGCCGAGCCTTGAAGGCGGCCAGGGTCACACTGAGAGACAGTGGAGCTGAGGCTAGAACCCGCTTACTCTTCTTAGCGCAGTGTTTGCTCAGTGCCTGTCCTATGGCACAGGCACTGTAGACGTCACAACTAGGAAGGCCCGGCTGGCTCTCCTCCGTCTCACTGTTGAAGCTCCGTGCCCAGGATGGGCAAAGGGAGTTGTCCCTCGGTGCCCCCTTGACACCTCTGCTGCACGGAGGTCTTGATACAAGTCACGGCGCCTCTGGTTGGTACTAGTCTTATGACTGTCCCTCTTTGTTAGCACTTGTCCTCCTTGTTGGTGACAGTGACAGCTTGGGAGGGGACCAGAGGGCACTTACCATTTCTCTACTCTCCTAGTAGGAGAAACGGGTTCTTTTGTATCCCCTTCCTTCCTGTTAATCTGTGTTTGCGTCTCATGAGGTGAGTTGGTTGAGCCAGGCAGTGATGTTCTTTGAGTGCCATTGTGTGCCCATTCACTGAAGATACGTCAGTGAATGAAGCAGCAGCAGTTCTGTCCTTCAGGGCCTTGTGTTATAGTTGGGGTAAAACAGATAATGACACAAACACATGTCCTATATAAATAAAGACATAAATACACAATATTTTATATTATACATGTAGATACATAGCATACAGATATATAAGCATGTGTGTGTGTATAATTTTAGGGTGCCTCACACTAACATTGCTGCCTCTGAAGTCACAAGACCCCCAATCCAGCCTATTGCCTCTTTCTTATAAATACACAGCCACACTCATGGGTTTCTGTATTGTCTGTGGCTGCTTTTGTGCTGTGAGGGCAGAGTTGATTAATTGCAGCAGAGATTGTGTGCTTGATAAAGCCTAAAATATTCACACTCTGGCTTTAAGAAAAAGTTGGCTCACTGCTTGCTCAAGATCTTGCCAGCCATTGTGCTCGAAGGTACTGGTTCAGCTTCAGAGCTAGAAAATAAAGCTTGATTTGGGAAGCCAACAGAGATGATAGGTGGTTGGAACTTTGGGGCGGAGAGGGTAGTTTCCATTCTCTATGTGTGGGATCACTGTGGTAGCTCCAAAGGTGGAGGTGACTGAACAATTTGTCTTGAAGTAGGGCACCTATTATGCTTGCAGAAGAGCATTTATTGTTGGTGTTTTCTAGTAAGTGTGAATTGTATGTGGTGATTTAAAAAATGTGTATTAAAATGATGTAATAAGGACTTCCCTGGTGGCGCAGGGGTTAAGAATCCGCCTGCCAGTGAAGGGGACGCGGGTTCGAGCCCTGGTCCGGGAAGATCCCACATGCCGCCGAGCAACTAAGCCCGTGTGCCACAACTACTGAGCCTGCACTCTAGAGCCCGCGAGTCACAACTACTGAGCTCGCGTGCTGCAACTACTGAAGCCCGTGTGCCTAGAGCCCATGCTCCATGACAAGAGAAGCCACCGCAATGAGAAGCCCGCTCACCGCAATGAAGAGTAGCCCCCGGTTGCTGCAGCTAGAGAAAGCCTGCACACAGCAACGAAGACCCAATGCGGCCAAAAATAAATTAATTAATTAATGAATAAGTAAAAATGATGTAATAAAAGTATATATAAATTAGATGATGGGAGTTACTCCTGTTACCCTAGAGTCCCATTCTTCAGAAATATTCGTTATTAAGGGCTGTTTTTTTTTTTTTTTAAGATCTATTTTGATGTGGACCATTTTTAAAGTCTTTATGAATTTATTACAATACTGCTTCTGTTTTATGTTTTGGTTTTCTGGCCGTGAGGGATGTGGGGTCTTACCTCCCGGACCAGGGATCAAACCCACACCCCCTGCATTGGAAGGTGAAGCCTTAACCACTGGACCACCAGGGAAGTCCCTTAATGGCTGTTAAGACATGGATTTTAACCTCTGTCTAAATATTCCCTTCTACCCAAGAGTTTTAAAAAAAATTGATTTTCTGATTATCTTCTTTTACATGGTGACCCCTTAGTTGACTTGGCACCTCAAAATGCAAAGAATTAGACAGGATTTTAATAGAAGCCTCCCCATCAGTTGATGAGTTGACATTGTAGATTTTTAAAATTATGCTTTCATGCCAAATATTAAAGTACTTTGTACTATATCATCACTGTTCTAAATCTCACAAATTTTAATCAAGATTCTCGTTCTAGTAGAGGGGCCCCATAATCTGATCACCTGGGAAGTCTTTGAAAAGTATTGATGTCTGGTCCCCATTTCAGACCTAAATGGCTCCAGATCTTTAGAGGTTGGGATGTCCCCCACACGAGCTATTGAGTAGGTAGCACTTTGTATAATACAACTTTGTTTTCATAATGAAAATTTATTGGAAAATGGTAAAAGGTTTTACATGCTTCTAGTATACATGGTTCATGGCTTATCCTGGGAAAAAATCTGTATACTGAGTTTCTTTGAATTCAAATATTGAACAAAGGAGGGAAATACATAGAAGACAGGGATTTTTTCTTTTGATTTGAAGATTCACATTAATTCACTCCCTCCCACCCTCTGCTTTTGTACTTATTCATCAAGAAAAAGTCTACCTTCTCAAAACCAAAAACACATTTCTTAACTTTTGGATGGTAGCTTTGTATTAGCCCAGATCCTTACTAATGGGAGGTGGCAGACATCTGATCACTGTTTTCAAACTGGGAAATAACGTTTCTTTTAAGTATTTACTAACCTTTCTTGGTAGATATTACTTTCTGTATTCATTATGGTAGGCTAACTGGTATAACAAACATACCCAACATTTCAGTGATTTTACTTTTTTTAATAATTTTTTAAAAACTTATTTATTTTTATTTATTTCAGGCCGCATTGGGTCTTCGTTGCTGCGCACGGGCTTTCTGTAGTGGCGAGCGGGGACTACTCTTTGTTGCGGTGCGTGGGCTTCTCATTGCGGTGGCTTCTCTTGTTCTGGAGCACGGGCTGTAGTTGCGTGGACTTCAGTAGTTGTGACACGTGGACTCAGTAGCTGTGGCTCTTGGGCTCTAGAGTGCAGGCTCAGTAGTTGTGGTGTGCAGGCTTATTTGCTCCGCGGCATGTGGGATCTACCCAGACCAGGGCTCAAACCCGTGTTCCCTGCATTGGCAGGCGGATTCTTAACCACTGCGCCACCAGGGAAGCCCTCAGTGATTTTAAATTAGAAGTTTATTTCTTGTTCATGTAGTAGCCCACTGACTGTTGAATCAGGGGATAACTGTTGTGCTCTGTACAGTTATTCAGGGACCAAACTGTGGACATTTTCCTATCTTACATGTGGTGTCTAAAGGTCACCCTGGGCTTTGGCATTCAGTCACTGTGGATTGGGAAAGAGCATGGAGGTTTACATGGGAGATTTTTATGGGTCAGACCTGGTAGTACCACACATCACTTCTGTTGACATTCCATTGGTCAGAGGTTAGTCACAGGGCCATGCTTGCTGCAAGAGAAGCTGGGAAATGACTGGTTGCCTCAGTAAAGGAAAAAAAAAAGTGCCTTTAGTTACCGATTAGTAGTCTTGTCCACGTGGCAAATGCAGCCACCATAAATATGACCAGCAAGACCTTGATTTAGTCTATGTAATTTTTTCTTTCATTGTTCCTTTTCTCATCCCCCCATGATTCTGCTAAATTACTTCCCCCACGTTCCCCCCCCCCACCATTTTGGGTGATTGTCCTTCATTGTTCCTTTATGTGTGACAGGGTTCTTGGATGCAGAAAAACTCATCCCTTCCTAATTTGGGAAGAAAATGAATTTAATGGAAGGCTATAAGTTAGCTCGCAGAATTGATTGGAAAGCTGGAGACTGTGCTGGAAAAATAAGTAGGAACCAAAGTGGCCGGCAGCAGAGGACACAGCCAGGTCAGGCCACAGGCCTGGTCCGGCTAGGATGCCACTCCTGGCACCTCGCAGTCAGTCGCCGCGTGAGCTTTGTCTGTCCCGTCCCCACAGTGAGTGTAGTGACTCCTCAAGATGCTCGCTCTGGCTGTTCAAACTTGGGTTGCTAGCAAAGCCCTAGTTACCAAGGAGTGAGGAAGAGCGAAGTTTTGTTACTGTTCGGCTTTTATATTAGGAGGCGTGGCTTTTTTGTCTTCTGTGATTTCCACAAACCGTGATGGGTGTCCAGAGACCAAGTGACCAAAAAGTGACAAACGCCTACTTTAGCACCTTTTCATCAGGAGAAAATGTGCCATATTTTGGTGTAACATAGGAGACTGTTCCAGGCTTGATTTTGCCACTGACCTTTTTAGACAAGTCGTTAAAACTCTCTGGGTTGCAGGTGCCCCCTCTATAAATTGAGGTTGGGAACTTGTTGCCTGATAATATTTGTTCATCCCCTCACTCACTGAATAAAGTATTTATTGGGTGCCTTTATGTGCTGGCTTAAAAGAGGTGAGTGAGAGAGACATCCTGGCCTTTCTTAGTTCGGTGGATGAGCACAGAAATCATTCTAATGCAGTTAGGGTGGGATGGCAGCTCATGAGGAGTCCCTTATCCAGATTAGAGGGTTGTGGGCAGGGGATTCCTGTATCTCTCTTTGCTTCATTCACTCATTCATTTATTAAAGTGTCTGCTTTAAGCCTTTGCATTGTTGTATTTTTGAGAATATGTGAACAAATAAGACCAGTCCTTCCCTCAAGGGTGCTAACTGTGAGGGCATGCTGATCACTCCCGCACAGAACACGCTTGCTGTGCTAACAGCAGAATAGTAGGAAAAGAAATGGAGCAGGGAGCAGCTCACTGTAAGATTCTGGGAAGGTCTCTAAGAGAAGATGACATTACATCTGGGTTTTGAAGTTTGAGTTCAAGATTTCTAGGAGCAGAAAAAAGAAGAGAGAGTATTCTAGATAGAGGGAAAACTTCTGCTCAGACACTGTCAGTGCACCTGAGAGAAAGGATGTGTGATGGGGGGACAGGATGGAGGGAATGGTGGGCAATGAGGTGAGAGCTGTAAACACTTCAACCTGGAAGCTCTGAATGTCTCAAGGTGTTGGGGATCTTGAAACTTTTTTAAGGAAGCAAACTTTGACAGCGGCGGGGAGAAGGCGCGGGTACTGTAGAATCCTCCTCAACACTTTCTTCTGAATTGAGATCCTGACAAAGAGTATAGAACTAAGCAGATGGGTTTGTGAGACATTCCTGAGGCCAAAGTCAGAGAATGTAGTTGGATTGTGTGAGTGTGTGTGTGTGTGCGCGCGTGTGCATGCGCGTGCACAGGGAGGGGAAATGAGACAGTGAATAAGGCTCTTCGGTCTCTAGCTTGAGTGGATGGATGGGGGGGATGCAGTTTATAGAAGTGGGTTGCCCTTGGCATTCCTCTCTGCTCCAGCCTGGGCAGACACAGCATGCCGTACTTTCTAAACCGAGGTTCAAGTTAGCCTTGGAATCTGTAACAGTATGCGCTCCAGACGGCCACTGCCAGTCTGTTTGAGTTTGTACTAGAGGGGAAACCTGGCTGCCTTTTCTCTGTTGTGAGGGATGGGAAGTGAAGAGAAGACACAGGTCCCCTCCACACCCAGTTTCTCTTTTCCTTGTCTTGTTTTCTTCAGAACACTAATCGGACATTTTTTTCTGATATTATCAAGTTCACTTATTGTCTCAGGGATCCTGCCCTCCCCCCACCAGCAATAAAATACAAACTCCAGGAAGACAGAGACTTTGCCCTTCATCTTCACATTTTTGGCCTTAATGCTGAGAACTTTATCTAGAACAGCACTGTCCAATAGAATATAATGTAAGCCACCTATGTAATTTAAGTTTCTAGGAGTCACAGTTTAAAAAATAGAAAAAAGAATCAATATTAATTTTGGTAATATATTTTATTTTACCCAATATATCCGAAAAATATTATTTTAAACTTAAAAATTATTGAGAGAGTTTACATTCGGTTATTTTGTACTAAGTCCTTGAAATCTTGTATGTTTTACATTTGTTGTACATTTACAGCCCATCTCAGTTTCAACCAGATGCATTTCAAGCACTGAGTAGCCCTACCTGTGATTAGTGGCTGCCATATTGGACAGCTTAGGTCTAGAGCATAGTAGGGGCTCAGTAAATATTTGTTGAATGAATGAATTAGAAGATAGATTGGTTGTTAAGGGGGCATGTAGAATCCAGGAAGGATTTGGTTTTAACAGTAAGGAAATAGAGCATATTTATATGTTTGACAGAACTGAAAGGGAGAGGTAGATGGTAATAGAGGGGCAGTTTGAGGGAGGAAGTTCCCTGGAGGAAGGCCCCTGAGGAGGTGGCTGGAAGTGGGGTCTAGTAGCCCAGGTAGGAAGGATGAGAGATGTTCTGCTATCTTACCTCCTTTGAAGAGGTATGTTCTTCAATTATATTTTAAGAAACCCAAATCCAGTTTGTTTAGCATAAATTTCTAATTGGAGTTGTGTTGTAACTATTTCTTCCCCTCATTTTAGATATTAGATAGTTGAGAGTTATTTAAAAAACCTTAAAAGTGGTTTCCCTAATGACTTAAAAAAATTGAATCATTATGTTGTACGCCTGAAACTAATATAATGCTGTATGTCAATTATACCTCAATTAAAAATTTTTTTTAATTAAAAAAAGAAAGGAAAAGAAAAACATCTTTTTAGGTGGGAAGTGGGAAGAAGTGTTATTGACGTGTATCAACATTCTTTCTTTGACGTCATTCGACTAGAAAAAGAAGTATTTTCTGCGTTAAAATTAACTTAATCAAATCTAGTTTTTAGCATTGTGATTATATTTGGGATTAAAATTATCTGCATTGTACATGTCTGAATTTAAAATAAGGTTATTTCCCCCAAATTATTCCTCAGTCCTTGCATATTTGAGTTCTTAAACAGTCTTTTATATTGTCTCTTCTGTTATGGGGTATACTGTTACTGTTCATTACTTTATTTGAATAATAGAGGTCTGTTTGAGGGTGACATGTGAGCATGGGGGAACTGCTTTCAGTAGTCGTTTGGGATGCTTATGGAGATCGTTTGATGTAACGAATCTGTTCAAAGTGAGGCAGAGAAATTTAACACAGATTTTTAAGGTCATGATCTCATGTTTTCAGGTGTTGATGTTGCAAATAAAACTTTCAAAGACCATTTTTTAAAGTATTGTAATAAGTAGAAATCTTGAATATACCCGTAGAATTAATGGGAAACATCAACTCTTCTAATTTAAACAGTTTTTAATCTTACTGTTACTTGGGATAATATATCCAGTTATACTGTTGTACGGTCATTCAAACAATGGTGCCTTTAAAACAGTTTAGAAGTTAAGATTATGTGCTCTGGGAAACCTAGGTGACTGTAAAGGAAATCTAATGAGGACGAGAAGCTGGTATTGAAGACTGGAGGCAGGCTTTTGACTATATTGTGATGGACACCTCCCATATGTGTAGATAGATACGCACAGGCACACCTCAGAGATACTGAGGGTTCGATTCCAGGCCACCACAATAAAGGGAATCACGTGACGTTTTTGGTTTCTCAGTGCATATAAAAGTTATGTTTATACTATACTGTCGTCTGGTAAGTGTTCAATAACAGCATTATGTCTTTTAAAAAAGTACATACCTTGATTTAAAAAATTCCGAAAAAACCCCAATTACAATAGCAACACCAGAGATCACTGATCACATATCACCATAACAAACGTAGTAATAATGAAAAAGTTCAGAATATTGCAAGAATTACCAAAACGTGACACAGAGACATGAAGTGAGCAAATGCTGTTGGAAAAATGGCGCCAATAGACTTGCTTGACTCGGGGTTGCCACAAACCTTCAATTTGTAAAAATCACAATATTTGCGAAGTTCAGTAGAGTGAAGCGCAGTAGAACAAGGCACGCCTGTAGTCATGGTCTGATTGGGAAATGTGAGCTCTTCTTGCTTTGGGGACAGTCGTATATTCCTGACTGAGGTATGCTCAGGCAAATGTGATAATGTCAAGGCTGGAAGTGACTGGAGAGATGGTTATTCATGGGTGTTCAACCTTTTTTCTGCCCAAGCGTCCAGAGCAGGTTAAGTTAACACCTTTCAAAAACAGAGGCTTTCTAGGAAAATGCTTCAGAGATGGGGAAGAAAGGAGAGTGATGTGTATATTTTGAAGAAGCCCCAAATAGATGGTGATACTTCCTCTGTATGTGATGCAGTAGGGTATGTGACGGGGTGGGGCTGTTGGTACAGGTGGCATGTTTTTCCCAGTGTCACGTAGTTAACCTCTGAATTTGGACCAGAACTGTGGGCTTCTCCTTCCCAGGCCAATTTTTGTTTTTCTCTGCCACACTCTTTTCCTTCTCCTTTTATTGTTTTCGTACACTTTTCTCCTTTCTATTCTCAATAAAGTTTTTTTTTTTTTTTTTGCTGTACGCGGGCCTCTCACTGCTGTGGCCTCTCCCGTTGCGGAGCACAGGCTCCGGAAACACAGGCTCCGCGGCCATGGCTCGCGGGCCCAGCCGCTCCGCGGCATGTGGGATCTTCCGGGATAGGGGCACGAACCCGCGTCCCCTGCATCGGCAGGCGGACTCTCAACCACTGCGCCACCAGGGAAGCCCTCTCAATAAAGTTTTAACTGTCACGTGCTTGATAGCATGAAAACTGCTGAGATGTACTAGGAAGCAGTCTTTGACCAAGTCATTACATTTAAGAACATGTGTTCATTCAACCTAGTGCCCTTTTCAGACTTTCTCATTGTCACCACCGTTTCCTAAGTCGCCTAGGCTCAAAACCACTGAGCCATTTTTGAAACCAGCTTGTCTCTCATCTTCCATCTTTAAACAAGTTTTTAAGTCCTGTCATTTCTATCCTGTGGTGTCTCTTCATACATCTTCCTTTTTTTTTTCAACGTTAATCTCCTAAAGGCTCTCACAGTCCTTTGCTCGGACTGTTGAAATAAGCCCCTAATTGATTTCTGCTTGAGGTTTCTCTCTGTTTCAATCCATATTACACATCAATTATGATAAGCTTAAATAATAGAACATCTGTTGAGCACTTATCACGTGCCAGGTATTGTTTAAAACAGCGGTCCTCAACCTTTTTGGCACTAGGGACCAATTTCGTGGAAGACAATTTTTCCACGGACGGCGGTGGGGTGGGTGGGACATGGTTCAGGTGGTAATGCAGCGATGGGGAGCGGCAGATGAAGCCTTGCTCGCCGGCCCGCCGCTCACCCCCTGCCCTGCGGCCCGGTTCCTAACAGGCTGCGGACCGATAATGGTCCGTGGCCTGGCGGTTAGGGACCCCTGGTTTAAAACATTGTCTTTGACTTTCATAATAGTCTTGAGGTTCAAGCACTGTTATTAACCCATTCTGCGGATGGAAAGGGAGGCAGAGATTGAATTATCCAGTCACTCAGTAGCTAGGTAGTAAGTGGCAAAATTGAATCCAGACACTCCAGAGTGTGTGTTTCTATAGTTGAAAACACAGCTGGAGTGGTGTCACTCCTGGCACCCTTTCTCTGGCACCCTCTTACCTATTTTACAAAATCCAAATCTCTTTTCCTGGCAGAAGGACTCTTTGGTCCAGCCTGCCTTTCTATCTGTAACCTACTCCTCTGTCTGTGTTCTCCAGCCAAACTTGAAGTGACATTTGAACCGCTGTCTGGAAGAGAAGTGGGAGTTGGTCAGGCAAAGTAGCGGAGTAAGGAGGGAGCGGAGGGTGTGCCTGGGAGAGCTGGGGCCTGGAGCCTGAGGGGGGGCTGCACAGGCTGAGGCTGCAGGTGAGGGTCGGTCTGGACTGTGGCCCACTTCCAGGTCTTGTCTTTTTCCACAGGACGTTTTCGTGAGCTCTTCACAAGATTCATGGAGACTGAGAACTGGCTTTTTTAGGAAGGTACTTTTGTAGAGCTTGATGTGTGAAGTTTATCTGTTTTTCCTAGATTCCTTTAAAAATTCCCCTCTCTTCTGGCCACAGCCATCCATTTGGATGCATCCGTGGTGCATTTATTTTCACTTGAATTCAAGCAGGTTGTACCTGGGAAGGGACATTCTCAAGCAGGGTGCTCTTCCTCTTTTCCCCGCTCGTTCAGTTTACCTTCACTCCTTTGCAAGGGAGGACCTAGCAGTCTCGTCTTGTAGGAGGTGTTTCTCGTGTCTCTTGAGCACTTCCCCACTCTTTCTATCTTTGAGGCGTCCCCTGGTGAGGAGAGTGGACTCTGCAGAGCCTGGGTTGTGTTACCACTGACCAGCCATGAGCGCGGGGCCACCACATTTAGGGCCCCTGTGCAGCTGCTGGACTTCAGTTTCTTTCTATGTAAAGTGTAGCAGATGCTGTAATGATGCCACCTAATTCTTGGAGCTTTCGTGGATATGAGGCATACTGGAACAAAAGTTGGCATGGAAGAAGAGTTTAATGAATGTTGTTACTATTTTTTACTTTTATTACTTTTTCTTTAGTTGTGAAAAACTATTGACAGAGCATTCTGGTAAAGGGTCATACAAACCTGCTCTATTCTTACTGTTACTACTGAGGGTATTCTCTTTGGTTTGGAAAAATGTGCTTGTTTCAGAGGTAAATAATGAAATCTCATTGTTATTTACCTGTCGACTTACTTTTTGACTTCTAGTGAGTTTGAAAGTTTCCCCATATGCTTATTATTGGTTTGTGGGAATTGCATCTTTTGCCTTTTTTCGGGGGTGGGGGCAGATTTTAGTGTTTTTAATTGTATCGTTAGAGAGCTTTATATATTTAAGGGTATTGTATAACACTTTGGACAGTAACATTTTCCAGACTGTTTTCATTTGGCATGGAACTCAGATGCAAATTTTAAACACTTTTGCACAGTCGATATGGAAGAGGGAAAACTAATGATGAGCTCTAAAATGATGTATTTATTTGCTACATAAATATACTTTTAATGAAGCGTTCCTTTTAAAAATATTATTACATTTTATAACCTCTGTGAACAGTTAACAGTTTGCTCAGTGCTTAACTTTTAAAGTGTCTCTGGTCAGATAAATATCTTGCCTTTGGGGCATTTTGTAATGGAAAATCCCTGTAAATATACAGTGTTCTAATTGGAATCACAAAGCCAAATGATTGCCTCATTGGATAATTTTAAGTATTATGCTGCAATTCAATATAGGTACCCAACTAAGTACTTAACTAGATTTAAAAATATCTTGTATGTTTAACAGCTGTCTAGCTAGAACGAAAAAAGAGTGAGGAGAGGAGTTATGTGTATGGTTCTCCTCTTTTCTGCCTGGGATCAGAGAGGGAGAGAGTTTTAAAAGTGTTTTTTTCTTTCTCAGCTGCTGTTGCTGTGCCTGCTTTGGGAGAAGGCAGAGGCAAAGATGAGGGAACGTATGGGGCAGCTTTCTTTCCAAAGACACTTTATGTGCCCGAAACTTAGTAGCATCTCCAGACACTTGTTAAGGTGGCATGGTTGTGGCATAGCTGAAGTGATGGCAGCCTGGGGTAGGTGACATTTCCGCCTGTGTTGTATTCCTAGCGGCCTCTCTCTGTGTTCTGATTCTTCTTCCTGGAGGGGAAGGCAGCTAAGCAGGCAGTGTTCAGCTTTTTAATAGCTTCATAACACTTCAGCTTTTAGATGTGTTGTAATATGTGGTTTCTCTTCCTTTTGTACTTCCAGGTTTCTGGAAGGCAACTGTAGTGTGTATGGGCCCTAGCAAAGTCATGGTCAAGAGATCTGAAGAAAAATCCTGGAATGGGGTGGGGGAGGGAGCATCTTTGGGTAATTCAGGTTTTATATGTATGAACATATTCATACATTATGTGTGTGTATATGTATATACATGTATATACTTTATGTGTGTGTAGATATATGTATATATAAAACATTTAAAGTTTTTTTTAGATAAATAGTATTTTACTATGTTTTTGTGTAGGTTTTTTTAAAAAGGAAATAAATTAGAATCTAACCACCATTTATTAAAATGTGTCATTTAAGCTCTAAACAGAGACTTTTGAGCACAACCTTTCCTTTCCTCTGGCAATGATCTGTGTAACATTTCAAATCCATGGCATTTTACAAAGGAAGGAATACTTTGCGTTTACGTGACTGGACAAGATGATGAGCCATGTCATTTCATGTATGAGGAAACTGACTTATTTGTTACCATGCTGCATTTATGCGGGTGTTACAGCAAGCGAGAGGAAGTCTTAAATCCTAGTTCAGTGTATTTCTATGTAGCAAGCTTGAACTTTCTTGGTTTAGTTCTCATTTTACCTGTTTTGTAAATGAATATGCTAAATTTGCCTGTTACAGAGGAATCTGAATCTGAGATACGGAAAGCAGAGCTTCACAAAGGTGGTTATGAGCAGCTTGAGATCTACAGTTATCCCATCTGGATGGTTCCAGTGCTTTCCCTTAACTGTCCCACAGATGACTCTGACCTGAGAGGAGGTGAATGAAAACCCCATCTTCTGACTGAAAATAGGAAGTGGCGTTCATTGAATGCACATGTCACGTTACTGCTGGTTAGGCTGACTTTAACTGTTTCATGTGTTGTCAACTACCGCTAACCCTGTCTCAGGTGATTGTATTTGCTAAACCATAAATAAGGATATGTCATCTGACAAGTACTAGTATGAGGGACAGCTGTCTGATAGCCTTGAGCTACATGATCACTGTCGTCCCTTCAAGTTGAAAAGGCACGCTAGACTCTCAGATCTGGCTTACCGTCTAACTGAATGATGATAGTTCCTTAGCTTGCTTGAAAGAATTGTTTCTTGACTTTAACCAGTATAGTTTGTCAGTTTGAATGACTTACATCATTTTTGTAATACTTTCGGTATCTTTATTTATTTATGAAAGTTAAACTTACTGGAGGCCAGATGACTGCAGTGAACATGTGACTCCTTCAGTTAAACAAGCGTTGAGCATTTATACAAGCATTCTAGTCAGGACCCCAGTTATTTGCTCATTTTCTTGGGTGTTAAGCCGGATGCCTGATAGAGCAGCCAGCACTGTCCTGGGTAGATCTTCTAGATTCTTGGCAATACGTTTATTCTCACAGTGGTAGTAGATTGTTTCCTTTGTTTAGAATCTTGGTCTCCTTTAGCCCGATTAGTTACCTGTTGAATAAATCATGTTATTCTCATACTGTGGCTAGAAAGAAATGTATGTAAATTAGGTCCTATATTTATAGGTGACACTGTTTTTGTAACTGAGACACTGATATTGCCGGAAAAGGCTGCTGCAGCAGCTGTTGTCTCATTGCTCTTCCCTCGTGCTGAGAGCTGGATTTTGCTCGTTCAAAAGGCATCTTTTTTCTGCCCCTCTGCAGGGCTGTCCGGTGAAACAGCATCTAAAATTAAACTATCGGAAACAAGTTTGCTTTTTGTTTCCCCAAAGGACTGGAGTAGGGTGGGGTGGATGGGTTTGAGGCTATATAACTTGGAAACAGTTATGAGCCAACAAGGATCATGCAGCTACCATCGTGAAGATAAACCATTTTTTTAATTGTATTTCCTTCAAACTTAATTTGCCTCAAAAGCATGTTTGTGAGCATTTTGTTCAAGTGGCCATTAATTTGGTTGCTGTGTTAAGTATGTTGCTTTCTTTAGCATGTAATTTTTCCAGTAAAATTTTAGTTTTAAGTTTTAGAAAAGTTTTGTTGAAGTCATTTACAATCAGTTACCAGTTAATCATACCTAAAAGTCAGCAGCTTGTATGTTTAATTTATTGTAACATAATAATCTTTTGTGTTGGCATTTCTAAATCTTCTCCTAATGGCAGATTCATATTTATAAATTTGTGAATGTCTGTGCTCTTTCTATACTGCACAGTGAGTTGGTTAGGCAGCAGTTACTTACAGCATGTCTACTGCATGTTGAGCACTGTTCTAAGTCCTAGGGATTCAGTAGTGAACAAAGCTGGAGGAGGGCAGGGGGGAGTGTACGTTTCAGTAACATTATTGCACTGGGAGGTGGACTGGCTTCTCATCCACATCAGTCACTAAGTAGCTACCAGGCCAAGGTAGAAAATCACTGATCTTCATTTTCTTCAAGTGGTTGGAATTGATCTCTTGAAAGGTTTAATCTCGCTTCTAAAATTTCTCTCCAGACATTGTGTATATTTACTTGTCTTTTGTTTCAGCCCTACCCCCATTCCTAAAAATTGAGGGCTCAAAGGCTGCTTGACACCTGTTTCCTACTAAAGGGGGAAATTTTTTATTTAGATGGGCTTATTACTGATTAAACATTTTAATTTAATGGACAGTATAAGAAAAAAGGGATTTCTTTTTTTCCACTTGGAATTTTTTCATAGCTGCTGATAACCCATAAAATAACCAGGTAGTATTATCTGTTTTATTTATTTTTTTCTATTTAAACATATTTTATAATTTTAGACTATTGGGAGAAATATAAATTTACCCATATTACGTGTTATATATACTATGTACAGTATAATAATTACAGAGTCCGGCAGCTGTATCTTGAGTGATTATTTTAATCCTTTTTGTGTTCCAGATGCTATTATTGAAAATAAGTGCTTGACATTTTACTTCAGCTATAAGAATTTGGTTTGCCTTTAGTAACTGAAAGGGTAAAGGACCATTTACTGTCTTACTTAGGGCTAAGTAAGATTTTCTGTGATCTAGTTGAGGATAATCCGTCCATCTGTCCATCCATCCAGTCTTTCTCAGTGGTTGCTTGAGGGCTTACCACATGCATCCTTAAGTTATAGTGTCTTGTACTCTAGGCACGTGGGCTTCAGTAGTTGTGGCACGCGAGCTCAGTAGTTGTGGCTCGCGGGCTCTAGAGCGCAGGCTCAGTAGTTGTGGTGTACCGGCTTGGTTGCTCTGTGGCATGTGGGATCTTCCTGGACCAGGGCTCGAACCCATGTCCCCTGCATTGGCAGGCGGATTCTTAACCACTGCGCCACCAGGGAAGGCCTGTTTCTTTGTTTTTAAATTTGCTGATTTTTTTTTCTCTTCCCCAGTGTCTAGTCTCCTATTAGGTCCATTTAGTGAATTTTTCACTTCAATTATTTTTCATTTCTAGAATTTCTTTTTGGTTCCTATTTATATTTTCCATTTATCTGTTAAGATTTGCTGTTTGTTCTTTTATTTTGTCCATAATTTCCTTTATATTTTAAAAGATTTCTAATCTAATTTTTGTCTGCTAATTTCATTATTTCTATCCTTTCTGGGTCTGTTAATAGGTATTTTCTTCTTGAATACAGAGCTCATTTTCCTGCTTCTTTGTGTGCCTAGTGATTTTTGATTGGATATGGGCGTTAAGAATGCTAGGCTGTTGAGCATCTGGGTTTTGTTGCCCTCCTTTTAAGAAGTGTTGACTTTTGTCCTGGTGGGCTGTTAGTTTACTTGTTGATCATCTTGATCCTTTGAGGTTTGTTTCAGTCTCTGTTACGACAAGTGGAAGGCTGCCTTTTATAGGGCCAGTATAGCTTACCTCCTAAAGTGTGGATTTTCTGGGGTCTCTGTTGAATGTCTGTGGTGTTTGTCGGGGTTTCTCCACCCTAAGTGATTAGAACACTTACTGTCTCCCAGTCCGGGGCAAGTTCTAGTAGTTGTTCAGCCTTCAGCTCCCTGCGTGTTGCTCTTTGCAGCTTAGTATTTGGCCACACAGTCAAGGGCATCCCCAGCTATAGATTAATGGAGCTCCTTCTCTGCATAACTCCCTTATTTCTACTGCCTGCCCCACAGGTTCCAGCCAACTCAGTAGCCTTGAACTCTCATCTCTGTCTCCTCAGTTCAGTAAGACCACTGTGTTCTGTTTGGGCCCCCCTCCCTGCACTCTACTCTGGAAATTGTCTCCAGATAGAAAGCCAAGGTGATTGTGGGGCTTACCAAGTTTGTTTCCCTTTTCTCCGTGATCACTAGGCACACAAAGAAGTTGTTCTGTGCGACCTGTTGTCCAGTGTCTGAAAACAGTCATTTCATCTGTTTTGACCGGTTTCGTAGTGGTTTGTTGTGAGTGAGGTGTTTCGGTACCAGGTGCTCTAAAATGGTCAGAAGTGGAAGTCTGATATTACAGACTTTAAAGAGAAATGTTTGTATCCCTATCCCATTGTTATTCTTAACAATTTAATGCACAGATTTACTTAACATCTCATATTGATAAACCCGAGCATTTGTTTAGGTCTTATATGAGCAATTTCATTCTGTTTGTAGACAATTGAATATGCTGTTTTGGCTTTTAGGTTAAAGTGTGTGTGTGTGTGTACACGTACACATGCATTCTGTGGTGATATGTATTGGCCACTAACTAGAGGGTAAGAAGAAATCAATTCATTTGTTCTTAAAATTAGATAATTTATAGAATCATAACATAGTTTCACCTTAATGTATATTTATTTAACACCTGTGGAGGCAGGCACTGTCATATGTGCTTGGGATATAAAGGTGAGTAAGAGAAATTGACTGTCAGCAGTAGATGTAGCCTGTGCTGTGATTAGATTGTTCTTTATTTCTGGCTCACGAGCCCCCATTTTATCTATTTATTTATTTATTTTACATATATTTTTGGCTGTGTTGGGTCTTTGTTGCTGCGCGCGGGCTTTCTCTAGTTGCAGCAAGCGGGGGCTACTCTTCGTTGCGGTGCGTGGGCTTCTCGTCGTGGTGGCTTCTCGTTGCGGAGTACGGGCTGTAGGCGTGCGGGCTTCAGTAGTTGCGGCACGCGGGCTCTAGAGTGCAGGTTCAGTAGTTGTGGCGCACGGGCTTAGCCGCTCTGCGGCACGTGGGATCTTCCCGGACCAGGGCTCGAACCCATGTCCCCTGCATTGGCAGGCGGATTCTTAACCACTGTGCCACCAGGGAAACCCTGAGCCCCCGTATTAAAAATACTTCTTTCATCCTTACCCCCTTCAGCTTTCTCCCTCCCTTTTTGAACCATTTCTTCATGTTCTAAATATTCCTGATGAATTCAGTTCATTCTTTCACTGAACAAATATTTATTGAATGCAGGCCACGTCCCAGGCACTGTTCTTAGTACTAATGATATCTTACTTGCGGACTTCCATGCAGTTACCCTCTTAATGTGTATTTTTCTTGCCAGCCATCATTAAAAGTGCAACTGGCTACTCCTTTAACGTTTTTCTTCTCTTTTGTTATGGGTATATCTTGTTGTTAGGGACCTTGCAGGTTTCTTCCCACTTAAGCTTGGTTGCCTTTCTGTCATTTCTTAGGGGATTCTGTCTCAGAAACTTGGCCTCGTAAAAGTTTCTGCATTTGAATGTCTTAGTTTTAATTAACTTGAATTATTTTCATTTACTTTTGTTCTTTAATATTGTTCTGTCTCTTTAAAATCTAATGTGGATTAATAGCTGTCACAAGGATGGTCTCCTATCAGTATATTAATAAAAAAAAATTCAAGTTAGCTACAAGTGGCGCTACATGTGGGTCTTAAATCAGAGATAAATGATTGTTACTTTCACTCCGGGTCTTCTCCCAGGCTTTTCTGTTTGGTGTTTCCTCTGTGTCTACTTCTGCCTCTGTCTTGCCGTCTCTCAGTCTCTGAGATCTGTTCATGGAATGTTTCTCTCTAGAATCAGTGCTAATCTCTAGTAGTGTTACGGTCTCTAGTTGTTAAAGTTTCTTTTTAGAACGTAGTGAGGAAGCTGCTTCATTTTTAAAAATTTATTTATTTATTTATGGCTGTGTTGGGTCTTCGTTTCTGTGCGAGGGCTTTCTCTAGTTGTGGCAAGCGGGGGCCACTCTTCATCACGGTGCGCGGGCCTCTCAACTGTCGTGGCCTCTCTTGTTGCGGAGCACAGGCTCCAGACACGCAGGCTCAGTAGTAGTGGCTCACGGGCCCAGTTGCTCCGCGGCATGTGGGATCTTCCCAGACCAGGGCTTGAACCTGTGTCCCCTGCATTGGCGGGCAGATTCTCAACCACTGCACCACCAAGGAAGCCGTCTGCTTCATTTTTTAATAAACTATTTACCAACATTTTTATGAACTTTTAAAATTTATGAAGATATGCTTATGGTTAAAAAGATCCATAGAGTTCAGAAGGATATAAAAAATGAAGACAGGACCTTACATGCATACTTTTCTCCAACTTGCCTTTTATACTATTTGGCAGCAATTTAAAATATTACATTGGAGTTGAACTCCAAGAAATGATTTTGAAGCAGAAACTAACACACCCTTGTAAAGCAATTATACTCCAATAAAGATGTTTAAAAAAAAAGATAATTCTGAATTAAGTTTTATAAGTTTATCATTAAATTAAAATATCTGCTATTGCAACATGTATTTATGATACATTCTTGGGCTAAAATATTATTTTTAATTTAGTTGAATAAGGGTTATATATAATATGGCAGAACAGGTTAAACCATATGAAATTGCTGTTTTGTAGGCCAAAGGAGGTCTAATATCAGCAATTTCATATAGTTCAGCCTAATTCTTTATCATCATCTCTGTTATAGGATGAACTGAGTCTATTTCCTCATTAACATTTAGATTTAAAAAGGAAGATGGGGGCTTCCCTGGTGGCACAGTGGTTGAGAGTCCGCCTGCCGATACAGGGGACACGGGTTCGTGCCCCGGTCCGGGAAGATCCCACATGCCGTGGAGCGGCTGGGCCCGTGAGCCATGGCCGCTGAGCCTGCGCGTCCGGAGCCTGTGCTCCGCAACGGGAGAGGCCACAACAGCGAGAGGCCTGCGTACCGCAAAAAAAAAAAAAAAAAAAAAAGGAAGATGGAAACTTCAGAAAGAATAAAAACCATGGTGATTTGCTTAATTATAAAATGAGGCTGACAAGAACTTCCCATATTAGTTTGTCTTCTTGGAGTCTTATTATAGGAGAGGAATGAATGAGTGAATACCTTAAATACTTTCTGGCATTGTGGGAGGAAACTAAACTTGAGTCGCTTTCTGGATTTCACACGCAGCAGTTGAGCTAAGAAAGGAGACAGTGAGCATGTGGCAGACACCACCTATATACCAGGCCTTAGTGCTAGAAGCTTAATCTTTCTTTCACTTCGCTAAGTAGCTGGTAATGTTACTAAGTAGTTATAATAGATTTTATAGTAAACAGATGAACAGATGGTGTAGTAAATAGCTTTAAAAAAAATCCCACAGGGACTTCCCTGGTGGCCCAGTGGTTAAGAATCTGCCTGCCAATGCAGGGGACACAGGTTCGAGCCCTGGTCCTGGAAGATCCTACAGGCCACGGAGCATCTAAGCCCCTGCGCCACAACTACTGAACCTCTGTGTCTGGACTACTGAAGCCCACGCGCTTAGAGCCCGTTCTCCGCAACAAGAGAAGCCACCGCAATGAGAAGCCCGTTCACCGCAACAAAGAGTAGCCCCCGCTCGCCGCAACTAGAGAAAGCCCACGCTCAGCAGCGAAGACCCAATGCAGCCAAAAAAAAAATCACACAAGTGAAAAACATAGTTACTTCTTGTTGACCCACATTTAGATTACCTACAGCAAATTTTAAAGGAAAATCAGATTCTTTGTCACCCACCATACCACTCTTAGGACGGGAATGTGTTTTAGTCTTTAAAAAAAAAACAACCCACAAACCCCAAAATGTGGGGGGAGAAGCCTTATGGTGTATTGTGTAGTCAGAAAACAGCCTGTTTTTGGACTCTCTGCTACTTGCATTAGTTGGAAGGTAGCTTTCTTAAAATGAGCAGTTAAATTTTTTTAGATGTTATTCAAAGCAGCATTGGCATCATCTGGTGGCTTATTAGACTCTCAAGCCCTACTCTAGATCTACTGAGTCAGTCTGCAGTTTTAACAAGATTCAAAGGCGATTTGTAAGCACGTTAAAGTTTGAGACTCACTGTTATAGATCGTGGATGGCATTGTCACCCCCACAAAACAATGCCTTTGTTACCCCTCAGTGAGTGCTTGTTGAATTTAGTGCATGTAATTGACTAGATCTAGATTCAGAAAATGAAACAAGTATTATAGGAGGATAGTTGTAACAGTAATAATCAAGCAGCAGCTATCCAGTTCATTGTATTTCTTTCATGGCTGTCTGGATATCAAAAAGTTATTGATCTGTCACCCAAAATGTATTCTTGAGTCTGATTCTACTCATGCTGGATGATTAGTCACTGTCTTGTGATCGTGTGTTTGTGGTGTGTGTGTGTGTGTACATATGCAAGTCAACAATAGTATACAAATTAAAGGAGTAATTAGATCTTGGTGAGTCAAGGATCTATAATCCACATTGTAATGTATAAGATAACTTAAAAAAAATAATCTGCGTGCAAGGAGGGCATATAAAGTTTAATCCAGCAGAAGGTAAGAAAGGAACATAAAACAGTTGGAATAAGTATAGAAAGGTTATTAGTGTTCATACATGAATTAAACCCAACTGCATACTGTTTAACAAGAAACAAACCTAAAATATAAGGAAACAAAGGTTGAAAGTAAAAGGATGAACAAAAGACATACCACGCAAAGATTAAGAGGTAGGCTTGGTGTAGTCATGCTAATGTCAGACAAGGTGAAAAGCATTATTGGAAACAAACAGGGGCAGTTTATAATGATAAAAGGTCTTATTCATCAGGAAGGTATAAAAACTTTCAATTTATGTAATGCAGTACATGACCTAAATGGGAGATTTTAAGTATGGCTAACTGGCTAACTGGTGGAATAAGATAAGTACAGAAATAGAAAATACAAGTAAAAGAGGAATACTTAATAAAATTAATAAACCTTTGATTAGACTGATCACAAAGAAGAAAAGAGAAGGACTTTTTAACCAATCTTGGGTGAAGGGGCTGTCACTACAGTTATATCTACACTGATTGAAAGAGAGGATATCATGAAGAAGTTGATAACGATGCATTTGAAATTTAGACGAAGTAAACATAGTATTGGAAACATATAGCCTACCAAAATAGACACACCAGAAAATGTAAAATCTGAAGAGTCATATTTAAGAAATTTAATTGGAAAACCTACCCACAAAGAAAGCTGCACGTCCAGATGATGTCACCAGTGAATTTACTACAAAAGGATAATCATGACCAAATTGTATTCCAGGAATGCCGCAGTTGATTTAACATTCATAAACCAATCAGTGTATTTCACCACATTAACCAAGTAAATAAGAAAATGCATGTCATTTCAGTGGAGTTCAGAAAAAGCATTTAATAAAATTCAGCATCAGTTCACGAGAAAAAGGTTTTAGCACACTGGGGCTAGAAGGGAGCTTCGTTAACCTGATAGTGGCTATCAGCTAAATACCTAGAGCAGCCACAATAACTGGAAAAATACAGAAACTTTCCTTCTGAGATTGGGTGTAAGACAGCAGAGCCTGTACCTCCTCCTCTAATCACCACTGTACTGAAGGTGGCAGCAAGTAGAATAAGGCAAAGTGAAGAATAAAGATTGGGAAGGGGGAAAAAGAAGACTGTTCAAGTGCCCGGTTGTGCTAGTAGCTACTTACTAAACAGTGCAGATAAATCCATCATTGCAGAACTTTCTGTTGGACAGCGCTGTTCCAGACAGTGCAGTTTCAACCAAAATCCCAGCATGTGTTTATTTGTCTTGGTAAATTTGATGAGCTAATTCTAAAACATAGACACAGAGAGGGCTAAGAATAGCCAAAACATTCTTGTAGAAGAAAAAAATTCTTTACTACATATTACAACTTCTGAAGCTATTATAATTTAGACAATGTTTGGTTCTTACACAAAGGTGTAAGAAATCTAGGTAAGTCTTTATCCAGCATAACAGAATAAAGAATCCAAAAACAGATCCAAGTATGTATGAGTATGTGATTTTTGATAAAGTTGACATTACAGGGCATTGGGGAAAGTTTCCTTTTAATAATTGGTTCTGGGTTAATTGGATGTCCATTTTGGGGGGAAATGAAACTTGATTGCTATCGAAAACACACAGAAATCAGATCCAAGAGCACTGCTCATCTTTAGATGTGAATGGTAAAACCCAACTTCCGGAAGATAACATAGAATTTCTTCATGACTTTGGTATAAAGGAAAGATTTCTTAAACAGACACCAAAGGTACTAATTTTAAACCCAAAGTTGGTAACATTAAGAGATTGTGTTCGTCAAAAAATACCATTAAGGGACTTGCTTGGTGGCGCAGTGGTTAAGAATCCATCTGCCAATGCAGAGGACATGGGTTTGAGCCCTGATCCGGGAAGATCCCACATGCTGCAGAGCAACTAAGCCCACGAGCCACAACTACTGAGCCTGTGAGCCACAACTGCTGAAGCCTGTGCTCTGCAACAAGAGGAGCCACTGCAATGAGAAGTCCACGCACCGCAATGAAGGGTAGCCCCCGCTTGCTGCAACTAGAGAAAGCCCGTGCACAGCAACAAAGACCCAACACAGCCAAAAAATAAATAAAATAAATTAGTTAATTTAAGAAATACCATTAAGAGAGTGACAGTGTAAACCATCTATAACCAATAAGGGGCTTATATCCAAAATATGTTAAAAAATCTAATTTTTTTAGGCTTTAGATATTTGTAAGAAAAAGACTCTCGAGAGAAAAATTGAAATACAATCTGAATGGGCATTTCACCTAAGTGGATACCCAAGTGGCTGATAAATAAAAAGATGCTCATAGTCACAAGGAAAATACACATTAAAATCACAGTGGAGTACACACCTACTGCAGTGGCTGAAATTAGAAATACTGATGGTTCCAAGTGTCAGTGAAGGAATGGAGCACAGGGAATTTTCATAAACTACTAGGGGAAAAATAGATTGATTAAACAAACTGGAAAAACCCACAGAACAGCATCTCTGTATATACCGAAAATCACTTAAGAATCTTCCTAGTGGCAGTATGCGTAATAGCTCTGAACTGGAAATAATCCCATGTCAATCAAAAGTTGGGTGGATAAAGTAATGATAATGAACAAGCTACAGTTCATAAGCCTGACATTAAGCAAACAAACTCATTTATATGAAGTTAAAACTAATCTGTTTTTGGAGGTCAAGATACTAGTAACTTTTTTAGGTATTGATTGGGAGGGGCCACAGAGTGGTGGTGGGGGTTTCTGGAATGAGGGCAAGTTTTATTTTTCTTGTCCCACAGGTTCAATTGATGATAATTATTTAAGCTCTATACTAATGACTTTTTTCTGTATATTGTAACAAGTAAGTTTAAACACAATATGTAATAATGACACTGATGATAGAAACAGAAGCTCATATTTTTTAAAAAGTGCATGTTATGTACCAGGTTCTATTCTGCATGTCAACTTGTGGTATCTCGTTTAAACTTTATAACAATCCTAAAGGAACAGGGTTAGTGTAATAACACCTCTGCTATAGGTAGGGAAACTAGGACCCAGAATGGTTAAGTCGTTTGCCATTCAGAGCCTTAGTCTTTTCACTGTTTACTGTTTATTTATAAGAGTTATTTATAGATCAAGGACCCCAGTTCTTTTCATATACATTTATATTCCTTCCCAGTCTTTTGTGTTTTTAACATGCAGATTTAACACACACACACACACACACATACACACACCCAGTTATTTGACAGTTAGGTTTCCAGTTTTTTGCTGTTGTAAACAATACCAAAATAAACATTCTTCCCTTACTATTTTTGTGCACATCATCTATTATTTCCTTAGGATAAATTTTTTTTTCACTGAACAAAGTCGCTCTGTGGAATTGGATTAACTGAATGTATTTTTAAATTATGAATAATGAAATGTTTAGAGAAG